>NC_136419.1:200771875-201383750 GCF_052625555.1 Lactuca saligna | reverse complement strand
GAGGAGTTGCCTGGGATACCTTCGGAGAGGCAGGTGGAATTCAGGATCAACATAGTCCCCGGTGCGGCTCCAATTGCCAAGGCACCGTATCGGCTGGCTCCTCCTGAAATGCAAGAGTTGTCTATACAGATGTAGGGGCCACTAGACAAATGATTCATTAGACCAAGTAGTTATCCCTAGGGAGCCCGGATTTTGTTTGGGAAGAAGAAGGATAGGTCGCATCGGATGTGTATAGATTATCGAGAGCTTAATAAGGTAACGATGAACCGTTACCCACTCCCAAAGATTGATGATCTCTTTGACCAGTTACAGGGAGCATCTTGGTTCTCCAAGATGATTTGCACTCAGGATATAACCAGATGAGGGTCAGAGAGGAGGATGTACAGAAGACGGCGTTCCGGACACGCTACAGCCACTATGAGTTCGTGGCAATGCCTTTCGGGCTCACCAATGCTCCTGTTGCGTTCATGGATCTCATGAACCGCGTGTTTAGATCGATGTTAGACCGGTCTATGATAGTTTCTATTGATAACATCTTGGTTTACTCCAAGATGCAGGAGGAGCACGAGGAGCATCTACGGGAGATTCTAGAGAATTTGAGGAGGGAGAACTTGTATGCTAAGTTCTCCAAGTGTGAGTTCTTGTTGCGTGAGGTGCAATTCCTTGGGCACCTCATCAACCAGGACGGAATTTCAGTGGACCAGGCCAAGGTAGAGGCCATGATGATATGGGAAGTTCCGAAGTCTCTATCTGAGATTCGGAGTTTCCCAGGATTAGCCGGATACTATCGGCGATTCATCCAGGATTTCTCCAAGATAGTCGTACCCCTGACAAGGCTAACGAGGAAAGTCGTGGTCTTTTGTTGGGGGCCTGAGCAGTAGGCTGCATTCGAGACTCTGAGACAGAGATTGTGAGAGGTGCCAATATTAGCCCTGCCATAGAGCATGGAGGATTTTGTGGTATATTGCGATGTGTCCATCTCAGGTTTGGGCGCGGCTCTAATGCAGAGAGGGCATGTCATCACCTATGCGTCGAGGCAGCTGAAGCCTCACGAGGCGAATTACCTGACACATGATTTGGAGCTGGGGGTTGTCGTGTTCGTCCTCAAGATTTGGTGTCATTACCTCTATGGGGTTCGTTGTATGATTTATATGGACCACAAGATCCTGAGGTATCTCATGGACCAGCCAAATATGAATATCAGGAAATGTCGGTGGCTTGATGTGGTAAACGATTATGATTGCGAGATCCTTTACCACCCAGGGAACGCCAATGTGGTGGTCATCGCGCTTAGCCGCAAGGCAGCACTGATCAGGGATATCTGTCTGAGCATGACAGTGGTGAATCCGTTGTTGGAGCAGATTTAGAAGGCTCAACAGGAGGCCATGAAGGAGGAACATCGGTAGAGCGATCGGATTGTGGGTCGAGTTTCCTCCATTAACTATGACAGTTGGGGGTTGTTGACTCTGCACCGTAGGGTGTGGGTCCTGTATCATAGGGATATGCACCAGGTATTGATGGAGGAGGCGCACAAATCCTGATTCTCCATTCACCCCGGGGAGACAAAGATGTATAGGGATATTCGTCTGGGCTATTGGTGGCCCGGCATGAAGCGGGATGTGGCATGGTACGTAGAGTGGTGCTTGACCTGCAAGAAGGTCAAGGTCGAGCATTAGAGACCTCATGGAAAGATGCAGCCGTTGAACATTCTGCTGTCGAAATGGGAAGACATCACGATGGATTTTATCACAAAGCTTCCCAGGACCACGTGGGGAGCGGATTCGATCTGGGTCATCGTCGATCGATTGACCAAAAGCGCCCATTTTATCCCGATTCAGGAGAGTATTTCGGCCGAAAAGATGGTCGACATTTATATCAGGGAGGTGGTGGAGCGGCACGGGGTGCCAGTATCGGTAATTTCGGACAGAGACGTTCGGTTTACTTCCAGGTTCTGGAAGAAGTTCCATGACGAGCTGGGAACTCGTCTGCATTTAGCACCGCTTTTCACCCGCAAACAAATGGATAGAGTGAGCAGACCATCTAGAACGTGGAGGATATGTTGCGGGCATGTGTCTTAGACTTTGGAGTTAGTTGGGATACTTACCTTCCTTTGGCTGAGTTCTCGTACAACAACAGCTATCACGCGAGTATTGACAGTCCTCCCTTTGAGATGTTGTACAGGAGGAAGTGCAGGACCCCGATATGTTGGGGTGAGGTTGGTCAGAGGGTTATGGGGAGTACCGAAGTAGTACTCCAGACTACAGAGAGGATCCAATAGGTCCGGAGCAGGCTTCAGACTACTCAGAGTCGGCAGAAAAGTTATGCCGACAAGCGTCGATCCGACTTGGAATTCCAGGTCGGGATATGGTCCTTCTGAAGGTGTCACCTTGGAAGGGTGTCATTCGTTTCAGGAAGCGGGGCAAGTTGGGCCCTAGGTATATTGGACCTTTCAGGGTTGTAGCCCGGGTAGGCAAGGTGGCATATAGGCTGGATCTGCCAGCCGAACTCAGTCAGATTAATAATACCTTTCACGTTTCCCAGTTGTGGAAATGTTTGGTAGACGATTCGGTGGTAGTGCCTTTTAGAGGACATTCAGGTTGATGATTTCCTGAACTACATCGAGTAGCCAGTGGCGATCCTAGATAGGAAGTCAAAGGATCTGAGGAATAAGAGAGTAGAGCTGGTAAAGGTTCAGTGGCAGCACCGAAGGAGCTCGGAGTGGAATTGGGAGCCGGTGGGCGAGATGATGGAAGATTACCCCGAGCTGTTTCAAGATCGAGCAGGGGACTTTGAGGACGAAGTCTAAAATAAGTGGGGGAGATTTATAACACCTGGTTCCTGGTACGTACTTTAAATTAAGCATTTTGTATTTTGGTATGGGACTCCGCTAGTTGGTGGCCCAACTCGTCGAGTAGAAGCGAATTGGACCCATGAGTCAAGTGGATGACTCGGCGAGTCAGAAATCGGACTCGGCAAGTCCGTGCTGTGAGGACAAAACCCTAATATGAGGGTTTGCACCCTATATAAACATCTTAACTCGACCTCCCTTGTCCCTAACACTCTCCTCGAGCTGCATATCGAAACCCTAGTTGTATGTGTGTGTGTCTGTGTTAAGGCCATTATGGTGCTTTTGTTGACTTGTGAAGCTTGGAAGGAAGAAGAGGAGCTTAAGTATTCGACTTAGGGCTTGTAGATCAAGAAATCTCATTCCATTTTCAGCTTAATCAACGTAAAATGCTCCTGCTTTGGTCTTTCATTTGGTTGTTCATCTTTAGAATGTGGATCTTGAGTGCATTTAGGGCTTTTCAAGCCATTTTCAGATTTAAGGAGTGTTATGCGGACTCTAGCTTCAGATTTGGGCCTTAAGAGGGGTCTCATGGCATAAAGGTGCCAACTATACGGCCATGAGAGCCCCATGCACATTATAGGACACTTTATATGGATTTTTGAGCTAAAACCCCCATGCATGTGCGTCAAGTTTGGAACTTTACGTATAAAATGGACATTAGGAGGCTAGATCTATGGTTTTGGTGTGTTAGACCTCATTTAAATCGATTGTATAGGTTTAGTGAAGATTGGACTCGGCGAGTTGTTCTTGGCACTCGACGAGTCGGTGACCATTGTGCACCAAACCTTTCCTATGAATGCGTAAATGATAGGAAGGAAGTCCCTTGTGGGTTTAGACGCGAAAAGGGACCTGGAAGCCATGGGACTCGGCGAGTGGTATGAGAAGACTCGGCGAGTCCATAATAATCTCCCAATCTTTGAATATGGACTCGACGAGTCATAGGCTGGCAAGTTCTTAAGTGGGAGATGAACTCGACGAGTTCAAGAACAAACTCGGCGAGTCGGATGAATATGGTCCCGATGTTATGACTGAAAGAGAACCCATTGAGTTTTGCTAGACTCGATGAGTGGAGCTGGGGTTTTGTGGGGGTTTAGTGAAGCATGGACTCGACGAGTTGGTAGGCCAACTCGGCGAGTCGGGTCAACTGAATGTTGACATTGACCATTTTTGAGTTTGACTGAACTTGGACTGACCTTGTTTAGGTTTGTATGTGATTGGTGTTGACTTGTACGTTATCGTGTAGGGATCGAGGAGTCATAGGAATTCGACTTGTGCACCGAGGATAGTTCAGACACTGCACGACATTGAGGTGAGTTACCTTCCAGTAGGGGTGGGTCTAAGGCCACAATGTCGGCCCACCAGAAAAGGGTGTTTGTAAGATAATGGTCTTTGTGATAGTTATCTTGGTCTAATTATGTGATTTATCTAGATTATATGTTATGTGTTCAGTACCCGGACATGCCTGACTATATGCTTATATCTGTTGATTGCATGTTAGTAGTAGGGGTGAAATAGGCCCCAGTTATAGGTTGAAAGACACCGACGCTGATTACCGGTTGAAAGATACCGATGATGGTTACTGGTAGAACGATACCGATGATGGTTATCGGTTAAAAGATACTGATGAAGGTTACCGGATGAAAGATACCGATGAATGTTACCGGTTGAAAGATACCGACAATATTGTATGGTATGCGGTATGATGGGGGAACTCACTAAGCTTTGTGCTTACAGTTTTGGTTTTGGTTTCAGGTACCTCTTCGTCGAAGTGGAAAGATCCGGCAGCGTAGCAGCGCATCACACAGGCTCACATGTTCCGCAAGAAGTTTTTGGGACTGTACTTTGATTTTCAATACTTATAATGTTATGGTTTGAAACACAACATTATGATTTTGTATGGGATGTTTTATTAACAAAGTTTTGGTAAAAAGTTTGTTAAATACGTAAAACCAAAAATGAAATTTTTGGCCTTGAAATTTTTGGCCTTGAAAATTGGCCTTGAAAATGAAAAGTTTGTTATATATAATCACGTGAAAAATCATATATTTTTTCTATAAAATTTTCTCTTAAAACTATTCTGTAAATAAAATACAATTTTTTTTAGAAATCTTATATTTTCTATAGTTTCTATATTAAGTACATGAATATATACAAATCCATTTTATAAAAAAATATATACAAACACGTATTTTACACACGCACACACACACACACACACACACACATATATATATATATATATATATATATATATATATATATATATATAAATTTTGTAAAAACATATTTATGTACACCCAAATAACTGTTTGTATACATTTCATTTGTATTCAAACATGTTTATATATAAAATGTATAAAAACATATATTTTATAAAAATATAATCAAACACGTTTTTATAAACAAATATATACAACCAAGTTTTTAATATATATATATATATATATATATATATGTGTGTGTGTGTGTGTGTGTGTGTGTGTGTGTTTGTGTGTGTGTATGATGCCTTATTTATGGTAAGATTTTATGCCAAGTTTTTTTTTCCTGAAGAACTCGTCCAGTTGGAATCCCCAACTCGACATGTTGAAATGGTTTTGGTAGTGGGATTTTATGAGGCAACTCGATGAGTTGAAGAGTCTTAACTCGGCGAGTTGGCCACTCAGGAGGAAACACTAATTTTTATGGTTTTGCACCCTATTTAAACCCCTTAAGTCCCAGTTGTTGACCTCATTTCCATCCTCCAAAGTCCCTAACCCTAATCTCAAAACCCTAAAGCATTTTTGAGAGTTGTGAGCCCTTAGAGAGTGTATTTTGGTATGTTGAAGCCATTTGAAGAAAAAGACACTTTGTGCAAGGTGGTGATTCAAGTTGGAGTCTCCAAGATCTTGATTCCTTTTTTAATTTCCTTCATATTTCAGGTATAAAGTTCTAACCTTGCTTAATATTTTATTAGATATCTTTTAGGGGTAGTTTTGAGGCTTTGTAGCCATATTTAAGTGATTGGTGGGGTTGAAGGTCGTCCCAAGTGCTATCTTTCCATATCTATGGCCCTCTTGAGCTCTTTTGGCATAAAGGTGCCAGCTTTATGGTCTTAGGAGCTCCATACATGAAGTAAGTCCATCTTATGGCTTCTTTTGGACAGTTGAGGCTCTTCTATACATACTTCAAAGTAAGTTGGAAACCTTATGTGTTAGCAGCCTTTAAGGACCAAGTCTGTATTATGGAGCTTTGTCTTGATAAATAAGTGCTTATTGTTTAAGACTTAACCTTTTAAGCTAAGGGATTGGGTTCCTTACCCATTAGGATGGTTCTTAAGGGTATAACCCAAATCTTTATGTATTAATACCAATGGGATTCCAAGAGTCATGATGGGTTTTATGATCCATGGTTCATGTGGCCCAACTCTTTATGTATCAATACATAAACTTGGTCCAACATGGATCATAAGCCTAACACATATAAATATAACTAATTACCATAATTAGTCCCTATAGATTTAATTAGTATATTTTGATCACTAAATTAATTTCAAATTAATTCTTGATCAATACTAGTTAAAACATATGATTTCATATTAATATATTGGAATATATTAATAAATCATATATAACATTCTCTCAAGAGTCCATCCTAACAAATTGTCCCGATGATATGCAACCCAAATGGACCATGCTACTCTCGGGTTGAGTACATATCAATAATAGTTATGGGCTTAGACATCTAATCCAACAGTCTCCCACTTGGATAAGTCTAAAGCTATTATTGCAAGTATGACTCCAAAACCCGACTAGCAATCGTAGTTCTTAAAAGCCGCTTCCGAACTCTGACCTAGTCAATGACGTGTCCATTAGATAAGGGATCATATATTCCTCTATTCTAGATATCATATGGACTGAGACATGGATTATAATCATTCTCTCTATCTATTTGTTGTTTCCCGATTTTCGATTTATGAAGACTGACTAATTGCACAAATCAAATCAGTCTAGGCACGGCCAAGCACTTACGTTTTTCATCACAAAATCATCAAGGGGCCCACAGATATCACTTTTATCCCCCCAAGGGTAAAAGGAATGGATAAACTTCGATTCATATTCTTGCACTAACCACTAGTTGAATCATACATAAAGGCACGTTTTATAATATCAAGTTACTGGTGCGTTTTCGTATAATCAATGTATAACCAACTCATAGTCAACAAATCATATCTCCAGGTTTGAAGAATATAAGATATTATCGTCTCATGATCACTCGTGACAAAATCCATGAAGTGATTCTAATGAGCGTGGGTTTAATCTAATACTTGAATCTCATTCCAGGAGGACTCATGAATGTTGCAGCAAATTTTGCTATGTCTAAACACTTTAGACATCTACAAGCCCAATTCATGATAGTCTTGATTCATACCTACTTCAAAAGTATGATTAACTATGGAGATTTGAATAACTAATCCTATATGGCCCCAAGCACCTTTGAGAGTAAATAAAACACCTTTGAAATCAAATAAAACACCTTTTATTTAAACACCATATTGATTACGCATTATTCATTGTATAATGTTTTGACAAATCAACTTTATACTTGAATAAAAAAAGCCATGCCATGCTCCAAGCGTGCACATTATGTCTATCCAAACAATAGTTATGCCATACTCCAAGTATGCAGACTATGTTTGTCTATGATCCTTACTTTTTGAAATAGACCAATTGAACATGATTACAATGATGCTCATTTCACAATACCAAATCCTTATCATAAATGTAAGAATTCCAAACTGCCATTTACTGAAATCTTTTATATCTTAAACTTCTATGTATTTATCCTCTTGTAATGACTTTGCACAAAATTACAAAGACTTGTCAATAGACATTACAGATCGTGTCCAATGGAGATCAATTCCATGGAAACGAAGCCTCATATTCAAAGTACATTCCTTTGAACACCCTTCTTTCATTAAGTTTTCAAATTTTACACAAATTTAATGGATAAGTTCCACCTCGAGAAACATTTCCACACTCCGATTTTGACTATCACTTCTGAACAAAAGTTGCCGCCTTTCAGAATATGTCAATATGGTCCTTTCCAAAAATTTACACCATACTTCCAACTGTTCATGAGCAACCAATCTTTGGTAAACCTCAAATTGTCCTCGACAATTGCTTAATCATTTTAGTCATATCCAATTCCAGACCTTTTTCCCTCTTAATTCCCTAGGCATTTGGAAAATTTGGAAAGGATAAATATTATAGCACACGCAATCGATCCGATACCAGAAGCATATGGGAGACGATTCATGATGTCTCACATAAAGACATGATCCTAGACCAGTCTTTTGCTACAATATTTTTTATTTGCCATGTTTTCATATTTCGATTATGAAGAGGGATGTCGTAATCATGATCGAATTTTGAGAATGCAATATATATAGGATTTCCTTATGTTGAACCATTCTAACATAAAATTCATATATATATATATATATATATATATATATATATATATATATATCCTTGACTCAAGATGATTAAAATCTTTATCTAAACTTTTAGAATTGAAATTAAGTATAATTTACTCTCCTTTAATTATAGCAAAACAACTTTTCCCAACTGAAACTTTTGTTTTCTATAATTAACACTTAACATAATAATCATGGTCCCACTTACATGATAACTATTAGCATAACACTTATGCTCCCACTAGCTTTGACACATAGTCAGTAATCAGCTGGACTTCTAGAAATCAATACTTTATTGACTTTCTTACCAAAGTTCAGATTTCTGATACATGATACTTCGATAAAACTTTATCTAAGCTTCTCAAAATCATACACCTTTCCTTAGATAGCTCACATGTGTGTCTAAAAAATTTTTAGAACTATGAAAATGGATGTTGTAATCATAGTCTCAATTGTTTAGACCCTTTCCATTTCTCACAAGTCCATGTTAGTGTGATGGTTAACCACACACACTCCATTAACGACTTTGAGAATGCAAATGTCACAATTGTTATCTACTTAAAATCTATTTAGTGAAATCGTTTCCTCATCATCATTTTCATGATGCGGAGAGAAACCTTATGACACTTAGATTTTATGGTGTATGTGTTCTTATCCATGTAAATTTTTCATAACCATAATCACAATACAAGGTTAGTGATAAATCCAAACTCATATGGACTGAACTTGCTCAACCTTAACTTCTTCCTACCTGGCAGCACAAGGGCCTACCATTGCTTCCAGGTAGTTATGCAAACAACTGAGAACTCATAGAACTCACATGCATAGTCAACTTTAACTAGAATGGGCACAGAAACAGGAATATGTCAACACGATAGGCTATATACCTCATGTCGTGTGCTAGTGATAAACAACAGGTTTTATTCTTGATTAGCTCTTGAAACTTTTCAAGATATTTAAGACTCCCACTGACCTCTTGACATATAATATTGTTTTGTCAAGAACCATTCCTTGACAAAGCAAATATTCAAGAGTTAGTGCAGATTCAAATGTACAAGAGTAAGGAAATATTTTAGTCTACATTTGAAAAGTGTTATAAACCTTCTAAAGATTATGTCACTCAAGTTACAATCTTGGAGTATGACTCTAAGACTTGTTTTTGGAACGAAGTATGATTTATCTTTTGATTCAACCATTTCAACAATTCAGGATTCCTCTTCTTAGTCATACGAATGAAATGAGATGTCCTTAGAGGATCATATTATGATATTGTTTCATAATCACTAAGATAAGCATAAAATACGATACTAAAGTACTCTACCATCTTTTCAGATTTGAGAAACTTTTATCTTTTTGTGTAATTTGATTCTTCTCATTCATCTTGCCATACATTGAAACTTTTCCAATGTTTTAGAATTATACTTAAACTTGTAGGCACAACCATATTACTAAACTTTAGTAAATCATGATGAATAGCATTATAATTCTTTGTGGTGGACTTGATCAGCGCAAAACCAAGTGTACCTGATCTTCTAGTCTTCACTTGACTCACATATACATGTGAATAGTGAATTAGTCTTAATTTCCTAAAGATGAAAATTCTCATTCATCACACAATACATGTTGCATGATCCCAAGTTTCCATCCAACTGAAACGTGGTTGATGAAAATCTTTCCTTATTTGGTAAATTATGACACTACCACAAACGAAAGAATCAAATCGATTTCCAAATGTTGCTATCAATGGAATCATATAAACAACAATTTTCACAAATGCCATTGTAAGGAAATTTAAAATAAATAAAATCAAAACTTTTCTTTTCTTTAAAACTTGCAGAAAAACCTTATCCTTACAATGCAAATACATATGGAAAATTAAGTTATTATGCATTCCTAAGCAAACTGTCATAACTCTTAAGCAGCAGCTCAAAATTCTGATCATTGCACCATGCAATCAAAATCCATGTATTCACGATCAGAATTAGCTTTCTCTTCTTTTAAGCTTCCTTTCTTTGATTCTACAAAACATCAAAATGTGACCTATTCACATCATGTAAGAAGAATCTCCAAATAGGAACTTAATAGAGTTACGTAATGGACTTTACCTAAAGCATAGCGAAATTTGTTGACTTTTACCATCCTTATGAACTTTCAGGTAAATTGGGCAGCTTCACAACCAATTCCCCTTATTTTGGTAATATAAACATATGGGCTCTTTGGTAATGGTACATGGGACTATCTCAGACTTAACATTTCTATTTACCATTTGGTCAACCGAGTTGACTATGGCCTATCCCTTTCCATTAGGAAGAGAAGACATTTCTGGACTTCTAATGTCACCATTGTCAATGTCCATGGAATTTTGGGAAGTAGATCTTCCAATCAAATTTTCTTTACCAATGCCCTAAATCATTGTTGATTCGACAACAACAAGCAAATAGGTAAGATTATAAAGGCTCAAAGCATAGTCTGTTACATAATACTCCTTAAAGAACTCACTATGTGACTTAGGAAGTGACTGAAGAACCCAGTCAACAACCAGCTTCCTTGAGACTTTGACACCCAACTCTCCCAGCCTATCAATATGTTACTTCATCTCCAAGATGTGAGTGCACATAGACTTGCCAATAGGGCTTGAGTGACCTTGAACTATTCAAGTCTTTAAACTTCTGGGTTAGGGAGAATTATTGGAGGAGATGGAGAAATCTTGTTCCAATAGATTTGGGAAGATCATAATAATCTGAACTAGACATCTACAATGGGAGAAATTCAACTTAGTTGATTTAAATCCTTAATATAACACCCAAGATGAGATATTAAGGCTAGGACCCCACACAATATTGTATAACTTGGAAGAGGGATGACGTAATCTAAGCTATAAAATATTTGAAGGTAGGCAAATGAAGATTGTGACATCCCGAAATTTATTCCGTTACTGTAACCCACTTCTGTTAATGAAATTTAATTTTTATTTTTTATATATATTAATTTATTTAATTTTTCCATCAACTTCCTGGGTTAAGTAAATCGTCTAGGGTTATCGTCAAAATTTCATACGTGTCGGAAAATGAAAAATCGTGAGAAAAACCCTCAATTCCCTCAAAAAGCCACGAGTTCACGGCCAAGGCGAGTTTATGGTCGTAAAATCTATTTACGGTCGGTGCCTGGTCGACCCCCCACCGCTGGCCATAAACTCACCCTATATAAAGGTTGAGTGGCCTTGATTTCACTCTTTTCACCCTCTAAGAAGCTTTCTCTCTCTACTCTCTCTGTACATTTCCAGGTTTTGATCAAGAACCATCTAGAAGGTAAGTGATTCATCACCCTTCTAGTGTTTTTAATCCCTTCTAAGTGATGAATCCACGTTTTCATTCCATATAATTTCATTCTTTCTAGATATTCTCTCTCACCAAGAACACACACTAGTGTTTGGTGGCTAAAAACCTCATTCCATGCCTCTTATAGTAAGTAACTTCCATCTATGCTCGATATCCACTAGAAACCACTGATTTTTTACCTAAAATCGACCCAAATCATAGACTCAGAATGGGTTTACGGCCGTATGCCCTTCAATGGCCGTAAACTCCATTTTAGGTTGAATATTAGCCTTTAAACCCTACTTTGAGCTTTTCACAAGGCTTAGAATAATTCCAAGAGGCTAGAAAGGGCCCTCAAACACTGAAAATCACACATCTCGTCCAGTGTTTACAACCATAAACCCTTGGGCCATAAACCCTTAAACCGCAAATCCATGGGTCGTAAACCCATGGACCGCAAACCCTGTTCATGTCCGTAAACTCTCTTTACGACCGTAAATAGCTCATTCATGGGAAAAAGTCTGTTTCCCCGATCCAACCAATTCCAGATAACATTCCTTAACCAAAACCAAGTGTTTATCTAGCACCTATTTAACAAAATCACTAATTTAAATACACATATGTATTAATTGATATTAGGATTCTGTTAAGTGCAACATACACCAACTCAAGGGTCGTCCAATTCAATTCTCTGCATCCAACCAACTGTGAGTTCATACCCCTATGCTTTTCCGGGTTTTTCATGTTTTTAGGGGGGGGGGGGAATACAAGCCAAACATAAAGGTTTTTATAACTTAAAAACAGATGCAATTACAACAGTTTTCTCTCAAACATTTAGATACATTTATCCCTTTTGTAACATGTGGAGCATAAGGGACGTTTTCTAATTATAATTGCATAGTTTTCAAAACAATACGTGAACGTAACTAAACATTCAAACTATAATAGGTATAGTTTGGGATTTCATTTCCAGTCTTACATACTCAAATTTCATGCAAAGTCAAACATATAAACTAGGTCGGACTTAGTTAATCCATTACTACGAATACGAAATTAGAGTATTTTGCTAAATAATTATTTTGTGTATCATTATTCATACTCTGCACCGTTACAAATGATTTCGAACTCGAGAACGACCGAACAACACGTAAACTATTTAATACGAGCTTGTGAGACTTATCTTCATTATGCCCCTCGGGGTACCAATAAATCCTCTCCGGTAGTATTACTAGAGTCTCCTGGAGGGAGAGCGTGAAATTTGTGGATAGATCTATTCGGGACCGACAATCCCACACCTGAACTGTTAGCTACAGTTAGGCGGGCACTAATGGGGTGACAAATTTTGTAATCGTACGACGCGTGAAGAACGTCAAGGAGGTCATCGGTCATATTAGTGTGGTTATACGACTCACAATAAGTATAAACTGGCCTTTGTTTATGGGATTTCATTCTTTTATAGTTTTATTTTAAGTAATAAAACTACCTATCTACTTACTAGAGGGTATTCAAGGGACACAACTTTGGGTTTTATTTTAAGAAATAAAACTACTATACTTACTGGTGATAACCAATGTTTTCAAACGAAACGATACTTTTCATACAGGAATCAACAAATATGTTAGAAACTATTGGATTTTCTTGGAAACATGCAAACATATTTCAGAACTTGGTAACGATGGTTTTTGGTACAAACAATATTTACTTATAATGGAAATAAAACATTGTATACAAACTCAGTGACTAGTTTTCAATACACAAAAACATTCTTATGAACTCACCAACTTTATGCTGATATGTTTTCAAAACCGCTTGTATTCTCAGGACAACAATAGACATGTACCTTGACAGCTTTTGGAGAAGACGGAGCATTTTGGAGTCTCGTCTTTATCTTTTGTTCATACTGATGTATAGAAACTATGTTTTCAAAAAGATGTAAATATTCTTATTGTAATGTAATGGTTGTGTTTACTTTGATTGCTATGTTATGATTGTTACGATACTACGCATGACGTCGCCGCCCCAGGATGTTTCCGACGTTGTTTTTTTGACGGTTCGGGGGTGTGAGAAAGATTCACCAATTTCCACCATGAAAACCTAATAGGGTATTGGGTTTTAATTGGATTGAAACTCCTAGATCTTTTAAGATTCATTGAACTTTTCAATGGCATGTTTAAATCTCGATTATGCCGTCTCAGGTTTGTGATTGGGATGCCGAGGATCACAAACAAGGTGTGAATAACTATGCAAATTAACTTGGTACCCTTAATCTTTATCACCTAATCAATGTGTCGGTTACCCACACACGCTCCACCGACGTATGATAAACATTAATTAACCATTTTCCACTCTTACTAGTTCATGTAGTGTGTCGGTTACCCTCACACGCTTCAGCAATGACTTGGTAAGGTACAAAGTGTAATTTCATGGGTTAACACCAAATTCACATTTTCCTAAAGTAACTAAGATTGGGAATTTATAAGGGTTTAGTTACTTTATATTTATCATTATACTTTTAATGAAAGAATAATTAGAGTTTTGTCAAACCCATTCAGCTAACGACCCTCCACCAGTCAAGGAAGCGGTGGCTAAGAGTGGACACCCATTAAACTGACATTTTATAGACAGTAACCTTATACCCCCTAATAGAACGGCTTCGTGAATGAGGTCTACTAACGGTAAGACTGAATTTGTTCTTACATATATATATATATATATATATATATATATATATATATATATATATATATATATATATATATATATATATATATATGTATGTATATATATATATATATATATATATATATATTAACTATTAATATTATAATAGTATAAGGGTTGAATTTTAACTTCTAAAATTCGAAGGGTTTAACTTGGAATTAAAGTATTCATGGGAGGAAACTTTATAAATTCCAAAACATGAGGGCAAGTTTTTAACAATTCAAAAACTTTTCAATTTCATAACATATGAGTTCAATATGGGTTTTAAAGACTTTAATGAAGAGACTCTTGAACATCCATAACTTGAGAACAAGTTATAGAGTACATACAATTATTTATGAGAAAATGACTCTTCAAGTTGCGTAACCTATGGCTAGAATAAAGATTTAACACAAAAAAAACTTTTGGTTTTCCATAACTTGAGGACAAGTTATGGAATTCATTAAAAAAACACCAAGATCATCAATTCAACTAACAAGCATGTCAAGAATAACTATGATCTAGATTAAACTCATATGAACAAGACAATTCAAATCAAACAATTTTCATGTAATTAGCCTAACCATTAAACTAATACAAAACATGAATCTTTTGACAATTATCTTTTGAATTGGATTAGAATGATGATTACCACATCAAAAACAGGTTTATAAGTTCAAAAACAGCTTAGGTTAATGATTCTAGTCCAATTCCAACCTTAAAAGTCGAAAATCTGCACTCAAGGCCTCCAACTCGCTGAGTGTATGAACATACTTGATGAGTACGATGAATTTCTTCATGGACTCGGCGAGTCCACAATCCAGAAAACCAAAAAATCAATTTTTTCAGAAATTTACATCATGTATAATTGAAAACAAGCCTAGGCTCAGATACCACTGATGGGTTTTAGTATACTACAACATCCTATGGTTCATATACAACCCTAAATACGTTGGATCTATGTTTACACAAATTATACATGCAAATGGTTTCCAAGGCATTAAACCAATACCTAGTATGCACTTTCATATAAACCATATAAGATACTAGTTAGGGTAACATACCTTTTATGTGGCTTGAGGTCTTGATGTATTTGGCTTTAATACTTAGCCCCAATAGTGTGGAAGCCTCAAATGAAGTCACAACACGTCATGGACTAAGGATGAAACTTGAGAGACAATCTCTATGCTCCAAAAACACCTCTAAGTACTCCAATAACTTCTAGTGGCGTTTTTAGGGAATGGACTACATATTTATATGTGGGATTTCAAGAGTCATGGGTATAACCCAAATCCATACCCATGGGTTTTATGATCCATGGTTCATGTGGCCCAACTCTTTATGTATCAATACATAAACTTGGTCCAACATGGATCATAAGCCCAACATATATAAATATAACTAATTACCATAATTAGTCCCCATAGATTTAATTAGTATCTTTTGATCACTAAATTAATTCCAAATTAATTCTTGATCAATACTAGTTAAAACATATGATTTCATATTAATATATTGGAATATATTAATAAATCATATATAACCTTCTCTCAAGAGTCCATCCTAACAAATTGTCCCGATGATATGCAACCCAAATAGACCATGCGTCTCTCGGGTCGAGTACATATCAATAATATTTATGGGCTTAGAAATCTAATCCAACAGTCTCCCACTTAGATAAGTCTAAAACTATTATTGCAAGGATGACTCCAAAACCCGACTAGCAATCGTAGTTCTTAAAAGCCGTTGTCGAACTCTAACTTAGTAAATGACATGTCCATTAGATAAGGGATCATATATTCCTCCATTCTAGATATCATATGGGCTGATACATGGATTATAATCATTCTGTCTATCCATTTGTTGTTTCACGATTTCCAATTTATGACGACTGACTAATTGAACAAATGAAATCAGTCTAGGCCTGGGCGAGAACTTACGTTTCTCATCACTAAATCATCGAGGGGGCCATACATATCGCTTTTATCCTTCCAAGGGTAAAAGGAATGGATAAACATCGACTCATTTGCTTGTACTATGAACTTGTTGAATCATACACAAAGGCACGTTTTATAACATCATGTTACTAATGCGTTTTCGTACAATTAATGTATAACCAACTCATAGTCAGCAAATCATATCTCGAGGTTTGAAGAATATAAGATATTATCGTCTCATGATCACTCGTGATAAAATCCATGAAATTATTCTAATGAGCGTAGGTTTCATCCAATACTCGAATCTCATTCCAGGAGCACTCATGAATGGTGCAGCAACTTTTGCTATGTCTAAACACTTTAGACATCAACAAGCCCAATTCATGACAGTCTTGATTCATACCTACTTCCGAAGTATGATTAACTGTGGATAGTTTGAATAACCTAGTTATTCGTGAAGTCAATGTTGGATAAGGTGTCTAAGTCCATAACTTATTTGGTATATACTTGACCCGACCGGCATGATCCATTTGGGTTACATTTCATCCAAACTATTTATGGATAATTTTATGAGAGTTATACACATATTATTATTAATATATTATAAGTTATAATATATTAATGTGAATTCATGTTATTTAATTAGTCTTAGTCTTAAATTAATTATGAATTAATTTAGAGATTAAAAGGAAGACTAATTAGATTGTGGGCTATTGGTTATATATGGTGTGGGCTAACACCCATTTGTTAATGGGCTAGGCTTGTATAGAAGTCCATGGATGATCCATGGAGCTTTTAACCCATGGATCCTTGGAAAAGGAAAGGTCATGGGTTATTAGGGTTTCACCCTAATCATGTACACTATATAAGCATGCTTATGTTGCATGAAATAGCCACTAGTGTGGGTGTTTGTGTGTGGCCGAAACTTGTAGTGTGTGTACACTCTCTCAAAGTTCTCCAAGATTTTGTGGTGATATGTGATTCCATTTTAGGAATTCACACTATTGGTGCTTGGCCCTCAAACTCCTTAAGAATCAAACTCATCAAAAAAAGGTATGTAATCTCTTCTAACTCTTTTATGTTTAAAAGTACCCCATGCCATGTTAGATAGGTTATGAACCTTGGAAAATTATTATTTTGCATGTATTTAAACAAACATAGATCCAAGGTTTATTAGGGTTGCATACACACTTAGGAAGTGTTAGATTGCTCAAAACCCAATAGTGGTATCAGAGCCTAGGCTTGCTTGTTTGATACTTGATGCAAAATAGTGAAAAAAGTCGAAATCTTTGTTGTCTGCATGATGGACTCGCCGAGTCCATGGGGGACTCGACGAGTCCAAGGCAAAGTTCAACCTACTCGGTGAGTAGATTCGTGCACTCAGCGAGTAGAAGGTTCAGAATGCAGATTTTCGACTTTTGCTGCTGGAAATGGACTAGAAACTTTACCCCAAACTGTTTTGATGTTTTAAAACTTATTTTGGTTAGTGTAATGGTTGTTCTAATCCATTTACAATAGCATATATCAAAATTTCATGCTTTGTATGTGTTTATATAATTTTGAAACTTTGATAATCATGTTCATGTTCTTATGAATTTAGAAGATGATAGGAATTATTTGTTGAATTGTTTAGGATTAATTCTTGATCATTTATGTGTTTTAATGGAGTCCATAATTTTTCCTCAAGTTATGGATATCCAAAGGTCACATTTCTTTAACACACATTAAAAACATGATAAGATTAAAGAATCTTTTAATCTATAAAGATCGATTAGATCTTGAACAAGTAAATAAACAATGACAGTATAAACACAGTAAAATAATAGAACAAGATTGAATCAAACGAGTCGAATGATTAAAACAAATCCTCAGAAGAGCTCGATTAAGAACATCAACTGTAGAGGATTGGAAGGTTACAAGTACGATCAAATAAACCTTTAGTCGTCTGGAAAATATCGTATTCTCAGATCTCTAAAAACCTTAACCTAATATGCATACAAGCATAAGCTTATATACAAAGCATAAAAGACTCACGGTTGGACAGGCCCATACCGTAATACAAAACAATACAGAAAGACGAGCCCAAAAGACGCAATCTTCTAAGCCCAACAATCTCCCCCTTTGCGTCAATTTGGAGTGAGATCTTTATTTATTACTTGGGCCAGCAGCCGAAACTGGTACCTTCTTCACGGTACTAAACAGACACTTGGTGATGGAAATAATTGTCTGTCTAAACCGGATGTACCAGTTGATCATATCTTCAAAATACTTAACATCATCAGCTGAATTCTCTTTACACCGTTTAACAATAAAAAGCACATGCTCCAAGCAAGTTGTGGTGTAAAGATGCTTATTAGCTAAAGCGAAGAGACATTTCTGTCCTTCCGCTCTAGTGAACATGACTGTGTTATGTCTTGGATCAATCTTGCCCAGCTGCATTTGATTTAGATCACTGGCCGATCCCACAGGAGCAATTTTAGGTTTCTTCTTGAAGACTGTGCCGACCTCCTGATCCATAAGGGCAACCTCCATGATATAGCAGATTAACATCCTTTTGACATGGTCTAGAATGGGACCATATTCAACTTCATTGGTCAAAAGGATGTTATACAAGACGATCCAATCATGAGGATTTAGATTCGGTAGATCTGCTAGAGAGATGAGATGAACAGATTTTGTAGATCCCCGAATCAGTTTGAACCGAACGTTTATAAAACGTCCCTCAGTGTAAGGCTTTAGCACCCGAACATTGACAATCTTCTGAGCGCTCCATGTAAGGAATTGAGGACGAGCAGCCTTCAGGTAAAAGTCAATGAGCTCCCTGTCAAGCTCAGCGTTCGGGTGAGGGACATCAAAAATATTAGAGAAGACGTGAAAGATAAACGCCTTTCGAGTCAGTGGCATATCGAACTGCGAATTGACAGAATTACTGCAGTCGAACGATATGACCGGCTCGAGCCATAGGATGCTGGGAGTTTCAATGGCCTCTTTGATCAAGCGTTCCCTGGTCCAGGCAGGGAAGAGAGTCTTTCGGCTCTCAAGGAGATCGTGGGCTTCTTTTTGCTTACGTTCGGCTTCGGCAGCCTCACGTGCCTCACGACTGGCATCATCACCAACCTTGCGACTGTTCTTTCGTTTCAAAATGTCGGAAATGGTCTCCTTGTCGCCTTTTTCATCTTCGTCCTCAGCTATATCTTTACCTTTGTTCTTCATACCTGAACTTAAAATTTGATGAGTTGAAGATGGTTCAGTTGTATGAGTAGCTTTTGAGGAAGGAGGTGGTTTTGAACTTGTCTTCTCATCTCCCCCTTGTTTCGGAATGGACACGAAACTTGGGAGGCCTTCGACCTTGTTTAGTAGATCAATGGTTGGAGAGAGCTTTTCAACAAGGGATCGCCTCACCGAAAAGTTTAATATTGGATCATGTGCTTCCAGAATGTTTGAGATGACAGCGTGGACATCCGAAACACAAATCTTAACCACCTCCCGTTCGGAGCGAAGATCTTCCAGCTCTTGTTGAGATTGAGAGAGTTGAGTGGTTTTGACCTCAAGAGCTGTTGTTTTTAATGCCAGATCGTCCATTAAAGAACGCTCGGATGTCAGATCTTCTTGAAGCTTGACAAGACGAGCTTCAATGGAGGCTGTAAAAGCCGAGTTGTCGTCGCTTATGGTTTTACGTAGGTTGGCGAACGATGGCAACTCCGATGTGACAAAGGAGACCAATTGTTGGACAATCGGTTCCAATGATGCCTTTGTGTCAGCTGCACTATGTTGCATTGACTGCAGTAGAGCAGAGGCATCAAAAAATAGTTTATCGACTTTTTCGGTCGCTACCTCACATGCTCGGGTAGATGCCTGAATTGCAGCAGTTGCTGAGGCTGCTGAATCATGTTGGGCGCTGGTGAAGGCATCTACGATCTTCTGAAGTGCAGCTTCAGACAGGGTTGATTGTTGGTTGGACGAGGAGGCGAGAAGGAGATCAATCTTCTCGTTGCGCTGTTTTAGATGTTTCTTAGTGACAGGTGCATCATCCTCCTCATCACTCTGAATTTGAAACAGACTATAGTAGACTGAATCAAAGACCATGTCTTCTCCCCCGAGATAAGGGTTTTCACCCTCAGAGGCATTGCCATGAGAAGAATAGGGTGGAGAGGTTGGGGGTGTAGAGGGTTTATTAGGAGAAGGTTGAGTGGGTGAAGGTGTAGTTTCGGTTGGTTGTTCGGTATGGGTAGTTTCGGTTGGTGGTTGTTTATGGGTAGTTTCGGTGGGTGGTTGTTTATGGGTAGTTTCGGTTGTGTGGGTTTTGGGTTGAGGAGGTTCGGCTACATGGGGTGATTCAGTGGTAGTGGTAAAGATTTGAGGAGGAGAAGGAATTGGGGAATTGGGAATTTGAATCTCTGGGGTAGGGGATCGAGGTGGTGTATTGCCTCGTGTAGGAGAAGCATCCCCTTGAGAGTCGTCAGAATCCGAACTCTCACCCTCAGAGTCACTAGAAGAGGAGGGTATAATGAGCTTTCGCTTTGGTTGAGTCTTCCTCTTCTTCGGTGGGGGGGGGGGGGGGGGGGAAGTGGCAGCTTTTGTCTATTTCCTCTTCTTAGGTGAAAGCCCGTTTGAAGGTTTTTCTACTTGCTTTCCTTTATCCGCCTTTTTACCTTTGCTCAATGGTTTATCTGCATCGTGGATAGATCTGAGCATGTCCGGGGTCAGAACCCTTGGACCAGAAGGTGTTAGCTCCTTAAGCTTTCTGATCAGCCTGCTATCCGAAGGTACGCTTCCATACATGGACTCCGGAATCGAGCCAATAAAGGAGAATTTGGAGGCATCGGAGATGATGATCTTCTTGGTGTGAAAAGTACCAACAGAAGTCATCGATGCACCTTCGGCAATGGGAACGTCGAATCTGTCCATGGCCCATTTGGTGATCAGAATCCAGAATCGGGCCAATGAAACTTCAGAGTGTCTGGATGAACATGAGAGGCTCTGAAGAAGTTGTTGCCATAGAACGAACCCG
Organism: Lactuca saligna; assembly: GCF_052625555.1. Taxonomy (NCBI): domain Eukaryota; kingdom Viridiplantae; phylum Streptophyta; class Magnoliopsida; order Asterales; family Asteraceae; genus Lactuca; species Lactuca saligna. The sequence goes on along the minus strand of NC_136419.1, from coordinate 201,362,482 downwards.
TAATCCAGGTTGATCCCATTGTAAACTCCATACAGAATAGTAAGGAACAGACGACTGGCACCGTCTGAACCTGAGCTTCTCTCCGACAGTCCCTTGAACAGGACCGTAAATAAACCGTTCCATTGAGGCGGTAAGCAGGACTTCTTGAATCTGGCAACGGATGTAAGAACCTCCGTGTATCCCATGTTGTAAAACATGCTATACATATGACCGGTTTGAATGGACTCCGGATGGACTCTGGATGAGTCAGAAGCAAATCCGAGTAGAGAGCAGAAACGAGAGCGAGAAATGGAGGTTTTGTGGTCTCCAATCTCGAAGAATACTCGGTCGACAGCCTTGTCATAATATGCAGTCGCGTAGACCTGCGATAGAGCCACCATTGGCACCGATGCGATTCTGGATAGTGCTGGTTCGAGTTGAGAGTATTTTAGGCATTCTATAACCGGCGACATGTAAGGATCGTATGCCTTTGGGTTAAGATCAATTACTAAGCATTGCTGTGGGCGAATGGGAAGGATTTGGGATGTAGCATGAACTGAAGAATAGTCAGCCATGGATGCAGGTGTGAAGAAGATGATGAACAGGAAACTGTATGGAAGAGTTTGTGGTTTGGAAATTTTGAGAGTGGTAAAGAGGTAAAAGGAGATATAACGGGCTATTTATAGTGGGAGGGAAGAGAGAGAAAGATCGTTTCAAATCTCTTATGGATGACAGTTGGGACGGACGATGATCACGTAGGAGAGAGAGTGTCAGATTCCTAGGATCACGCCGCCCAATAATCGCCGTTTCATAGGGACAAGCCGTTACTGTTTAACCACGCGCATTAAATGCCATAGGACAAAGAAAAACTTAGGATTTCAAAAGGAATGTCCGTTATTAATACGATCAACCATTTATTGAGAAATGTTGAAAGGCTTCTTTTAATTCGGCTAAATGAAATCTCAGAAAGAAAGATAAGGACAAGATCCCAGGGGAAGAAAAGTTATGGTTAATAACATTTTCATAGGAATCACATAAAATGGTACTTTCGTCAATTCGTTAGTAAAAGCTTGAACAATATAATCGTTCACCGTCAATTTCTTAGGTGTTGAATTTTGGGTTTCACTTAGTTCGTAGTGTCATAAAACTAAGATCATAAACACAGATGTTGTGCAACCATAAACCTCAGTGGTAAGTGCTGAGAGTCTCAAGGGTTACCATGATGGAATGAGTGTAGTGGAGAAGTAATAGGAGATGGTGTAAGATAACAAAAGTACCTCTACTGCAAGAAGAAGGACCAAGCAGGAAGTTCTTAACTCATGTGAGAAAAGAGTGAGGTAGCTCACGATTAGAATAAATGAAGTGGCCTTGTTGGGAAGACAAGGTTTGTGTATACCAGGTCATGAAGGCCTTTATTCAAAATCTTATGAGGCTTGAGACACATACAGCAGCATGCTTCTAGGGACAAGTAGGAAGTTCATAAAGTGTATCCACATAAACAAATAAAAACATAAAAAAAATTTTGGAATTTTTAAGGTAAACCGAACGTGAACCTACGATTGGTTTCGGTTGAGAAAAGTTTTGAAAAACCGAACCCGAACGTTCGGTTGGTTTTGGTTCTACAAAATTTTGAAAAACCGAACCCGAACCTTTGGTAGGTTTCGGTTGTACAAAAGTTTGAAAAACCGAACCTGAACCTTCGGTTGGTTTCGGTTCTAGAAAAGTTCGAAAAACCGAACCCGAACCTTCGGTTGGTTTCGGTTCTAGAAAATTTTGAAAAACCGAACCTGAACCTTTGGTTGGTGTCAGTTAAGAGTTTTTTTTTTTTAAAACAGAATTGTACAGCCAATACACAACATTGAGAAACTATCTTTGAAGAAAAGAGTGGGTTAGATAGTTGAGACGAACCCTAACGATCGGTTGATATCTTTAAGTTTGGCACTGATTCAGATTCCATCATACCAAGTCCTTGCAATATTTTATTGAATGATGCTTCAGGAAGAGCTTTTGTAAAGACGTCAGCCAGTTGATCAGTGGTCCTTACGAAGTGAACTTCGACGTTTCCATCTTCCACGTGATCTTTGATGAAGTGATACCTTAGTGCTATGTGCTTGGTTTTGGAGTGCTGCACTGGGTTATGACAAATCCTAATTGCACTTTCGGAGTCGCAATATAGTGGGATCTTCTTCATATTGAGTCCATAGTCTCGAAGTTGGCTTTGAATCCAAATCACTTGTGATGTGCATGATGCAGCTGCAATGTATTCTGCTTCGGCTGTGGATAGCGACACGCATGTCTGTTTCTTAGATTGCCAGCTGACTAACTTCCCGTCAAGAAATTGACATCCACCAGTCGTGCTTTTTCGGTCGAGTCCACATCCTCCAAGGTCAGCATCAGAATAGGCTTGAATGAAGAAGCCTGAGTTGGATGGATACCATAGACCTAAGGAGGTGGTTCGGTTGAGATATCGTAGGATGTTCTTCACTGCAAGCATGTGAGGTTCACGAGGGTTTGCCTGAAATCGAGCACAATAACACACGGAAAACATGACATCAGGTCTGCTAGCAGTAAGATACATTAACGATCCAATCATTTGACGATAGAGCGTGATATCAACAGCTGGTTTGTCTAGAGATGGGGTAAGCTTAGTGCCGAATGCCATTGGGACTTTGACTTTTGAGTCTCCCATCATACCGAACTTTTCTAGGAGAGTCTTCGTGTAAGCTTCCTGATTAATAAAGATGCCTTCGGGTCCCTGTCTTATGTTTAAACCAAGGAAAAAGTTAATTGGACCCATTGAGCTCATTTCAAACTTAGTCTCCATCAGCTTTCTGAATTCAACCGTTAAGCTTGGATTCGTAGAGCCAAAGATGATATCATCGACATAAATTTGAACTATCATAAGGTGGTTACCTTCCTTTTTGCGAAAGAAGGTTGGGTCAACCGAACCTTGTTTGAATTTAGACATCTTTAAAAATTTTGTAAGCGTTTCATACCAGGCTCTCGGAGCTTGTTTAAGGCCGTACACAGCTTTATCCAGAATATAGCAATGATTTGGATGCTTTTCGTTCACGAACCCAGGAGGTTGCTCTACGTACACCGTCTCTTCAAGTTCTCCATTGAGAAATGCACACTTGACGTCCATTTGGAAAACTTCAAAGTTCTTGTGAGCAGCATAAGCCAGAAATATTCTAACAGATTCTAGCCGAGCTACTGGAGCGAACGTCTCTTCGTAGTCTATCCCTTCCTCCTGACAATATCCCTTTACCACCAGATGAGCCTTGTTCCGTATAACATTACCTTCCTTGTCCATTTTGTTCCTGAAAACCCATTTGAGACCAACAACCGAAGCATCTGGAGGAGTTGGAATTAGGCGACAGACTTTGTTTCTTTCAAATTCGTTCAACTCGTCTTGCATTGCTTGAACCCAATCAGAGTGATCGAGAGCAGTGTTAACTGTCTTTGGTTCAACTTTTGATACGAATGAATTGAACATGCAAAACTCTACCTTTGAAAATAAGGAAGTTTGTTTTGCCTTCAGTTGTGATCGGGTCAGAATCTTTTCAGATACATCTCCAACTACTTGAGAGACAGGATGATCTCTAGTCCATTTGATAAGAGGAGGGTAATTTGGATCAACGGTTGGGTCTAATTCAGCATTGATTATCTCGTCTAGCTCAGATTGGCTATCATAACTGAGTGTCACATCATCACGTTCTACCTCAGTTGGTGCACTTTGGAAGATATGAGGTTCGTGTAATTCTAGTGGGCCTGAGCTTCCTGGTGTTGAGACTTCATCGGTTGAAGATGTGGAATTTGGCTCCCCCTGGACTTGAGCGTTTGGCTCCCCCTCGACTTGAGTACTTGGCTCACCCTCGACTTGAGTACTTGGCTCCCCCTCGACTTGAGCACTTGAATCCCCCTCGACTTGAGCTTCGTTGGAAGGAGAGTCGTTACAGATTGATACTTCTTCATACATTCTCCTTGCAGCATCTTCAACAATCTGCTCCATGTGATCAACTTTGTTATCTGCTGCACCAGCTTCAGAAAGTGAAGCATTCTTTGGTTCGTCAAAGAGTCCCAGAAATGTCTCGAATAGATTAGCAACCGAGACTGTAACCATGCCATTTGGAGGAAAGATTTCCCCAGTGATATTTTCTTTAGCCTGCAGCTTCTTGACATAGTTGTCGTCAAAGGTCACATAATACGTCTCTTCAATTTTTCTTGAATGCTTGTTTAGGACCCTGAATGCCTTGGATGTGAGAGAGTAACCCAGAAATATTCCTTCGTCGGCTTTGACATCAAACTTGTTGCGGTGTTCTTTAGAGTTGAAGATGAAACACCTTGAGCCGAACACATGGAAAAATTTCACATTTGGCTTCCTGTTGTTCAATATCTCATATGGGGTGAGTGCGAACCTTTTGTTGAGATATGACCTGTTCTGTGTAAAACAAGCAGCAGATATAGCATCAGCCCAAAAATAAAGAGGTAAAGAAGCGAAACTTAGCATAGTTCGGGCAGCTTCACACAAGGATCGGTTTCGTCTTTCGACTATTCCGTTCTGTTGTGGTGTGTAGGGAGCTGAGAAATTATGACTAATTCCCTTTTCTGCAAGAAACTCTTCAAACTCCCTGTTCTTGAATTCGAGACCATTGTCGCTTCTGATGTTGCGAACAACCTTCTTGAGCTGTACTTCAATTTGCTTGATAAACATTTTCAACTTTTGAGTCGCTTCAGATTTGAGCTTTAGAAAGAACACCCATGTAAATCGTGAAAAGTCATCAATGATAACAAGAATATACTTGTTACCACCGATGCTTTCGATAGATGAAGGACCACACAAATCAATATGAATTAATTCGAGTGGTTCAACAACTTTTGTGTTGATTATAGATGGATGACTTTGACGACTCTGCTTTCCCATTTCGCATGCAGCACACAGATGATCCCTGTCGAACTTGAGTAGGGGAAGGCCCCTTACATGACCTCCTGTAACAAGACGGTTGATATCTTTAAAGTTAAGATGAGATAATCTTCGGTGCCACAACCATCTTTCATCGGATTGAGCTTTTGACAATAAGCATACAGCTGGGTTTCCTTTGATGGGTTTCATGTTTAAGGGAAACATTTCACCCTTTCGCTCCGACTTAAGAATCACTTTATTTGACTTTTTCTCTATGATTTCTGAACCTTCATCATCGAAAGATACTTTGAGACCTGTACCTCCAACCAGTTGAGATACACTAATGAGGTTGTGTTGGAGACCTTCCACATAAGCCACCTTCCTTATAGAGAAGTCCCCATTGGTTATCATCCCGTATCCCTTTATGGTGCCGAATGAGTTGTTTCCAAACTTGACGTTGCCACCATTTGCAAGAGATCTGTACTCCCTAAGCTCCTCTTTCCTCCCTGTCATGTGACGTGAGCAGCCACTATCAATGTACCATTCTTCGTCGAACTGCTCGTCACTTATAACCTGCAAAATTTAGACAAATTTAGGAACCCAAAGTTTCTTGGGTCCACGTGAGCTTTGCTTTGAAACAGGAGCACTGAGAGAGATATCAACAAGATAAGTTCTTTTTACGAGAGTTGTTTTATCTTTCCTTTTAATGGTGTAAACTTTTATTTTGTTAAGATTAGTAGAGTTAGATTCGGTCTCTGGTGTGGATTTATTGACCTTCTGCTTCCACTTTTGCTCAGTTGATGAGTGAGATTTAGAACGAGATCGATATGAAACAGAGGGTGAAGAAGAATTAGAAGAATGAGAAGAATTAGAATTAGAAGGAGACTCTAGGTGACCCTTTTGTTTTTGATCATTTGAAGGACCAACCTTAGAGTTTTGCACTCTTTTGTCTTCAGAACCGAACCTTTGCGTTCGGTTGGAGCTACCTTTGGAACCGAACATCTGCCTTCGGTTGTTATCCTTTTGTAAACCGAATCTTGGCTTTCGGTTGATGTCTTCTTGTGAACCGAAACTTGACTTTCGGTTGGTTTCTTCTTGTGAACCAAAACTTGACTTTCGGTTGATATCTTCTTGTGAACCGAACCTTGACTTTCGGTTTTTGTGACTTTCAACTTTTCCAGCAGGAATGTTTTCATACTTTAGATTCTTGTCTTGATGAGTGAAGTATGCATTCTGGGAACGCCAGAATTGTTTCTTCTCAGAAAGGTTCTTCCGGTATCTATTATTCCTTTCTATCTTCCTGTTCCGCATCTGAGAAGGTTGATGATGAACATTTGCTTTCGATTTTGCTGAATCCTTGACCGGTTCCATTTGAACTGCGGTAGAGTTACTTTGAGCTGAAGGAGCCTTAGGAATGTCTGCTTTTGGTGAGTGAGCATCCTTCTGAGGAGTATCTTTTGTACCACTACTGCTCGGCTCATTGAAGTTATTTGGCTTATTCAATGGTTCGGGTATGTATCTTCCTTTGCTCTTCCAGGAAGTTCTTTCAGATAAACCAATGGTTTCGTCTGCATTATCAATGGGAGCTTCCCAGAAGTATTCATCACAGCCATCAGCATTGTCTTCGTTTACAATAGCTGCAAGTTCAGCTGTTTGATGTTCGGTTACTCCTGTTACCTTGTATACTTGATTTGGAGTAGTCCTGACCTTTTGATACACAACAGCTTTCTCAATTAATTTCGGGGACTTTTTATGGGACAACCGAGCGAATTCTACAGAATTTTCAGAAATTAGATTCTTGTGATTTTCTGGCTCAGTTTTAATAAATTCTGAGCAGTCAACCGTGTCCTCTACAGAAATTTCACTCATATTGTCGTCCTCGTTAAGCTCAGATGCATTTTCAACATCAATTTTGTTTTCTAAGCTTACATTGGCGTTTAAAGAGTCAAATTTTTGTATGGTTTCGGTTCTCAGTTTAAGTCTGTCATTTTCATCCAAAAGATTTTTAAGCATGAGCTTGTGGTCTTTAGATTTAATGAAGGACTCAATTTTGTCCAGTCCATACTTGTAGGTGGGATTTATGTCATCAGACGATATCACACTTTCACAATTATAGGCTTAGGCATCGATTTCATCTTCCTTAAATTCTAGGAAGGGCAAGATCATGTGGTGAATCCTTTGGCCTATTTCACAATCCAAGTGAAGCTAAGTAATATTAGAATACAGACGTTTAGCAATTAAACAAAAAACATTTCGTTGTTTTAACAATTTCAAATTGTCTCTTTGCAAATAAATGTTTTCATCTTTAACTTTGACTAATTCTGATTCCTTCAACTCTATCCACATTCTCCGCTCCTCACTCTTCGATGCTGTCCTGCTCAATTGATCAGTTAGGTTAGAATTTGTGACCCGAGTTTGAGTTAAGCTACTATCTAGATGAGATATCCTTGTATTGACACTTTTTAGTTCTTTCTCATAAGAGGATGATGGTACTTTACATGAAATAAAAACAGATTGTACCTTCTTTATCAGTTCATCAAGCTCATTGAACTGCTAGCTGAGTGGTTTGGCTGTGAAGCACATGTCCTCCTTTGCATTCTGTCCATCATTGCCTCCATCAGTGTTGTATCCCCTCAATTGAGATACGTCAGAAACCATAAGGCATTTACCACTACTGCCTTCTTCCTTAGACACGAACGCCTTTCCATGAGTAGGCTGCCTCACTTCCTCGTCTTCTGAGTCGGTAGACCAAACTTCCGTGCTACCGAACTCATCACCTGGAACAGAACCCTGCACAATAAGAGCATTACTAGGCGGGTTAGCAGCAGACTTCTTCTTTCTCAACTCATCCAGCCTTTTCAGCAACACAGCTTCCTCATCGTTCCCATCATCTTTCTCAGCCATTTTCTTGAGAACACAGTCCTTAGCATAATGATTTTTCCCACCACAGTAGAAACAGCTCACTCCAGAGTCGCCGTCAACCTTCGGTTCCTTCTTGTGCTCCTCAACTTTCGGTTCATTAACCACCTTTTCAGAGCTGTAACTTCCCTGCCAGTTTCGGTTTTTGTTGCTGGGAAATTTCTTCTTTATGAACCTTTTGGGATTGGATACCATCAAGGCATACTCTTCTGATGTGAGATCATATTCTTCCAGGCTGAGGTCTTCATCCTCCATAATGGCTTTACTTTTTGACAAGAGTGCCAACGAACCGAGACCGGAAACGACATTCTTCTCTTGCACCACGTTTTTCTCTTGAGACTTGAGAATTCCCACCAGTTTCGCCAAAGAGTATGATTTAAATTGCTCATGGGCTTTAACCGTGGAAACTACTGCTCTCCACTCAGACCTTAGACCATTCAAGAATGTAACCTTCTGTTCGATGAGCTTCCTTTCGATATCATGTTTGATCATCTTGCTGAGAAGATGATTGAAGCGATCGAACGTCTGGGTCACAGATTCTTCAGCCCCTTGTCTGAATTCACCAAACTCAGATAGAAGCAGAGTTTGAATAGAATGTTCGAGATCTTCATCTGTAGAGTACAGTTCACGAAGTCTGTCCCAAACATCCTTCGCCGTCGTGCATGAGCTAACCAATCTGAATGTATCGGACTGAAGGGCGAATCGGATCAATCTTAGTGCTTTGATATTGCATTGGAACTTGTCCTTTTCATCTTGTGCAATGTCTTTCACGTCCTTGAGCAGATCATTGTATTCTTTTTGAGTTTTAATGATTCTGGACGTTGCAGAATGAGAGAACGGTCCGTTTGTGATGGCTTCCCAAATCAAATACCCATTTTCCTCCGACCCAATAACGTAGTCTTCGAAATGATGTGCCCATACTTCATAATCGTTGGTGTATAAGATCGGAATCCTTGTCGTCGAACCAATGCTGTATGAAATATTAATAACGTTTGATTGTGTCGCGTCCATTATGATCGTAAAAACCTGTTCAAAGATCAGACTTGTAATAAAGCGGATTAGGGCAAAATAATAAATATCAAGATACGTCAATAAAGAGATGACGGCTCAATAAATATTAATGATTGCGGAAAAAACCCTAATGAAAATCTTTTTCACAGAAAAGATGTGTATCAATTACACAGCCTCCTGCTCTGATACCAATTGATAAGATTAAAGAATCTTTTAATCTATGAAGATCAATTAGATCTTGAACAAGTAAATAAACAATGACGGTATAAACACAGTAAAATAATAGAACAAGATTGAATCAAACGAGTCGAATGATTAAAACAAATCCTCAGAAGAGCTCGATTAAGAATATCAACTGTAGAGGATTGGAAGGTTACAAGTACGATCAAATAAACCTTTAGTCGTCTGGAAAATATCGTATTCTCAGATCTCTAAAAACCTTAACCTAATATGCATGCAAGCATAAGCTTATATACAAAGCATAAAAGACTCACGGTTGGACAGGCCCATACCGTAATACAAAACAATACAGAAAGACGAGCCCAAAAGACGCAATCTTCTAAGCCCAACAAAACACATAAGTTACATAAAATGAAGAGTCTTCATTTTATGAACCTTTAATTCATAAGCTATGAAATGAAAAGTTTTGAAGAGTTACAAAACTTGTCCTCAAGTTTTGTAATTTCGAAAAGTTTCACACACTTTAATAAACTTTAATTCCAACACTTAGAATTTTAAAAGTTAAAATTCAACACTTATACTATTTATAACATTAATGGTTAATTATATATATGTATAAGAACAAGTCGTTTTACCGTTAGTAGGTCTCATTCACGAAGTCGGTCTATAAAGTGGGTATAAGGTTGTTGCCTATAAAATGGCGACTTAATGGGTGTATACTCTCACCCACCGCTTGCTTGACTGGTGAAGGGTCGTTAGCCGAACGGGTAAGACAAAGACTAATAAATTCTCATTAAGTATGATGAATATTATAAAGTAACTAAACCTTTTATTTAATTCCCAATTTTAGTTACTTTAGGAAAAATGTGAACATGGTGCTAATCCATGGAATTCACACTTTGTACATTACCAAGTCGTTGGTGGAGCGTGTGTGGTTAACCGACACACTAACTTGGACTAGTAAGGATCACGAAGGGTGACTTAATGTTTGTCATAGATCAATGGAGCGTGTGTGGTTAACCGGCACATTGATTAGGTGATAATATTAAGGGTACCAAGTGAATTGGCATGGTTATTCACACCTTGTTTTGTGATCCTCGGCATCCCAATCACAAAACTTGAAGGGCACAATCGAGATTGAAACATGCCATTGAAAAGTTTAATGAATCTCAAAAGAATCTAGCAATTTCAAATCCAATTAAAACCTAATAAATCATTTCATTTTCGTGGTGGAAATTGGTGAATCGTCATTCACCTACCTTTCAAATATATATTATTACTTAGATTACGGCATCCTTCTTCTAAGTATAATATATTGTGATTGGATCCTAGCCTTAATATTACATTTGGGTGTCTTATTAAGGATTCTATATATCTAATCTAAACTTACTTTCTTCTTTCAGATGTCTTCCAACACTAATGCTTCGGGCTCTAACCCAACTGGTTCTTTCTCTCTCATGAATCTTTGTGGGAGAGTCATCTTTGATGGTTCCAACTTCATGGGTTGGATAAGGAACATCAGGATGGTGACTCGTTATGAGGACAAGGAATATGTTCTCGATAAGGAGTTAAAAGATCTTGATGAGTCTACTGCTACTCCTGAGGAGATCGCTGAATTCAGGACACATGAGAGAGATGCTACGAAGGTGGCATGCATCATGATGGCCACGATGACAGTCGAGCTCCAAAAGTCCTGTGAGGACTTCTACCCTTTTGAGATGCACCAAGACCTGATGGAAAGGTACCATCAGAGTGCTCGTCAAGAGCGGTATGAAATAATCTCCTCCATAATAACAACCCGCATGAAGGACGGTGAATCCATCACGGCCCACATGCAAAAGATGCAAAGGTATGTGGAGCGTTTGCTGAAGCTGAATGTAAACTTCCCTGAGGAGTTGGCAATTGACATCATTTTGCACTCCTTACCTTCTTGTTATGACCATTTTTGTATGACATATCATATGAACAAGGAGGAAGTTACCCTTAGCAAGCTTTAAGGACTCTTGAAGACCGCTGAAACCGGTCTTAAGGGCAAGTCGGTTGTTACCTCTACTACTCCTACTCCAATATCTACCCCTGTTTTGGCTATCGGGCAAGGCAAAGGGAAAAAGAGGAAGCACCCTTCGAAGGGTACCAAGGGAAAGTCTCTTGAAGGCTCCTCATCAAGGACCAAGATCGGTTCTGCCACTCCTTCTACCATTCCCAAGGATGCGGATTGCTACTATTGCTAGGACAAGGGGCACTAGAAGCGAAACTGATCAAAATACTTGCAGGATCTGAAGGATGGGAAAGTGAAACCCACCCACGCAGGTATTTACACAATATTGTCTAATAACTAACCATATTCTACCTCTTGGGTGCTTGATACAGGATGTGGTATTCACATATGTTCTGATTTGCAAGGCCTAAGAAGAAGTGAGGATGTGGAGCACGGGAAGATAAACTTGATCATGGGGAATAGGAAGGCTTCACATGTTTCCAAGATTGGAGTTTATACTTTGTTGCTGAATAATGGGTTAAAATTAGATTTGAATAAATGTGTGTACTCGTCTGAAATGGTGAGAAATATTATTTCCTTTCATGCTTTGTACAAACGAGGTTTTACCTTTTCGTTTGATAATGAATGTGGTGGTATTAATGCTTTCTTTAAAAATGTGTTTTATTTTAAAGCATTATTTTTGATGGTGTGTATCAAACAGTGTCAATTGTAGACAACTTAGGAAATAATGTGTTGTATATTGATTCTTCTACTAGCCTAGATAAAGCATCATTGTGGCATTGTCATCTTGGACATGTAAACAAGAAACGTATAGGCTAACTCCAAAAGAGTGGAGTCTTGGAATCATTCAACCTTAAATCGGATGATAGTTGTGAATCTTGTCTACTTGGAAAGATGACAAAATCACCCTTCTTTGGAACTTGTGAAAGGGGTGAGGGTTTGTTGGACCTAATACATACTGATGTATGTGGACCATTCAAAACCGCCACAAGGGATGCTAATCGGTATTATGTGACTTTTATTGATGATTTTAGTAGATATGGATATGTCTACTTAATCAAACATAAGTCAGAAACCTTTGAAAGGTTTAAGGAGTTGAAATAGGAAGTATAAAATCAATTGGGCAGGAACATTAAGATGCTTCGATCCGGTCGAGGTGGTGAGTATCTTAGTACTGAGTTCGTTGACTATCTTAAGGAGTGTGGGATTGTCTCACAATTGACTCCTCCCAGGACACCACATCTAAATGGTGTAGCTGAGAGGCGTAATCGAACCTTGTTAGACATGGTTCGCTCCATGATGAGTCGAATTTCGCTACCAATCTCTTTTTGGGGGTATGCCTTAGAGACTGCCGCCCATATCCTCAATATAGTCCCTACAAAGAATGTTACCAAAACACCTCATGAGATGTGGACTGGGAAGGTTCCCAATTTGGATCACATCAAAATTTGGGGTTGCGAAGCTTTCGTGAGGCGTGAAAGTCATGATAAGCTTGAACCGCGAAGTGAAAGGTGTATTTTCATCGGCTACCCAAACAAATCCTTCGGTTACCTCTTCTACAGACCCAGTGAGAATGTGGTCTTTGTAGCACGAAGAGGGGTCTTTCGTGAGAGAGAATTTATAAGCCAAGGAGACAGTGGGAGGCAAATTGATCTTGAAGAAATTCAAGAATCAATTACTGAAGGAACCTCAGACACTAGCAATCAACCTGAGGAGGAAACTCCCGTTGATCCAGCTGACGAGTCTGTACCTCCGAGGCGTTCCACACAGGTTAGGAACACACCTGCGTTTTATTATGGTTTTCATATTACTATGGAAGGTGATACATTTATCAGTGATAGTACACTCGTAAATTTGGATGAACCTAGCAGTGTTAAGGAAGCCATGGCAGGCCCAGAGTCTACTAAATGGAAGGAGGCTATGGATAGCGAGATACAGTCCATGTATGACAATCAAGTTTGGAACTTGGTTGACCATGTACCAGGCCGTAATACAGTCGGGTGCAAATGGATCTTCATGAAGAAGACCGACATGGAAGGAAAAGTGCATACTTATAAGGCTTGACTGGTTGCGAAGGGTTTTACTCAGACTTAGGGTATTGATTATAATAAAACCTTCTCGTCGGTAGCAAAGATTAAGTCTATTAGGGCTATGCTAGCCATTGCTGCATTTCATGATTATGAAATATGGCAAATGGATGTCAAAACCGCTTTTCTTAATGGAAAATTGGTTGAGGATGTGTACATGAATCAGCCAGAGGGTTTTGTCAGTGAAGAGTACCCTAATAGAGTATGAAAGCTTGAGAAATCCATTTATGGATTAAAACAAGCATCTCGTAGCTGGAATCTTTGTTTCGATGAGAAGGTTAAAGAGTTTGGCTTCTCGATAAGTGAAGATGAGTCTTGCGTGTATGTGAGAGCTAGTGGGAGTATAGTTAGCTTCTTGGTACTGTATGTGGATGACATACTACTTATAGGAAATGACATCCCAACCTTGCAGGAGGTTAAGTCATGGCTTGGGAAGTGCTTTGCTATGAAGGACCTAGGGGAAGCTGCCTATATTCTAGGGATATGGATATTAAGAGAAAGGAGTAAAAGACTAATTGGACTTAGTCAAAGTACCTACTTGGATAAGGTGTTGAAAAGGTTCAACATGCAGAATTCCAAGAAAGGAGATTTACCGATCCAAAGCAACACCAAGATGAGTAAGACTCAGAGTCCGAGTACAGAGGCAGAGATAGCTAAGATGAGCCAATTACCGTATGCTTCCGCTGTTGGCTCGCTCATGTATGCTATGACTTGTACCCGCCCTGATGTGGCATGTGCTTTGAGCATGGTCAGCGGGTATTAGGGGAACTCTGGTAAAACTCATTGGACTGCGGTAAATAACATTCTCAAGTACCTGCGGAGGACTAAGGATTGGATCCTTACCCTTGGTGGGAGTGATGACTTGAGAGTATTAGGGTATAGTGATGCTAGTTATCAGACTGATATGGGATAATTTTTGCTCTCAGTCGGGCTGGGTCTTTACCTTAAATGGAGGGGCAATCTCTTGGAAGAGTTCCAAGCAAGAGACAGTGGCTGATTCGACCTGTGAATTAGAGTATATAGCAGCGAGTGAAGCAGCGAAGGAGGCGATATGGCTGAAGAACTTCATCGGAGACCTTGGAGTTGTGCCAGCTATTAAGGAGCCTATGGAAATTTTCTGTGACAACAATAGTGCGGTTGCTTTAGCTAAAGAACCGAGATATCATGGGAGATCCCGACACATTGACAGAAAATATCACTTCATAAGACACAAGATAGAAGAAGGAGTCCTCGTGGCAAAGAGGATATCGTCAGATGAGAACCCTGCGGATCCCCTTACAAAGGGACTAAAGAGGGGTAAGCATTTTCAGCATCTGAGGCGCATCGGGTTGAGGGACGATATTAGTTTTACAGATTAGATAGATTCTCTGAAACTTGTAAAATGTAATCATCATTTGATGATGAATAAAATTGTGATTTATTTATGAGTAAGGAGTTGCTATCATTGTCAATTATTTACAATTGTTTCAGCTTTGCATGTTTTGACTTCCAGAATAATTAATTTATTCAAACCTCCACAATCGGTCATACGTCGGAAGTAGGTATGAATCAAGATTGTCATGAATTGGGTTTGTAGATGGCTAAAGGTGTTTAGACATGGCAACGGTTGCTACAACGTTCATGAGTACTCATAAGTTATGAGTATTGGAATAAACCCACGCTCACTTGTATCACTTCATGGAATTTATCTCGAGTGATCGTGAGACAGTAATATCATATAAATCTTCAAACCTAGAGATATGAGTTGTTACCTACGAGTTGGTTGTGCATTGATTGCACGTAAACGCATCAGTAACTTGATGTTATAAAACGTGCCTTTGTGTACAATTCAACAAGTAGTAGAACAATTATATGAGTTAAAGTTTATCAGTTCCTTCTAGAAATAGAAGCGATATCTAGGCCCCTCGATGATTTTGTGTTCAGTTAAGTTCTTTGTCAAACAAATCGGAAATCGAGAAACAACTACCAAACAATAAGCAAGACATAGTTCCTTGTGTTTGTCCGACTGATATCATGAGAACAGAGGATTGTATGATCACTTATCTTAAAATGGTGCTTCATAGTTCAACAGAGTTTTCGAGAGCTACGATTGCTGGTTGGTTCCTGAAGTAATAGGCAAATACAGTTATTAGACTTATCCAAGTGGGAGTCTTTTGGATAAGGTGTCTAAGTCCATAACTTATTTGGTATATACTTGACCCGACCAGCATGGTCCTATTGGGTTGCATTTCATCCAAACTATTTATGGATAATTTTATGAGAGTTATACACATATTATTATTAATATATTATAAGTTATAATATATTAATGTGAACTCATGTTATTTAATTAGTCTTAGTCTTAAATTAATTATGAATTAATTTAGAGATTAAAAGGAAGACTAATTAGATTGTGGGCTATTGGTTTTATATGGTGTGGGCTAACACCCATTTGTTAATGGGCTAGGCTTGTATAGAAGTCCATGGATGATCCATGGAGCTTTTAACCCATGGATCCTTGGAAAAGGAAAGGTCATGGGTTATTAGGGTTTCACCCTAATCATGTACACTATATAAGCATGCTTATGTTGCATGAAATAGCCACTAGTGTGTGTGTTTGTGTGTGGCCGAAAATTGTAATGTGTGTACACTCTCTCAAAGTTTTCCAAGAGTTTGTGGTGATTTGTGATTCCATTGGAGGCATTCACACTATTGGTGCTTGGCCCTCAAACTCTTTAAGAATCAAACTCATCAAAAAAAAGGTATGTAATCTCTTCTAACTCTTTTATGTTTAAAAGTACCCCATGCCATGTTAGATAGGTTATGAACCTTGGAAAATTATTATTTTGCATGTATTTAGACAAACATAGATCCAAGGTTTATTAGGGTTGCATGCACACTTAGGAAGTGTTAGATTGCTCAAAACCCAGCAGTCAAAATGTGCAAAGTGAAACACAAGAATAATATTAATCCTAACGGCCCCAAGCACCTTTGAGAGTAAATAAAACACCTTTTATTTAAACACCATATTGATTACTCATTATTCATTGTATAATGTTTCAAATAATCAACTTTATACTTGAATAAAAAAAAGCCATGTCATGCTTTAAGCATGCACACTATGTCTATCCAAACAATAGTTATGCCATACTCTAAGTATGCACATTATGTTTGTCTATGATCCTTACTTTGTGAATTAGACCAATTGAACATGATTCCAATGATGCTCATTTAACAATCTCGAAACTTGGCAGTGACCTCTGCCACTATCTCGGTCGTCTGCCTCATAACGAGAAACTTCCTGGCCAACTGCTAAAGTTCCACAGCTGGTGCGAACTCAGCCCTGAACCCGGCTATGAAATTCGGCCATGTCATAGCCTCAATAGTTGGGGCTCCCAGAGAGTCACCAACTGACTCCCACCAATCCCTAGCCCTGTCCCTCAAGCATCCTGCAGCATATCGAACCTTCGACCCCTCAGGGCAGAAGCTCGTCAACTGTGCAGACTCAACGTCTGCAATCCATCATCTGGCAGCAATGGGGTCCTTCACCCCATGGAAATTTGGTGCAACACTACCCCTGAAGTCCTTGAAAGACAATGTGCACGACCCTGACTGGCTGGACGCCATGTCGCTACTGAATGCCCTGAGGCGATCCTCCATCAGCTCTACAATCCCTTCCTTGATCGACCCAAAGATAAATGGGTCGCATCAAGGATGTCTCTCATGATCTCTGACACGATAAACTCGCGTAGCCTCTCGTCCACTGGCTCGGATCCTAAACCCGAACCCGATCCCGATCCTTATCGTAACCCTGAACCTCCTACTCCGTGAAGCGTAGTCATCACCATTCTGAAACAAATCACATAGACTTCAGGGTCATACAATACATCAAACTCTTTCACACTCTACAAGTATCCTGATACCGTCTTATCCCTCCTTGACTCAAGTACGGATCTTCTGCTTTCAGTAGTATGGGCCCAAACTGCATTCCACATCTATCTATAGTTTCCTCAAGGATTGCTTCAACTTCACCAAGTCCTTTCTCCTACTGTTGCACTCTTAGTTAGTCTTATCCTAGGCTTTCCCTAGGGCAACTCTCCAACCTACTCTCTGCCATCAGCCACGTAAGAAGTCTCTGCTACGTTCACCTAACTAACTCGTGAATACCATTACATATTACTAAGACCAGATAATTCTTCGAATGAGGCGCCCTACCCTACAACGGTTAGACTCAAACAAGAGCTTTGAAATAGGGCTATAACTAACCTTCTAAAATTATTTAGTCCTCTCAATATGTAATGTAATGTATTCATTTATTAGTTAGCTGAAGAAAGATAGAACTCCTATCAGCACAAAGCAAGCAGCATTCGGGCATTAAGTAACTCCTCCCAAGCATAACCTATATGGGCTATCATGCAACTCAATAAGAATATACAAAAGGCATAACAGGAATCTTCCTAGATCCTTAGCCCTAATCTAGCATGAGTTCTCATGGCCATATCATAATATAACCTAAAATGTACGGGTATCTTGGGGAAAACTTACTTTAGCTCGGTCGGTCGACCACATCACACACCTTTTTCTTCCTCAAAACTTTCCTTACTTCAAATTTTAGACAACATTTTCTTGTGAAAATCTTTTAAACCCTCGGTTTGAGTCCAGGCACCCTTGAAGGTGTGCCCGAATCCCTCAAACCAAGGCTCTGATACCAACTTGTAACATCCCAAATTTCAAGTCCAAAAAAATTTCATTTTTAATTAGGTAATTTATAAAATTGTTTACTGAAAACATTGTCGATATCATATCAATCCATAAACCATCAAGAACATGTCTCAAAATCAAAACATCGAATAGTAATAAAAATTAGAGTACAATCCCATGAATCACAAATGTGGAAATCTGATGTTCGTGTGATGTGCAGC
The DNA here is from genome assembly GCF_052625555.1 of Lactuca saligna. Taxonomy (NCBI): domain Eukaryota; kingdom Viridiplantae; phylum Streptophyta; class Magnoliopsida; order Asterales; family Asteraceae; genus Lactuca; species Lactuca saligna. The sequence goes on along the minus strand of NC_136419.1, from coordinate 201,344,503 downwards.
TACTGCGCCAACTCTTTCCCCTTCGATGAAGAGGTACCTGAAACAAAACTGAAAACTGTAATTATGAAGCTTAGTAAGTTCCCCTATCATACCACATACCATACATAACACATACTGCCAGGCATATCTGGGTATTTGACTTATCCATTCAGTCCTCTCGACCGGTAACCTTGCCTAGCGTACCCGGGTGTTGGCCTACCCCTTCGGTCCTCTCGACCGGTAACCTTTCCTAGCATATTTGGGTGTTGGCCTACCCCTTCGGTCCTCTCGACTGGTCATCAGGGACTGTTTCACACCTCTACTACTATCACGTAAAATCATAGCACATAGCATAAGATAACTAACATGACTTGGTGCTAACTACCCCTTCATTCCTTTCGACCGGTATCGGGGGCTATCCTACCCGTACTATCATATAACACCTAGCATCATATCATACTAGCACATAATCATAAAGGATACCACATACCAGACAATTATCACAAAGACAATCATCTCAACTATAACTCATACTAGTGGGCCAGCCTTGGTGTCGTAGACCCACTTCTACTGGAAGGTAACTCACCTTGATGTCGTGTAGTATTCGCATAGTCCTCGGCATGGGTATCGACTCATCTCAACTCCTCAATCCCTACAAAACGATCTTTCTCGATTACTATTGCATACTCATAACCCTTATAGGGGTCAACCCAAATCAAAGTCAAAGTCAAGGTCAAGGTCAAGGTTAAAGTTAGCCTCCATTTAGCTCGACTCGCCGAGTTGGCCCGCCAACTCGTCGAGTCCATATTCCATTATCTGCCCTCAACTCGACTCTACTCGTCAAGTATGGAAATAACTCGATGAGTTCTCCTTCAATCATAACATCTTGACAATCTTCAACAGACTCGACGAGTTCTTCCTTGAACTCGTCGAGTTCATCTTCCTCATATGAGCTTGTCTGGTATGTGACTCGTCGAGTTGTATGAAGAACTCGTCGAGTCCGTCTTCATGGGTTGGGAGATTGCCTTGGACTAGACGAGTCCGTTCTCACACTCGTCAAGGCCCATGACTTCTAGGTCCATAGTCATTTCCATCTCGTTGAGTCCTCTTCTAAACTCAACCAAATTCCTCAGAATTAGAAAAGGTTGGGGAAATAATGCCCAACTCGCTGAGTTCCAAGAACGACTCGCCGGGTCCCCTAAAGTCCATGTCTATAAACTCGATTTCTATTGAGCTCATCTCATCCAAAAGGGTAGATCTGACCTCCTAGGGCCGATATAGAACATAAAGCCACAAACTTTATGTCCATGTATGGGTCTTTCAGCTCAAAAGACCTAAAATGAGGTCTACAAGGTGCTTGGGGGTCTCATGGACATAAAGTTGGCACCTTTATGGCATGAGGACCATCCAAGGGTCAAGATCTGAAGCCCTTACTCTTCAGTGCACTTTGAAACCCGAAATGGCTTAGAAAGGTCCCCAAATATGTCAAGTTTCAACCCTAAAGTGGATCTATCAAATGGAAAACCAAGGTTGGAGCTTTTTACCTTAAATGAACTGGAGATGGAACACAACCTCTGGATCCACTAGCTTCAACTTGACCTCTCAAGCTCCTTCCTTCTTCTTAAGCTTCATAACCACCAGAAATGCACAAAAATGGCTTAATAATACTCAAACACTGCTATGGTTTCGGTTTTGGGCCTTCTGGGAGTAAGAGGGACGATGGAGGCTAGTTAGGGGGGGAGGAGGTAAGTTGTTTAATTAGGATGCAAACCTTGAATATTAGGGTTTTGTCCACACAACTCCTACTCGTCAAGTCGGTCTCCCGACTCATCGAGGAGGTCACTAAACCCCCGTGTCTAAAGTCGATTCTACTTGACGAGTTGGGTCTTCAACTCGCTGAGTCCGAGGTTAAAATGTGATAATTACTTGAAATAAAATACGTACCAGGAACCGGGTGCTACACTTGTATTGAGACAATCGACCATATATTTTTATTGACTAATAGCTTCGATACTTTGGGCTCTTCTTACTCGGTGGTGGGATTTTGTCAACTCTTCTCCATTCACTATTTCCAACAAGGTTCCAAATAACGTAAGGTGTGACTTGGCGGCAATGTCAAGCCTCAAGCTTTACCGAGCCTTGGCGAGCCACGTCGTTTTTAAGGCGTGACTTAAGGTGGCAGTTTTGTATATAATTAATATTGTTATATGTATTTTCAACTATTAGTCTATTTTATACACATATATGAGTTAAGGCGTTGTTTTAGTAAAGATTGGCGGCAGGCACAAGCCTTGAAGCCATGACGCACCATGGTGCAGCCGTGACGAGCTTTTTAGAACCTAGATTACAAACTGGCTTTCTTGCCATGTTAATTTACCTATATGTTTTGTGCAAAAAAAATATAATTTTAAAGATGTCATTCTCTACCCATATCTTGGATGTTATGGAAGCATAGATATTATTATTATCAGTATTATTATTATTATTATTATTATTATTATTATTATTATTATTATTATTATTATTATTATTTTTATTTTGATTCAGTCATTTCTTGCTTGTTCTTATGGAAACTTACAGAAACAAATATAAATTTAATTGGATTAGTTGATTTCAAAATCCAATTCTCTTTTTTTAAGTAGTTGAATGATCTTATTAAGAAATTAGTTCAAAGCTAACAAAAAGTTACATAGGAATAGAAAGAATGCGATTTAAATGCCAAGCCAATCTATTAACACTGAATTTTTTATTTATGCTCATTATCCGTATATAAAAATCATTAATCAATCTACCGATCAATGAATTCTTTCTAATATAATGACCCTCAAAGAAACATCATTACAAAACTACCAAAAAAGCCACCACAGGACCAAAACAATCATTTTTTGAGTGAAAGCCTAATAAATCAATGGGAAATGGACTTAATAAGGTAACTAACTTTTTGGTTTGTTCACATTTGGGTAACTATTTTTTTTCTACACATCTAGGTAACGAACTTTTTGGAGTGTTCACATATGACCATTACGACCGGCTGTAACAGGCTACATCCGGTCATAACCGGTCATAACGGTCATATGTGAACACTTCCTAAAAGTTCGTTACCTAGATGTGTACAAAAAGAAAAGATAGTACCCAAATGTGAACAAATCGAAGAGGTAAGAGTAAATTACACAAATTATCCCTGTAGTTTGGGTAATTTGTATGTTTGGTCCATAACTTATTTTTTAACTTGGATGATCCCTACTGTTTGCTTTTGTGTTGCGTTTGGTCCATATCTTACCTTAAAAGACTATTATGTCACTATTTAATTTTTTTTAACTAATTTTATTATTTATGTATTTATATTTTATATATTCTAAAAAATTAAGACCCCATATATTCGTATCTCCTCACCCTAAATCTGAAACCACATTCGAGAAATTTAAGCTCGGTTCCACCAGTCACCATCTCATCTCTCATCATCCTCAAATTTTCATTCTTTTCCATCATGAATGACATCAAAGTCTTCACTATACCTTCTTTTTTCGGTCCTTCAATTCTGATGAACCAATCCCACAACCCTTCTATGTAACATCCGGATTCCCAGTTATTATTTTATTCATTTATTTTGGAGTTTGTAGAGGGACTCGGCAAGTCCACGTTGTTTAATGAAACCCTAATTTACCGGGTTTGGCACTTATTTAAAGGCCCTTAGGGCCATCATTTGTGGCTACCAAACCCCAGAGAGAGACCCTAGGAGATCTAGAGCATTTGTGAGGAAGGAGAGGCCACTTTTGATCATTTTGTTGGTGTGATTACAAAGAGGAGGTAGCCAAGGCAAGAGGAGGCTGACAGAAGAGCGGATTTGGTGATTTCAGAGTTCAGAGACTTCATCTTGAGGTATTTATTCAGACCTTCTTCAGTTTTGGTGTTGATTCTTAGAGTTAGGGTTTTCTAACCCCTTTAGAGAATGGATATGTGGAGCATTTGGTCCCTTCTCAAGTTTATGCTTTGGATCTGGACTCAAAGAGGTCCAGAGACCTTAACCCTTAGAGCTTTATGGGTTATTTTGGGAGCCATTAACTTGGGAGTTGATTTTTGGGGCTAAATCACCAAGTAGGATCATCTAAATGTTATATGGGTGTCAAGGTCTGAACTTTACGTGATTATCATGCTTGGGAAGGTCAGATCTTTGGGTTTAAGGAACAGATCTGACCCCAGGAGGTCAATGGAGTGTTTGCATGGCATGAACTCGTCGAGTCCAAAGATCAGACTCGGCGAGTAGGGTTAGGGTTAGGGTTTCCCCTAAATAACTCAGCGAGTAAACTCACCGAGTTGGGGAATAACTCAGTGAGTCAGAGAGGGATTAGATGACTGGAGTTCAAGACGGAACTCGCCTAGTTGATCTTGAGACTCGGCGAGTTGAGTTGGGGTAGCCCCGCGATTCATGCCAGGTGTGACTCGTCGAGCAAGGGGAGGGACTCGACATGCCATGCGAGACTAGGAGTTATTGGACACGTGTGGACTCGCCGAGTTGCCCAAGTACACTCAACAAGTCAGGTCAAAGTTTGACCGTTGACTTTGGTTGACTTTTAGGGTTTGGTCAACAATGAGGGCCTTTGAGCCAAAGGAGGGGTAAAATGGTCTTTTACCCTTCTGAGGATGCCTAGAGAGGCTTGAGTCTATTTTTGAGAGTTATATTTATGAGAGTATTAGTTTATGTGATTAGGTGGAGACTAGATCGTATTTTTACCGAGTCAGAGATTTAGCGAGACATCTGAGGTGAGTCTTCTCACTATACTTTACCTTGAGTGGTAATTAGTGTTATGTGATAAAGTTATTGTATGCTCTTATGTGATGTGTTGCATTGCATTATTTCTATGTGGTTTATGTCATGTGTATATCAGAGTATATCAGAGTTAGAACCGGAAGGTTCACAGAGTTAGGACCAGAGGGTCCATAGAGTTAGGGCCCAAGGGCCCACAGAGTTGTAGCCTCGAGTGGCTAGTATGTGTTATGTATGGTATTTTGCGGAACTCACTAAGCTTTATGCTTACTGTGTTATGTGTTATGTGTTTCAGGTACCAGTGATGATCGCAGGAAGGCGCTGACATGATTCGTACACACGCATGGGTTTTTATGTATTTTGATCTTGGGAAATATTTTGTGAAACAAAGTTATGATATAATGAGATTTTATTGATGAATATTTTGGAAAAATGTGTGTAAAATGTGAAAATTTTGTTTTAACTTTTACGGTGTTACAATTTGGTATCAGAGCCTTGGTTTGAGGGATTCGGATGCATCTTTGAGCGTATCTGATCTCAAACTGGGGATTTGAGGAAAATTTTGATAATAAAGTAAGTTTTTTTAAAAAAAAAGTATAAAGAGTTTTGAGAAAAACAGAGCAGAGCAGTGTGTACGATCAGTCAGCGCCCGAACGGTGATTTCCCAAAATACCCTTACAATAAGTTTTAGACTAAATTGCAAAAATGGTCCCTGTGGTATGCATTTTTTTGGGGTTTTAGTCCAAACCCCAACTTTTTTGGATTGGTGGTCCTTTTGAGCTACTTTGATTGCACGTTTGGTCCCTGTCCAAACTAAAAAGACTATTATACCCTTAATGAATTTATTTTTCATTTTTCTTTCACTTTTTAATAATAATATTATTATTAAATATAAAAGTGGGCCCACTTATCCACCCCACCTCTCTCTCTCTCTCTCTCTCTCTCCAAATTCACACACACACCTACACTTCTACTTCTGCATTTCCTCATATGTTCTCTTCTCTCCTTATCGTCGACCGAAGCTAGAATATGTGGTAACAAGGCATATTGACAAGAAAGTAAATTCCAAAAAACATACATCCAACAGAGGTGATGATTTCTTCTCTGAATTTATATGCAATCTTTTCTTACCTCATCAACGATTTAGGAAGGATTTACACACACACACATACTTTTTGAAATCGATTGAGAAGTTGAAGACATATCGAGGGACGAAAGTGATTTCAAATATGTCAAGATTCAACCATCGTCGATCTCTCAAGATTCAAACCCGGTAAACCCTAATGAAATATTAAATCAATTTTGTATATGAAAGCAATTTTATGGGTGAAATCGAACCATGATTATCTTCTATTTGTCTCGAATGACTCGATTAATACCTCCTCTATAGTGAGGCATCTAGGTTTTTTTGCTCTTGAAGTTTAAAGTGAAAGATCTGGTATCCGGGGAGAGAAGAATGTTAACGGAGAAGTTGTGGGTTTCATTGGAGGGGTCGTCAGTTGCTACTGGTGGTGGTTGCGATTTAGGTGAAAGGAAAATAGGTATGGAGGAAGATTGGTAATGTTAGGGTTGATTTGTTGTCAATTTCATTATCAGAATGGAATGGATCGGAGGTGGGTTGATTTAGGAATGGAGGTTTATGTTGATTAAGATAATGTTTCCTCAAAACCTATTAATATAGAAAAATCGATGCAGTTGGAGGTGGGTTGAAGTGGGAATCCCTAATTTATTTCTTTATTATCATCTCCATCATCGAGTAAAGCGTAGGTGATGGCAAGGGTGAGAAAGAAGAAGAAGGAACGAAAGACTTAAGGAAGATCGTGGGAGGAAGAAGATGGACACGAGAGGTTTAGAAAAAGACATTAGTGTGTTTGGAGAGAGAGAGAAAGAAAGAGAGAGAGAGAGAGAGAGAGAGAGAGTGGGGTGGATAAGTGGGCCCACTTTTATATTTAATAATAATAATATTATTAAAAAATGAAAGAAAAATGAAAAATAAATTCATTAAGGGTATAATAGTCTTTTTAGTTTGGATAGGGACCAAAACTGCAAGCAAAGTAGCTCAAAAGGACCACTAATCCAAAAAAGTCGGGGTTTGGACTAAAACCCCAACAAAATGCATACCACGGGGACCATTTTGCAATTTTGTCTAAGTTTTAAAAGAACGTTATGCTATGCTATATGATGAATTATATTATGCATGCTAGAGTAAGACTAGGTATTCTTATTAGGACTAGAGTGGCCTGATATATGATGCCTTAGTCTAGGGGTTTTACTACTAGGGATGCTTGAGAGTGTTTAGATAGCAGCAAGGAGCTTATGAGAGATCTGCTAGTGAGTAGCACATGGTTAGAGAGAATAACGTACTTGGGATTTGGGGCTCTGGGAGGAGAACTTGGTGTGAATCCTGAGTCGGTGTGGTCGGTAGTATTGGTCCTGTACTACCGAAAGCACTGGGTCAGTGCCCAACCCAAGTAAGAATCCTTAGGGTACCAGAGATCAAGTAGGGTTGGGATATCGAGTGTGTGTACATCGAGCAAATTACTGATATCTTATGTTGTATTTCAGAGAGGCATCATGGTAGGGACACGCCACAGACCAGGGACCAGTGGAGGGGGTGTGACCGACGAGGAGCTTCGCCAGATGATTCATGATGAGGTGGCTGCTGCCATCCACGACGATATTCCAGAGATGTTCGGATCTATCACAACCACCCTGATAGAGACATTCAACAAGAGATACGCTACTCTTTCTGATGCTGCTGTTGTTGCGGCCACTGCAGCTGTAGCTGCGGCTAGACCGCAGGATGGTGATGCGTTGTTGTTCCGGGAGTTCAGCAACACAAAACCATCGGTGTTTGATGGGACCCAGGACCCGATTGTAGCGATGAGGTGGATATCAGACATAGATGGATCTTTCTTTACTTGCTCATCTCCTGAGCATTTGAGAGTTTGGTTCGCGTTGAACCAGCTTCGCTTGGGAGCGAAGGATTGGTGGAAGTTTGTGATGGTGCATTATTCGCCTGCTGAGCTTGCTGCAGTGACTTGGGAAAGGTTCACTACTATGTTTCGAGATGAGTACGTTCCCCAGGTGGAGAGGGAGCGTTTGGCCCAGGAGTTTTTGACCCTCAAGCAGGGTACTGATTCTGTCACAGTGATTATGAGGAAGTTCCATGAGCGGGCGATGTTTTCCCAAAGCAAGTGTCCTCCGAGCAGGCACGTATGAGCCGCTATCTGAGCATTTTGAGGAGGCATATACGGGAGTTCTTGGCGAACTCGACATATCAGACATTTGTTGAGCTTCAGGAAAATGCTCAGAAGAGGGAGATAGAGCTGGAGACCCAGGCTAGGGAGGAGGCTAAGTCTCAGGTGAGGGATCGGCGACCGGCACAGTCTTAGCCAGCAGCCAAGCGGGCCAAGCCCGCTGATTTGCGATCTAGGAGTCCGAAGGGCCGCACTTGTGGCAAGTGCGGCAAGAGCCACGAGGGGGTGTGCAGAGCGGGTTCTTGCTACAAATGTGGCAAGGAGGGGCATATAGCCAAGGATTTCCCCAAGGGGTTTGCAGTATGCTTTCACTGCAACCGGACCGGACACCGCAAGACAGAGTGTCCACAGTTACGAGGGACTACCCAGGGAGCACCTTAGGGATCTGCCCCTACTGCTATCAGAGCTACTGAGAGCCGGCCAGTGAAGGCCGAGGTACCGAATGCACGAGGGAGAGCCTTCCAGTTGACTGCGGAGGAGGTCCGCGCAGCACCCGATGTCGTGGCTGGTATGTATTCTTTCATATATTTACTTTTATGTTGAGATATTGTGCTTATATTATGATATGCGTTGGTACTTTTCTTTTTTTTTTGTACCTGCCTTGGTGTTATTTGACTCGGGTGCGAATTAGTCTTTTGTATCTTTGGCTTTTAGTCAGCAGATCAGTATTAGTCGAGAGGTGATGTGTCGACCTCTGAGTGTTTCCATAGCTAACGAGAGAGTGGTGTATGCCACCGAGGTGATCCGAGGATGTGTACTCGAAATTTTTGGCGTTGAGTTTCCGATTGATCTAGTTCCTATTACGATGGGAGATGTCTGTGTCATCGTGGGCATGGACTGGTCGAGCAATTTTGGAGCGGTTATCGACTGCGAGAGACAGCTGGTGACCATACGAGACCCTAGTGGGGGAGTTCTTACCGTGTACGGCGAGGGTATGCGTTCTGGGTCGACATTTTGTTCAGCCGCTAGAGCGAGGCAGAGTCTACAGCAGGGTTGTAAGGGGTTTGTAGCATATGTGATGGATACGAGGGTTGATTCAGAGAGACCGAGGAGGTTCCGATAGTACGAGAGTTCCCGGAGGTATTTCCGGAAGAGTTATCGGGTGTGCCTCCCGAGAGGCAGGTTGAGTTCAGCATCGATTTGGTTTAGGGAGCTGCGCCTATCGCCAAGGCACCTTATCGCCTTACGTCTCTAGAGATGTAGGAGTTATCCTCGCAGCTTCAAGAGCTGTTGGGGAAGGGGTTTATTCGGCCGAGCAGTTCGCCATGGGGAGCGCCTATCCTTTTTGTTAAGAAGAAGGATGGCTCACAACGAATGTGCATTGATTACAGGGAATTGAACAAGCTGACGGTTAAGAACCGTTACCCGTTGCCGAGGATCGACGATTTGTTCGATCAGTTACAAGGAGCATCTTGGTTCTCCAAGATCGATTTAAGGTCGGGATATCATCAGGTGAGGGTGCGAGATGAGGACATCCATAAGACAACGTTCAAGACTCGTTACGAGCATTACGAGTTCGTGGTGATGCCTTTCGGGATCACCAATGCACCGGCAATGTTCATGGATCTCATGAACAGAGTATGTAGGTCGATGTTGGATCGCTCGGTAATCGTGTTCATTGACGACATATTGGTGTATTCGAGATCCAGAGAACAACATGAGGAACATCTAAGAGAGATCCTCGGAGTTTTGAGATCAAAGAGGCTTTACGCTAAATTTTCCAAGTGTGATTTTTGGTTACGAGAGGTCCAGTTCCTAGGGCATCTCGTTAACCAGAAAGGAATATTGGTCGATCCGGACAAGATTGAGGCGGTGATGAGTTGGGAGGTGCCGAGGTCACCTACAGAGATCAGGAGTTTCCTAGGATTGGCAGGCTATTATCGGAGATTTATCAGGGATTTCTCCAAGATCGCCGTGCCACTCACCAAGTTGACCCGGAAGGGTGTTGCTTTCTCATGGGGCCCAGAGCAGCAGGCCTCCTTTTGAGACACTTTGCCAAAGGTTATGCGAAGCCCCGGTGTTAGCCCTTCCGGAGGGAATGGAGGACATCGTGGTATATTGTGACGTGTCAATATCAGGGTTAGGAGCGGTGCTCATGCAGAGGGGGCACGTGATAGCATACGCATTGAGGCAGCTGAAGCCTCATGAGATAAGTTATCCCACCCACGATCTAGAGTTGGGAGCAGTAGTGTTCTCCTTCAAGATCCGGCGTCACTATCTATATGGGGTCCGGTGTACCATATACACGGATCACAAGAGCTTGAAGTACTTGATGGATCATCCCAACTTGAATATGCGGTAGAGGAGATGGTTGGACGTGGTAAAGGATTATGATTGCGAGATCTTGTACCACCCGGGTAAGGCTAATGTGGTAGCCGATGCCCTGAGTCGTAGGGCGGAAAGCGCCCCGATGTGGGATGTTTGCATGAGATTGACAGTAATGACTTCGGTGTTGGAGACCATTCGAGGGGCCCAGGCTGAGGCTGTGAGACCAGAAAACCAAAAGAGGGAGCGAGTTATTGGGCAGGTATCAGAGTTCATTACCGATAGTCGGGGGCTTATGATATTTCAGGGTCGGATTTGGGTACCGTTTTTGGGTGGGACGCGTACCATTTTGATGGAAGAGGCACATCGATCAAAGTTCTTGATCCATCCCAGGGCCACTAAGATGTATTTGGACCTAAAGAAGGAGTATTAGTGACCCTGTATGAAGAGGGACGTTGCGTGGTTCGTTGACAGGTGCCCAACCTGTCATAGGGTTAAGACCGAGCACCAGAGACCGCATGGTAAGTTGCAGCCGTTAGAGATTCCCGAGTGGAAGTGGGAACATATTACTATGGATTTTATCACCAAATTGCTGAGGACTACGAGGGGCGTTGATATAATTTGGGTGATTGTAGATAGGTTGACGAAGAGCGCTCACTTCCTTGCTATTAGCGAGAGCTCCTCTATGGAGAGGCTGGCAGAGTTGTATGTGAGAGAGGTGGTATCACGGCATGGAGTACCGATCTTGATTGCCTCAGATCGAGATGTGTGTTTCACTTCCAAATTCTGGAAGAAATTTCATGAGGATTTGGGTACAAGGCTGCATTTTAGTACCGCATATCACCCACAGACTGACGGGCAGAGCGAGCGGACAATTCAGATGCTCGAGGACATGCTCCGAGCATGTGTGTTGGATTTTGATGAGAGTTGGGACACATATTTGCCCTTGGCAGAGTTTTCCTACAACAACAGCCATCATTCGAGCATTGGTATGCCACCCTTTGAGCTGTTGTATGGGATGAGGTGTCGGACCCCCATTTGGTGGGGAGAGGTAGGGCAACGTGTGATGGGTAGTACAGAGATTGTGCCTTAGATGACTGAGCAGATACAGCAGGTCAGACAGAGGTTATTGACCGCTAAGAGTCGTCAGAAGAGTTATGCGGACAAGCGTTGGTCCGAGCTCGAGTTTCAAGTCGGTGACTTTGTGCTCCTGAAGGTCTCTCCTTGGAAAGGAGTGATCCGATTCATGAAGAGTTGAAAATTGGGGCCTCGATATATTGGACCTTTCAGGATGATCGCGAGAGTAGGTAGGGTAGCCTACCGTTTGGAGCTACGTGCGGAGTTGGGTCAGATTCACGACACTTTTCACGTGTCGCAATTGAGAAAGTGTATAACCAACGAGTCGGCAGAGGTACCATTAGAGGATATTCAGGTGAATGTGGACCTGAACTATGTTGAGAGACCGGTGGCAATTAGAGATCGGAAGGTCAAGGTTCTGAGGAACAAAGAGGTGCCTCTGGTGCAGGTGCAGTGGCAGCATAGGAAAGGGTCAGAGCTGACTTGGGAGCTGGAGCTTGAGATGCGTGAGCAGCATCCAGAGTTGTTTGCAAACAGAGACTTTGAGGGCGAATTTTGATTCTAGTTGGGGAGAATTGTAACATCCAGATTCCTAGGTATATTATTTTATTCATTTATTTTGGAGTTTGTATAGGGACTCGGCGAGTTGGTGCTTAGACTCGCTGAGTAGGGTCACAAATTCTCATCCGGGTTCATGACCGGACTTGGCGAGTCCACACTGTTTAATGAAACCCTAATTTCTCAGGTTTGGCACCTATTTAAAGGCCCTTAGGGCCATCATTTGCGGCTACCAAACCCTAGAGAGAGACCCTAAGAGATCTAGAGCATTTGTGAGGAAGGAGAGGCCACTTTTAATCATTTTGTTGGTATGATTACAAAGAGGAGGTAGCCAAGGCAAGAGGAGGCTCAAGGAAGAGCGGATCTAGTGATTTAAGAGTTCAGAGACTTCATGTTGAGGTATTTATTCAGACCTTCTTCAGTTTTGGTGTTGATTCTTAGAGTTGGGGTTTTCTAACCCCTTTAGAGAATGGATATGTGGAGCACTTGGTCCCTTCTCGAGTTTATGCTTTGGATCTGGACTCAAAGAGGTCCAAAGACCTTAACCCTTGGAGCTTTATGGGTTATTTTGGGAGCCATGAACTTGGGAGTTGATTTTTGGGGCTAAATCACCAAGTAGGATCATCTAAATGTTATATGGGTGTCAAGGTCTGAACTTTACGTGATTATCATGCTTGGGAAGGTCAGATCTATGGGTTTAAGGAATAGATCTGACCTTAGGAGGTCAATGGAGTGTTTGGATGGCATGAACTCGCCAAGTCCAAAGATCAGACTTGGCGAGGAGGGTTAGCGTTTCCGGTAAATCACTCAGCGAGTAGACTCACCGAGTTGGGGAATAACACAGTGAGTCAAAGAGGGATTAGAGGACTGGAGTTCAAGATGGAACTCGCCGAGTTGATCTTGAGACTCGACGAGTTGAGTCGGGGTAGCCCCGCGATTCATGCTAGGTGTGACTCATCGAGCAAGGGGAGGGACTCGACATGCCAAGCGATACTATGAGTTAGTGGACACGTGTGGACTCGCCGAGTTACCCAAGTGCACTCGACAAGTCAGGTCAAAGTTTGACCGTTGACTTTGGTTGACTTTCAGGGTTTGATCAACAATGAGGGCCTTTGAGCCAAAGGAGGGGTAAAATGGTCTTTTACCCTTCTGAGGATGCCTAGAGAGGGTTGAGTCTAGTTTTGAGAGTTATAATTATTAGAGTATTACTTTATGCGATTAGGTGGAGACTAGATCGTATTTCTACCGAGTCAGAGATTTAACGAGACATCCGAGATGAGTCTTCTCACTACACTTTACCTTGAGTGGTAATTAGAGTTATGTGATAGAGTTATTGTATGCTCTTATGTGATGTGTTGCACTGCATTATTTCTATGTGGTTTATGTCATGTGTATATCAGAGTATATCAGAGTTAGAACCGGAAGGTTCACAGAGTTAGGACCAGAGGGTCCACAGAGTTAGGGCCCAAGGGCCCACAGAGTTATAGCCTCGAGTGGCTAGTATGTGTTATGTATGGTATGTTGTGTGACAACCCGAAATTTCCATTCTATACAAACTATACCACTTCAGTAGAAGTTGTAGCAGTCATAGTTAATTTTCAGACTCTTCGCGTAAGTTTGAGAAATTCAGGGTTTACACTTCAGGAAATATCAGAAGAGTGGGTGCACATGGGTTTGGTGCAACACTGTTATTCCAACACTCTAATTTATTAGGGATCATTTCAGGAATAAAAATATTTTCTGCCAAAATATCTCAGGACTATAAATAGATTTCTAAACCAAAATCATTCGTTATTCACATTTCCGACTAGAGAAAAGCCATTTTCTCTCTGACGGATCTTTGGGTTTTTATACGAAAACGTGAGTAACTCTTTATAGTATTGTTAGAAATCTTTATACGTGCCTATAACATGTTTTAGAAGGCTAAAACATGAAATCTAGGAGTTTACACCTCGAGTTGTTCTTGAGCAGTAAACTCCCGAAACGAAGCCAAAACCGATACTTGTGTTACAATAAGGCCTTATATGTTTATGTATGCATGTTAGGGACAAGAAAACAAGCCACAATCCATCCAAGATTGGGAGTTTACGGCCCAGAACCCTCTTAGGCCGTAAACTCCACATTCCAACACTAAATGGTGTTTTGAGGACACTAGGACTTAAAGTCTTGTGTCTAGACTATTTCCCCAAGTAGAACAAGGTCTTAAACACATCAAATGACACAAATAAAAGTGAGTTTACAGCCCAAGAGAAGCTTAGGCCGTAAACTCCATAAGAATGGACAAAAGGGTGGTTTCAAGACACCTAAAGCCCTAGACCCCTTCATCGAATTGTTTCCCACAAAAATGAAGAACCAAAGTACATAAAAATCACTCATCAAAGTGAGTTTACGGCCAAGAGAATGTTCTTGGGCCGTAAACTCAAAAGAATGGCACCAAAGTGTGCCTAGGGTTCTCATTAGCTTTAAACAATTGTCTAGAACATATCCTTCAAATGCAAGAGACTTGAAAACAACAAAAACCCACCATACTTAGAGTTTACGGCCGTAAACTCTAAGGGAAATGGCCTTGAGGCCGTAAACTCCTAATTGGAGTGCTTCTAGACCTTAAACCCTTCCAAGGACTTAGCCACTAAGTTAGAACCATTCTAGAAAGCATTTGGGACTTCAAAACACACCAAACACACATGTTTGGGAGTTTACGGCCATAAACTCAAGAGTTTACAACCGTAAACTCCATGCGTGATGGTTTAGAGAGAGTAAACTCTCATATGGGGGTCCTTTGGAAACCCTAAACACAAATACCCTGTCCCACAATAGCTTAGATGCAATCCTTATGGCTTAAAATACTTATATAAAGTGTTTATTATGCCTAGGATGTCTTAAACATTATCAATTAGTCAATTGTGTCTAATTGAGTGCATATATGTGTGATTATATGTTCATTAGGATCGTAGTGTGTTCACAAGTCCTCGCTTGACACCTAGCAATCCGATACCGTTCATTTCATTACAATCACCAACTACAGGTGAGTTCATACCCCTAATCAATGTTTTAAATGATTTTAAATGCTTTAAAGGGGGGGGGGAATACAAGTAGAAACAAACATGTTATTAAATCATTATTATGTATTTTATAACAGTGTTTGTCATTTAACAGATTTCACATACTACAAAATGTGATGCATGAAATGGTTTTAAATCTTAAAAACGCATTGTTATCAATTGTTTTACCTTTGAAATATATATTATACATGACATCAAGTCATTGTTAATTACTGTTCAAAAACCCATAAGAGGTCTTATAAAACCATTTTACATTATTGAACTAAACTATGCATGTACACTCGTATTCTTATATATGTATGAATGTTATAGTTTATAGTTTTCATTTGGTTTCTCACACCTTTGAGTAGTAAGAGTGTATAAACCTACTTGAACAACCAATTACCTTCCAGCAAACTATCATAGGGATAATTTGGAGATATCAAACATAATTCCTATTACAAGGAATCACACAAGAGTCAGTTCATTCATGAGTCTATACCAGTACATTACCTGATACATGAGTACCCTTACATTTGATTACATGATACATGAGTACGTTTACATATACTTACATGATACATGAATACGCGTACATGAACGCATTACATGAATACCTTTACGTAGATACACTCAATTGTGTACATTTACATGAATACTTGTATCTCGAATTGCGAGGATGATTTACTTGTACCTTCTGTTTAAATCTTCCTGCATATCCCTAGTACGTCGGGATATCTAGACAGGACCCTATCCCCAGTTCCTCGGGATACCTAGACGGGCCTCTATCCCACAGTACCTCGGGATATATGTACGGGACTAACCATTCTGGAACCCATCTGTTAGCAACAGTGGGTGATGAACATCTACGGATGCCTACGGTTATTACTTATATTAGGAGTACCTTTAAAGGGACTAACCCTTCCTTCCCCCTGTTGCTGCGACAGAGGACAATTGGACAATCTTCGGATGTTCATTGGGTTATATAGGTTGTGTTAACCCTAGTACATTGGGATAACAGTTACATATGATGTGTTGGTCCTAGTACCTAGTGACAACACTTACAGTAGTACACTTTCCTGTTTACTTTATTTTGTGATTCTTTCACCTAAACGATGAGTTAGACTAAGTACTTTAGTACTAAACAATTAAAGGAAAACTATCATTTTACTTACAAAACATTCGGGTCTTGGTAGAAGACTACACTTTATACGTACAGAACATTATGGTCTTGGTAGAAGACTACATTTCTTACTTATAGAAAATAAGGGTTTTTCTAGGGTTTTCATACGTACACCAACATTTTCATTTAACGATTTACATGGCCTTTATAACAGATTTTCACAAACAAGGCAATGACACTTATATACTTATGAATTCACTAGCTTTAAAGCTGATACTCGCTTTCAAAATAACTTGTATTCTCAGGTCATCAGTAGACAGGTACGGTGGCCAGGTTTTTGAGAAGACGGAGCAGACAAGTCTCGTCTTCTATTTTGATTGTATAGTTTTGGTATCTTACTACAATGAAAGAAACACACATGTATTAAAACTTTACTTATAATGCAATGGATGATGTTGTTGCTTGTTTATTATATTACACTGTTGTGATATTGTACATGACGTCCTCCACCCCTGAACGTTTCCGCTGTTCGTTGTTTTAGGGTGTGACAGATTGGTATCAGAGCCATGTTTATAGTGAATTAAGTATATCAACCCATAAAAGATATACTAACTATAAATACATGGGATTAAAACACTCTGTCTAAGAGTTATACTTTTAAATAATAAAATATTTAACAAAGAATTACGATTGTTGAACATCACAAGTGAGCCTGGGGATATATAGTCAGTCTTGGGAATAGCATAGCCTGATCAACTATGCTGGTCCGAGGAGTGATTAGTATATGGCCAAGAATGGTTGTAATGTGGCAACAAGTCTAAAAACTTACCAACACAACCATAAGGAAATACCATATGGGTATTTGATCATACTGTAATTATCATAGTTAGTTCGTCTATTTAAACTATTTCTTATATCCCTTTTCTCGCGTAGATTAAGATGGTTGGATTTCACCATGGCGATCCATACTTCCCAAACCAAGGCAATGCTGGTTGGCTAGAGGCAGAACCAGAAGATGCTCACCCAATTCCTTTGGATGATCACCATGCTGAGGGCTTTTCCGATAGTTCGGACTCGGAGCCAGAAGTCAACAACCTACCCCCAGCTGCTCAAAACCCAAACTTGAATCCTCGTCCTGTGTTTCAAGGACCCACACCCTTGTGGGCCATTAACTTGACTGAATGGAGTCAGGAACAAGGTCAACCCATTCCCTACAATGGAGACCGAAGTTTCTACAACCTCACTGAAGGAAGTTCTGCTGATAGAGTACTACCAATCATGGTGCGTAGGATTTCTCGAAACACGATCATGGCTCAAGCGACTATAAATCAAGTTTCGGAACTTGACGCCAACTCTGGTGTTAACACTATCCACATTCGCCAACTAGAGTCTGCTCATGAAAGGACTCTGGTCCGCAATGCAAATCTGCAAAGGGAACTTGCTGAAACCCGAGCAGAAGTTAGAGAACTTTGAGCTCAACAAGCAAGGTCGGACAGGCGTATAAGGGACATTGAACGTCTACTGTCGGGATCGAGGACTCATGCAAGCAGTTCTCGTCGCCGATAGAAGCTCGTCGACTCATATTTTGGATATAACCTAGTTTATGTAAAACTTTGATCTAATTTCCTATCTGTATAAATCTTAGACCTGTTAGGTCTTGATCTAGCCTTATTCTGTCAAAATTTTCCATCTTGGTTGATGTAAGGCCTACTTTTAGGCCATTTTTCCCGAACTTATTACATCTGTAATTCCAGTATTATTGACAGATATCTAATCATATGGAAATTATTATCCAAATGTTGTCACTTTCAGTTAGTTATTCTATTCATTCTATTGTTGGACTATGGGGAGTTAGTCCATGGGACACATTCATAAATCATTTATTCTTATCCATGTCATCATCTTTTAAACGTATAGTTAAAGATGCCGCCACGCAGAAGTACAAGGCGTAATCCAATCAACGAAACACCGATACCACCGCCTCTTCCACCACCACAACCACAAACTCAACCTCCTCTACCACCTAACCCCTTTGATGCCAACGTGTTCCAGGCAGCTTTCACAGCAGCAGTTGCAGCTGCTGTGTCAGTAATCAACACTCCTGTCCCTAGTGGATCGGGAACAGGTGCACCTCCCTCGAACCACGGCGAAAGCCATGGACACCCTCGGGAATGCACCTACAAGGACTTCACAAACGCCAAACCCTGTAGCTTCAATGGTACTGGTGGGCTTATGGTGTTAAGGTCATGGATCGAAAAGATGGAATCTGTCTTTGAAATCTGTGCTTGCCAAGAAAGCAACAAGGTCAAGTTCGCAGCTTGTACCTTCTCTGATAGAGCATTAACATGGTGGAACGGCCATGTTAAATCCCTAACTCTAGTGGTGCGTATTCCATCAACTAGGAACACTTGAAGGACATGCTGATGAGAGAGTACTATCCTCGGGGAGAAATACAAAAACTCGAGCAGGAACTCTGGAACCTGCAAATGGTTGGATCTGACATAGGAACCTACACGAATAGGTTCTGTGATCTGGCAAACTTATGCCCCGACATGGTTGCTTCCCAGAGCAAAAAGATAGAAAGATATATCTGGGGGCTATCGCCCCAGATCCAGTCGAGTGTTATAGCTTCCAGGCCTATTACTTTCGATAGAACCAAGGAACTAGCACAATCCCTCATCGATCACCGGAAACCTCAGAACATAACAATCCCTACTCCTGTACCACAAAAGTCCAACCCCGACTACCACAAGAAGGGGTGGAATAAAAGGAAAAGAGGGACCCCGCAAGGATCCTCCAATAAGCAACAACTTGTGGCGATCAACACTGCCACAGTGACTCCTGTTGCCCCTGCGAACCTTTTACCAGTAAAAACATATGCTAGGACTCTTCCGAAGTGCACCAAGTGCAACTTCCACCACCACGGACCTTGCAAGGAGATGTTCTGCTCTAACTGCAACAGGAAGAGGCACACCGCCCGTTACTGCAAGGCTCCAACAGCTCAAGTCGCCCAGGTTCCTAACGCCGGTATGGGCCAAGCTTGCTACGGATGTGGCGAGGTGGGCCATTACAAGAGGAACTGCCCTAAAGCGGGGATGGCTGGCGGAGTGGGAAGAGTTATGGCCCTAGGTCACGAGGAAGCAGTAGCTGATCCTACGATAGTTACTGGTACGTTCCTCCTCGATAACTCATATGCTTGCATACTTTTCGATAGTGGAGCCGAGAAAAGTTTTGTAAGTCACAAATTTGCACACCTGCTTAAACAAAAACCATGTGCATTAGATAATTCATTCACGGTAGAAATGTCTAACGGGAAAACAGAGAGTACAAACTGCATATACGTAGGTTATACCTTAGCTTTAGATGGCCATACTTTCAAGATAGATCTCATGCCAGTCACAATTAAATGTTTCGACGTTATCATCGGTATGGATTGGTTGAGTCTTCTTCGCACCGACATCTTGTGCTTTGAAAAAGCAATTCGTCTTAACCTTCCTAACAACGAAACCTTAATTATCTACGGCGACAAACCTAGTACGAGCCTTCGTATCATTTCGTGCATTCAAGCCTAGAAGTGCTTGAGAAAGGAATATCATGCATTCCTAGCACACGTCATCGATACCAGTCAAGAACTGAAGGACATCCAGAAAATCCCAGAAGTACGTGACCTCCCCGACATATTCCCAGAAGAACTTCACGGTTTACCACCGCAACGCCAAGTCGAGTTCAGAATCGACTTAGTGCCAGAAGCTACCCCAGTAGCCAAATCTCCTTATCGTTTGGCACCGGCCGAGATGCAAGAACTTTCCAGTCAACTTAACGAACTTCTCAAGAAGGGATTCATTCGACCAAGCTTCTCACCATGGGGAGCACCGGTCTTGTTCGTCAAGAAGAAAGATGGATCGTTTCGCATGTGCATCGACTATAGAGAACTCAACAAACTTACCATTAAAAATCGTTATCCCTTGCCCCGCATTGACGATTTGTTTGATCAACTTCAAGGAGCCAACTACTTCTCGAAGATAGATCTGCGATCCGGATATCACCAACTACGAGTGTTGGAGGAGGATGTTCCCAAAACAGCCTTCCGAACTCGTTATGGGCACTATGAGTTTGTAGTGATGCCATTCGGATTAACTAACGCACCCGCTGTATTCATGGATCTAATGAATAGGGTGTGTCGTCCTTACTTGGATCAGTTCGTCATAGTCTTCATTGATGACATACTCATCTACTCTCGAAGTAAGGAGGAACATAGTCAACATCTCCGTAAAATCTTAGAAACACTGCGAGCGGAGAAGCTCTACGCGAAGTTCTCGAAGTGCGAATTTTGGATTCGACGAGTCGAATTTTTGGGCCATGTGGTTAGCGAAGAAGGTATACACGTGGACCCCTCCAAGATCAAGGCCATTGAGAACTGGTCAGCACCAAAGACACCTACCGAAATTCGTCAATTTCTAGGTCTAGCTGGCTACTATCGCAGGTTCATTCAGAACTTCTCCAGCATAGCGAAACCTCTTACAACCCTGACCCAGAAAGGTGTGGCCTTTGACTGGGAAGAGAAACAAGAAAGAGCGTTCCAAACGCTCAAACGAGCCCTGTGCACCGCCCCGATACTATCCCTCCCCGAAGGGATAGAAGACTTCATTGTCTATTGCGATACATCCAACCAAGGTCTCGGATGTGTTCTAATGCAGCGAGGTAAAGTCATCGCCTATGCCTCGAGACAGCTGAAGACACATGAGGTGAACTACACAACCCACGATCTTGAACTAGGAGCAGTTGTTTTCGCTCTGAAGATCTGGCGACATTACCTATATGGTACAAAAAGCACGATCTTTACGGACCATAAGAGTCTACAACACATTTTCGACCAGAAAGAGCTCAATATGAGACAACGACGGTGGGTCGAGCTACTTAGCGATTACGAATGTGAAATTCGTTATCATCCGGGTAAAGCCAATGTAGTAGCCGACGCCCTAAGTCGGAAAGAATATACTGGTCGTAGAGTCAAATCTTTGACTATAACTATCCATTCACACTTGTCCACGCAAATTAAGGAGGCTCAGCTCGACGCTTTGAAACCTGAAAATGTGGCTAGTGAATCCCTGAGAGGGATGGATAAGAACTTGGAAGTCAAGGGTGGCGGAGCCTTATACCTCATGGATCGGATCTGGACACCGAAACACGGTGGTTTCAGAGACTTGGTCATGACCGAAGCTCACAACACTCGTTATTCCGTCCACCCGGGTTCAGATAAGATGTATCTAGATCTTAAAAAGCTATAGTGGTGGCCTAACATGAAAGCAGATATTGCTACCTTCGTGAGTAAATACCTTACTTACGCAAAGGTCAAGGTCGAATACCAGAAACCCTCCGGTCTTCTACAACAACTGGAGATACCAGAATGGAAGTGGGAGCGGATCACTATGGACTTCATAACCAAGTTGCCCAAGACGACGGGTGGACTTGATTCCATATGGGTCATCGTCGATAGACTGACCAAGTCTGCACACTTCCTACCGATCAAAGAAACAGACAAGATGGAGAAACTTACCAAAACTTACATTAGGGAGATCGTAAGGCTGCACGGTGTTCCTTTATCTATCATCTCGGACCGAGATAGTAGATTCACATCGAGGTTCTAGCAGTCATTACAAAGTTCCCTAGGAACTAGGCTGGACATGAGTACAGCCTACCATCCATAGACCGATGGGCAAAGTGAGAGGACTATCCAAACCTTAGAAGATATGTTGCGTGCCTGTGTGATTGACTTTGGAAAAGCTTGGGATACTCATTTACCCCTAGTCGAATTTTCCTACAACAACAGTTATCACACGAGCATAAAGGCAGCTCCATTCGAGGCCCTCTATGGCCGAAAGTGCAGGTCCCCTCTGTGCTGGGCTGAAGTGGGTGATACCCAGTTAGCTAAGGGACGAGTTCCCGAAAGCACTCTCACGGGTCCGGAAATCATTCGGGAAACGACAGAGAAGATCGTTCAAATTCGTGAACGATTGAAAGCTTCTAGAGACTGACAGAAAAGCTACGCTGACAAGCGTAGGAAACCTTTGGAGTTCCAGGTGGGCGACCTAGTCCTACTGAAGGTCTCACCCTGGAAGGGCTTGATACGCTTTGGAAAGTGTGGGAAGCTCAATCCAAGATACATAGGGACTTTTGAGATTCTTGCGAGAATCGGCCCTGTAGCTTACAAACTCAATCTACCGCAAGAACTCAGTAACATACATCCTACCTTCCACGTCTCGAACTTGAAAAAGTGTCTATCCGACGAGACTCTTGTTATTCCACTCGACGAGATCGAGATCAACGAGAGCCTCAACTTCGTGGAGGAACCGGTAGAGATAATGGACCGAGAGGTCAAGAAAACAAAACAGAGTCGTATCCCGATAGTGAAGGTGCGTTGGAACGCAAAGCGTGGACCGAAATTCACTTGGGAACGTGAGGATCAGATGAAACTGAAATACCCTTACCTTTTCGCTTAGTTATTTGTAATTTCTTATTTGCTTAAATTCTAATTTCGGGACGAAATTCCTTCTAACGGGGGGGGGGGGGGGGGGGGTGATGAGACAACCCGAAATTTCCATTCTGTACAATCTATATCACTTCAATAGAAGTTGTAGTAGTCACAGTTAATTTTCAGACTCTTCGCGTAAGTTTGAGAAATTCAAGGTTTACACTTCAG
Organism: Lactuca saligna; assembly: GCF_052625555.1. Classification (NCBI taxonomy): domain Eukaryota; kingdom Viridiplantae; phylum Streptophyta; class Magnoliopsida; order Asterales; family Asteraceae; genus Lactuca; species Lactuca saligna. Next base: position 201,321,735 of record NC_136419.1, on the reverse strand, counting down.
GAAATATCAGAAGAGTGGGTGCACTTGGGTTTGGTGCAACACTGTTATTCCGACACTCTAATTTATTAGGGATCATTTCAGGAATAAAAATATTTTCTGCCAAAAATATCTCAGGACTATAAATAGATTTCTAAACCAAAATCATTCATTATTCACATTTCCGACTAGACAAAAGCCATTTTCTCTCTGACGGATCTTCGAGTTTTTATACCAAAACGTGAGTAACTCTTTATAGTATTGTTAGAAAGCTTTATACGTACCTATAACATGTTTTAGAAGGCTAAAACATGAAATCTAGGAGTTTACACCTCGAGGTGTTCTTGAGTGGTAAACTCCCGAAACGAAACCAAAACCGATACTTGTGTTATAATAAGGCCTTATATGTTTATGTATGCATGTTAGGGACAAGAAAACAAGCCACAATCCACCAAAGATTGGGAGTTTACGGCCCAGAACCCTCTTAGGCCGTAAACTCCACATTCCAACACTAAATGGTGTTTTGAGGACACTAGGACTTAAAGGCTTGTGTCTAGACTACTTCCCCAAGTAGAACAAGGTCTTAAACACATCAAATGACACAAATAAAAGTGAGTTTACGGCCCAAGAGAAGCTTAGGCCGTAAACTCCATAAGAATGGACAAAGGGGTGGTTTCAAGACACCTAAAGCCCTAGACCCCTTCATGAAATTGTTTCCCAGAAAAATGAAGAACCAAAGTACATAAAAATCACTCATCAAAGTGAGTTTACGGCCAAGAGAATGTTCTTGGGCCGTAAACTCAAAAGAATGGCACCAAAGTGTGCCTAGGGTTCTCATTAGCTTTAAACAATTGTCTAGAACATATCCTTCAAATGCAAGAGACTTGAAAACAACAAAAACCCACCATACTTAGAGTTTACGGCCGTAAACTCTAAGGGAAATGGCCTTGAGGCCGTAAACTCCTAATTGGAGTGCTTCTAGACCTTAAAACCTTCCAAGGACTTAGCCACCAAGTTAGAACAATTCTATAAAGCATTTGCGACTTCAAAACACACCAAACACACATGCTTGGGAGTTTACGGCCGTAAACTCAAGAGTTTACAACCGTAAACTCCATGTGTGATGGTTTAGAGAGAGTAAACTCTCATATGGGGGTCCTTTGGAAACCCTAAACACAAATACCCTGTCCCACAATAGCTTAGATGCAATCCTTATGGCTTAAAATACTTATATAAAGTGTTTATTATGCCTAGGATGTCTTAAACATTATCAATTAGTCAATTGTGTCTAATTGAGTGCATATATGTGTGATTATATGTTCATTAGGATCGTAGTGTGTTCACAAGTCCTCGCTTGACACCTAGCAATCCGATACCGTTCATTTCATTCCAATCACCAACTACAGGTGAGTTCATACCCCTAATCAATGTTTTAAATGATTTTAAATGCTTTAAAGGGGGGAATACAAGTAGAAACAAACATGTTATTAAATCATTATTATGTATTTTATAACAGTGTTTGTCATTTAACAGATTTCACATACTACAAAATGTGATGCATGAAATGGTTTCAAATCTTAAAAACGCATTGTTATCAATTGTTTACCTTTGAAATATATATTATACATGACATCAAGTCATTGTTAATTATTGTTAAAAAAAAAACCCATAAGAGGTCTTATAAAACCATTTTACATTATTGAACTAAACTATGCATGTACACTCATATTCTTATATATGTATGAATGTTATAGTTTACAGTTTTCATTTGGTTTCTCACACCTTTGAGTAGTAAGAGTGTATAAACCTACTTGAACAACCAATTACCTTCCAGCAAACTATCATAGGGATAATTTGGAGATATCAAAGATAATTCCTATTACAAGGAATCACACAAGAGTCAGTTCATTCATGAGTCTATACCAGTACATTACCTGATACATGAGTACCCTTACATTTGATTACATGATACATGAGTCCGTTTACATATACTTACATGATACATGAATACGCGTACATGAACGCATTACATGAATACCTTTACGTAGATAAACTCAATTGTGTACATTTACATGAATACTTGTATCTCGAATTGCGAGGATGATTTACTTGTACCTTCTGTTTAAATCTTCCTGCATATCCCTAGTACCTCAGGATATCTAGACAGGACCCTATCCCCAGTACCTCGGGATACTTAGACGGGCCTCTATCCCACAGTACCTCGGGATATATGTACGGGATGAACATCTACGAATGCCTACGGTTATTACTTATATTAGGAGTACCTTTAAAGGGACTAACCCTTCCTTCCCCCTGTTGCTGCTACAGAGGACAATTGGACAATCTTCGGATGTTCATTAGGTTATATAGGTTGTGTTAACCCTACTACCTTGGGATAACAGTTACATATGATGTGTTGGTCCTAGTACCTAGTGACAACACTTACAGTAGTACACTTTCCTGTTTACTTTATTTTGTGATTCTTTCACATAAACGATGAGTTAGACTAAGTACTTTAGTACTAAACAATTAAAGGAAAACTATCATTTTACTTACAAAACATTCGGGTCTTGGTAGAAGACTACACTTCATACGTACAGAACATTATGGTCTTGGTATAAGACTACGTTTCATACTTATAGAAAATAAGGGTTTTTCTAGGGTTTTCATACGTACACCAACATTTTCATTTAACGATTTACATGGCCTTTATAACAGATTTCCACAAACAAGGCAATGACACTTATATACTTATGAATTCACCAGCTTTAAAGCTGATACTCGCTTTCAAAATAACTTGTATTCTCAAGTCATCAGTAGACAGGTACGGTGGCCAGGTTTTTGAGAAGACGGAGCAGACAAGTCTCGTCTTTTATTTTGATTGTATATTTTTGGTGTCTTACTACAATGAAAGAAACACACATGTATTAAAACTTTACTTATAATGCAATGGATGATGTTGTTGCTTGTTTATTATATTACACTGTTGTGATACTGTACATGACGTCCTCCACCCCTAAACGTTTCCGCCGTTCGTGGTTTTGGGGTGTGACATTTTGGGGAACTCACTAAGCTTTATGCTTACAGTGTTATGTGTTATGTGTTTCAGGTACCAGTGATGATCGCAGGAAGGCGCCGACATGATTCGTACACACGCATGAGTTTTTATGTATTTTGATCTTGGGAAATATTTTGTGAAACAAAGTTATGATACAATGAGATTTTATTGATGAATATTTTGGAAAAATATGTTTAAAAATGTGAAAATTTTGTTTTAAATTTTACGGTGTTACATTCTATTGGGTTGTGGTGGTGGAAAATTCAATGAAAAGACAGTATGTTGTGAAGTTGGTTCGCCGGAGTTAAAGAACCTAAAAATGAAGTGATAGTGAAGACGTTGATATGGGGTATATTAAAATTTTAAAACATATAAAAAAATAAATACATAAATTAGAAAATTAATTAAAAAGTAAATTAAAAAATGATACAATTGTATTTTGATGTAAGACAGTGACCAAATGCACAAAAAAAATAAACAGTAATGATCATCCAAGTTAAAAAATAAATTAGGAACCAAGCACACAAATTACCTAAACTCTAGGGACGATTCGTGTAATTTACTTTTACCTTTTCGATGTGTTCACATCTGGGTAACAATCTTTTTTTTACACATTTAGGTAACGAATTTTTTTTAAGTGTTTACATATAATTATTATGACTGGTTATGACCGGATGTAACATGCTACAGCTGCTCATAATGATCATATATGAACATTTCTAAAAACTTCGTTACAGATGTGTACAAAAAAAGATACATACCTAAATATGAACAACCCAAAAGGTTAATTATCTTATTAAGTCAATTTTCGTAAATCAATCTAGAACACCACATCTAGCACATCAATGAAATTTTCGTATGACCAACTCACACCATCTATCAATAAATTGCCATAGATATGCACCTCGCAAATATAAAAATATGTTACACCTTTAGCAAACCTTTATTTCTATCTTGTAATATATTATTTCTACCGTCTTCCTTGTTGATAAAAATTCCACCGTTAATACAACCCATCTATTTTACAGCTACCTTTTAATCCGGCCTTGGTGATTTTCTGAACAGAAATCAGTTTTTAAATTAGGGAATATAACAAAATAAAGGTAGAGTGAAAGAGACAAATCATTTCACTTTAACGGGTCAAAAAGAGGGTTTTGCAATTTGACCCCACCCATTTTGTATTAACTCAACTTTATATCCACATTGTGCCTTTTTAGACAAAATGCCCATTTTAACAACCACATTTGATGAAAGCCATACATTTAGAATTCTATATTTTTCTTCAAAATTGCAAAAACTAGATTGTTTTTTCGTATCATAATATTTTTACACACCGTAATAAACTACAAGAGTTTCGTAATATCATTTTTACACTAATTAAGTTTATCTGGTCGTTATAAATAAACTATATGTATTTGTTTCGACACATTGGCAATTTCAATATAAGTAAATATATTCATTTAGATTATAATTTCTCTAATATGATATGCATGTAAAATTGTAAGTTGTATAAAAACGGAAATGAGTCGAATGATTTGAAAGTCGTTCAAATTGTGTTAAATTGCATAAAACCTGTTAAATTAATTTATTCATGAAAACTAGACTACTATCAAAGTAATATCATTGTACTAATAAAATTTAGAAAAATTTACAAAAATAGCCATTTACGCTAATGACATTACAAAAATAGCCAAAAAAAAATCGAAATTACAAAAATGGCCACCCATTTCGCAGATAAGAAGGTCCCATCTGTGAAATGGGCTTCTCATCTGCGAAAGTACAAGTACCTAAAGCACAGTTGTGCTTTAGGTACTTGTACTTTCGCAGGTGGTTTTAATATATTTTTTTTAAATTTTTTGTTGTATATATAGGGGTAATTTCGCAGATAGAATAGGTCTATCTGCGAAATCCTCTGACTCTATCTGCGAAATCGTTGTTATTTTTATATTTTTATTTATTTATTTATTTATTTTTTTAAGGTTGACTATGAAATGGTTTGTTTTGACTACGAAATCAGGTTGCTATATAAATAGTGTTTTACGTTAAAAACATCTACATAATACGAACAAAGCATGAAAAACATCACAACAATTACATGAAAAACAACGACATAATACGAATAAAGCATTAACGTAAAACACAAGTCACAACAATTACATGAAAAACAACGACATAAGTCACAACAATTACATTAAAAACATCACAACAATTACATGAAAAATAACGACATAATACGAACAAAGCATTAACGTAAAACACAAGTCAAAACAAACCATTTCATAGTCAACCTAAAAAATACAAACCATTTCATAGTCAACCTAAAAAAAAAAAAATACAAAAATAACAACGATTTCGCAGATAGAGTCAGAGGATTTCGCAGATGGACCTATTCCATCTGCGAAATTACCCCTATATATACAACAAAAAATTCAAAAAAATAATATTAAAACCACCTGCGAAAGTACAAGTACCTAAAGCACAACTGTGCTTTAGGTACTTGTACTTTCGCAGATGAGAAGCTCATTTCGCAGATGGGACCTTCTCATCTGCGAAATGGGTGACCATTTTTGTAATTTCGATTTTTTTTTGTTATTTTTGTAATATCATTAGTGTAAATGGCTATTTTTGTAAATTTCTCTAAAATTTAACATATTATAATTAATAAAGTTAAATAAAAACAAAAAAATCCATTAACCCAACATGGACTGATCGCATGTTTTTTGAATCATCGATGGATTTAGGTTTCATTGGCAGGAGCATAGATACCGTATAAACCTGAATGTGAAGTAAATAATTTTCCTCTGACACATTGTATTTTGATACATTATAATTAAAATTAGTGTGATATATATATATATATATATATATATATATATATATATATATATATATATATATATATATATATATATATATATATATATATATATATATATATATATATATATATATATATATATATATATATATAGGGTTAGGTTCATGTGAGACGGCCTAATTTTGTGAGACCGTGAAACGCATTTTTTTTTATTTGTTTTAAAATTTTTTTAGTTAATTTAAGTTCCGAAAATAATATTTAAAAAAAGAATTTTTTGATTTTTCAATTTATTTTGCATTTTAAAATTATTTTTATAATATGTACAGTGTAATATTCTATTTAGAATATTCCACGTATTTAAAAAAAAATAGATTTTTTTTTATTTATTTTTTTAGATAATTCAAATTCCGAAAATAATATTTAAAAAAAAACAAATTTAGATTTTTCCATTTATTTTGCATTTTGAAATTATTTTCTAGAATATGTGGGTATAATATTCTATTTAGAATATTTCATGTATTTTTCAAAAAAAAAAAAAAAAACGGGATTTTTTTTTATTATTTTTTATTTTTTTATTTTTTTTAATTAATTTAAGTTCCGAAAATAATATTTAAAAAAAGAATATTTGCATTTTTCCATTTAGTTTGCATTTCAAAATTATTTTTAGATTTGGTATCACGGTCTCACAAAATTAGAATGGTCTCAAATGAAACTGAACATATATATATATATATATATATATATATATATATATATATATATATATATATATATATGTTCATGTTAATTTGAGAGCATTCTAATTTTGTGAGACCGTAAGACCAAATCTAAAAATAATTTTAAAATACAAAATAAATGGAAAAATTCAAAAATTCTTTTTTTAAATATTATTTTCGGAACTTGCATTAACTAAAAATAAAAAAAAATAAAATAAAAATTTTAAATACGTGAAATATTTTAATAAAATATTACACTAACATATTCTAAAATTAATTTTAAAATGTAAAATAAATGAAAAAATCTAAAAAATCTTTTTTTAAATATTATTTTCGGAACTTGAAGTAACTAAAAAAAATAAAATAAAATTCCATTTTTTTTGAAAAATACGTGAAATATTCTAATAGAATATTACACTGTACATATTCTTAAAAAATAATTTTAAAATGCAAAATAAAGGAAAAAACCCAAAAAAAAATTAAATATTATTTTCGGAACTTAAATTAACTAAAGAAATAAATAAATAAATAAATGCGTCTCACGGTCTCACAAAATTAGGTCGTCTCACATGAACCTAACCCTATATATATATATATATATATATATATATATATATATATATATATATATATATATATGGAAAAGTTCAATAGAGAACCATTATTAATTTTTTATAATAAACGCACATGTACCGGATTATAACAAAACACACTTCTTTTTTTTTTATTAAAAAAATTTTTAGGCCAAGTTTTTTTATCGAAAAAGAAATTCGAATATACCGTTGTTCACGATTTTTCGTTCTCTTTCCATAGAGATCCATGATATATAAAAAACGAACTTTTTTTTTCGAAAAAAACTCACTTAATTTTCTTGTTTTTTTCAATATTTAATCTTGTTTTTATAAAAAAAAAACTAATTATACCAAAAAAATTAATTTTTTATATTCTATTAATAAACATCAACACCAATTAAAAAAAAATAAAAAAAAAAAAACTCGAATAGTGTAGGTTTACACTGTGAATCTAAACTGTAAATATTTCAATTTTTAACATTCACAATATGAAAAATCTCGAACAGTTCAGATTCACATTGTGAATCTGAATTACTTTTATGCACACTATGAATCTGAGAAGGTTCACAAAAAAAACATCGATTAGTGTAAATTCTCATTGTGAATCTAAACTGTAAATATTTCAAATTTTAACATTCACAATGTGAAAAAGCTCCGATCAGTTCAGATTCACACTATGAATCTAATTTATTATTATACACACTGTGAATTCGAGAAGGTTCACAATGTGAATCTGAACAGATTTACAATATGAATCTGAACAAGTTCACAATGTGAATCTGAACTGAAATATCGTTTTTTTAATATGAATATGAATCTATGTTTAATAAGTACAAAAAATATAAATTTTGATATATTTATTAATTTTTTCTATAAAAAATAGATCTTAACTTTTTTCATTAAAGAAAATGAAGTGAGTTTTTTTTTGAAAAAAAAAACTTCGTTTTTTATATATGATCATGGATCTCTATGGAAAGAGGACGAAAAATCGTGAACAACAGTATATTCGTTTTTTTTTTTTTTTTTTTTTTGATAAAAACATGGCCTAAAAAAAATTTTAAACGAAAAAAAGTTGTGGGTTTTTTTTTAAAAGGTGGATTTTTTGGTATAATCCGGTGTGTGTGCGTCCAATGTAAAAATGTACATCTATTTTCTTGGCCGTTGATCATTATGATTTCCGATGCTCATGATTGGTTTCTTGGTTCCTTGGTTAACTATGGTTCTCTATTGAACCTCATCCTATATATATATATATATATATATATATATATATATATATATATATATATATATATATATATATATATATATATATATATATATATATATATACACATAGCTAGGTTCACGTATTCAAAATAATTTTTCTTGGAAACGGAAAATGATTAATTGGAAGCCTACCCGCATATTTCAACGAGCACCCCAGGTTCGAGCTCTTTTACAGGGCAAACACAGTCCCCATAGGGGTTTCCAGGGAAAATTTCCCCACATGTGGCACAAGTTTAAGAGGCACCCAAATTGGGTTTTGCAGGGATTGAACTCCAGACTTCTGACCCCACGTGGGTATTAAACCATGTACCTCTTCCCAATTAGGCTGAAAGTCATTGGTATTCTAACTAATTATTGTGTGGATATCGTATGTTATGAGAATTATAAAGAAAATATGTTGTTTGATAATATAAATTCGTTTAATCTTACATAACTATTGTCATTAACACACATTCTCACTAATTAAATCGACTATAAGGTTATTATACATTTATTTTTATTATTCACATTTCTATCAGAATGTTTTATTTAGTCGTATTCTGTCAGAATGAAAATGAGTGAAAAATTATGTGAGGAACAAAAATAAATAATAATTAGCAAGAATGCATGAAAATGACGAATTTTTTTTTGTAAGATTGAACGTATTCGCATTGCTAAACAACTTATTCACTTAGTAATTCTCATAGCATACGATATCCGCACAATAATTAGTTAGAATACAATAGCCTATATATATATATATATATATATATATATATATATATATATATATATACACACACACACACACACACACACTAGCCGTTTACGCGCGCAAAGCGACCGACGACAAATAGTTTGTTTCGACAATTAATTTCTTTTCCATGGAGAATGATTATTTTCAATTCAATCATTAGTTTGTTTTATGAAGCATGTCATATTAAAAATAAAGAAAATTCATGAAATTACCAGATTATAGGGTATTGAGTATATATTTGGATGAAAAAAGATCTTGTCAAAACCTTGGAAGAGAGGATTTATAGGAGTTTGTTTAAATTTTAATATTATTTTATTAGTGATTAGTTGTACAATTAGCTTAATGATTTGGATGTCTTAAAAAAATATTATTATTTAATTCAATCTATTTTTAGAAATAGTTGGATTTGTTTTATAAGATTACACACACACATATATATATATATATATATATATATATATATATATATATATATATATATATATATAGTATTAGGTTCATGTGACAGCCTAATTTTGTGAAACCGTGAGACGCAATCATAACCACTCATTTTGTAGATAAAAAACATTTTTAAAATTCAAAATAATTCAAAATTTTCAAAAAAAAAATTTCAAATATTATTTTCATCATTTATATTTTCCAAATAATAATAATAATAATAATAATAAATAATACTTTTTTCTAGATACTCTGGTAAAATATTATAATATTTTACATATCTGATAAATCTAGTAGAATATTCTAACATTTAAAAATCACATTAGAATATTTGCAGTGTAATATTCTATTAGAATATTTCATGTATTTTTCAAAAAAAAAATGGTAATTTTTATTTATTTTTTATTTATTTGTTTTAGGTAATTAAAGTGACGAAACTAATAACTACAAAAGGAATTTTCGGATTTTTCCTTTTATTTTGCATTTTAAAATTATTTTTAGAATTGGTTTCACGGTCTCAAAAAATTAACATGTTCTCAAATGAACCTGAACACACACATACACACACACGCACACACACACACACACACACATATATATATATATATATATATATATATATATATATATATATATATATATATATATATATATATATATATATATATATATATATATATATATATATATTAAAAAGGGACAAAGCTTAGGAATAATAAACTGTGTGGTGTTTTGGCAGAAATCGTCCTTGCTTTTTGTTGGCGTTTATATTTTGGCTTAGTTGTTGTACATTTGTCTTCTGGATAATATATGCTATTTTCTACAATGTTTCTATACAAGTGTTTGTCTACTATCTTGTTCACCGTTTTTGTAGCCGATCACAGTTGGAATGGTGTAATTCTTTTCTTTTTTTTTCTTTTTTTTTTTAATTTTAAATTTTACAGCATTCGTTTTGCCTCTGTGTTTCAATCTATCGTTGTTTCTCTTCTGTTTCTTCCTTCCGCCGCTCCTTACCATTTTTACTCCACCGCTTCATAAATTAGGTTTTCGATTGTTTCGGAGAGAGACAGACAGAGTTTAAAGAGTGTTATCGATTGTCTCCGGCGGCTTACTCTCTTGCTTCTGCTCCATCGGCTCACTGACAGTTAGGCCATGTACATTCGGCAACGACAACTGATGTATTAACTGGATGAGTCGGCGACTGGGGAGAGAATGTAACAGTTGATCCTTTGTTGGTTTTTGAAAACCCTAGGCTCAGAAATTCTTACAATGCTTTACAAGCATGGAAGCAAGCAATACTCTCAGATCCATAAAATCTGACATCCGATTGGGTTGGATCTAACATATACGTTGGATACACCGGAGTGTTTTATGCTCCGGAGCCAGATAACCGGTCTGAAGAATAGTCATTGGAATCGACCTCAACCATGGTGACATTGCAGGGTACTTACTGAAAGAGCTCGGACTTCTCACTGTTTTTTATTTGTTCCACATCAATTCCATCAAGTTTTGTGGAACAATCCCTTCAGAAGTTGAAGATACTCTTCGAGCTTGATATCAGCAACAACAATTTCGCCGGAAAATTCCCTAATGTTGTTCTTAAAAAACCGAAAATAAATTCTTTGGATATCCGGTTTAATGAATTTGAAGGCAATGTAATTAAAGAGCTATGCTAATCGCTTTCAAAACGACGCTTTATTCCAAAATACCATGACGACTTCTGGTGTTTCTCTTTATTTTTGTGTATTACTTTGTTTTGGGGTATGATTTCGTCACCCTACAGAGAAATCTAAGCAAAATAAGTTCAGAAATTGAAGTGGGTTGCTTCTGTTTTGCTTCTGATCGATGATGATTAAACTTGGAAAGTTCCTGTTAAGAACCCTAAATTCGTAAGTGGCAGATTCCGTTATCAGATACCTCATTGACAAGGTACTTCTTCTTCGACTCAAATATTTGTTGATCCTGTTTGGTTTCAGAGTTCTCACCGGTTAATTACTTTGTTTTAGGTTTATAAAAAAGTCGATCTAAAATATGAAATCATCTTCACGATGTGGTTCACCTTCAATATTTATATGCATTGATATTTTTGGAATTCCTTTTCATATTACTATAGGAAACTCTGCAAGACCGCAAATCTGATTATAATGTTTATGAAGATATTGTGCTTGGAAAAAATCTAAGGTTTGTCATCAAGTGTTGACTGTTGTCAATACCCACATTCTTTATTTTCTTTACCCAACCAATATGTTGTCAAGAATGGTGTTAAGAGAGGGTGTTTACTTTGTTGTTGCACATCCATTTGCTACCACTAGATTGGTTGTTGGTTGTGACATCCCTAAATTCACGTTCATTTTAAAAATTTTATTTATGCTTATTTTAAAATTAGAGTATCATTTTCAAAGAACAATGTTACGAAATTTTGTTCCCAAAAAACATGATAAAGGTTTTATCAAAGCATTTCCGAAGAAATATATTTCTTTATATTAAAACATTGGGATGTCATCGTCAATACAAAAACATAAGCATAAACAGACCTTACATTCTTTTACACTAGTGATTTACATATCCTTTAATTTCTCATTGTAATGTAGCTTCATATCGACACCTGTGATACAAATAAACTAAGTGGGTCAGCTTGGGAATCCTGGTGAGTACATAAGGTTTTCAATCCATAATAATAAAGTTATTATGTTTAATCATCAAACAATAAACCCAATTACCCATCCCCATTATCTTCTTTACTCTTAAGTATCTTCCCTAAGAATCATCTATTCCTCATTATTTATTCCTAATGATTGTCCTAAGGAATAAGCACGAAGTCCATCGTTGTCAGAGTTAATATAACAAGCACTAAGTCCATAGTTGCCAGTGTTCATCTAACAGGCGCTAAGTCCATAAATGCCAAGGTTTATCTCATTTATTGACAATATTATTTTAGGGAGTCCACTCGCAATACATGTCAATGAGTTTTTAGAGTACACCGGGTGAACACATCGTTCACAACACCTACAGGTTGCGAGTTTGGTAGTGTTTCACTGGACTGTCTAGAATAGTTCGTGGTTGTCATGTATACTCTGCTAAATGACAGGGTCATCGCTTAGGTCATCGTTTCTTACTACTTTTGCCACTCATATACCATTTCTCGTCATTCATCTCATCTTTCATCGCTCATCATTAATCTCTTCTTTAATCTACCCATCATAATTATAGATATAAAATACATAAAGTTTAAAACAATTAAAACATGTATATTTTTGTTCATCCATCATAGATATCAGGAACACAAATAATATGCACACATAGCACGTAATTTATATTAAATACTTCATATCTATGTGTAAGATGAAAGTGACTATGCACTCACTTGTTAAAGTGATGATTCCAAACTCGGGCAGCTCTTCGCTTCATAACAATATAGTTTCCTTCGACGAAACCGAGCATTATTAACACTAGATTTTAGTCTAATATTTACTGTGACTAATAATTAGTCTTAGCATTATTATTATTATATAAGCGTTTTAACAATATTTTCCAACCACTATGTACAGGGAGGGGCCATACATAAAACACCGAAGGGCATGAACATTTTGGCATATAACACTTCTAAAATCCAACAACCTTATGCAGCCTTTTAAACCAGATTCCCTGTACCGCAAGTAGTTAAAAAGATATTATAACGATACTTATATAAGTCATAATAATAGCCCAAATATTTATTATAAGTTCATAATAACAATATTAATTTTATATATAATCTATATTTAAAATAGGGTAAGCATAATTTACTTACAACGAAGGTTTTAGCTAGAAGTCGGTCTCTGCAGGAGCAGAACTTCGTCGTTGAATCTTTCTAAAAAAGATTCTTGTAGCGCTTACATGCTCACCTTACTATACCAAAACTACAAAAAGAAAAGTCGAATCACGAGGAACCGAAATGCTCGAGGGATAAGAAGAGAAAGACTCTTGAATCAAGAGAATGATGCAAGAAATATGAGAGCCTAGAGACTCTTATTTATAGTAATTGAATTTTCAAAAACTACCATATATAGTTAATTAATGACCTTATAGTTATTTAAATGACAAAATACCCCTTTATAATACTATTTTAAATAGATTTAACGGTATTTGTACTAAACTAATGTTGAATGTACTCAATACTAGTCTTATAATGACCCCATTGTCGATTCCTTTCTAATGATATATATATATATATATATATATATATATATATATATATATATATATGATTTATACTTTAATTTAATACGTAAATATACTATTATAATTTATAACTCATTCATACTAACTCTGTTTTTTGACGTTCTTTATATCCACACGTAGCTATCGACAAGATCTACAACTTTCGTTTAGACTCTGTCGGCTAATTTTGACTTTATTTTTTGTTTATATTTTTATAAAATTAAATGATTTTGTTAAAATTATAACTCTATCATACGAACTCCATTTTTGACATTAATTTTATCAAAATTCATATTTTAAGGAGTACTACGATTTTCGTTTTGCTGGCATTAGCTAAAAGCCAACCATTCTATTTGTAGATTTTTACGTGTTACGTTCGTTGTGCGCGACTGTATTTTATATCTTATAAAAATCATATCTAATTCATACGGAGTCGAATTTCTACGAAATTTATATTTTTAGGATCGACAAGACATGTACTTTCTAAATATTATATATATATATATATATATATATATATATATATATATATATATATATATATATATATATTGACGCACTTATTTTTACAATTTATGGACGATTCGACTGATTTTTCCTATTTTATTCTATTATAATAATCATGAAACATATAATATTCACATAATTCTTCTTTATTAAATCAAATAGGTTACAATTGTTGATCATAACTATTACTTTTATTAAGATTATTTATCCTAGATAAAAATAAATCATTTTGAACGCTTATTATTGACTAGCTCGAATCTGCGGGTGTTACATTGGTTCATAGATTATGGCTTTCAGAAATATGTTTCTTAAACTTATACTATTGTTATACATGTAACATCCCGAGACTAGGTATATCTCATAAACCCTTATTTTATTGTAAATGTCAAGTTTGGCCCTTTAATTGAGAAAATGTGGTAACTGAGTACACAGGGCGTACGCATGTGTACGCTCAGTGTACTCATGTGTATGATTTCTACGAAATTTATATTTTTAGGATCGGTAAGACATGTACTTTCTAAATATAATATATATATATATATATATGTTTTGGCGCACTTATTTTTACGATTTATGGACGATTCGACTGATTTTTCCTATTTTATTCTGTTATAATAATCATGAAACATATAATATTCACATAATTCTTCTTTATTAAATCAAATAGGTTACAATTGTTGACCATAACTATTACTTTTGTTAAGATTATTTATCCTAAATAAAAATAAATAATTTTGAGCGCTTATTATTGACAAGTCCGAATCTGCGGGTGTTACATTGGTTCATAGATTCTGGCTTTCAGAAATATGTTTCTTGAACTTATACTATTGTTATACATATAACATCCGAGACCAGGTGTATCTCATAAACCCTTATTTTATTGTAAATGTCAAGTTTGGCCCTTTAATTGAGAAAATGTGGTAACTGAGTACACAGGGCGTACGCATGTGTACGCTCAGCGTACTCATGTGTATGATTTCTACGAAATTTATATTTTTGGGATCGGTAAGACATGTACTTTCTAAATATATATATATATATATATATATATATATATATATATATATATATATATATATATATATATATATATATATATGTTTTGGCACACTTATTTTTACGATTTATGGACGATTCGACTGATTTTTCCTATTTTATTCTATTATAATAATCATGAAACATATAATATTCACATAATTCTTCTTTATTAAATCAATTAGGTTACAATTATTGATCATAACTATTACTTTTTTTAAGATTATTTATCCTAGATAAAAATAAATCATTTTGAACGCTTATTATTGACTAGCTCGAATCTGCGGGTGTTACATTGGTTCATAGATTATGGCTTTCAGAAATATGTTTCTTGAACTTATACTATTGTTATACATGTAACATCCCAAGAATAGGTATATCTCATAAACCCTTATTTTATGGTAAATGTCAAGTTTGGCCCTTTAATTGAGAAAAGGTTGTCACAGCCCCAAACCAAGGATGGCGGAAACGTCTGGGGGTGGAGGACTTCATGTACAGTATCACAACAACGTGTATAATAGTGCTCAAAGTAAAAACAACCACCATATATATAATTGCAAAAGTTACACCAAAGTATATGTTTATATGTTTCAAAAGCAATTACATTATGACGACAAAATAAATTGTTGACGGTTTAGCGTTCCATCCTCAAAGCGATGAAGTTTTCCTGTTTCACTGATTTCCTGAGAATACAAGTAGTTTTAAAAAGAGTCAACACAAAGGTTGGTGAGTTCATAAGAGTTTTGTTTGAAGTAGAAACCGCTTTTCCTTGAAAAATCGATATAGTTTGATTTCCAGAAAATCCAATATTTTCTTAGTTAAGTATGAATAGAAATATTCCTATATGATGCATTAATGAACCCTAGAATGACCCGTAGAGTTCCTCTATAATCGTCCAGTGTATATAAGTTATATAAGATTTAAATTAGATAAAACGTTGAATATAGTGGGTCTGCCCTAGGTCCACAACCCAACGAGGAACAGGAGATGAGGCGGGCACCACCAATTCTAGGACAACCAAGACTAAATTCTTATATGACTCAACCATATACACTCAGCGACTATAGTTGAAGTCTAACAATTCTAGAGGAAGAATAGTTTTAATATCAATATAACTTTGTATAGAGACCCGACACTTTGTATTTGTACCCATAGAGATAAAAAGTGAATTTAAATCGACATAAAACTCATTTAGGTTTT
Organism: Lactuca saligna; assembly: GCF_052625555.1. Classification (NCBI taxonomy): domain Eukaryota; kingdom Viridiplantae; phylum Streptophyta; class Magnoliopsida; order Asterales; family Asteraceae; genus Lactuca; species Lactuca saligna. The sequence goes on along the minus strand of NC_136419.1, from coordinate 201,305,210 downwards.
AAAAATAAAATCCCGTAAACTTATGGATTGTTCCCTATGTGAGTCGTTATAATCATACTATGACTATGTGAACCTGCCACGAGTTTCTCAGGTCCAACTGTAGCTAGCAGAAAGGTGTGGGGTGTCAAACCCAATATAGATCTATATACAAGTATCACGTTCTCCCTCAAGGAGATTCTGATTATAACTACCAGGAATTATATCTCGCACTCGGACGTACGGGGAGAGAGAGAGAGAGAAAGAAAAATAGAGAAACTCACAATATAGGATAACAAGTTTACGTGAAATGTGTGTGAATATAAATATTTCTTGTATGAGTGTACCCTTCTTGTACGAGTGCGTAGAGTGATGTATCATAAACTATACCTATTATAGTTTATCTAAATTGTATGTAATATGTATGAATCCTTTTATGGAAATGTATTAGTGTTGTGAATTTATCAAACCATAGATTAACTTACGTGAAATGTGTGCGAATAGAAATCTTTCTTATATGAATGTACACTTTTTGTACGAGTGCGTAGAGTGATGTATCATAAACTATACCTATTATAGTTTATCTAAAATGTATATAATATGTATGAACCCTTTTATGGAAATGTATTAGTGTTATAAATATATTCAAACTATACTTTTTATAGTTAAATAATACGTGTTCCAAAATGAATGAATAATATTTAATATGAATGTCTTAGTTTCAGTTCATAATGATAAACTAACTAGGAAACACATTCAAACATTAAAACTTATGATTATACACTTTGCTCAACATAATACAAAGTGTTATGATATTTACATGTTGTTGGTAAAATTTAGCAATTCTGCCCTGTTTTGGAAAAATCATAGAAAAATCATACGAAGTCGAAAACTAGATCCGTAAATTCTGAGAGTTCATAAAATGTGTCTAGTTTGCTCATAATTGTTATCACAATTTATAATGACCTCTTACTTGGGTGAAAAAGTCCATAATCACAGACTGGTCCGGATTGTTGTTTGAAATGATAGGCAGTTTTGTAAAAATCACCATAAATTGTAGAAAAATCGTATGGAGATGTGCAAGTAGCCATTTTAAAGCTAAAAACTTGAACTATTTTCACCTTGTACAGTTTTGAAAACAAAAATGTTTAAGATGCCCAAAACAGTCCGTGAATGGAGTTGAACTTTTCTGATGAAGGCTGTTAGAAAAATCTAGTTATATTCTTAGTGTTTTAACTTGTATTCCCCCCCCTGAAAACTTGAGAAAACATGAAAATGTAGGGGTATGAACTCACCTTGAGTGATTTCAGTAGATGATTGTTGAAGAAGAGAAGTGTTCAACCCAAGAACACTTGAAGAATCACTTGAAGATTCGAAGCTCTAACGTTAATATGATGGAATTTGCGCAAGATATTCATGATTTGAGTAGAATGAAGTGAAACAATCATAAGGAGGATGAATTATACTTACTAAGAGTGGAAGAACACTTGAAAATCAGCCTTAAATCTCGAAATTGGAGTGGGAAAAGTTTGAGAGAAAAGTGGTGTTTGATTCTTAGTGAAATGAGGGCAAATGAGAGAAATGAGGAGAGAGGATGTTTGTTCCAGCTCTAAAAACGTGGGAATGAGGGTAAATTGAGTGTGAGGGACATTGATGTGACCTAGGTAAGGTGGGGAGGTGTGGTTAGTCAAAGAGTGAGTGTGGGGTGGTTGCTTGTGACATTGGATAAGGCAAAGTCAACACTCCACCTTTAATAATTCACCCATTTGATTTTTATTATTTAAATAATGATTTTCATCAAAATATGTTTAAATTATGAATATTTAGAGTTTATTATGTTAAAATATAATTTCTGGAGAAAATCCCGCTTTAAAATCACGAAAAACGGGCTTAAAATGTTAAAAATATCAAAAATTGGCTAAAAGTGGCAAATATGCGAAATTCTGGCCGAGGTTCGGCCTTCTGGTGCTGAACCGAGAGAGAGGGAGGCAGAAACCGAGAGAAGAAGAAGAGAGAAGGGAAGGAGCCGAGAGGGGGAAGGAGAGAACAGAGAGGCGAGGAGCGGAGATCAGAGACCGAGCGAGAGAATAGAGATCAGAGACCGAGGCTCGGTTCGGCGATAAAAGGCGAGAATATGCGAACCGAACGGACTGTAGTGAACAGTAGTGAACAGTACCTTCGGTTCGTTCGGTGAACAGTACTTTCGGTTCGGCTCAAGAGGTTTCGGTCGGGCTCAAGAGGTTTCGGTCGGGTGAACAGTACCTTCGGTTCGGGTGAACAGTACTTTCGGTTCCTCCTTTTCTTGGGTTTGGTTTCTCCTTTTCTTGGGTTCGGTTCCTCCTGGCTCGGTTCGGTCCTCTCACTTTCGGTCCCTAAGAGGACCTTCGGGTCCTAAGGAACTTCGCCTCTTATAAGAGGGTTTCGGTTCCTAAGGTCCATTTTTTCTCGTTTTTATCCCGTTTTAAGCCGTTTTTGACCCGGTTAAGGGTCGGAATGACCCGAATGATTCTAAAAAGTTTGGGAAGCTTTTGAGAGAGATTTGGGAGAGATTTCACATACTTGGAGAGATTTGGGAGAGATTTGACATTCTTGGAGAGATTTCTCATACAAAGAGATATTTGAGAGAGGTTTCACATATTTGGAGAGATTTGTCATACAGAGAGATATTCGAGAGAGATTTCACATACTTGGAGAGATTTGGGAGAGATTTCACATACTTAGAGAGACTTGGGAGAGATTTAACATACTTATAGAGATTTCTCATACAAAGAGAGTTTTGGGAGAGGTTTCACATACTTAGAGAGATTTCAAGTAGAGAGAGGTAGAGTGATAACGATTGAGAGAGGTTTCGAGTGCGGGACAGTTGTGAGTGTCCGGCATCGAAATGCATGGTTTGTAAACCCTGTTAAGCCTCGTTTAAGGATCTTACACACTCCCGATGAGTATGCATCATTGTTTTATCGGTTTGGCTCGCCACGTACTACAGTTTTTAGGTTAAAGAGATCTAGTTGTAACTACTTTTCGATTTATGTTTTCTTATCAGAATAGCGAGTTGTTTAGTAAATACTGAACGTAAGTCCAAGTACACAAGGGTTAGTTAAGCTGACCGGTTTGACTTGTTGACTTTATTTGACTTTGAATTGACCAAAATTTGACGGTTGTCACATCATCCCCCCGTTAAAGGGAATTTCGTCCCGAAATTTGCATTTCGAATGGGGATCCAGGGATTTAGGGGAAAGATGGGGATGACTTTTCGTAGTACAAGAATTTGATTATAGTGGGGAATAACTCGCCCGATGTCACATGATTACTACCATGCATGCTTTAATCGATGCTAGAATTAGCATATAAAGAAATTCGGGATTTAAATGTCGATGTTAGAAACACGTACTGATATTTGCGGGTGGTTCCGGAGTGGTTTCTCCCTCGGTGATTGCAAGCACCCTCCCACCACCACCAGCATCTCTTGTCCTTGGGCATTCCCTTTTAAAGTGTCCCGTTTCTCCACACTCGTAACAGGTTGGGCTTACTCCAGAGCCAGGTACCTGGTTGATGGGTCGTGCTGGTGCCTTACAGAAACGAGCAGTGTGCCCCTCTCTGTCGCAGTTTTTGCAATGCAACTTTCGGCAAGCCCCAGTGTGATGGAAGTTACACTTGTTGCATTTCGGAAGTGTTCCAGCGTATGGTTTCTTGGGAGTCGGCGTGGTGAGGGTTGTGGCAGCATGAACAGTAAGGATCTGTTGCTTCTTAGTGAGGCCTTGGGCTGATTGGTCCTTCTTGTTGTCCCAAAACTTTCTTTCGCTGTTCCCTCCTCTTGCTTGGGTAAGGGTGGTTGTCCTAGTTTCATGGTTGGCATGATGGTCAATGAGTTGTTGTGCTAACTCCTTGGCGCTGTCGAAGGTAGTTGGTCTTGAGGCCAACACGCTATCTTGAATTTCGGGGGACAATCCCCAGAGGTAACGCTCCAACGTTTTGTCTTCCGGGGTGACCATAGCGGGACAAAGGAGTGCTAGGTCACAAAATCGGTTGGTGTAAGTTGTAAGGTCGGAGCCTGTCATTCTGAGATTCCATAGTTCTTGCTCCAGCTTTTGCACTTCACCTCTTGGGCAATATTCCTTCAACATCATCTTCTTTAAGTCCTCCCAACTTAACGAGTTAGCCACTGTAAGCGTAAGCGACTTAACCTTGCCGTTCCACCAAGTGAGAGCTCTTCCGATGAAGGTGAATGTCGCGTACTTGACTTTGCTCGCTTCGGGGCAAGCAGAAATCTCAAAGATTGCTTCGGTCCTCTCGAACCATTGAATTAGTGCGAGGACACCCCCACTCCCATCGAAGGAATCGGGTTTGCCATTTGTGAAGTCCTTGTAAGTGCATTCCCTTGTGCGTCCTGCACTATCCCCGTGGTTAGGGTTTGTGGCTCCAGATCCAGCACCACCAGTGCTATTTGTGCCAATTTGTGACATTGCAGCTACCACGGCTGCTGTTACTGCAGCTTGGAACATTTCAGGATCAAACTGAGGAGGTGGCGTCGGAGGTGGTGGCGCTATGCTGCCCGAAGGTCTGGGTCTTTTCCTTGGTGGCATCGTTCTGTCATGAGTTTGCAAAGAGGAAAAAAATGATCAGATGGTAAGTTTCTACTAGTACAGACAAGTCAGTTGTTATAGAATTAGATTTTCCCTGCATTATTCTTCGATTTAAGAATTCCTTATATGTTATTCATAAAGGAAGTCCATATGAATGAACTTCACGAGTTAGTGGGTTTTGTGGTCTCTCTTAGATTTTTCACGAGTGTGCTCAAGGCGATTGGTGCGGATCGTATGTATTCTTGCATTTGCATCAACCTCTGCGATACTATGGAGAGTTGTTCTACCCTGAATCTCGTTTCGGGAAACTCTATGGACTAGGATTGGAAAAAAAAAAAATTTCTATCTGCTGAGCTTCCTTCGTTTATGTTGTAGAAACTTCATTCTCAATTAAACGACATATGTTGGTCTTGTTCTTTGCTCCAGGTTTCCAAGCACTCTACCCAAGGAGGCGTCGGGCCTTGAAAGCCGGTCGAGGGTTGGGATTTGGAACAAGAGTCATCGGGGTTAAGTTCTCCACTTCAGGGTCGGAGTCAGAACCCTCAGCATAGCCTTCAGCTTGGTGACCATCTACAGGGGTTGAGTAATCATTCTATGGCTCCTCTCTGAGCCATTTGGTATTGTCGTGGTTAGGGTAGTACGGGTCGTCATGTGGATGGAATCCAGCCATGATATCTTCGTGAGAAATGGGGATATAAGAAATAACTAAGCAAACGTACTAATTAGCTAATTATACGATGATCTTTATCAGGTACTTCAACATATTGTTTAGTGCATACTAGTTATATGTATTCGGGATAGGATAGACCTTCGAATAAGCGACCCTAACTCTAAATCCCCAATCCAACGAGAACAGGAAGTAGAGCAAAGATCCACAGATTCTAAGTCTATGACGTCCTGGATACATAAAATTTTAATGTATCCACTAAGCAACTATTGACCTATTGATGAAGATCTATTTAGTTCTCGCAGATGTAATTTTAATAATGCCAAAATACCCCTATGGTATTTCATTGTGGTAGTGTTGGTAATTTTTTTTTTTTTTTTAGACTTGTTGCCACATCACAACCATTCTTGGGCATATGCTAATCACTCCTCGGACCAGCATAGTTGATCAGGCTATGCCACTCCCAAGACTGACCATACATCCCCAGGCTCACCTGTGATATCCAACAATCATTACTTTTGTTTTGTCCTAAAATGATGCTGACCTTAGTATGTATGCATGCATGTATACTTTTAACAAAAGTTATTTATTCTTAATGGTATAGTGGTTTTGAAATCTTAAAATCAGAGACCTTAGTCCCAATGCATTTATAGTTTGTATATCTTATGTGGTTCGATATACTTAGTTCACTATAAACAATGCTCTGATACCAATCTGTCACAGCCCCAAACCAAGGATGGCGGAAACGTCTGGGGGTGGAGGACTTCATGTACAGTATCACAACAACGTGTATAATAGTGCTCAAAGTAAAAACAACCACCATATATATAATTGCAAAAGTTACACCAAAGTATATGTTTATATGTTTCAAAAGCAATTACATTATGATGACAAAATAAATTGTTGACGGTTTAGCATTCCATCCTCAAAGCGATGAAGTTTTCCTGTTTCACTGATTTCCTGAGAATACAAGTAGTTTTAAAAAGAGTCAACACAAAGGTTGGTGAGTTCATAAGCGTTTTGTTTGAAGTAGAAACCGCTTTTCCTTGAAAAATCGATATAGTTTGATTTCCAGAAAATCCAATATTTTCTTAGTTAAGTATGAATAGAAATATTCCTATATGATGCATTAATGAACCCTAGAATGACCCGTAGAGTTCCTCTATAATCGTCCAGTGTATATAAGTTATATAAGATTTAAATTAGATAAAACGTTGAATATAGTGGGTCTGCCCTAGGTCCACAACCCAACGAGGAACAGGAGATGAGGCGGGCACCACCAATTCTAGGCCAACCAAGACTAAATTCTTATATGACTCAACCATATACACTCAGCGACTATAGTTGAAGTCTAACAATTCTAGAGGAAGAATAGTTTTAATATCAATATAACTTTGTATAGAGACCCGGCACTTTGTATTTGTACCCATAGAGATAAAAAGTGATTTTAAATCGACATAAAACTCATTTAGGTTTTAAAAATAAAATCCCGTAAACTTATGGATTGTTCCCTATGTGAGTCGTTATAATCATACTATGACTATGTGAACCTGCCACGAGTTTCTCAGTGTCGCAAAAAATAAAATGACATTTGTCACCCGTAGACCTGCAGGTCCAACTGTAGCTAGCAGAAAGGTGTGGGGTGTCAAACCCAATATAGATCTATATACAAGTATCATGTTCTCCCTCAAGGAGATTCTGATTATAACTACCAGGAATTATATCCCGCACTCGGACGTACGGGGAGAGAGAGAGAGAAAGAAAAATAGAGAAACTCACAATATAGGATAACAAGTTTACGTGAAATGTGTGTGAATATAAATATTTCTTGTATGAGTGTACCCTTCTTGTACGAGTGCGTAGAGTGATGTATCATAAACTATACCTATTATAGTTTATCTAAATTGTATGTAATATGTATGAATCCTTTTATGGAAATGTATTAGTGTTGTGAATTTATCAAACCATAGATTAACTTACGTGAAATGTGTGCGAATAGAAATCTTTCTTATATGAATGTACACTTCTTGTACGAGTGCGTAGAGTGATGTATCATAAACTATACCTATTATAGTTTATCTAAAATGTATATAATATGTATGAACCCTTTTATGGAAATGTATTAGTGTTATAAATATATTCAAACTATACTTTTTATAGTTAAGTAATACGTGTTCCAAAATGAATGAATAATATTTAATATGAATGTCTTAGTTTCAGTTCATAATGATAAACTAACTAGGAAACACATTCAAACATTAAAACTTATGATTATACACTTTGCTCAACATAATACAAAGTGTTATGATATTTACATGTTGTTGGTAAAATTTAGCAATTCTGCCCTGTTTTGGAAAAATCATAGAAAAATCATACGAAGTCGAAAACTAGATCCGTAAATTCTGAGAGTTCACAAAATGTGTCTAGTTTGCTCATAATTTTTATCACAATTTATAATGACCTCTTACTTGGGTGAAAAAGTCCATAATCACAGACTGGTCCGGATTGTTGTTTGAAATGATAGGCAGTTTTGTAAAAATCACCATAAATTGTAGAAAAATCGTATGGAGATGTGCAAGTAGCCATTTTAAAGCTAAAAACTTGAACTATTTTCACCTTGTACAGTTTTGAAAACAAAAATGTTTAAGATGCCCAAAACAGTCCGTGAATGGAGTTGAACTTTTCTGATGAAGGCTGTTAGAAAAATCTAGTTATATTCTTAGTGTTTTAACTTGTATTCCCCCCCCTGAAAACTTGAGAAAACATGAAAATGTAGGGGTATGAACTCACCTTGAGTGATTTCAGTAGATGATTGTTGAAGAAGAGAAGTGTTCAACCCAAGAACACTTGAAGAATCACTTGAAGATTCGAAGCTCTAACGTTAATATGATGGAATTTGCGCAAGATATTCATGATTTGAGTAGAATGAAGTGAAACAATCATAAGGAGGATGAATTATACTTACTAAGAGTGGAAGAACACTTGAAAATCAGCCTTAAATCTCGAAATTGGAGTGGGAAAAGTTTGAGAGAAAAGTGGTGTTTGATTCTTAGTGAAATGAGGGCAAATGAGAGAAATGAGGAGAGAGGATGTTTGTTCCAGCTCTAAAAACGTGGGAATGAGGGTAAATTGAGTGTGAGGGACATTGATGTGACCTAGGTAAGGTGGGGAGGTGTGGTTAGTCAAAGAGTGGGTGTGGGGTGGTTGCTTGTGACATTGGATAAGGCAAAGTCAACACTCCACCTTTAATAATTCACCCATTTGATTTTTATTATTTAAATAATGATTTTCATCAAAATATGTTTAAATTATGAATATTTAGAGTTTATTATGTTAAAATATAATTTCTGGAGAAAATCCCGCTTTAAAATCACGAAAAACGGGCTTAAAATGTTAAAAATATCAAAAATTGGCTAAAAGTGGCAAATATGCGAAATTCTGGCCGAGGTTCGGCCTTCTGGTGCTGAACCGAGAGAGAGGGAGGCAGAAACCGAGAGAAGAAGAAGAGAGAAGGGAAGGAGCCGAGAGGGGGAAGGAGAGAACAGAGAGGCGAGGAGTGGAGATCAGAGACCGAGCGAGAGAATAGAGATCAGAGACCGAGGCTCGGTTCGGCGATAAAAGGCGAGAATATGCGAACCGAACGGACTGTAGTGAACAGTAGTGAACAGTACCTTCGGTTCGTTTGGTGAACAGTACTTTCGGTTCGGCTCAAGAGGTTTCGGTCGGGCTCAAGAGGTTTCGGTCGGGTGAACAGTACCTTCAGTTCGGGTGAACAGTACTTTCGGTTCCTCCTTTTCTTGGGTTCGGTTTCTCCTTTTCTTGGGTTCGGTTCCTCCTGGCTCGGTTCGGTCCTCTCACTTTCGGTCCCTAAGAGGACCTTCGGGTCCTAAGGAACTTCGCCTCTAATAAGAGGGTTTCGGTTCCTAAGGTCCATTTTTTTCTCGTTTTTATCCCGTTTTAAGCCGTTTTTGACCCGGTTAAGGGTCAGAATGACCCAAATGATTCTAAAAAGTTACGGGAAGCTTTTGAGAGAGATTTGGGAGAGATTTCACATACTTGGAGAGATTTGGGAGAGATTTGACATTCTTGGAGAGATTTCTCATACAAAGAGATATTTGAGAGAGGTTTCACATATTTGGAGAGATTTGTCATACAGAGAGATATTCGAGAGAGATTTCACATACTTGGAGAGATTTGGGAGAGATTTCACATACTTAGAGAGACTTGGGAGAGATTTAACATACTTATAGAGATTTCTCATACAAAGAGAGTTTTGGGAGAGGTTTCACATACTTAGAGAGATTTCAAGTAGAGAGAGGTAGAGTGATAACGATTGAGAGAGGTTTCGAGTGTGGGACAGTTGTGAGTGTCCGGCATCGAAATGCATGGTTTGTAAACCCTGTTAAGCCTCGTTTAAGGATCTTACACACTCCCGATGAATATGCATCATTGTTTTATCGGTTTGGCTCGCCACGTACTACAGTTTTTAGGTTAAAGAGATCTAGTTGTAACTACTTTTCGATTTATGTTTTCTTATCAGAATAGCGAGTTGTTTAGTAAATACTGAACGTAAGTCCAAGTACACAAGGGTCAGTTGAGCTGACCGGTTTGACTTGTTGACTTTATTTGACTTTGAATTGACCAAAATTTGACGGTTGTCACATCAAAGGTGGGTTGCACCTGATCCTACATCGGCTTGGAAGGAGAACAAAACATCTCCTTATAAGGGGTGTGGATACCTTCCTTGTCACAACACGTTTTAAAGCCGTGAGGGCAGCAGATCCCATAAGAACTCTGCAGTTAAGCGTGCTCGGGCGGGAGTAGTACCGGGATGGGTGACCCCCTGGGAAGTCCCCGTGCCGAGTGGTCCAAAGCGGATAATATTGTGATACGTGCCAGAGGGGGATGTTACAAATGGTATCAGAGCTAGGGCACGGGTCGATGTGTTCGACAGGGACATCAAACCCTATAATGGGGGGTGAAGGTGGGTTGCACTTGATCCTACATCGGCTTGGGAGGAGAACAAAACATCTCCTTATAAGGGGTGTGGATACCTTCCTTGTCACAACGCGTTTTAAAGCCGTGAGGGCAGCAGATCCCATAAGAACTCTGCAGTTAAGCGTGCTCGGGCGGGAGTAGTACCGGGATGGGTGACCCCCTGGGAAGTCCCCGTGCCGAGTGGTCCAAAGCGGACAATATTGTGATACATGCCAGAGGGGGATGTTACAAAGGTGGTAGCTGAGTACACAGGGCGTACGCATGTGTACGCTCAGCGTACTCATGTGTGTGATTTGGAGGCGTAATCCACCTAGTACGCTGGGCGTACTGGGCTTAGAATGAAAACCCTAATTGTGGGGTGTGTCCCTATTTAAGGAACATAATGGCCTCATTTCTGGCCACTATTTCCAGCGTTCAACCCTCTCAAAACCCTAATGTCTTTGGTGGGGTGGACTCATAAAAATGGGATCTTGGACGTCAAAATCACCCCATGCATGATATATGAGCACTTTTGTGAGTAAAGAGTGAGAGGTTTTTGGGTTTTAGACTTTCTCAGCCATGCAAAGGCTTAAAGTCATGAACTTTATGGAGTATGGTCCTTTAGTGAGTCTAGATCTAAGAGTATAGCTATGGTCTTAACGGATTAAGACCAAGAGAGTGGGAAAAGTAAGTATGGGACGTACCTCGAGCGTACTCCTAGGTACGCAAAGTGTAGCATTGAAGATCCCTGATGCATGCATGGTGAAGTAGTACGCCCAGCGTAAAGGGTTGTACGCCCAGCGTACGTGCTGCTGTTGACTTTTGTTGACTTTTAGGGTTTGGTCAAACTATGGATTCTAGAGGCCATGGAAGGGTAAAATAGTCTTTTATCCTTTTGAGAATTAGTAGTGGGTTTAGCCTAACATCTTTGAGGGTCGTTTATTAATTAGAGATAATTATGGTATATGTTAGGCGGAGGGTAGACTGGTGGTTCGAGTATGAGACATACTTGCTTTACATACGAGGTGAGTCTTCTCACTACACATACATGAGTGGTAATACTGAGTGACCGGAAGGTCCAACCTGAGCTGTGAGGCTAGAGGGTCCTCACTGAGATACAGGACTGGAGGGTCCAACCCGAGCTGTGAGACCGGAGAGTCCTTACTGAGACACATGACCAGATGGTCCACACCGAACTGTGAGATCGGAGGGTCCTCACCGAGATGCATGACCAGAGGGTCCATGCCGAGCTATAGGCATGAGAGGCTTGTTATTGTGTATGTGGTATTTTGGGGAATTTACTAAGCTTCGTGCTTACCTTGTGTGTTATGTGTTTCAGGTACTTCTTAGGATCGCAAGAAGGCGCCGACTTGATTGTACACACATGTTTGAGACTATGTTGAGGATTTTAAGATTTTTATCAATTGTTTTGTGGGATTGTGTTTTGATATTTGATAAATTGTGATTTTGAGAAAATGAGATACTGATTTTATGTGATATAAAATGAAAATTTTGGTTGAAATTTTAGAGTGTTACAGTACAACTTAACAATAACAACAGTTACTTCTTTTACTTCCAAAATTTTACTCGAGATTTGATATGGTTAGTACTCCTGATTATGGTCCAACTAAAATTGAAAAACTTTGGAAGTAAAGTGAAAACAAGAATATGATGTATTATTTGGTACGATGCAATCATAAAAAGAATGGAATGGTTAATCTCATTCTGAGAGTTGGAGTTAAAAAACTTGTTTATTTTGTTATGTTTATATTTAAAATTTATTTGGAAGAGTGAGCTAATATATAATGATTAATCAAGTAGTAACATTATTCACTTGTGTTATTAACAACGTTTGTTTTTAATATTTTATATTTGACGAAATGTTTGGTGAATTATGTTAATTATTCTTTCAATTTATTTTAAAAACTGTTTTGTAATTTTTTTTTTGTAATGCACACATCTGCTACAGGTAAATATTTACAAGAAAATTACACCATACCAATGCCAACTCCTTCAGGTTCTTTCCATTCCACTAAAATTTACTTATTTACGGTATCTATTTGGCTTTTACTATATAAAGCTCATTGGTTTTGAATGATTAATAATATAGTAAGAGGGTTTTTAGTATATTAATTAAGATTATTTTTCTTAACAGGAGAATCATGGTAGAGCCTGTGCACATTATATCATATTTTGACGAATTAGAATTAAAGATTCCATTCCATAGTGGAACTAGAATTGGAATTCAAGATTCCAAACGTCCTGAAGGAAGGAAAGTAGAAAGCCACACTCAAGTTCCACAAACCCTTCCTCAGAGATAAATTGTGAGGTTATTGATTTATAAGGTCTATAATTTCAAATTAACTAATTTTCCTTTATACATATTCTATTAGATAATCTTTTTAATATTCTGATTTGTTAAACATAGAAAAGATTTAATTTTTAGGTATTTATTGAGAAATATGTAGAAGATGAAAAAACATTTTTTTTACTATGCTTAACCACATGCTAAACTCGGCAACTTAGAACTACGTTTACTCCTACGAAGGTTTGTACAATTTGTTATATTTTTGTTCTAAAATAGTAACCTACTTATAAAGTTTCCTTATTTATAACAACCTACTTTTTGTAAAACTACCAATTTGTCAGGGATTTTCAATCATGATGATATGTTCACCTTGCTGGAGTTGAGATGACAAGAGGCCTCAATATTGACTTCACAAAGACAAGGTATAATAAAGTAACATTTCAGTAAGAAATTTCTTATAATTATTTACTCTCCGTTTAATTTTTCTTAATAAGGACTCTAATGAGTCGCCTAATGAAGGACATCTTCATGATGTCATGCAAGGCCAGTCCATGATTAAATTATTTACCTGGAACAAGCTAACCATTTTAGTAATCAAACAATTTCTTATAATTATGTGTGCTAAAGCAGAGTATCCTTCATCATAATGACACATTACTTATGTCCAAAATCATAAGCTAATGTGTTCGATCTGAAACTCTCAAGTTGGTACTCTTAAACTGATGCACTCAAAGCTAACGTTTACTGATTCAAGAAGTGGTCAACATGAAATCACTAAACTCAGAATTAAGGACTTGAGTAGGTTTCGGAAATGTGAGACGGATTTTTACGATTTACTAATTTTTGACACAACAACCGTGCTTTCTTAGGATTTTTAATTTCTCACCCTTGAATGAAAATTCCTAATTTTAGTAAAAAATATTCGAATTTTTTGAATATGTTAAATGTTTGCTAGCGCTATGAAGACCGAACCAAATACAATTGATCATCAATTGTAAACAACAAGAGTATGCAGATAAAAGAGGCTTGCCATCTTGGATGTTAACTAAGCATGAGAGAGCCAAAAAGAAGAAGGGATGGGAGCTTAACAGAAGACCAAATGCACACCTTAAGCATGTAATCATATTTGAAAAGCTTGACAAAAATGTTATTACTTAATAATTATATTTCACATTTCCATATTTACTAAATTGGCTAAAACTTTATATATTGTTTGTTAGTTATCATTCATCATGTGATTGAATTCTCTGTTTTGTATGGTGTCTTTTGGTTATTAGAAAAGCAACATTTTCTTCATATGAAAGGAGTGATGCTGTTGTGAATGCAATGCAAGCTGAGAAACTGAAGACAACGGTGTATCCAATGGAGCAACCTCCGTCCCACGCGATTCACTCCAGATTTCCCACATGTGTAAACAATAGTTGATCTTGCAGAACAACCAAAACAATCGACCAAAACCTGTTCACAAATCCAGACCCCCCCCTGCCCCAATGCGAGGTCTCTCATATAGTTGATAAACAATCAAAACCATGCATTATATTAATCATTAGATTGTTCATGATGCACCTTTAACGTCCCAATTTTCACGTCTAAAAATTTTGTTTTTAAAACATTACTTTAGGAAACATTAGTAATTAAAACATTGTTCAGTTAAACCATTTCACATTCACAAAGATAAATGGTCAACATATCAGAGTATCAATCCCAGGTAAAACACATAGATGCGGAAACAAGGGTGTGTGTGACATGCTGCTACCGCACCGACTCCTTCCCCTTGGCTGAAGAGGTACCTGAAACAACAACTGAAAAACATAAGCACAAAGCATAGTGAGTTCCCCCACTGTACCACATACCACATAATCACATAACATACATAAATTGTAAGGCATATCTGGGTGCCCGACCTACCCATTCGGTCCTCTCGACTAGATACTGCCTAGCATATCTGGGTGCTGGCCTCCCCTTCGGTCCTCTTGACCGGATACTGAGGAAACCATGTCCCCCTCTACCACTACCACATAACATGTAACACAATATCAGAATCTATCTAACATGGCTGGGTATGACTACCCCTTCGGCCCTATCGACCGGATATCTTGGGGACTATCTCCCCCTACTGTCACTAGTACGTAAATGCAACACAGATAATAGTAATCCCCTAGATGAATATCACAAAGACAATCATCTCCATACAACTCCTACTGGTGGGCCGGCATTGTGGCCGTAGACCCACTGCTACTGGAAGGTAACTCACCTCGAAGTAGCTGCTGATCTGATCGGGAACTGATTGCCTACTGATGCTGCCGCTGCTCCGGAAATCCTCCGGCTGCAATTCCCACAACATACTCCATCAAACACTGCTAACTATCCTTTGGGTAAAATGACCATTTTACCCCTGATCATGTCTTAAAACCAATTCAGAGTCAACTTTCAGTTGACTCGACTCGCCGAGTTGGCTTGCCGACTCGCCGAGTCCCTAGCAAATCGTATGACCTGAATCCCGACCCTACTCGTCGAGTTGGGCTCTGACTCGACGAGCTCTTCTTCTAGACTTGAGATTCAAGTCCTTCATCCTACTCGCCGAGTTGTATGAGCAACTCGCCGAGTTCATTTTCATCCGATGAACACTCATGCTTAGACTCGCCGAGTTGTATGAACAACTCACCGAGTATGTTCTTGATCTATGAAGATTGCCTTGGACTCGCCGAGCCAGGCCATGACTCGCCGAGTCCTACCATGGGTGAGTTCAGCTTCCAACTCACCGAGTCACACCCTGTGACTCACTGCTTAAACTCGATGCAGCAAAAAAGGGACAAGTCGGAGACTCGCGAGCAGACTCGCCGAATCATATAAACGACTCGCTGAGTCGTTACCATGCACTCATAAAATACACAGATTTGCTCGATTCCAATCCATGCCATTCATAGATCTGGACTCCTAGGACACGAATCACACGTAAAGTTTCCAGCTTTACGTGTAGATACTTACCAATATTGTTTTTAGGGTTCCAAATGCACTCAAAATGGTAGATCTTGGGTAACCAAGCAACATGGGTCCATAAAGCTAATAGATCTGAGCTCCTGGAGCTCAATCTTGTCCAGATCTAGAGGCCAATCAACTTATTACGAACCCTCAAGCATACACAATCTAGGAAACGGCTCAAAAAGGACTTTAATGGAGCTATAAGGGACAATAAGCTTAAAAACAGGGGGGAAATGAGCTATACCTTAGGGGAAACATTGGAATGACACAGAGATGCTTTGGCTCCTTCTCCTCTTCTTGATTCCCTCTTCTTTTCCCTCAAAAACTTCATGAGCACCACAAAGACACTTCAAACTCACAAGGAAACACGGCTAGAGAAAGATACAGGGCTCTGAGAGTGAATAGGGATAGAGTTGGGGCAGATATGTTGTTTAAATAGGGTGCAAACCCCTAAAACTTAGGGTTTCATCCAACAGCTGTGACTCGCCGAGTCCAGGATATGGACTCGCCTAGTCGCCAACTTAAACGTGTCCCGGGTCCCGTCCCTACTCGGCGAGTCGGATCTATGACTCGCCGAGTCCAAGGCTAAAAATGAAAAATACTCAAATAAGATTTACATACCAGGAACCAGGTGCTACAAATCTCGCCCACTTATTTTAGACTTCATCCTCGAAGTCTGCTGCTCGATCCTGAAATAGCTCGGGGTAATGCTCCCAAGTCCATTCCGAATCCCTGTGGTGCTGCCATTGCACCTTCACTAGCTCCACCCTCTTGTTCCTCAAATCCTTCGACTTCCTGTCGAGGATTGCGACTGGGAGCTCAATGTAATTCAAGCTGTCATCAACCTGAGTATCCTCTAACGACACTACCGCTGAATCGTCCACTAGGCACTTCCGCAGCTGAGAAAGATGGAAAGTTCTGTGGATCTGGCTGAGCTCAGCAGGCAGATCCAGCCTATACGCCACCTTGCCCACCCGGGCTACAACCCTGAATGGTCCGATGAATCTCGGGCCCAACTTGCCCCGCTTCCTGAATCGAATGACGCCTTTCCAAGGCGACACCTTCAGGAGAACCATATCCCCGACTTGGAACTCCATGTCGGATCGACGCTTTTTCGGCGTAACTTTTCTGCCGACTCTGAGCGGTCTGAAGCCTGCTCCAGACCTGCTGGATCCTCTCGGTCGTCTTGAGCACCACTGCGGTGCTCCCCATGACTCTCTGGCCAACTTCACCCCAGCATATCGGGGTCCTTCACCTTTGTCCGTACAACAGCTCAAAAGGAGGACGGTTAATACTCGCGTGATAGCTATTGTTGTATGAGAACTCGGCCAGGGGAAGATAGGTATCCCAGCTACCACCAAAGTCTAGCACGCATGCTCGCAACATATCCTCCAAAGTTTGGATGGTCCGCTCGCTCTGGCCTTCCATCTGCGGGTGAAAGGCGGTGCTAAAATGCAAACGAGTGCCCAACTCGTCATGAAATCTCTTCCAAAATCTGGAAGTAAAACGCACATCCCTGTCCGAGATCACCCATACTAGCACCCCATGCCGCGCCATGATCTCCCTGATATAGATGTCGGCCAATTTCTCGGCCGATATGCTCTCCTGAATCGGAATAAAGTGAGCACTCTTGGTCAATCGATCCACGATGACCCAAATCAAATCCACTCCACGCACGGTCCTAGGAAACTTCGTAATAAAATCCATCATGATATCTTCCCATTTCCACAGTGGAATATCCAACGGATGCATCTTACCATGCGGTCTCTGATGTTCGGCCTTGACCTTCCTGCAGGTCAAGCACCGCTCAACGTACCATGCCACATCCCGCTTCATGTAGGGCCACCAATAATCCAGACGAAGATCCCTATACATCTTCGTCGCCCCGTGATGAATAGAGAATCGGGACTTGTGCGCCTCCTCCATCAAAATCTGGCGCACGCCTCCGTGATACGGCACCCACACCCTACGGTGTAGTGTCAATAGTCCCCGGCTATCATAATCAAAGGAGGACACCTGACCCACTACGCGCTCGCTCTTCCGATGCTCCTCCTTGATAGCCTCCTGTTGAGCCTCCCGAATTCGCTCCAATAGGGGAGTCACTACGGTCGTCCTCATGCATACGTCCCTGATCGGTGCTGCCTTGCGGCTAAGCGCATCGGCCACCACATTGGCCTTTCCTGGGTGGTAGAGGATCTCACAATCATAATCCTTCACCACGTCCAACCACCGACGTTGCCTCATGTTCAGATTCGGTTGATCCATGAGGTACCTCAAACTCTTGTTGTAACAGCCCGGAATTTCAAGTATTGTTAAATTATATTTTTGGGGTGTTTTAAGAGGGGACTCGGCTAGTTGGAGCCAGACTCGCCGAGTAGGATCGCAGACCTGGTCGCGGGTTCGCGACTGGACTTGATGAGTCAGATAGGGACTCGGCGAGTCTGCGCTGTTTAGCGAAAACCCTAGCCGTTCAGTTTTGGGGCGTATAAAAAGGACTTATAGGCCGTCATTGTTCGTTTTAGCCTTCTGAGAAGAACCCTAAATCGATTATTTGCATCTAGAGCAAGATTAAAGGCCATTGATGATTTTGAAGGAGTTGTTGTGCAAGGAAGAGAAGGGCTTGGCTAAAGGAACAGCAAGGGAATCACGTTCTGAGGATTGGGGACACAGAGAGTACATTATCCAGGTAAGAATTCGAGTATACTCTGCTATGGTGATGTATTTAGAGGATTAGGGTTTATGGAACCCTTTGTGGATAGATTGAATGTTACCCTAGTCCCCCAAACGATTGTAACCCTGTGTTGGGACCCTTGGAGGTCCAGAATGTCCCATATCTGTGCATTTCGGGAATTGGTGAAGGTTTTGGATTGAAATCCTTATGCCTTAGGTCAACACGTGAATTATAAGTCTCGGGGTGTAGCATGAGCACCTAAATGAAGACCTTACATAATGGACCAGTCGAGGAAGGCCAGACCTATGAATGGTCGGAGTAGTTAGGACCTTAGGGAGTAGTTTGAGCGGCTGCATGGCATGGACTCGCCGAGTCAGATGAGTAGACTCGGCGAGTAGCTTGAAGAATAACTGGGACTCGTCGAGTTGTTCCTCAGACTCGGTGAGTGGAGTCGGGGTGGCCCCGCGATTCTTCCAGGAGTAACTCATCGGGTCAAGAAGGATACTCGACGAGTAGAAGGGAAACCTTAGAGGATTGGAGGATGACTAGACTCGCCGAGTCGCCAAAGTACTCGCCGAGTCCGGTCGAGTTGACCGTGGACCGTTGACCAGAGTTGACCCATGTGTGATTTCTTAGGGTCAGTTAACGTGGAAGATAAAAGTATTAATAAGAGATATATAATGTTATAGGGAGCTTGTAGCTCGGCGGATCAAGTACGAGGGATTTCAGGAGTTGCCAACTTTCAGTATCCGCGAGGTGGGTCTTCTCACTATACTGTACCCGGAAGGGTTTGACTGTGTGACCGGAAGGTCGGATATGATATGTGATATACGTGCTATATGTGGTAAGATAATTACTATGCGTGCTATGTATGTTTATATGGGATGGAAGGCAATATGTATAGGCCGGAAGGCAATATGCTACGTGACCGGAAGGTCGGATATGATATGTGATATATGTGCTATATGTGGTAAGTTAATTGTTAGATGTGCTGTGTATGTTTTATGGGCCGGAAGGCAATATGTTATGGACCGGAAGGCGAATATGTTACGGGCCGGAAGGCGATTATGTTAAGGGCCGGAAGGCGGGTTGTGTTGTGGACCGGAAGGTCAGGGCCTGGAAAGGCGTATATGCGTAAGTTGTATATTGGGGAACTCACTAAGCTTTGTGCTTACAGTGTTTTGTGTTATGTTGTTTTCAGGTTCATTCAGTAACACAGGACGGAACCGGCTCGATTGTACACACCAGAGAAAGAGTCAAATTTTGGAGGATCCTGGTTTTCTATACAAGTGAAAATGAAACTACGCTTTGTAATTCAATTATGAACGAGATTTTTAACAAGTGTTTTAATATTAAAATGACTATTTAAAATGAAAATTTTGCCTTGAAATTTACGGTGTTACAAATTGGTATTAGAGCCTTGGTTTGAGGGATTCGGATGCGCCTTCGGGTAAATCTGGACTCAAACTGAGGAAGTAAGAAAAAGTTTTCAAATAAATAGTTTTCTAAAAGTGAATAAGAGTTCAAAGAGAAAGCAAGAAAGAGCAGTGTGTACAATCAGCCAGAGCCCGAACGGTGATTTCCCAAAATACCCTTATTTTTGTGTTATGAGATATGTATGATGCACTTTGTGAGATATTATTGCATGCTAAAGAAAGGCTAGGTATTTCATATGTTAGGACTAGAGTGGCCTGATTTGTGATGCCTTAGCCTAGGACTCGTTGTTATATGTGTTATGTTTTGAGTATGTGATGAGTGAGAGTATCCAGCTAGAACCCAGGAGGGGTAGAGTTACAGAGTTCGGTGGTACTTTCGAGGATGAGCTGGGAAGTTGAAGTTATCACAGGGAGGGAGTCCTATGTAATCTTCGATGCTCGAATGCTGCTTGTTTTGTGCTTTGTGGAACTCTCGATGATGGGAGTCAGCTACCAAGTGAATATGACGATATTCAGGAGGTAGATGGCTGGTATCATTAAGAACTCTTCAGCAGCTGATAGCAAAGAAGTGGGAGGATGACGGAAGAGCCTAGGGAATAACCCTATCCAGATGAGTGCGCTGGTAGAGTAGAGGATTTCGCTGGGGAGCGAGCACGTGCGATGGGATTGGTGAAAGAGCAGGTCGAACAGCTACTTAGGAGCTCTGGGATGGTCTGTGTGGAAGGTATGGGTAGATGTGGCAGGTAGTATGGGCCCGTACTACTGAAAGCAGAGGACCCATACTTGATACAGGGAGCATTCTGAAGGTCCTAAGGAACGGATTGAGGAGTGATGTTATGGTTCGAGTACCATACATCGGAGCAGATTGAGAAGTGATGCTATGGTTCGAGTACCATACATCGGAGCAGATTGAGGAGTGATGTTATGGTTCGAGTACCATACATCAGAGCAGATTGAGAAGTGATGCTATGGTTCGAGTACCATACATCGGAACAGATTGAGGAGTGATGTTATGGTTCGAGTACCATACATCGGAACAGATTGAGGAGTGATGTTATGGTTCGAGTACCATACATCAGAGCAGATTGAGAAGTGATGCTATGGTTCGAGTACCATACATCGGAGCAGATTGAGGAGTGATGCTATGGTTCGGGTACCATACACCGGAGCAGATTGAGAAAGGATGTCATGGGACGAGTACCATGGTTCGTAGTGAATGATGCTTGTGATTATCTTATTATCCGGTCATGATCGATGAGGTAGAGATCGAACACTATGGGTTTTAGGCCTGTAGACCATGATTGAGTATGAAGAGGCGTCCCTCGAGAGGAAAGGCGAGTGCCTATCAGAGTATTTTGGTAAGGAGTTAAAGGGAGAGGAAAATTTCGATCTGAGTCGAACAATCAGTCGATAGAGGAGAGGTCACCTTTTAGGTGGGTAGTGCCATTTATGTTCGTGTGCAAAACACGAGAGGCCTGATGTTTCAGTTTTGGATTTGGGAGTACACCCTGCAGGTCGTTATCAATAATGATTTCCTCAGAGTATCAGGTAGCAGGAGTGCCGCAAGGCAGTGACTTATCGGGAGCAGACAGTCAGTTGGGACTGAGGTAGTCGAGGACCACACCACACCTAATTGAGAATAGTAGGTTGTGTTATAGTGGTAGCAGTGGGGAGTTCAGTCGAGTTTTGCAGTGCAGAGAGTTTTCGTCTATGTTGGGAGTGGGTCCCTGTCCTTGGGACAATTCCGGCGTTGGAACATTGGTTGATGAGTTGAGGTGAGAGGAACGATGATTTTGCGGTGCAGTCTATAAGCCAGGGAGGTTATTGATCAGTTGAGATGCTTAGTGTTAGATTGGTATGGGATTTGGAACGATTAGAGGTAGTCGTGATGAGAAGTTCTTGGAGATTTAATCAGAGGTTCAGGGTATAGGGGGTTGATTGATTTCCTTAAGGGGGAATTATTGGGCGTTGCGTAGCACTTTCCTGGAGCAGGTGCAATTTCGCTGGTGAAAAATAGTCGTGGGTTGGTTGTGTGCTAATTGGTGATGGTTCGAACCCTGAGTGGGGGAGAACCGGGTGCAGTATGTAAGAAAGAAAAGATTTGCCAAGAGTAGTTATAAGTGGAGTATAGAGATATGCTGTAAGAAATCATGAGACCAGAGATGTCGGTGATCAAGGAAAGGGGTCAGAGTGAGTTAATGCGGGAAGTACTTGAGGAGGAGGACGAATGTATCCATGACAGGTGATTGGTGTTGTTGCAAGTAGATAGAGAATGATTGGGCGGCCAACTCCCGGGGTCGGTATGCGTATCCTTGTTTGGATCTTGAGCGTCGGGAAAGAGAGTTTCGGAGAATTATCAGCATATTTCGTAGCGTCAGTGTTTTCTCGTATTCCAATCGAGAAATTATATGCACCGAAGTTGTAATGTAGGAAAAAAATGTAGATCTAATTATGGGGTTCAGAGGAGATGTATTATTGTGTCTATACGATGCTTGGGGCAGGAGATCAGTGGATTGTGGCAGGATCTTGTGATGTTTTGTTGGGGTATTCTGAGATATCCGGGTATGATATCTTTATTTCGGAGTTACTTGTGAATCCTGAATTGAATCGACGTGTGGCATATCAGGTATCTGTGAATCTAGTGGGAGCCCTTCGAGTATGGGCATCCAGGGAGATTATTTGAGAGAATGGATTTTCGCAAAGATGGGCATTTGTTATGTTGATTGCCTCCAGAGTCTGTGATGGATATTCGAGACGTAGTACTCCCTACTCAGAGGGTGTTGTGATGCTGCGTGGGGTTGCAGTACTCACTAGATGGCAAGAGAATTTCGATGTTGGAATGTTTGTCGAGCAATACATGATGTGGAAGAGTTGGGTTTGAGTAGCCCTGGTATTGAGTCCTTGGAGCTTGGATGTTGAGTCGGGGGCGAGACGGGGGTCTCCGTCTCTGTCAGGAGATGCGGGGAGATATGCAGGGAATATGCGGAGCAGAAACCAGAGATTTGAGTTGAGACGATCCTCGGTTGGATTGTATTTTTCTCGCATGAGGAAAAGAGGATTTCGTGACTTGCGTGTCACTGGGCCGGGATAGTGGTCACGGGGAGGAAGTTAGTGGAACACTTGGATCATGATATGGGTGACGGTGGGGGCTCAGTTGTGGAGCCAAAAGCTGACCTGGTACTCAGTCTTGAAGAGGAATGTGAGAAAGGAGTTTATCTTGATGACATCTAAGGACACCTTAGAGAGAGTGAACGATTCAGACGCTCGAAGACATGCTTCGGGCATGTGTATTAGATTTCGGAGGAAGCCGCGGTACGTATTTATCCTTGGTTGAGTTGTCTCATATCAACAGCCATCATTAGTGCATTGGTATGCCGCCTTTGAGCTGTTGCATAGAAGGTGGTGTCGGACCCTCATTTGCTGAGGAGAGGTAATGCATGGACCCGAGAGTCCTTGCGAGTAGATCCGGAGCATGTGCGATACACGGAGTAGTGGCAAGGTCGTCAAGCGGATTTCCCTAGGTAAAGGAAGAGAAAGGTACGTTGGGGCTAGTGCAGCATGTGTATGCGATTGCAAGAGGAGAACTCGTGAGAGTTGCTCTGAGAGTGAGAATGGGTCTCTCAATCGTCCCGAAATGGATAAGGTGGGCTTTGGATCGGGGATCCGGTGATTCATGGTTTCCTAGCCCTTATGGGCCGAGTGATCGTTGAGATTTAGAGCAGAGTTGCATCTTGGGTAATTCACGGTTACAGGGAGTAGTGGGCAGTA
Organism: Lactuca saligna; assembly: GCF_052625555.1. Lineage (NCBI taxonomy): Eukaryota > Viridiplantae > Streptophyta > Magnoliopsida > Asterales > Asteraceae > Lactuca > Lactuca saligna. The sequence goes on along the minus strand of NC_136419.1, from coordinate 201,281,842 downwards.
CAGAGATCGTGCTTCAGTCGACAGAGCAGATTCAGCAGGTTAAACGGAGGTTATTGACCGCCTAGAGCCGACAGAAAAGTTATGCAGACAGACACCGGTCCGAGCTTGAGTTTCAGGTCGGCGACTTCGTACTCCTGAAGGTCTCTCCTGGAAAAGGGGTGATTCGATCCAGGAAGAGGGGCAAGTTGGGGCCCCGGTATATTGGACCTTTTCGTGAGATTGCGAGGGTAGGACGGGTGGCCTACCGTTTGGAGCTGTCAACGGAAATGAGCTAGATCCATGACGCTTTTCATGTGTCGCAATTGAAGAAGTGTATAGCCGATGAGTCAGTAGTGGTTCCACTAGAGAACATTTAGGTAGACGCGAGCCTGAATTTTGCTGAGAGACCAGTGACCATCAAGGATCGGAAGATCAAGGTTCTGAGGAACAAGGAGGTACCTCTGGCGTTGGCTCAGTGGCAACCCCGGAAGGAATCGGAAATGACTTGGGAGCCGGAACGTGAGATGCGGGAGCAGCATCCGGAACTATTTTCAGAGTGAGACTTCGAGGGCGAAGTCTGATTCTAGTGGGGGAGAATTGTAACAGCCCGGAATTTCAAGTATTGTTAAATTATATTTTTGGGGTGTTTTAAGAGGGGACTCGGCGAGTTGGAGCCAGACTCGCCAAGTAGGATCGCAGACCTGGTCGCGGGTTCGCGACTGGACTTGACGAGTCAGATAGGGACTCGGCGAGTCTGCGCTGTTTAGTGAAAACCCTAGCCGTTCAGTTTTGGGGCGTATAAAAAGGACTTATAGGCCGTCATTGTTCGTTTTAGCCTTCTGAGAAGAACCCTAAATCGATTGTGTGCATCTAGAGCAAGATTAAAGGCCATTGATGATTTTGAAGGAGTTGTTGTGCAAGGAAGAGAAGGGCTTGGCTAAAGGAACAGCAAGGGAATCACGTTCTGAGGATTGGGGACACAAAGAGTACATTATCCAGGTAAGAATTCGAGTATACTCTGCTATGGTGATGTATTTAGAGGATTAGGGTTTATGGAACCCTTTTGTGGATAGATTGAATGTTACCCTAGTCCCCCAAATGATTGTAACCCTGTGTTGGGACCCTTGGAGGTCCAGAATTTCCCATATCTGTGCATTTCGGGAATTGGTGAAGGTTTTGGATTGAAATCCTTATGCCTTAGGTCAACACGTGAATTATAAGTCTCGGGGTGTAGCATGAGCACCTAAATGAAGACCTTTCATAATGGACCAGTCGAGGAAGGCCAAACCTATGAATGGTCGGAGCAGTTAGGACCTTAGGGAGCAGTTTGAGCGGCTGCATGGCATGGACTCGCCGAGTCAGATGAGCAGACTCAGCGAGTAGCTTGAAGAATAACTGGGACTCGTCGAGTTGTTCCTCAGACTCGGCGAGTGGAGTCGGGGTGGCCCCGCGATTCTTCCAGGAGTAACTCGTCGGGTCAAGGAGGATACTCGACGAGTAGAAGGGAAACCTTAGAGGATTGGAGGATGACTAGACTCGCCGAGTCGCCAAAGTACTCGCCGAGTCCGGTCGAGTTGACCGTGGACCGTTGACCAGAGTTGACCCATGTGTGATTTCTTAGGGTCAGTTAACGTGGAAGATAAAAGTATTAATAAGAGATATATAATGTTATAGGGAGCTTGTAGCTCGGCGGATCAAGTACGAGGGATTTCAGGAGTTGCTAACTTTCAGTATCCGCGAGGTGGGTCTTCTCACTATACTGTACCCGGAAGGGTTTGACTGTGTGACCGGAAGGTCGGATATGATATGTGATATACGTGCTATATGTGGTAAGATAATTACTATGCGTGCTATGTATGTTTATATGGGCCGGAAGGCAATATGCTACGTGACCGGAAGGTCGGATATGATATGTGATATATGTGCTATATGTGGTAAGTTAATTGTTATATGTGTTGTGTATGTTTTATGGGCCGGAAGGCAATATGTTATGGGCCGGAAGGCGAATATGTTACGGGCCGGAAGGCGGGTTGTGTTGTGGACCGGAAGGTCAGGGCCTGGAAAGGCGTATATGCGTAAGTTGTATATTGGGGAACTCACTAAGCTTCGTGCTTACAGTGTTTTGTGTTATGTTGTTTTCAGGTTCATTCAGTAACACAGGACGGCACCGGCTCGATTGTACACACCAGAGAAAGAGTCAAATTTTGGAGGATCCTGGTTTTCTATACAAGTGAAAATGAAACTACGCTTTGTAATTCAATTATGAACGAGATTTTTAACAAGTGTTTTAATATTAAAATGACTATTTAAAATGAAAATTTTGCCTTGAAATTTACGGTGTTACACTTGTGGTCCGTGTAAATGGTACATCGAACCCCGTAGAGGTAATGTCACCAAATCTTGAGGGCAAAAAGCACCGCCCCCAACTCCAAATCATGCGTCGGGTAGTTCGCCTCATGAGGCTTGAGCTGCCTCGAGGCGTAGGCAATGACATGCCCTCTCTGCATCAAAAACGCGCCCAACCCCGAAATGGACGCATCACAATAAACCACAAAATCCCCTACGCCCTCTGGCAGGGCTAAGATCGACGCCTCGCACAATCTCTGTCTCAGTGTCTTAAATTCAGCCTGCTGCTCGGGTCCCCACCGAAAGACCACGACTTTCTTCGTCAGCCGCGTCAGGGGTACGACTATCTTGGAGAAATACTGAATAAATCCCCAATAGTAGCCCGCTAATCCCAGGAAACTTCGAATCTCAAATGGAGACTTCGGAACCTCCCATCTCATCACGGCCTCGACCTTGGCCGGATCGACCAGAATCCCGTTCTGGTTGACGAGGTATCCAAGAATTGCACCTCTCGCAACCAGAACTCACACTTGGAGAACTTGGCATACAAGCTCTCCCTCCTCAGGGCCTCCAACACCTCTCTCAGATGCTCCTCATGATCCTCCTGAGTCTTGGAATAAACCAAGATGTCATCGATAAAGACTATCACAGACCGATCCAGCATCGGTCTGCAAACGCGGTTCATGAGGTCCATGAACGCGACAGGAGCATTGGTGAGCCCAAACGGCATCACCACAAACTCATAGTGGCCATAGCGTGTCCGAAACGCGGTCTTCTGCATATCATCCTCCCTAACCCTCATCTGATGATAACCCGAACGCAAGTCAATCTTGGAGAACCAAGATGCTCCCTGAAGCTGGTCAAAGAGGTCATCAATCCTCGGGAGTGGGTAACGGTTCTTCACCGTTACCTTGTTCAACTCCCGGTAATCTATACACATCTGATGCGACCCATCCTTCTTCTTCACAAATAGAATCCGGGCTCCCCAAGGCGAACTGCTCGGACGAATGAATCCCTTGTCTAGAAGCTCCTGCAGCTGCGTAGACAACTCCTGCATCTCGGGAGGAGCCAACCGATATGGTGCTTTGGCTATCGGAGCCGCACCGGGGATAAGGTCAATCCTGAACTCCACTTGTCGCTCCGTAGGTATCCCAGGTAGCTCCTCCGGGAAAACATCTGCAAAATCTCGAACCACCTGAACCTCACTCACTGTCGCCTTACCCGCCTCCTGGGTATCCATCACATACGCGAAATATCGTGCGCATCCCTGCTGAAGATAGCGCCTAGCCCTCGCTGCTGAACATACAGTGGATCCACACTGCGGCCTTTCACCATGAATCACTAACTCTCCCCCGCTTGGAGTCCTGACCTGCACTAGCTGCTGCGCGCAGTCTATCACCACCCCATTAGGGCTCAACCAATCCATGCCAATAATCACCTTGTTCCCACGCAATGGAATGAGAACCAAGTCTACCAGGTAACGCTCCTCAAACAAACACAGAACGCAATCTCGAAACACCATCGATGCTCGCACCGATTGATCATCAGCAATCTCTACCTCTAAAGGGAAATCTAACTTGCCTGAAGTCTCATGAAACCTCTTGCTAAGCGCAAGAGAAACAAACGATCGGGATGCACCCGAGTCGAACAATACCTGAACTGGGATGCCGTTCACAGGGAACGATCCTAATGCATACATACACACACAGAGTACATATCAATATCATAACATAATAAAACAAAAGATAGAGGGAAAGAATCATACCCGTCACCACATCAGGTGCGGCGCGTGCCTCCTCGGTAGTCAATTGGAATGCTCGGCTCCTCACCACCGGAGCCTCTGCCTTACCCTGCTGGCCATCCGTGATTCGCAAGGTCGTTGGAGCTGGCGCCTTCACCGACGCTGAAACTGTCAACTGGGGGCAATTGGCCTTCTTGTGGCCCCTCTGGTTGCAGTGGAAACACAGCAACTCTGATGTCTGAATAACTGCTGCCGGAGCAGTACAATCCCTGCTGATGTGCCCAGACTTGCCGCACTTGTAGCAGCCTAATGATCCCATCCTGCACGCCCCCTCGTGCGACTTGCCGCATTTCCGGCAGCGTCCCCGTCCCTGTTGGCCTTTAGGCCCCACATCTGATCCCTTGGGCTTCTTTCCCGAAGCCCCTCCTGTCTGACCCTCCTCTTACTTCCGTTTCCGGATATGCTCCAAATCTATCTCCCTCTCCCTCGCCCCGGCAATCATAGAGTCCAAGGTAGGGAAAGCCGAAAAGCTAACATGCTCCCGGATGTCAGCTCGTAGCATATCGTGATAATGAGTCCTCCTCATATCCTTGTCACCAGCATACTGGGGCACCAACAAAGCCCTTTCCTGGAACTTGGCGATGATCTCCACCACAGTCTCCGTCGTCTGTCTCATGTCCAGGAACTCCCTGGCCAGCTGCGGAAGCTCGACAGACGGCGTAAACTCTGCCCTGAACCTGGTCACAAAGTCTGACCAGGTCATAGCCTCGATAGCTGAGGCTCCCAACGAGTCACCCACTAACTCCCACCAATCCCGGGCTCGGTCCCGTAAACATCCTGCTGCATACATCACCTTCGACCCCTCGGGGCAGAAGCTAATCAACTGTACAGACTCGATGTCTGCAATCCATCGCCTGGTAGCAATGGGGTCTTTACCCCATGGAAATCCGGCGCACCACTGCCCCTGAAGTCCTTGAAGGACAGTGTGCATGACCCCGACTGGCTAGATGCCAAATCACTCCTGAATGCCCGCAGGCGATCCTCCATCAACTCCATGATCCCTTCCTTGATCGACCCGAAGATAATGGGAGTCGACTCAAGGATACCCCTGGTGATCTCTGACGCGATGAACTCACGTAGCCCCTCATTTACTGGCTTGGAACCTGATCCCGAACCTGACCCCTCTCCTGAACCGCCATCCACCGGTCTCGATCGAAGTACCACCATTCTGCAATATATAAGTAACAATCATTAGAGATACTGATACTTCCTGAGGGATCACAGCTACTTACAAGTTCCCTGGTCTTGTCTTGGCCTTCCTTGGTTCGGGTACGGATCCTCTGCTTTCAGTAGTACGGGCCCATACTACCTTCCACATCTATCCGTACCTTCTTCAAGGACTGCCTCGAATCCACCAGGTTCCTTACACTAAGGTTGGTTACTACTATACTCATCCCAGGCTCGCCCTAGGGAAATCTCCGGCTCTACTCGATCCAGTCCTCAGCTGCTGCAGGCCTCCTTGTAATGCCAATTAGCCATCACCCGAATACCATCACATGCGATGAGACTCAGATAATCGTTCGAGTACCCGACTTGTCCCTACAACGGTTGGACTCAAACAAGAGCTGCGCAGTAGGATCAGATCCGATACTCTAAGATTATTCAACTCTGATCGCATATGATGTGACGTATTCGCCTAATGGCTAATTCCCATTATTCGGAGTCCCACGTAGCACGAAGCAAGCAGCATTCATACAAGGGGAACAACCTCAAACAATTCCGCTCTCATAGAGAGAAACTGAACTAGTACACCGTGCTAACTTATACTATCAGGCACACCCTAACAGGCTACCCTACTGCTGTCTACTCTATACTAGTATGCAATTCTCATATAGGTGCAACACATAAAGCAGGCACATAAGGCATCACTCCTAGATCCTTAGTCCTATTCTGGCATGCTGTTCTACAAAAGGTGATAAACATAACATAAACTGGTATGGGTACTTTGGGGAATACTTACTTGAGCTCGGCCGGTCGCGCACATCACACACTTCGTTCTTTCTTAAACTCTTTTCTCAATTTTAGAAAACATTTTCTTTTTAAAAATCTTTTAATCCCTCGATTTGAGTTCAGACATCCCCGAAGGTGAGTCCGAATCCCTCAAACCAGGGATCTGATACCAACTTGCAACGTCCTAATTTTCACGTCTAAAAATTTTGTTTTTAAAACATTACTTTAGGAAACATTAGTAATTAAAACATTGTTCAGTTAAACCATTTCACATTCACAAAGATAAATTGTCAACATATCAGAGTATCAATCCCAGGTAAAACACATAGATGCGGAAACAAGGGTGTGTGTGACATGCTGCTACCGCACCGGCTCCTTCCCCTTGGCTGAAGAGGTACCTGAAACAACAACTGAAAAACGTAAGCAGAAAGCTTAGTGAGTTCCCCCACTGTACCATATACCACATAATCACATAACATACGTAAATTGTCAGGCATATCTGGGTGCCCGACCTACCCCTTCGGTCCTCTCGACCGGATACTGCCTAGCATATCTGGGTGCTGGCCTCCCCTTCGATCCTCTCGACCGGATACTGCCTAGCATATCTGGGTGCTGGCCTCCCCTTCGGTCCTCTTGACCGGATACTGAGGAAACCATGTCCCCCTCTACCACTACCACATAACATGTAACACAATATCAAAATCTATCTAACATGGTTGGGTATGACTACCCCTTCGGCCCTATCGACCGAATATCTTGGGGACTATCTCCCCCTACTGTCACTAGTACGTACATGCAAAACAGATAGTAGTAATCCCCTAGATGAATATCACAAAGACAATCATCTCCATACAACTCCTACTGGTGGGCCGGCATTGTGGCCGTAGACCCACCGCTACTGGAAGGTAACTCACCTCGAAGTAGCTGCTGATCTGATCGGGAACTGATTACCTACTGATGCTGCCGCTGCTCCGGAAATCCTCCGGCTGCAATTCCCACAACATACTCCATCAAACACTGCTAACTATCCTTTGGGTAAAATGACCATTTTACCCCTGATCATGTCTTAAAACCAATTCAGAGTCAACTTTCAGTTGACTCGACTCGCCGAGTTGGCTTGCCGACTCGCCGAGTCCGTAGCAAATCGTATGACCTGAATCCCGACCCTACTCGTCGAGTTGGGCTCTAACTCGACGAGCTCTTCTTCTAGACTTGAGATTCAAGTCCTTCATCCTACTCGCCGAGTTGTATGAGCAACTCGCCGAGTTCATCTTCATCCGATGAACACTCATGCTTAGACTCGCCGAGTTGTATGAACAACTCACCGAGTATGTTCTTGATCTATGAAGATTGCCTTGGACTCGCCGAGCCAGGCCATGACTCGCCGAGTCCTACCATGGGTGAGTTCAGCTTCCAACTCACCGAGTCACACCCTGTGACTCACTGCTCAAACTCGATGCAGCAAAAAAGGGACAAGTCGGAGACTCGCGAGCAGACTCGCCGAGTCATATAAACGACTCGCTGAGTCGTTACCATGCACTCATAAAATACACAGATTTGCTCAATTCCAGTCCATGCCATTCACAGATCTGGACTCCTAGGACACGAATCACACGTAAAGTTTCCAGCTTTACGTGTAGATACTTACCAATATTGTTTTTAGGGTTCCAAATGCACTCAAAATGGTAGATCTTGGGTAACCAAGCAACATGGGTCCATAAAGCTAATAGATCTGAGCTCCTGGAGCTCAATCTTGTCCAGATCTAGAGGCCAATCAACTTATTACGAACCCTCAAGCATACACAATCTAGGAAACGGCTCAAAAAGGACTTTAATGGAGCTATAAGGGACAATAAGCTTAAAAACAGGGGGGAAACGAGCTATACCTTAGGGGAAACATTGGAATGACACAGAGATGCTTGGCCTCCTTCTCCTCTTCTTGATTCCCTCTTCTTTTCCCTCAAAAACTTCAAGAGCACCACAAAGACACTTCAAACTCACAAGGAAACACGGCTAGAGAAAGACACAGGGCTCTGAGAGTGAATGGGGACAGAGTTGGGGCGGATATGTTGTTTAAATAGGGTGCAAACCCCTGAAACTTAGGGTTTCATCCAACAGATGTGACTCGCCGAGTCCAGGATATGGACTCGCCGAGTCGCCAACTTAAATGTGTCCCGGGTCCCGTCCCTACTCGGCGAGTCGGATCTATGACTCGTCGAGTCCAAGGCTAAAAATGGAAAATACTCAAATAAGATTTACATACCAGGAACCAGGTGATACAACACTGTTTATTAACACATCATGCTCGTAATTTCTTTTATGAAGGAATATTAAGTTATATTTGTATTAGAGAAACTTATTGTTAGCATGTCAATTGAGGCTATGTTTGGCATACTAGCTGAAAAGTTAGTTGATAGCTGAAAAGTTAGCTATTAAATGAAAAGCTAGCTGTTAAAAAAAAAAAAACTAGCTGACAGCTGAAAAGCTAGCTAATAAAAAATAATGTTTGGTAAAACTAGCTGAAAAGCTAGTTGAAAAATGTGAAATGATATAAAAGGATATTTAAAAGAAAGTGTTTTTATAATTGATTAATAAGTATATTTGGAAAAATTTTAAAAAACGCTTAAAAATCTAGTCTAAATAGTTTTTTTTAAAAGGTAGCTTATAAGTTACTTTTTGGCTTGCCAAACACGACAATATAATTTTTTTTTGAAAATAAGTTAGTTTTTCAACTAGTTATGACACACCAAACACAACCTAAATATCGTATCATCCATCGTTCCAATGTTCCTACATTAATTCACTTTAAAGTTCAATCTCAAAGTTTCACCAGGTTTGTATTTTTTTTATTTTAATTAATCACTTTTGTTTTATTTATATCTTATATAATTTTTAATTGACTTAATCATGACCAATTTAGCAAACCTCAATGCTAAATTGGTCGGGACTAAGTCAATTAAAAATTATAAGGTTTGCATTGATTTTACATTTTTATCGCATTTAATTTTTAATTGACTTAAAATACATACATAGCTATATTTTATTATTGTTTGAAGTATTTTTCTACTAATTTATATTTTTTAAATTATTTGGTATATCCTAAAACAAAATCCTGACTATATCATTGGATTTGTTGGTGTACACATAAAATTATATTTAGACCACAACGCATGGCTTATTATTTACGTTCATAACAAATTAGTACATGTCGTCATTTATGGCATGCTAACATGCACAATTCTTGTGAAACTTAGAGGGTAGAACCGTAGAAACATAATCAAATGAAAAAAATAATATAAAATCAATATGACATGCTCACATGTCAAATTAGACAAAATCAGTTGTAACTTGTGAGGGCATGTTAGGCGCAGAATGGCCAACATTAGAGGCTCATAATTGAAAATTACTATGATTGGAATGACAACATAACATACCGAACAACAAACATACAAATAATACATGCATTTGCTAGTCACACATAACTCTTTTTCACATATTCCTTAATATACGAACATGAACAAGTTAGAAAAGAATTTAGAGAAAACAAAACGGACCGACATATTACTTGAAACATAGAAAAAAGGAAGAAGATTTTTAATTCATATTGTTAACCATCATAGGATAATCTAGTGGTAATCATTTTACATGTAAATTCTAAAATGGAGTTGAACCAAGCATGAATCATACATATTTCAACTAGCACATGATGACATTATTGGATTAGGTATCTAAGCTCATAATTATAATTGGTATAAACTTAAATTGATGGCAACACAGTCTTTTTGGGTTGCTTTCAAACCTAACAACAAAATATGATAACTTTTAGAGAGTGTGACTGATTTATTAATTTATTATATGTAATAAATTAATTGAAAATCAAGATAAACAGATTGTTAATATATTATGAGAATAATATATTAATTGGAAATAGTATTATTTAAATAATAATTGATCAGAAATTAATTGGAATTAATTTTAGGAATAATTGGGTTAATTAAAAGTGAAGGGTTTGTTTGATTATTTATTGAAAGTTGAGGAAAAGAGCTAATGGACCTCTTGGATGAGATGGATGAAAATCACTTGGGCAAACCCAAGGAATTTCGTCCAAGTCCCTTGAAAGAGGGGAATAGGCTGTTTGGTCACCAAGCAAAAGGATTAGAGTTTCCTCCTTAAACCCTAGCTTTGGCACCAAGTTACATTAGCTATAAAAAGACCCTTAGGCTTAGAATTTCGGCTATAACATTCCTTTAGAGGCTTAGGGCCGAATTCTACCTCTCTCCTCTTTATATCTCTCTCTTCAAGCTCCTTGGTTGCTAGGGTTTGGGTATGAACCATTAGAGGCACGACATTTGTGGCGCTTGCTTCCAAGAGACTTTTAAGGAGGATTTCAAGATTGTTTTCTACAACAATCTTTAAGGTAGTTTTCTTTGTCTTATGAATTAGTTTGTTCATAGGAAAGTTTTGTAGGATAAGTATTCATAGTATGTTGCTATATGTGAAATACATAGATCCTATTAGCTTGCATGTGCCTTAATCATTTGAATTGTTTAAATGTTTTCCGCTTAGTGCATTGTAGTTGTACCCCTAATAACCCAACATTGGTAACAAAGACTAGGTTTTCTTTCATATATTTGCACATTGGTGAATCAGAAAGGAAACATGTTTTGGATCTATCGTAGCTCACGACGTGAGCTTCTGATGCTCATGACGTGAGCTTGGACGAGATATTATGCCTAATCTGCCTTAACAGCTTTTATGTGATATCTACTTGCTATGTTTATCCCCAAATCCGATTTTGGTGTATCCATGATGATAAATTAAAAGCATAGAAGTTAAGGAGATTAACATTTGACTTGATTAATTTATTTGTGATTAATATGATTGTTTTTTTTTTAAAGTTTTAAATAATAAATCTAGATCTTAATTAAAATTAATAATTAATGTAAAATAATATTTGGTATTTTGAAATGTTTAAAATACATCCCTATGAATTTTATTCTTAACTTAATTAAGTAATTAATTAAAAGATAATTAATAAATCCATAAAATTGTTTAAATTTAATTAAATTAAAAGTTTAAATTATTAAAAGGTTAAACCCTTCCTATTTTAAAATGTTTTAAAATACATCTTATACTATGTATATAATTAAAAGTTTAATATATATTATATATATAAGAATAGTTAGTCAAATCGCTAGTACGCCTCATTCACGAAACTAGGATATAAAGAGGATATAAGGAGGCGACCTATAAAATGGTTGTTTAGTGAGTGTCCACTCTCACCCACCGCTCTCATGTGTGGTGGAAGGTCGTTAGGCAAATGAATTTGATAGTAAATAACCTCATTAAAAGTATAATGATATAAAGTAATTAAACTATTTTCGAAAATCTCAGTCTTATTTACTTTAGGGAAAATGTGAATTTGTATGCTAATCCATGAAATTAAACACTACATTTTATGAGTCGTTAGTGGAGCGTATGTGGTTAACCGACACACTAATGGGGAACAAATAAAGGGTGGTAATGGGTGTCTCGAAAATTATCGTTGATTAATGGAGCGTGTGTGGTTGACTGACATATTAAAACAAGATGATAAATGACATTGAGAGTGCCAAGCTAATTTGCATTGTTATTCACATCTCGTTTGTAATCATCGGCATCCTAGTCACAAAAGTGAGAGCATAATATGAGATTAAACATGTTATTGATTAGATTAAATGAATCTCAAAAGATCTAGGAATTTCATAAGATCAAAATTGGTAAAATCATTACCTACCTAAAATAGATTCGAATTTGATTACGACACCCCTCTTCAAAGTTCGAATCGAAAATATGGATCCAAGCCTTAATTTAAATTTATGGGTTCGTAATTAAGGATTAAAATCATCTAACTTGAATTATCTTTTCTCCATTTATAGATATCAAGTCAAGGCAACAATGGTCTTCTTAATTCTTTTGTAAATGGTTTTCCTCTACCATTTAAAGATGATTTTACACATTCTAATCAAGGTGATAGTATGTTTCCATCTTCAAGTAATGGTGGAAATGGATGGTATGCTTCTCTAACTCTTCTTCTTCTTCCTCCTCCTCCTCCAATAACTCTCCCCGCATCACGATTTGAAAGATACAAAAATACACAAGCCCTATTGGCATGTAAACATCAAGATGGAAAATCTATGTGTGCACGTGTTCTAACAATGAAATCACAAATTGACAAATTGGATAGAATGGGTGTTGTTTTCCCAAGGGAGCAAGCCATTGATTTGGTTCTATTTTCGCTTCCTAAGTAATATAGTCAATTCATGGAAAACTTTTATATGAGGAACCTCAACATGACCCTAATTGATTTGACATATATGTTTGATTGTTGCTGAAGCATAAATGCTTAAGAGAACAAGTGAAGCAAAAGTGTTTAAAGGATCTAGTTCCAAAGTTTCCATGGATATGGACAATGGTGTTCTAGAACAAATTTCTCTTCCCAGTGGAAAGGGATCGGCCAATGTCAAACTGTATGATCATATGGTAAAGAGAAAGGCTAGTTCCAAGATAGATCCATGTGCTAACCCTAAAGAGTGCATATTTTTCTATTTCCAATTGAAGGGGCATTGGTTGCAAAGCTGCCCAGACTACCTGAAAGATCTCATAGATGGTAAAGTCAAGTCATGTGACTATACTTTTGGTACATCGATTATCTAACTCCATTATCTTAACAAGTTCCTATTAATAGACTCTTAATACATGATGTGATGATCACATTTTGATGGTATTGCAGGATCTAAGAGAAAGAAGGAAGCTTAAGAAGAGTGAGATAATTCTGATCGTGAAATATGGACTTCGGTTGCATGGTTCGATGATCAGAATTTGGAACTACTGCTTAGGAGTTATGATAAATTTAATACATTGCTTAGGAAATGTATAGAAACATGTTTTTCCATTTTATGCATTGTTAGGACAAGTTCCAAAATTTTCATTTATTATCAATAAAAGTGAAATTTTGGTTTATTTAGTTGGTTTACGTTATATTTCCTTACAAAGGCATTTATGAAAGTGTTGGTTACATTTCTATTGTTAGCAATGTTATTTATGGATTTACTTGTTGTTATATCGATTATGGTGTTGTCATAAGTAACCAAGTGAAAAGGAATTATTGTCACCCAAGTGATGTATGAGAATGTTGATCGTTGGAAGATTATGACCAATTCATTGATCACATATTTATGTAAGTCAGAGTGAATGACTAATGGATCTAGTATATATTGATATGAACTATTTATATCACCACAAAGGATGATAACTTTATTCATCATGATTTACTAATGTTTCAATAAATATGATTGTGTTTATAAGATTAAACATAATTCTGATGCTTTGAAAAAGTTTCAAAGAGTAGCAGAACGAATATGAAAAATTTATTGGGCAGAAAGATAAAAGTTTCTCCAATCTGAAAAGGAAAAGAGAGTACTTTAGGATCATGTTTTATGATCATCTTAATGATTGTGGAACTATATCACAATTTATCCTCGAATAACATCTTAGTGTAATTGTATGACTAAGAAGAGGAATCAAATATTGTTGGAATGGTTCAATCAAGAGATGAGTCATACTTCATTTCAATCAAGTTTTAGAGTTATGCTCTAGTTATTACAAATTTTATCTTAAAGCTTATTTCGTACTAGGTAGGTTTATAAAACCTCATGAAATGTGGATTAGTAATGTTTTCTTACTATAGCACATTTGGAATTGGTAGTTGTGATGTTTTTTTTTTATCAAAACAAAGGATAAACTAAGACCAATTCATGAAGTGTTTCGTGTCGTGAATCCAGAATAACTTTTGAATATTTGTTTTAACTCATCAATGAATGTTGCTTAAGAGAGAAAATTATATGTCAAGAAGTCAGTGGGACAGTTATTGATCTTGAAAATTTCAGGAGTCAATAGAGAATAAACCTTTTAGTTATCGCTAGCACACGACCTGAGGTTGATAACCTATCGTGTTAAGTTGACACATTCTTGTTTCTGTGCACCTTCCAATTGGGTTGGAAATCCTTATGAGTTCTATGGCTCTCATATGAATGCAAAGGCAGAGCACGTTAGTCAGTGAAAGTACATTGAATAATATGGGTGAGCTTTTTAACAACACGTAAGCACTAGTAGGCCCTTGTGCAACTAGAGGGAAAGAAATTAAGAATAAGCAAAGTTTAGTCCATAAAAGGAAACTAAATTTGAGTTTGGTTTTGTCCTAAACATTATCTTTTTATTGTAGGTTCGAAATGATGAATTCACTTGGATGGGGATGTATACACCATAAAATCTAAGTGGCAAACTTTTCGCTCTAACTCATGAGAATGATTTTGAGGAAACAATTTCGCTAGTAGATTTTAAAGATAAGATAAATATAATTATGGTTAGTAGTTATGAAAATTTCATTCTCAAATTCCCAATATGATCACGACGTCACTTTTGATAGTTCGAATTGTGAGAGATGGAAAGGATTTTTTTGAACTTTTAGGGCATATGGTTTTAAGTTCTGAAAGGGTTTGAACACACACACACATATGCTATCTAATGAAAGTTGTATAAGCTTGAGAAGTCTAGTTAGAGACTTACCGAAGCATCACGTATCAGAAATATGCACATTAGTAAGAAAGTCAAAAGTGTTGATTTCTAGAAGTCTAGTTGATTTCTAAATACATGTTAAAGCTAGTGGGAGCATAACTGTTATGCTAATGGGAGCATAATTATTATCCTAAGTGTTGCAAGTTGGAAATACTATTTGTAGGAAAAAAAGTTTGCAAGTTTTCAAGTTGCAAAGTTTGGAAATTGGTTCACTGTAGTAAAGACTCAAGGGAGAGGAAACTCATACTTCATTTCGAATCTAAAATGTTTAGATTGCATAGTTTAATAGAACTTGGTCATGGACAAATATGAATATCGTGTTGAAATGATTCAACATAGGAAAATTCGATATATATGGAAATATTATAGCATGAAACTGAACAGTTATCAGATCCTTATGTAAGAGATAATGAATCGAGTCCCATATGCTTCGGATATAAGATCGACTATATATGCTATAATATTCACTTGTTCTGATTTTTCCAAATGCCTTGGGAATTGAGAGGGAAAAAGGACTTGAACTTTCTGTGACTAAAGTTAAAAACTATCAAGAACATTATGAGGTTATACCAAATGATTGGTTGCTTGTGGATAGTTTCAAGTATAGTATTGGTTGGAAGGACCATAGTACATGTTTTAGATTGGGATGATTCTTGATTAAAATTGATGGACATATGGGAATATGGAAATGTTTCCATAATGGGAGTTGATTATTAAAATATAAATGTGAGTAAAAAAATTAATGCAAGAAAGGTGTTCAAGGATTGTACCTTGAATTTGAGACTTCATTTCCATAGAATTGTTTTTAGTAACAAAGCTCCATTAGAACATTCTGTAATATTGTTGGACAAGTCTTTGTAATTTTGAAGCTTTGAGATCACAGAATAAAAATGCATGTAAGTTTGGAATTCTAACACGTTTAGTAGTGACAAGAATTTGGAGTTGTGAAATGAGCATCATTGGAATGGTGTCCAATCGATCTGTTCACAAAGGAAGGACCATAGAGAAACATAGTATGTATGTTCATAACATGGCATGACTGATGTTTAATTCAAGTGTTTAGTTGATTACTCGAAACAATATACAACTAATAAAGTATAATTAACATGGTGATTAAATAATAAGGGTTTTTATTTATATTCAATAGTTTGAGACCATAGTTAATTAGGTTATTATTGTGTTTCACTTTGCATGTTTTACTTCCTGAATAATTTGATTATTTGAAATTCCACAGTCGCTCATAGTTTTGGAAGTAATTAGCGAATTAAGACTATCATGAACTGGATTGTAGATTGTCTAAAGAGTTTTAGACATAGCAATAGTTTTGTTGGCAATGTTCACGAATACTTAGAAAAATAGGGATTTTGAGTATTTGATAAGCCTACGCTCAGAGAATTACTTCATGGATTTTATCATGACTAATTTTGAGATGATAATATCTTATATTCTTGAAAGTACATTGATTAAAATGGGTGAGCTTCTTAACAACACGTAAGCACTAGTAGGCCCTTGTGCTACCAGAGGGCAAGAAATTAAGCATAAGCAAAGTTCAGTCCATAAAAGGAAACTAAATTTGAGTTTGGTTTTGTCCTAAACTTATCTTACGATTGTAGGTTGGAAATGATGAATTTACTTGGATGGGGATGTATACACCATAAAATCTAAGTGGAAAAGTTTTTGCTCTAACTCATGAGAATGATTATGAGGAAACAATTTCGCTAGTAGATTTTAAAGATAAGATAAATATCATTATGGTTAGTAGTTATGAGTTGTTGTTTACCTCATAATGTTCACAAGTCAAGTGTGCATTGATAATGCGTAAACGTATCAGTAGCTTGATGTTATAAAACGTATTGTTGTGGATGATTTAACGAGTAAATAGTGCAAGCATATAAGTTAAAGTCTATTCATTCCTTTTGCCCTAATAGGAAAAGTGATATCTTTGGGCCCTTCTATGATTTGATGTTGACATCTAAAGTGCTTGGCCAAGCATGGACTTAATTGATGTGTTCAATTGGTAGTCTGATTTCAATCATCATAAATCAGAAATCGGGGAAAAAAACTTGGACAATGTGATTGATTGTCTCATGTCTATACGATATCTTGTAGAATGGAGGAATATTTTATCACTTTTCTTAGGACACATAACTAACTGGGTCAGAGTTCGACAACGGCTTTTGGAAGCTACAATTTATTGATCAGTTTGGAAGTTATACTGGGCTAAGCATTAAAGGAGATGTAATAGTAAAGGTCAACCTTTTTAACTCGTTTTGAAGTATTAAAAATGAATTATTTGAGTATTATGTGCTTTATACTTAATTATAAAAAATTAAGGATAAAAATAAGCATCAAAAATAAAATGTTAGATAAACTTGATATCTATGAAGAAAGTTGTTGTGGTCGTAACAAGGATTCCGTAGATATAAATAACGTCAAAATCCGGGTTATAACGAAGAAGTTATGACCTGTCGAAGTTTCACGACAAAACTGACACGACACCGGAAATCGTAAAAAAATCAATTTATCATAGAATACTTTTTAGCCTTTGTATTCAAAATGAAAGTTGTAGAGTACGTCTCCACCTTCACGTGGATGTAAAGAATGTCAAAAACGGAGCTCATATGCAAAAGTTATGGCCTTCCGAAGTTGTAGCTATCTGAGAGCATAACACGTGTCAAAAACCCTAATCTGACTGGACTCACGGCGCGAGCATCAATTCTCACGATGTGAGGAGTCAAAACGCCTCATTTTGAAGCTAGAAGACGCATGACAAGTCTATAGGATGATAAGTCAAAGTTCACGACGTGAGCAATAGATTTCTCATTACATGAGGTGTCAAACGGACATTATGCAAGCCTAAAACGCAAATGGCGAAGCTACGAGGTGATCAACCATGGCTCATGACGTGAGCAATGAGTTCTCATGATGTAAGAGTCCAAATTTTGGACTATAAATAGAAGGCTCGCCTTCTTTGTTCTGGTTAAAAAAATGCATCTTTCTCTCACGTTTGTTGAAGTCGTTCCACGTCCCGAGCCCGATGATCACAAACCGCTGACTCTTTCTAGTTAGATTATATCCAGTGACGTTACTAAGGTCAGTGTATAGTCAATTTCATCTTACACATAGATATGTAATATTGTATATAAAATACATGCTATGTGTATATACATTGTTTGTTTATTTGAGATGGATGTTGAATGAACGTTTTAGACATGTTTAAAAGATTTAAACTGTATATGTATTTTTATCTACAAATATGTTGGGTAAACATGGGTAGATGAAATAGTTAATGTGTGATGAAATAAAATGATGAGAGACCTCGAAGTTGTCGATGTTCCAGTCATCTAGAGGAGTACAGATGACGACCACAGACTTTTCTAGACAGTCCAGTGGAACGCTAGCAGGCTCGCAACATGTAGGTGTTTGTGAACGATGTGTTGACCGATGTACTCCATCCCCATCATGGTTGCCTTACAAACATTTATGGCTGAGGAATCCCCTTAGCAGTAGTGTCCATCCCGATGATGATCCTTAGGCTAGGTCCCTTATAATAGGTGTTTAGGGACGTAAAGTAAAGATAATGGGAACTGGTAATCAGGGTTAATGTTGGTTGATTAAATTAATAAATTTATTTATTGTGGGTTTAAAACCTTATGTGCTCACCAGGCTCCCAAGCCCGACCCACTCAACTTTTTGTATTACAGGTAGTGGAACAAGAGCATAGTTGGATAATGATGAGGGATTTTGGATTATAGGCCAGTAGATGTAAATAAATATTGTAAGGCCTATATCGTACTATGTATGCTTTTGATACGTATCGATGCTGACATCCTAAGTTTGTAATGAAATGAAAATACATTTCATTAAGAAATGATTTGATAAATTTTTTATCATATATTGTTTTGGGAACAAATTCCGCAACACTTTAGATAGAAAGATTACTCTGATTTTATTATAAAAGCATAAATGAAATTGGTCTTTTCTGGTCGTAAAAATGGGGATGTCACAGTTGGTATCAGAGCATTAGTTTAATCGAACTAGGAATTTGTAGGATTTTTAGACTTAAACTTAGAATGCTAAGCGATGATTGTGAGATGAGTGTCTAATATACTTTAGACATGAGCACTGTTATATTTTAGGAAAGATGCCTAAAATGCTTTTATGTGCTAAATGCTATATGTTTGTCATATATGCTATTATTTGTTCGGATCTATGGTCTGTTGCCGACCGGATCTTGAAACCTTATGTGTTTAGGATTCTAAGCGTATGACTATGATACTAGAACTAGCATGTAATGTTTCAGAGTGACAAGGAGAATTTAAATGTCTATCATGAATCAAGATCTAAATTCACCTAATTTGGTGTAAAGATTAAAATGGAATGAACCTGAAGTGGAGTTGGAAATGCAAATATGAATCAACAACCTCAATCCCAAGTTATTGAGCAATTGCCAATAGTAGAAGCTGCACCAGAACCAATCACAATGACTGGAGTACAAGCCATGATTCAGGCAATGCTGGTGGAACAAAGGGAAGAAATGTGACAACTATTCCTAAACAACATGAGTGAACCTTCAATGCCTATTGAACAACCTGAACTAAATGAAGGATAGTCAGAGGAAGGAAATTACAGCTGCACTGTCAGTCAAGCGGAACCCACAATGGTAGAAAGGAATGACCCGGAGAGGGAAATCAACAAAGATGGGCATTTGTATAAGAATTTCTTGTGTTCCAAACCACCAAGTCTTTCCGAAAGTCCAAAGCCTGTAGAGATTATGGACCGGATCTCCGAAATGGAGATGGTATTTGAAAGCTGCAACTGTAGCGACAAGTAGAAAATTGTTTTTGTTGTCAGACAACTGCTACTCGGAGTTTTAAGTTGGTGGAAGCTATTGGCAGACACGATGCCACGAGGAGAAGCTTTGAAGATGTCTTGGGAAGCACTCTTAGAGCATTTGGAAATGGAATATTGCTCCGTAATAGATCTGATAGATCTAAACAATGAATTTCAGAAGAAAGGGGAAATGAGCATTGATGACTATGCTACTGTATTTACTGAAAAGATGAAGTTATTTCCTTATCTAGTGCCAACTAAACTTGCCAAGATTGAAAATTTTGCTAAGGGATTGCCATCAGACTTTAGCCCAATAGTCAAAATGGCAAGCACGTTAAAGGCAACCATTAGAGTAGCCAAGAATGTTGAGACCCAGTTAAAGGAAAGGGGTCAGGAGAGGGCAGAGGTTGGTGAGAAAAGGAAGTTCGATGGATCTTCGAGATCCAACAAGAAAAGTAAATTCTTGAAGTCTGGTTCGAGAGGAGGAGGAGGCAAAGCAAAATGGTATGACAAGTGTAAGAAGAAACAAGTTGGGAAATGTGGCGAGGAGGTCAATTGTTTTAAATATGGAAAACCTGGGCATTATGCCAATGAATGCACCTTCAATAAGAAAGTTTGTTATGGGTGCAATGAAGAAGAGAACATTTTGAGGGACTACCCGAAGAAGAAAGAGGTAGTAAGGCCCAATCTCCCACCAAAGCCAAAGGCAAGAGCTTTCCAGATGACAGTTGAAGCCGCAAAGGATGCAACAGATGTCGCTTCAGGTATCTTTCTTGTAAATGGATTACCTGCAAATTTATTGTTTGATTCTGAAGAAAATTACTCCTTTATATAACATAAATTTGGTGGAAGACTAGCATTGCCTATTGAAAAACTTGATGATGCCATAATTGTAGAAGTTTTTAGTTGCAAATTCATACATATTAACAATTGCATTAAGAATATTATCATCGACTTAAATGGGAATGAATTCCACGAGGAGTTGTTACCCATTGAGTTGAATGGTTTCGACATCATACTGGGGACGGATTGGCTTAGCGCCAATGATGCTGAGATACTGTGTATGAAAAAGATAGTGAGGGTAAACTCGCTTGGAAAAGAGTCATTTATGGTGTACGGAGACAAGCATAGAGTAAATTCTGGAATCGTTTCCCTAATGAAAGCCAGAAAATGTTTATCTAAAGGATGCACGTCATACTTGGCATTCGTGATCGATGCTAAAAAGGAGAATAAGGAGATGCAAAGTATACCAAAGGTGTGTGACTATCCGGAAGTATTTCTTAAAAATCTTCTTGGATTGACCCCTGATAGACAATTGGAGTTTCGAACATACTTTTTACCAGGAACAAAACCAATAGCAAAAACACCATATCGATTAGCACCAACGGAGATTAAGGTGATTATGATGCAACTTTAGGAGTTGTTGGACAACAGTTTCATTAGAAAGATGGATAGACTACAGAGAGTTGAAGAAGGCAACAATAAAGAACAAGTACCCGTTGCCAAGGATTGATGACATGTTCGATCAACTGCAAGGTTCGAGCTATTTCTCGAAAATCCATCTTAGGTTAGGATATCATCAGCCAAAGGTGAGTGAGTAGGATATTGAGAAGACTACATTCAGAACAAGATACGAACACTATGAGTTCTTGGTTATGTCGTTTGGACTAACCAATGCTCCAGCAACATTCATGGATTTGATGAACAAGGTTTGTAAACCATTCGTCGATAAATCCATGATAGTGTTCATAGATGACATTTTGATTTATTCAAAAAGCAAGTAGGAGCATGACAAGCATCTGCGAAAAGTGTTAGAAGTTCTAAAAATGGAGAAGTTGTATGTAAAGTTCTCCAAATGTGATTTTTGGATTTAAAAAGTCCAATTTTTAGGTTATGTGGTTAACCAATAAGGGATCATGGTTGTCCCAACTAAGATTGAAGCTATAATAAAGTGGGAACAACCAAAAAGTCCAACAGAGATCCGAAGCTTTCTGGGATTCGCCGGATATTACCAAAGATTTATCCAAGGCTTTTCTTCGATAGCTGCTTCATTGACAGCTTTGACACATAAAGGAGCTACTTATACTTGGAATGAGAAGAACGAGGAAGCATTCGAAAAGCTAAAGAAGAAGTTGTGTGAAGCACCGATTCTTTCTTTACTTGACGGAGTTGAAGACTTCGCAGTTTATAGCAATGCATCTGGAGTCCGGTTAGGTTGTGTTCTGACCTAAAGGGATAAAGTGATAGCATATGCATCGAGACAGTTGAAAGAACATGAAAAGAACTACCCACTCATGATTTGGAATTAGAAATGGTAGTATTTTCCCTAAAGATATGGATGCATTATCTCTACGACACGAAGTCCAAACTTTTCACTGACCATAAGAGTCTCCAGTATCTCTTTAAGCAGAAGGAATTGAATATGACGAAACGACGTTGGATAGAGTTACTTTAGGATTACAACTGTGAAATACTCTATCACCCTGGTAAAGAAAATATTGTATCTGATGCTTTGAAAGGAAAATGCCAAGAGCACTAAGAATTGTAATTGTCTCAACGATTGTAGAAAGCATCAAGAAAGCTTAGGAAGAAGCTTTAGAGAAAAATGACCGAAAGGAAGAATGCTTGGGCAAAATGTTAGTGTTCAATATAAACAGTCAAGGACCGAAGGTATTCCAAGGTAGGATTTGGGTACCTAAGATTAGAGGAATAAGGGATCTTCTGATGGAGGAAGCCCACAAGTCCGTGTACTCGATTCATCCCGGCAACATGAAAATGTATAGGGATCTGAAAACCTACTACTGGTGGCCGACGATGAAGCACGATATTGCAAAGTATGTGGAAGAGTGTGTGACATGTATGAGGGTTAAGGAAAAACATCAGAAACCGTATAGGAGTTTAGAACCTTTACTTATACCTATGGGTAAATAGGAAGACATCACCATGGATTTTGTGAGTAAACTATGCAGAACGAAGGGCGTTCATGTCATGATTTGGGTGGTCGTTGATCGGTTTACTAAAAGTTCACACTTCATAGCAGCCAATGAAAAGTGGTCTATGGATAAACTCGCAAATGCTTACGTGAAGGAGATAGTAAGACTTCATGGTGTTCCTTAAACGATTGTATCAGATCGTGATAGTCATTTCACGTCATGGTTTTGGAGAAGTCTACAAAAAGAATTGGGTACAAAGTTGTGTCTAAGTACAACCTACCACCCGCAAACTGGTGTTCAGAGAAAACGAACGATTCAAACATTGGAGGACATGCTAAGGGCATGTACCCTAGAATTCCAAGCTAACTGGGATGAACATTTACCTCTGGTATAATTTTCCTACAATAATAGTTTCCATTCGAGCATCAAGATGGCACCTTATCAAGATCTGTATGGACAGAAGTGTCGAACACCGTCATGTTGGCTTGAAGCTAGAGAAAAGCAGTTTATGGGATCCATGATAGTCCATCAGACTACTGAAAAAGCTGAAAGTGATTAGGGAAGGGATGTTAGCATCTTAGGATCGTCAAAAGAGCTATGCTAACAAGAAAAGACAACTAATGATATTCGAAGTTGGAGATTTGGTTTTACTTAAAGTCTCGCCATAGAAGGGACTTATAAGATTTGGTAAAAGGGGAAATTTGAGTCCAAGGTTTATTAGACCGTTTAAAGTTCTTCAAATGATTGGGAACCAAGCTTACAAGCTACAACTACCATAATAATTAGACGGTATTCATAACACTTTCCATGTGTGTTATTTAAGGAAGTTCATGGGAGAAGTTCCTGAAATAATTCCAATTTCTGAATTAGGGATGGATGAAAGCAAGAGGTTAATTGAAGAACAAGAGGCAATTGTTGACCATATGACTAAGAAGTTCCGACGCAAGATGGTCAATTTAGTGCTTGTGTGATGCAAACGTACGAATGGTGTGACAATCGGCAAGCTTCTGGTCAAGCCAAAGTCAAGTCAAGGTCGACAACTCAATCTGGTCAGCTCAACTAGTGTTTAAATGTTAGGGACTTATTTATGTTTACTAATGTACAACTATACATCCTAATGCAAAGTAACACTTGAAAGTCCCAAATGTTCAAAATTTAAAACCCTAATCTGATTTAGGGGAGCAACAACACTATAAAGTACTATTAAGTAGCCTTCGGGGGTGTATAACACTCAAAATGGGATGTAACAATGTCTAAAGTCCTTGCTCTACGAAGAAAAAATTAATAAAGCCTCCCGATAAAGTCTCTCTTAATCTCTCCCACTGTATCTCCCTCACTCCCAAATCTCTCCCAAGTATGTGAAATCTCTCCCAAATCTCTCCAGGTATGTGAAATCTCTCCCAAATCTCTCTATGTACCTTCCTTGGTCGAAAACAACCTAAAACCGAAGGAAAAAACCCAGAAGGACCCTCTTGGTCCAGAATCCTCTTAATCCGGAACCCTCTTGGTCCGAAACCTCTTGGTTAGAACCCTGTTAGTCCGGAAAGCCCCCTAAGGAACCAAGAGGACTCACTTCTCCGAAAACCTCCTTGCTTCAGATCTCCCCCACTCCGGAATAAACCTCCCATCCGGACAACCCCATTCTGAGGAAGCCAAGTAGCTCCGGACAATCTCACAACTCCGGAAGTTTCTCGCCCCGCCTCGCCTCGCTTCGAAATTGGTGAGCCGGCTTTGTGCCTCCGATCTGGACCTCCGAACTACACATGTGACTTCAAAAATCCGAGAAAATGCTCTGAAAATTTGAACCTAACTTCAGAACCTTGAAGAGTGACTCCGGAACATCCTTCAGCCCTTCGGACCCTCGCATGAGCAAGGTTCCACTCCAGATTTTTGTCATTTTCGGACTTTTTTATTTATCATTTTAAGACATTTTGACATCAGGAATCACACCAAACTCATATTTTTCATATCTTAGACCCCTTAAACCCCCATTTTATGCCAAAATTAATTATTGTAAATGTATTTATATCTAATAATACCTAAGATTTTTAAGGAGATTCTAAGGAAATCAAGGTATTTAACTTTATTATGTGAGGTAAATCTCTCATTTCCCATGCAAATCTCAGTAAAACACACAGTACCCATAGAAAATAAGCTTTACCCACCAGCCCTCCATGCAAATATCAAGTCACCTCTTTATCCTCCTAGTTAGATACATCAACCTTTCCTCCCCAAGTTCCACTTCCTATTTTCACTTCCAGAAAGCTCCTAAGGGTGCTCTCCACTTACTCAAGCTTCAAGTCTCATCTTCTTCAAAGAAAATTTTCAAATTTCTTTTGTAGGTATTTTATCCTCTTTGAATAATTATTCTTAACATTATTTTATGATTTCATTATATTTACACATAAAAATTATTCTTAGAGTACTCTAAAGAATTAAGAATCTTCCAAGTTTTGGAGCTTGGAAACTTCCTCACTTGTCTCAAATCACCCAACAAGCTAACCAAGGTGAGCTTGATACCTTACCTTTTTCAATGTTTTTAGTATTTTTGGGGGAGAGTAAAAGTCAGCTATTGTTCTAAATTTCTTGAATAATTTCATGTGAACGTATGTTTGGTATGTGTGTTAAATTATTATTACTATTTTATTATAACTCCCATGAGCATGAAATTTCAAATCTCTGGAAGCATAAGATATTATTTGAATCACCTCATAAAGAATACTTGTTTACATAAGAGCCTCCCAAATTTTTGGGTGTGTCGAGCATGCCTCCCCTTATCCATGTCTTCATATCTAGGAATAAAAAGTTGTTGGTATAAACCTTGAAATGTTAACAATATTTCTAGAACCTTCGAAAATTAGAGCTTTGTGTCCCATTAAGGACTATTTGTAAACTATTAGGTATTATTTATAAATACTTTATATAAATAATTTGACCATAGAAATACACAAATGGAGCCTTTATTACAGAAAAATTCGCATGTCATAAAGCAACTTTCATAACTTCACCCAAGTCATAGTTTTATACGAATCATAACTTGGCATTTTTCTGACAAATTGAGCCGCACTTAGTATTTTATAAAGGAAAAGGGCTTTTTGTCGGCTTCGATAATATTGGGTCATTTTGATAAATATTTAAAGTGGATTTATTCCAACAAACGAAACGAACGAAACAAAATATCTAGTTACGATTACAACTATTATTATTTATTTAGTAAATAATGGTTTTTCACGAATTGCTCAAAGATCGGTTAATATTCTAGTCAGAGAAATCTTCATAGTACATATATTAATACAATTTGTACGCTTTAACTCCTGTAAGAGTTATAACTAGAGTCTCCTGGAGGGAGAGCGGGAATTTGTGTATAGATCTATACGGGATTGACACCCCATACCTTCGTTGTTCGCTACAGCTAGACCAACCAATCTAGGGTGACAAATGTCTTGGACAAAACCGATGCCTGAACAACGTCATAATAGGAACTCTGTCACATCAGTATGTTTATAACAACTCACTAGAATATATCAGAAATTTGTTATACAACATTCACTTTCTGCTTACAGTCAACTATGTTTTGATTACCTCAACGAAACCTTTTCCACACAAGTGTTATACTTTTATTAAAACTACTATATTTTTTATATACATCAGAAAATATAGGATTTTCTGGACGAAGACAATTTAATACGATTTCGAAACAATGCACTAAGGGACACATGCAACTATACTCAATTTGAAACAAGAATTACAACTATTTTGATAAGAAAATATTGGATTTTTTGGATTTCTAAACTATCATCGAAGTTTTATACGCAAATGCTTATGAACTCACCATCATATTTTATGTTGACACTTTTTAAATGACTTGTATTCTCATGAAATCAATAAGCAGGTTATGGATCGTGGACTCAGGAATATTTTGCCATATTCTGGAATTTGCTTACTAATATCTCCTTTGTGTAACTTTTAGAACATAAACATGGGGTAAAAGAATGTAAGCTTTTTATATTGATGTATGATGTTTGGATTTGCTATGTTTCAATTATATAAAATTGTTATGATGACGTCACCCACCTCCGGACGTTTTCGACGTTCTGGTTCGGGGGTGTGACAAATTGGTATCAGAGAATTCTTTATAGTGAACTAGTATATCTAGCCATATAGGATATACAACTATAAATACAATGGGACTAAAACACTCTGACAAAAGAGAACACATACTTGCTTGGACTGTGTCATAACAAGAAATAAAACAAAATAACTTAGAGGTTGAACACTACAGTCAAACCTGGGTAGTTATGTCATCATATCTGGGATAAATATAGCCTGATCAACTATATTTATTTGAGATATGACCAACATGTGTTCGGGAGTGGTTGTGGTGTTGCAACAGGTCTAAAGCTTCCTAAATCGTTATCTAAAAGTTATAAGAACCCACCCTAAAATAAGTAAAATGCTATAGGAGTATTTTGACACACTATCTATTCTCGTACTTATTCTTATGCAGACAACATGGCAGGCTTTCACCACCCCGGAGACCCATACTTTCCCAATTAGGGGAACGGAGGTTGGATTGAGGAAGACCCAGAAGGAGACCCTGAGGAACCCATGCAGGATCCTAAACAACCAAAAGAGTTTGAAGAAGAGGACATCGATGAAGAAGTCGAGGAAGAGGACGAGGAAAAGGTTAAGGAGGATGAGGAATCGGACTCAGAGTCTGAGGTTATCAGCCATCGCTACATGGAAAGGGTACCACCGTATAGGATGGGCGACAATGGACCTACACCTCCTTGGGCTGATGATATCGAGAGATGGGGGCGACGTCAAGGTCAGCAACCACCCTTCGAGATGAATCGAGGTTACTACGATCTTCGCCATGGAGGACCAGCAGATAACGCACTCCCTGTCATGGTCAGATGTATCAGGGACATTGATGCACAAACTCGAGTGACCACCAACCAGGTAATGCATATGCTTGCGGCTATGCAGGTCACGGATACTCGCATGCGAGACCTAGACCGAGACTTCTATCCAATGGAACGATTCATAGAAGATCTTTCCGCTGCACGAACTGAGATCAGAGAATACCATGAGCAACACACCGCTTTGGAAGAGCATGTACAAATCACAGAACGTAGGTTAGCGGAGCTCCAGGAAGCATCCACCTCATCGTCATCACCACCAGAACCGACTCGCAGAGGCTAGTACATGTTCACTCGCTACCGTATCGACTTTCTTCTCTGCACTACCCTATGTATTTTCATGTTAGTTTTTATTTCATTGCGTGTATTGTGTGCCTTTTAAGGGAAAAAATTTATGTACGCAAGAAATCATTATCAATGAAAAGCGGATATATATATTTATTATGATATGATTACCATTGTGCGCTTTATTGTTACTATTGCATGTTGAATTTATACACACTTGTTCATATGCACCCAAAATCACCGATACTATTCTATAATCAAGAAATTATATAGCAAAATACATTGGATACTCATTTCCCTCCTGATCCATGACAGAAAGATTCCGAAGAGACCAAACAGAAAGAACAACAGCACAACACCACCACCGCCGCCCCCGCCGAAAATAAACTCTACGGCCTTCCAAGTGGCAATTTCGGCATCAGTAACAGCAACGTTAACCCACATTCAAAGCGAAAATAATGGTGGTAATGGTCATGGCATGGGAAGCTCCCATCAAGGGATGAATCAAGGACTTATAAGGGCCTACACCTGCAAAGATTTTTCCAATGCAAGACCCCACACTTTAAATGAGAATGGAGGAGTGATAGCCTTGAAACGATGGATCGAGTAGACCGAATCAGTGTTTGAAATATATGATTGTCTAGAAGAAAGTAAGGTCAAATTTGTTGCTTACACCTTCATTGACCAAGCATTGTCGTGGTGGGACGGTCACATTGAGGCTATGACACACCCCGTTGCAAACGCCATGTCCTGGGAAGAACTCAAAGAAATGATGATCGCCGAGTACTGTCCCCAATGGGAGGTGCAAAAGCTTGAGCAAGAATTGTGGAAGCTTACGGTGTAGAACTCAGACATTGACGCATACATCTCAAGGTCTAACGAGCTATCCATCCTATGCGCTGTTATGATTACATTTGAAGGAAAAAAGGTCGAGCGATTCATCTGGGGGTTGACGGATCCCATTCATGGTAATGTAATTGCCTCAAAACCTGAGACCTATGACCGTGCAAAGTGCCTGGCCAAGAAACATTATGATCACAGTGATAAGAAGGGTACAAAAACAACCGAGGGAGAGAGCAAACAGGAAGGAGGAAGCAAGAAGAACTGGGGAAACAAGAGAAAGGGACAACATGATGTAGGGCTATCCAAGAAACCACAGACAGTAACAGTCTATTCTGCTACCGCTTCAGCCGCTTCAGCCGCAGCATCCCAACGCCCCATCCTCAACCACAACAACGCCAACCAACTCATACGTAGGATCAAATCCCAAGTGTGACAAGTGTAACTATCATCAGTACGGGGCATGCAAGGATTTCCAATGCACCAACTGCAATCGAAAGGGACACACTGTCCGGTATTGCAAGATGCCCCCGCAACAAAACAAACAATCCAATGACAACAACGTCGGAGCCAGCCGCATATGTTACGGATATGGGGAAACGGGTCATTATAAATGCAACTACCCCAAGAAAAACAATCAGAATGCAGGAAAGGTCTTAACCATGGGGCAAGGAGAGGCGGTGCAGGATCTAATAGTGGTGGCTGGTACGTTTCCCCTCAATAACTCTTATGCGTTCATTTTATTTGATAGTGGTGCTGAACGAAGCTTCGTAAGCAACAAATTCAAGCACTTACTCAATCAAAATCCTCACCAATTGAATGACACTTATACGGTCGAGATGGCCAACAGTAAAACAAAATCAACCAACAATGTCTATGTAGGCTGCACACTAATGTTAAATAATCACTCTTTCCCAATCAGTTTGATGCTTGTTAATATTTGGAGCTTTTATGTGATTGTTGGCATGGATTGGTTAAGCCCCCACCATGCTGAGATTATGTGTTACGAGAAAGTCGTTCGTCTTCACCTACCCAACAATGAAACCATAATATTTTATGGCGATAAACCTGGCTCTAACCTCTGAATCATTTCTAGAATCCAAGCAGAAAAGTTCCTGCATAAAAAGAATCACGCCTTTATTGCTCATGTCGTGGATAAAATGAAGGAGGAGAAAAGTATGAACGATATTCCTGAAGTACGTGACTTTCCCGATGTATTTCCTGAGGATTTTCATGGATTACCTCTTGAGAGCCAGGTCGAGTTCCGAATCGATCTTGTACCTGGAGCCACCCCTATCTCCAAATCACCATACAGATTAACTCCTGCCGAGATGCAAGAGTTATCTAGTCAACTAAGTGAGCTTCTCGACAAAGGGTTCACCAGGCCGAGTTTCTCACCTTGGGGAGCTCTGATTCTGTTTGTCAAGAAGAAAGATTGGTGTTTCAAAATGTGCATAGATTGTCGAGAATTGAACAAGCTCACCATCAAGACTCGATACCCACTTCCCCGAATCGATGATCTATTCAATCAACTCCAAGGAGCCAGTTACTTTTCTAAGATAGATCTGAGATCCGGATACCATCAACTAAGAGTCCGAGAGAAGGATATCCCAAGGACCACTTTTTGAACCCGTTATGGACACTTTAAGTTCGTAGTCATGCCTTTCGGTCTCACAAATACGCCAATAGCTTTCATGGATCTAATGAATAGAGTATGTCGGCCATTCCTTGATAACTTCGTGATTGTCTTCATCGATGATATACTTGTTTACTCTAAGAGCAGGGAAGAGCACAACCAACATTTACGATAGATTTTGGGAACATTGAGAGCGGAAAAGCTTTACGCAAAATTCTCAAAATGCAAGTTTTAGATTCGTAGAGTGGAATTTTTGGGTCACATAGTCAGTGAAAAGGGAATACATGTGGACCCTGCCAAGATCAAAGCTATTGAGGGCTAGGCAACCCTAAGAACCCCAACCAAAATCCAATAATTTTTAGGCCTCGCTGGTTATTACCGAAGATTCATCCAAATTTTCTCCAAAATTGCCAAGCCTCTCACCGCTCTCACCCAAAAAGGTGCACCTTTCCTTTGGAATGACAAACAAGAAGTTGCCTTCCAAACCCTACAACAAGCCTTCTGCAGTGCTCCAGTACTGTCCTTACCAGAAGGAATGGAGGACTTCGTACTATACTGTGATGCTTCCAATCAAGGGTTAGGTTGTGTGCTTATGCAGCGAGGAAAGGTGATAGCGTATGCCTCAAGACAAATAAATACCTACAAAATAAACTACACCACCCACGACCTCGAGCTGGGATCTGTGGTCTTCGCTTTAAAGATTTGGAGGCACTACCTATATGGTACCAAGTGCACCATCTTCACAGATCACAAGAGCCTCTAGCATATCCTGAGCCGAAAGGAATTGAAAATGAGACAACAAAGATGGGTCAAACTGATAAACGACTACGAGTGCAAAATCAAGTTCCACCCAGGCAAAGAAAATGTAGTAGCCGATGCCTTAAGTCGAAATGAGTACTCGGGTCGCCGAGTAAAGACACTGACAATGACCATCCATTCCCATTTGTCCTAAAAAATCAAAGAGGCCCAATAGGAAGCCTTGAAGCCGGAAAACATCACCAATGAATCATTGCACGGAATGGAAAAGAATCTAATGATCAAAGAAGACGGAGGCTCTGGACACCGAAGTTCGGTGGATTCCGGGACGTGATAATGAATCAGGCTCATAAAATGAGGTACTCTAGCCATCCGGGTTCCGACAAGATGTACCTAGATATCAAACAATATTATTGGTGGCCAAATATGAAAGTAGCGATTGCTACTTACATTGGCAAGTGTCTCACTTGTGCCAAGGTTAAGGTGGAGTATCATATCGGGTCTACTTCAGCAACCTGAAATACCCGAGTGGAAATGGGAGAGGATAATAATGGATTTTATAACCAAATTACCCAAGACGACAGACGACCTAGATCCTATGTGGGTGATTGTTGACCGATTGACCAAATCCACCCATTTACTACCAATAAAGGAGACGTACAAGATGGAAAGACTGACTCGAATATACCTGAAAGAGGTGCTAAGACTTCATGGACTCCCCATATTATCTCAGATCGGGATAGTTGATTCACCTCTCGTTTTTGGCAGTCGCTCCAAAAAGCATTGGGAACCCGACTAGATATGAGCACTGCCTACCACCCCCAAACAGATGGCTAAAGCGAGCGAACTATTCAGACTCTAGAAGATATGCTCCGAGCATGTGTAATAGATTTTGGCAAAGCCTGGGATACCCACTTGCCCCTAGTTGATTTTTCATATAACAACATCTACTACACAAGCATGGAGTCGCCCTATTTGAGGCCTTGTATGGCCGGAAGTGCAGATCGCCCCTTTGTAGGGCCGAAGTGGGAGACACCCAGCTGGAAAGAGGGCAATTACCAGATAACACTCTTGCAGGACCTGAGATCATTCGGTAAACAACTGAGAAAATCATCCAAATCAGGTCACGACTTCAAGCGTCGCGGGATAGACGGAAAAGTTAGGCAGAAAAAAGACAAAAGTTGCTGGAGTTCCAAGTAGGAGACCGCGTGTTACTAAAATTCTCTCCCTGGAAAGGGACGATCCGCTTCGGGAAACAAGGAAAGTTAAACCCGCAATACATCATACCATTCTTGATTCTTGCCCAAATTGGTCTGGTGGCCTATAAGAGGAAACTACTCTCCGAGCTCAGCAACGTGTACCCCGTGTTTCATGTATCGAATTTGAAAAAGTGCTTATCGGATGAAACCCTTGTTATTCCTCTAGATAAACGAGAATCTCTTGTTCGTGGAAGAACCAGTCGAAATCATAGACAGAGAAGTGAAGCGTACTAAGCAAAGTCACATCCCAATTGTAAAGTTCGTTGGAGTGCTAAATGCGGGCATGAATTCACCTGGGAACATGAA
Organism: Lactuca saligna; assembly: GCF_052625555.1. Taxonomy (NCBI): domain Eukaryota; kingdom Viridiplantae; phylum Streptophyta; class Magnoliopsida; order Asterales; family Asteraceae; genus Lactuca; species Lactuca saligna. The sequence continues at coordinate 201,249,380 of NC_136419.1, read as the reverse complement.
GACCAAATGCTACAGAATTATCCCCACCTTTTCGCTAAACCTTGAAGGCTACTTCAAAGAAAAATTTTGGGACGAAATTCCCTCGAGCAAGGGATGATGTGACAACCGGAAAGCTGGTCAAGCCAAAGTGAAGTCAAGGTCAACAAGTCAATCTGGTCAACTCAACTAGTATTTATATGTTAGGGATTTCTTTATGTTTACTAATGTACAACTATAAATCCTAACGCAAAGTAACACTTGAAAGTCCCAAATGTTCAAAATTTAAAACCCTAATAAGATTTAGGAGAGTAACAGCTCTATAAAGTAGTATTAAGTACCCTTCGGGGGTGTGTAGCACTCAAAATGGGATGTAACTAAGTCTAAAGTCCTTGCTCTACGTAGAAATACATTAATAAAGGCTCCCGATAAAGTCTCTCTCAATCTCTCCCTCTCTCCCAAATCTCTCCAAGTATGTGAAATCTCTCCCAAATCTCTCCAAGTATGTGAAATATCTGTCAAATCTCTCCAAGAATGTGAAATCTCTTCCAAATCTCTCCAAGTATGTGAAATCTCTTCCAAATATCTCTATGTACCTTCCTCAGTCGAAAACAACCCAAAACCGAAGGAAAAAACCCAGAAGGACCCTCTTGGTCCGGCATCCTCTTGGTCCGGAACCCTTTTGGTCCTGAACCTCTTGGCTGGAACCCTGTTAGTCTGGAAAGCCCCTTAAGGAACCAAGAGGACCCACTTCTCCAAAACCCTCCTTGCTTCAGATCTCCCCCACTACGCAATAAACCTCCCATTCGGAGAACCCCATTCCGAGGTAGCCAAGTAGCTCCAGACAATCTCATAACTCCAGAAGTTTCTCACCCCGCCTCGCCTCGTTTCGAAACTGGTGAGCCGACTTTGTGCCTCCGGTCTGGACCTCCAGACTGCACATGCGACTTCGGAAATTAAAGAAAATGCTCCGGAAATGTGAACCTAACTCCGGAACCTTGAAGAGTGACTCCGGAACTTCCCTCAGCCCTTCGCACGCTCGCAGGAGCAAGGCTCCACTCCGGATTTTTGTCATTTTCGGACTTTTTTTTATCATTTTAAGACATTTTGACATCGGGAATCACACCAAACACATATTTTCATATCTTAGACCCCTTAGATCCCCATTTTATGCCAAAATTAATTATTTTAAACGTATTTATATAAAATAACACCCAATATTTTAAAGGAGATTCTAAGGAAATCAAGGGGTTTGACTTTATAATGTGAGGTAAATCTCTCATTTCCCAAGCAAATCTCAGTAAAACACACAATACCTATAAAAAATAAGCTTTATCCACCTGCCCTCCATGCAAATGTCAAGTCACCCCTTTATCCTCCCATTTAGATACGTGAAACTTTCCTCCCCAAGTTCTACTTCCCATTTTCGCTTCCAGAAAGCTCCTAAGGGTGCTCTCCACTTACTCAAGTTTCAAGTTTCATCTTCTTTAAGGAAAATTTCCAGATTTCTGTTGTAAGTATTTTATCCTCTTTGAATATCAATTCTTCACATTATTCTAAGATTTCATCATATTTACACATAAAAATTATTCTTAGAGTACTCTAAAGATTTAAGAATCTTCCAAGTTTTGGAGCTTGGAAACTTCCTCACCTCTCTTCAAATCACCCATCAAGCTAACCAATGTGAGCTTTATACCCCACCTTTTTCAATGTATTTAGTATTTTTGGGGGAGAGTACAATACAACTCTTGTTCTAAATTTCTTGAATCATTGCATGTGAACGTATGTTTGGTATGTGTGTTAAAATATTATTATTATTTTATTATAACATCCATGAGCATGAAATTTCAAATATCTGGAAGCATAAAATAATATTTGAATCACCTCATAAAGAATACTTATTTACATAAGAGCCTCCCAAGTTTTTGGGTGTATCCAACATGCCCCCCACCTTTTATCCATGTCTTTATATCTAGAAATAAAAAGTTGTTGATATAAACCTTGAAATGTTAAAAATATTTCTAGAACCTTCGAAATTAGAGCTTTGTCTCATATTAAGGACTATTTGCAAACTATTATGGATTATTTATAAATATTTGATAGAAATAATTCCAGCAAGGAAATACACAAATGGAGGCTTTATGACAGAAAAATCCGCATGTCATAAAGCTGTTGTCATAACTTCACCCAAGTCATAGTTTTATACAAATCATAACTTGTCATTTTTTTGACAAATTGAGTCGCACTTAGTATTTTATAAAGGAAAACGGTTGTTTTCCAGCTTCGATAATATTGGGTCATTTTGCTAAATATTTAAAGTGGATTTATTCCAACAAACGAAGCGAACGAAACAAAATATCTAGTTACGATTACAACTATTATTATTTATTTAGTAAATAATGGTTTTTCACGAATTGCTCAAAGATCGGTTAGTATTCTCGTCAGATAAATCTTCACAGTACATATATTAATATAGTATTGTACGCTTTAATTCCTTTAAGAGTTATAACTAGAGACTCTTGGAGGGAGAGCGGTAATTTCTGTATAGATCTATATGGGGTTGACACCCCGCACCTTCATTGTTCGCTACAGTTAGACCGACCAATCTAGGGTGACAAATATCTTGGAAAAAACCGACGCCTGAAGAATGTCATAACAGGCACTTCATCACATCAGTATGGTTATAACAACTCATTAGAATATATCAAAAATGTGTTTATACATAATTCACTTTCAGCTTACAATCAACTATGTTTTGATTACCTCAACGAAACGTTTATAACACAAGTGTTATACTTTTGTTAAACCTACTATATTTTTTATATACATCAGAAAATATAGGATTTTCTAGAGGAAGATGATTTAATACGATTTTGAAACAATGAACTAAGGGACACATGCAACTATACTTGATTTGAACCAAGAATTACAACTATTTTGATAATAAAATATTGGATTTTCTGGATTTCTAATCTATCATCGAAGTTTTATAGGAAAATGATTATGAGCTCACCAACATATTTTATGTTGATGCTTTTCAAATGACTTGTATTCTCACGAAATCAATAAGCAGGTTATGGATCGCGAACTCAGGAATACTTTGTCGTATTCTAGAATTTGCTTACTAATATCTCTTTTGTGTGAATTTGAGAACATAAACATGGTGTAAAACAATGTAAACTTGCAATATTGATGTATGATGTTTGGATTTGCTATGTTTCAATTATATACAATTGTTATGATACTGTACAATGACATCACCCACCTCCAGACGTTTTCGCGCGTTCTGGTTCAGGGGTGTGACAAATGGGCCAAATCTCACCTGGTAAACAGAGAGTGACATGATGAGTTGCTATCCACATTTGTTTGCTAACGCATGATTCCGAGGACGGAATCATCCTAAGGGGAAGAGAATTGTAACGCCTGTGTTTCTGGGCTAATCATTAAAGATGATGTAATAGTCTAGGTCAACCTTTACAACTCATTTTGAAGTAATAAAAATGAATTATTTGAGTATTATGTGCTTTATACTTAATTATAAGAAATTAAGGATAAAAACAAGCTTCAAAAATAAAATGTTAGATAAACCTGATATCTATGAAGAAAGTTTTTGTGGTCGTAAAAGGATTTTGGTGATATAAAGAACGCCAAAATCCAGGTTATAACGAAGAAGTTATGACCTGTCGAAGTTTCACGACAAAACCAGCACGACACCGGGAATCGTAAAAAAATGAATTTATGATAGAATACTTTATAACATTTGGATTCTAAATGACAGTTGTAGAGTACGTCTCCACCTTCGCGTGTATATAAAGAATGTCAAAAACGGAGCTCGTATGCAAAAGTTATGGCCTTCCGAATATGTAGCTGTCTGAGAGCATGACACATGTCAGAACCCCTAATCTGACTGAACTCACAACGTGAGTATCAGTTCTCACGACATGATGAGTCAAAACGCCACATTTCAAAGCTAGAAGACGCACAACAAGTCTACGGGATGACAAGCCAAAAGCTCACGACGTGAGAAATAGATTTCTCACGACCTGAGGAGTCAAACGAACACTATGCAAGCCTAGAATGCAAGCGGAGAAGCTACGAGGTGATCAACCATGGCTCACGACATGAGAAATGAATTCTCACGACGTGAGAGTCCAAATTTTGGACTATAATTAGAAGGCTTGCCTTCTTTGTTCTGGTTACAAAAACGCATATTTCTCTTTCGTTTGTTGAAGCCGTTGCGCATCCTGAGCCCGAAGATCACAAACCGCTGACTGTTTCTAGTTAGATTCTATACAGTCATGGTATAGTCACTTTCATCTTACACATAGATATGAAGTATTTTATATAAAATATGTGCTATGTGTATATATATTGTTTGTTTATGTGAGATGGATGTTGAATAAACGTTTTATACATGTTTTAAATGATTTAAACTGTATATGTATTTTTATTTACAAATATGTTGGATAAAACATGGGTAGATGAAATAGTTGACGTTTGATGAAATAAAATGATGAGAGGCCTCGAAGTTGTCGATGTTGCAGTCATCTAGCGGAGTATAGATGATGACCACAGACTTTTCTAGACAGTCCAGTGAAATGCTAGCAGGCTTGAAACCTGTAGGTGTTTGTGAACGATGTGTTCACCAGTGTACTCCATCCCCTTCATGGTTGCCTTATGGACAGTTATGGATGAGGAATCCCCTTAGCAGTAGTATCGATCTCAATGATAATCCTTATGTTAGGTCCCTTATGATAGGTGTTTAGGAACGTAAAGTAAGGATAATCGGAACGAGTAATCAGGGTTATTATTGGTTGAGGAAATTAATAAGTTTATTTATTGTGGGTTGAAAACCCTATGTGCTCACCAGGCTCCCAAGCCCGATCCACTCAGCTTCCTGTATTACAAGTAGTAGGACAAGAGCATAGTTGGATGATGACGAGGGATTTTTGATAATAGACCAGTAGATGTAAATAAATGTTGTAAGGCCTGTATCGTACTGTTTATGCTTTTGATCTATATCGATGTTGACATCCCAAGTTTTTAATGAAATGAAAATACATTTCTTTAAGAAATGCTTTAATAAGTTTTTATCATATTTTGTTTTAGGAACAAATTCCGCAACACTTTTAATTAAAAGATTACTCTGATTTTATTATAATAGCATAAACGAAATTGGTCTTTTATGGCCGTAAAAATGCGGATGTCTCATTAAACTTATCCAAGTTGGAGACTATTCGATTAGGTGTCTAAGCCCATAAATATGATTGGTATAAACTTGAATTGATGGTAGCATAGTTGTTTTGGATTGCCCTCAAACCTAGCAATTGAATATGATAGCTTTTAGAGAGTGAGACTGATTTATTAATTTATTATATGATTAATAAATTAATTGGAAATGAAGATAAATAGTTTATTAATATATTATGAGAATAATATATTAATTGGAAAAAATATTATTTAACTAATAATAAATATGAAATTAATTAGAATTAATTTTGGGTTTAATTGGAGTAATTAAAAGTGAAGGGTCTGTTTGATTATTTATTGAAAGTTGAGGAAAGGAGCCTATGAACCTCATTGTATGAGGTGGACGGAAATCACTACGGCAAACCCAAGGAATTCCGTGCAAGCCCCTTGAAAGAGGAGGATGGGCTGCTTGGTCACCAAACAAAGAGATTATGGTTTCCTCATTAAACCCTAACTTTGGCACCAAGTTACCTTAGCTATAAAAATACCATTGGGCTTAGAATTTTGGCCATGACATTCCTTTAGAGGTTTAGGGCTGAAATTCTACCTCTATCCCCCCCCCCCTCTCTCTCTCTCTCTCTCTCTTCAAGCTCCTTGGTTGCTAGGGTTTGGATGAGAACCATTAGAGGTACGACACTTGTGGCGCTTGCTTCTAAGTGTCTTTCAAGGAGGATTTCAAAATTGTTTGCTACAACAATCTTTTAAGGTAAGTTTCTTTGTCTTATGAATTAGTTTGTTCATAGGAAAGTTTTGTAGGATGAGTATTCATAGTATGTTGTTATATGTGAAAGACATGGATCTTATTAGATTGCATTTACCGTAATCATTTGAATTGTTTAAATGTTTTCCGTTTAATGCATTGTAGTTGTAACCCATCAAAAATTCATTCATTTTTTTTAGCACACCATATTATTATAAAATTAGTTGAATGTTTGTACGTCAAATACAACAATATAATTAAATATTAGTAAATATATGTTATTAAAAATAGCAATGTATTAAGTTGTTATAAAACGTTATAACTATTTAAAATACATGAAAAAAAAATAAATAAATATTTATATCATTCATCTTAATCGATGACAACAAAAATAATTTTAAAATTTTAATTTATTGTTATTTACATATTATGATGGTTAACCGTTTACATTGATATATTTTAAAATTATATCATCTTAATTGTTAATGAATTAAAAAGTATTTATATGGAAAAAAATCATATTACAAAAATATAGCCTTTCTGTATTATTTGTTTGTTAATTTGTAAATTTGATTTAACATTATATTTATATTATTACAATTTATCAGTTTGAATACACATGATTTAAATTCAACTTATTAAACCATTTATTAGTTTTCATATTGATTAGTTATTTAAAGCATTTACTGTTTCTAAAGTAACTTAATATAAAATATATATATTTATGTTATTTATAATTAATATTATTTTGAAGTAATAAATAAAAGGGGAAAATACCTCTTTGAAAAATTCTAATTATTATATAAAAATATTTTTGATGTGTTAACCAATAAAGTGTGTGGGGTCAATATAAGGGCCTTAAGTTACTTACACTCTATTTATTGCTTCATAAATAACTGGGGGAGGCGTTAATGTTTCATATATTAGCACATTTAGGCATTAGACATATGGACTATAAAAGAATTATAACTTCAATATGTGTCATGGCCAAAGCATGATGTGCACCAAAAGATAACAGATAAAGCAACTTAACTGACAAGAAGCAAGTGTTAGAATATAAATCTATTTATGTAGATAATCACGGTAAAAGTTAGAGATATTGTATATTGATTAGGATCCTTTGATTTTAGGATCGTTTACTTTTTGGATCGATGTCTTCTGTTGTGTATTTATATTTCCTTTTGTTTTCAATGAAGGGAGGGGGAAAACACTCCACTTTCAAGTAAGAATATAAACCTATTTATGTGGATAATCACCGTAAAAGTTAGAGATATTGTATATTGATTAGGATCCCTTGATTTTAATATCGTTTCCTTTTTGGATCCATGCATTATGTTATGTATTTATATTACTGTTTGTTTTCAATGAAGGGAGAGAAAACATTCCACTTTCATGGTATTAGAGCACAAATTAGATTCTACAAAAAGTAATTTAATATTTTTGACAAATTGACACGAACATCACAAAGATTTATTGCTAAGAGCATTACATTGAATGTCTTTATTTGTTCTAATAAATTTGAAAAAATAGAAGCTCCCGGATGACCCAACTGATCATTGCATAACATAGGAGTGATAACAACAAAAGCGAAGTGATTATTGACTTTAGTGGTGGTGAGCAGATAGAGTTCTCCACGACTCTCACATATCATTAGAGGGTTCCCCATATGTAAATCTTTCACCAAACAACCAAGGGGATCAAATTCAACAGATACCCAATTATCATTGAAAACTTTACGAACATATATGAGATTTTTCACAATATTATGAACATGAAGAACATTTTTCAACATGAAAGGTGGATGTGGAGGTTTGATAGTAGATTGACCATAACTGTGAATGGGAATAACATTACAATTTCCGAAAATGATAATATGTTTACCACAAAAATTATAATAAGATGAGAGGTTACATGTGTCGGATGTCATGTGAGATGAAGCGCATGTATCAATGTATCACTTTGGGTCTGGTGGTTTCATGCCCAGTGTATGCATGGCAGTCTCAATATCAGTGAAAGATGGCCCATGTGTTGAACCCAATTGTAAGCCAGTAGCTAAGCATACTTTTTTAGGTTGTTGTGGTCTCGGATTTGGGCCAAGAAGTCCCTAATGTTGGGAATTGGTGTTGCCAAAAGAATTTGGTCTAGCACTTAGGGTCGTAGGGTAAGGGAATGGAGGCATAGGTCATGGACCCTATAGCCATTGTCACTGTTGTTTTCCTGAATGTCGTGAGTTTCCACCATCATGAATGTTACTAGTACCACCACGACTACAAGCTCCTCCACGATTTCCATTATGATTTCATCCTCCATTTTGACCACCACAAAAGACCCTCTAAGATACCCCAAAGTATTACCCCCATCTTGGCATGATGTTTTTTTTTTATGATAGTCATTAAATTCCCTATGAACAACTACCATTGCTGCAGGGATGATTTGAGTGGTCTTTTTCACATCTGCTTCTTCAAGAGTCAATATGGATATTGCCTGATAGAACTGAGGTAGGGAATTAGTTTTCATAAGAAGAGTATCCACTTCACTATATGCTTTAGTAAGCCTAGACACCATTTGAATTCCCAATCGATCATTAGAAATCGAGGCTCCGATGAGATTCTCCAATTGATCCGCAAGAACCTTAAGCCAGTGGCAGTAGGCAGAGGTGTTTGGAAAATACTCCATGTGGCTACAATAGAACTCCTATTCAAGAGTAATAACATGTGAATGCTTATTGTCTTGAAAGATGCCATCAGCCTGTTCTAGGCTTCCATGACATTTGAGCCGGGTTCAATAATCGTGTGCAACAGATCACTGGATATTGTTACATATATCCATTAAAGGATGGTTGCATCAAGGGTAAGCCACAACTCCTTCTCTTCGTCAGTGGTTAGTGTTTTCGCTTCTCATGTATCATGTTTGATCATATGGTGATACACCTTGTGGGACCTAGCATGGATTTTGAACAATTCTGCCTAAGTAGAGTACTGAACCTCCTCTATATCCATAATAATAGAGACATGGTTTTTGCTATTTGATATCGTAAGGGCATGATGAATAGATGGAGACATCTTGGAGGATGAAGAAGAAGAAGATTAAGATAAAGATGATTTAGAGGCTTTTGGAGAGTTTAGCTCTGATACTATGAAACTTTCAGCAAGTACATCGACCTTAGATTTAAGAGGGTAGAGTTCACCAAGGGTACCTAAAAACAAGAACCTTATGGGACTAATATGTACGAGAACACCGACCCTAAGATTAAAGGGTGGATTTTACGACCCCCATGACACAAATGGTTTGTGCAGTTATATAGAAAACATAAAAAATATTTCAAAATATTAAAGGATCACAATACAAGCAGTTGGTAATTCAAAATCATGGATGAAATATTATCAGGGAATCGTTGGAGGCGGTAATACAAACACCATCATGTTGCGGGATTAGCAGGAAGTTTTAAATTTTAGTAATTACTAAATGTAATATTCCAATGATGAGGTACTTCCAATTTTTACCCTATGTTTTAATAATATTGCACCTTGGCCCTTGGGATTGAAAAAGGATTGCAAAATGGCCCGGAATGGGAATATGGTAATTTTGCCCATTATGTAGTACGTTGAGCGTACATTGTGTACGTTAGGCATACTATGTAACATCCTGATGATGAGATGCTTCTAATCTTAACCATATGATTTTATTATGTTGCATTTTAGTCCCAAAGTTCAAGAAGTAATGCAAAAGGGGCCCTAGTGGCACTTTCATAAATTTGGACTTGAGGGAGTATGCCATGCGTACACATGTACGCTGAGCGTACTAGAGCGTATATCTCGAATGTTGGGTGTACTTTACAGTTATGGAAACCCTAATCTTTTAGGGTGTAGCTCCTATTTAAACCTCATTATAGCCTCCTTTCCCCTCATTTCATCAGCCCCATCTTCTTAAAACATTTTGCAACCTTATTTCACATTGTGAAGCCATTCCAAGCTTAAGAGAGTGTGTATTTTATGTCTTGAAGAAAAAGGAAGGAAGTGGAGCTCATCTTGGAGGAGTAAAGCACCTTGGATTTGAGATTTTCACCTCATTTGCAACCTTTTGAAGTTATAAAGCTTGAAACTTTAGCCCTCCATCATTTAGATCTAATAATGGGTATTTTAATGATGCATTTTGGTCCCAAAATGTTAGATCATGAGCTTGGTATGCTCTTGACACATCAAGTTGTCCTTTCAGACCTTAGTAGAGATCGTAAGTCATAAAAATTGAGTCCCAATGGTTGGTTTTGTCCCATGCATATTATGGAGAGTCTTAAGGAATTATGATGTGGGGTTCTTATGGATTAAGCACTTATTTAGCAATCAAGGTCATAAAGTTGGAAACTTTATGACTCCTAATGACATTTTAAACTTGGATCTGTATTTGGATGTATTAATTTATTATATTAAGCACTTATAAGAAGAAAGAAAAGTCTAGAATTACGCCCCACATACTTAGGAGCACGCCCAATGTACGTAGTCAGCCACCTGATGTTGGTCTTCGGAGGAGTATGCCCTACATACCTCCATGGTACACCCCGTGTACACTCACTGGGTTAACTTGGTTTGGTTTGACTCAATTGACTTACAGATTTTTATCTAGTTTGATCTTAGACCTTGATTCTTGTTAAACACGTTGACTTTTGACCATGTTTGACTTAGGTTAAACTTAAGGGTTGGATTGGTGACTAAGATTTTATGTGGTATTCGATGTTAGTGGAGTTGCGGAAGCAAGCAATATGGCAGGGATCAGATTGCAGTCTTCTCCGATTTCTTCATTTTAGGTGAGTTTTGCCTCATTGTACTGTGGGTCGAAGGCACCAATGTCGGCCCACTAGTTTTCGATTATTTTTCAGTAGAAGGATACCATAGGTTCGATGGATAGCTACATAGGATAGATTGAGGACTCTTGATATAGGCTCTATTATCTGTTCGTTGTTTGGTTGTGGTTCTAAGGTAGGATCATCTGTCTGGATGACTATCTCACCGCTGTTTATATACAGTGGGTTGTTCTTAAATTGTTGTTAATTAGTAGGTCACGGTGCTATAGTGATCTATTAGATCTGTATTCTGGTGTCGAGTTAGTTGTTATGTTGTAGTGATCTGTTAGATCTGTATTATGGTGTCGAGTATGTTGTTATGTTGTACTGATTTGTTAGATCTGTGTTCTGGTAATGATTATGATGTTTTGCTGTAGTGATTTGTTAGATCTATGTTCTGGTATTGAGTATGTTGCTATGCTGTAGTGATCTGTTAGATCTATATCTGGTGTCGAGTATGTTGTCATGCCGTAGTGTAGGGGTGTTCACAGTCCAGTTTTTTTGGTTTTTATGTCAAACCAAAGCGAAACCGTTAGTAACGGTTGTTGTCAATCGAAAACCAAAGCCAAACCATTGAAAATTAAAACCGAACCAAACCAAACCGTTACTAACGGTTTGGCTACGGTTTGGTTTCACGGTTTGGGCTTTTTACGCTCATTTAAGTCGGGCCCATTAGACTAGGATGTTTCAAATAAAATTAAGAACGAACCAAATTGAATCATTGACAATTAACATAAAGGATAAACATTGATGGACTAAAAGAAACAACTACCTTAGTCATGATTTATCACTAAAATAAAACCATTAAACCTTTATACAAGACTTACTTAAAAGATCACACATGATAATATGATATAAATACTTGAAGGTTTAATAAAAAAAACATACAATCGAAATATGACATGGTTACATTAGGAAACTAGAAAAAATGAATTTAAACGCAACAAATGAATAAAAAGAAACTTGTTATTTTTCTATCAAAATGATATTGTTTTAATGGTTATATATATATATATATATATATATATATATATATATATATATATATATATATATATATACACACACACATATATATACAGTACGGTCCGATCCGGTTTTGTCACACCCCCGAGCCAGACGGCGGAAACGTCCGAGGGCTCGCACGACTTAAATTGAATATCATCACTATGAATATACATGAATCATAACATAAACATCACCATGCATTAATACATTACAACTGACATTGTTCACATCAAGTACATTGTTTAAACATTACATATTCATAGCGTAAATTGTTTGATAGTTTTCAAAAGCATAACACTCTAACATACATGGTATTACTTCTCATCTTACCTGTTACCTGAGAATACAAGTTATTTTGAAAAAAAAATGTCAACATATGGAATGTTGGTGAGTTCATAAGCATGGTTGTTATGAAAATCTTTTGTGTAGTTTATAAAACCCAGAAAATCCGATATTTTCTGAAAAAGACAATTGTTTATACTAGAGTGTAAAGATCCATAGGTTTATGCATGAATGATTTCAAAGCGTGTATAAATGAGAAGTTTTGCATTATAGTTATTGAAAGGTACAGGTGAATGGTGTTGATTTCCTTGAAAAATCTGATTTTTTCCGATCAGAAAATATAATTGTTTCAAATTATTATACCGTCACAACGAATGATTATGATTTTTCCTTGATTACTCGAATAATATTGGATTTATTTATGTGAGTCATTATAACCATGGATGATAATGACTAGTTCGTCTGTCTTGGCATTTTAACGAACGCCAGAATTGATCTTAAGATTTTGTCACCCTAGATTGGCCAAGTCTAACTATAGCGAACAGCTGAGGTGTGGGGGAGTCACCCCCGTATAGATTTATACACAAACTCTCGCTCTCCCTCCAGGAGACTTTGATTATAACTACAGACTACAAACGGCCCATAGAGGTGCCGCACATTATTACTCACTGAATCCAACATGAATTTGATTACCATTGATTAACAACCTATATATGTTTACTGAATTGAAGGTAAGCCTAATAAACGAGGAGAAGAGGATTATAAGGTCCTGCTAATCCCACACATTATTTATGGCTATTGGGTATACGAAGGACACGTTGGCCCATTTCGCAATTGATTTATTTAGACCTTACTAGCAATGCTAATGGGCCACTGAGGCCCAAAAGCACTTGAAAGCCATTGAGCGTCCCTTAAGCATGAAATTGGGTCACAGGAGGCCTAATAAACATTTATTATTATCGTTGGGCCCTAAAGTCATGTTAATGGGTCACGAATGTCCAATAAGCATGATTAGGAACTTTCAAGCCCAATGATTTGAATATTTACTTATTTTAGGTATTGTATAATTTTCGGAAAGATTGATTTAATGATTGTTAGATTTGTAACAGCACGAGGTCGGTCGGTTGTTTATAACGATATTTGGAATTATATGCATATTCATCTTTCTATTTTCGTAAGTTGTAATTTGGTGTTTTTGACCCAATATCTTAATAATAAAATAATTGACTCAAAAATATTGGTTTGACCCCTTCCAGCCCTTCTTTAATAAAAATGACAATTTTAGTCCTTTATTAAAAAAAACATTTTAGGCCCTTAAACCATTTTCTTGACATTTTTGACCCATACACTTGTTTAAGTGATGTTTTTAGCTCAAATTTACTCTTTGGCAGTTTCAGCCACTCCAGTAAATAGTTTTTCAGTTAAAGTCCAAACTTTTCGCAACTTTTACAATATCGGCCAAAAATCCAAAAACTTTACATTTTTTATCCTTGTTTGGAAAAAAATCATTTTAACCCCTGAGTTAGTTTTGTTTTACCCCTTGTTTTGAGAAATCTGCCATTTCAATCCCTTGAAAACCATCTTTTTTGCAATTTTTGGGCCTATGGGCCGAAAAGCCCAAAAATTGGCCCATTAGGCTACAAATTTCATTTCTAGCCCTTTGAAGAGCATAATATTCATAAAAACTTATATATTAACTGTTTTGACTCTTGTTGGTCCTTAAGAGAACCGGGAATGAAAACCTTCAACCCTAATTTTTGTTTAATTGACAATTATAGCCCAAAAATGAGTTTTGTGTTGAATTATGTTTAACAAGACCTTAGATGATAGTTTTTCTTAGCTTGTTAAGTGTAATACATCTTAGATCACATATATTTCCTCCTTGAACTATAGATCTCGAAATATCATTTATTTTTGGCACATATCTATGCCATAACACAAGAAATCACACATAGCATACAAATACACATAGATCTACACATTTTACTTATATTCTCCCCCATAAAACATATGAAAACCGAAAATAGAGGGGTATGAACTCACCTTTTCTTGTGGATCTTGGTTTTGAAGAAGAAATGAAAGAAAATGGTGAGGTCTTTTGGCCTAGCAAGCTTCTTGGAAGGTCTTTGGCTTAGATGTGTTCTAAGAAGCAAGATCACGAATTTTGCATGAGTTAAGAGGAGACTTTTGAGGTAATCAAGAAGTTAAAGTGTGGATCAAACAACAACTTACCAAGGATTAGTGATATTAGGGAAAGATCTTCTTGGAGCCCTTGTGATTTTCGAAAATTTTGATCGAAGGAGGGTGACTTCTTGAGAGATATTGTTGAAAGAGAATGAGGTGGAGTGCGTGGGAATCGACCGAGAATAAGAAGAAGAGAGGGGAGGTGAGAGATGAGGTGATATGCATGGAAATATGAGATTTATGCATGGCTTTCCAATGGGTAATTATGAGGTGTCTTTCCCTCATAAATCTACATTTTTCTTTTTTTTTTCATCTTGGGCCGAGAAAGAGAGAAGAGAGAGGAGGATTTGGGCCATTTGTGCTTAAGTCCATATTATGAGCCCATTTTGATGATTTTTGGCCCAATTAGTCTTTGGAGATGGTTCATGGCCCAATATAAATCAAAGTATAAGTTTTGTGGCCCATTAAGTTAATTAGATTTGTCATGACCCAATAAGGGTATTTTATTTCATTCTAGGCCCATTATGGCCCAAAATGTTAAAATAAATGAAAGTGGGTACAATTAGAGCCCATTTAAGAGTTCTAAGCCTAAAATAGTCAACTTGGAAGCTCATTGGTCCATTAGGCCCAATAAGGAAATCTAGTCCATATGGACTTAAATCGGGATTTTCTTTAGGGTTTCCAACCTTTATTGACTATTTGAATGTTTGTATTGAGTATTGATAGAATTTTTGTTGTTATTGAACAAACACCATATATGTTTTCAAGTTTTAGTTACATTGGTATCATTGTTTACTGTTTACAAGACATCAAAATTCCTAGTTGTGACAGGTTTTATACGGTTTAAAAAATTTCAAACCATAAGCCGAAACATTCATTACGGTTTTGAAAATTTGAAGCCGCAAGCCAAACTGTAAAGAAAAATACAAACCGCGAAACCAAACCGATGCCCGGTTTGGCCGGTTTCACGGTTTCAAACCAAACCATGAACACCCCTACCGTAGTGATCTGTTAGATCGGTATTTTGGTATGTTTGATGTTGTTGTGTTGTAGTGCACTATTGGATTGGTGTGTTATCTGTACTTATTGGTTGTCATTTGGTGGAGTGCCCTAGGGACTATCTGTGGTTATGTAGGATAGCCTGAGAACTCTTGATCAAGGCACTCTTGCACGTTACTTGTATGCTTGTGGCCCTAGAGCGGATCATATGTTTGGTTGGCTATCTCACCTCTGGCTACTTATGCTTATGCATTTCATGGAGGTTAGCTAGTAGCGGGACTCTGTTCTGTAAGAGGACTAGTAGGCGGGAGGGAGTGTTATGATTGTTGTTTTCCTATTTTATCTAACCGTTTGATCCTTGTGTGTTTACATGTGGACATGTGGTAGTGGTGGTGGTGGGTTGAGGCGGGCCTAATTTGTGTTGTAGGCCAAGATAATTTGTGTGGGCTGATTGTAAGTCGAAGGCACAAAGGCTTGGGAGGAGAGGTTGGGTTGAGGCAGTAAGCCAATAAACCTTGGTATTCCGGTCTGTTTAGACTGAAGGCCAGCGAGCGACAGTTCTGCATGCTTGTATGTTTTGTTGTATGGGGTATTTTGGGGGCAAACTCACTAAGCTTTATGCTTTCCCAATTGTTTTTATGGTTTATGGTATCACTGGGGATTGCGGGAAGGAGAAGTAGGGACTATACACACTCATCAGCAACATTGAAGATTTCATGTGTTTCTATGATACTCTGATCTTGAATAAATGTAATTTGGAATAAAGGGTTTTCTTATATAAAGTATTCATAAATTGGGAAGTATTATCTTAATAAAAATGAAAAAAGTTGGTTGTGAAAACAGGACATTACAAGTCGGTATCAAAGCCAGGGCACGGGTCGATGTGTTCGATGGGGACGTTGAAACCTATAATGGGGGTAGAGGAGGGCAGGTTAGCCGCACCTGATCCCAAATCGGTTGGGAAGGAGAACTAATAATTTCTTAAAGTGGGTGTGGATACCTTCTTTATCATAACACGTTTGTAAACCCGTGAGGGTATCAGATCCCATAAGAACTTTGCATTAAGCATGCCCGGGCGAGAGCTATCCAGGGATGGGTGACCCCCTGGGAAGTTTTTGTACAGGGAGCCCAAAGCGGATAATATCGTGATACGTTCCAGAGGGGGATGTTACAAGATGGTTTCAGAGCCGTGATTTGAGAGAATTGGAGGAACACTCGTATGAATCCAGTCTCAAACTAGGATCCAATAATTTTTGGAAAATGTTTTTTTTAAATAAAAAAATTAAAAAAAAAAAAAGAAAGGGTTGGGCTAAGGACATGTGCTCAGTCTCTTGTCATGTTATTGTTTGTTTATTGGCTTAGGATCGGGAACATGGGTCTTGGCTTAACTTTGACTTTTCATAAGTATGTTGTGTGTAGAGTTAGCCATAACCCAAATAGGAGAGTGGTTCAAAAAATATCTATACTAGTTATATTTATTGAGTTTTGATTTTTGTTGATATATGAATTGTTAGAAAAGCATGCTAGTGGATAAGATAATTTGATCAACTGCTAGATAGAAATGCCTGATTTTTGTGATGCCTTGTGGTATAGGTAATTGTTGTTTGATGTATATTAGTTGATTTGTGATTGTTGCATGTATGTTGATTAGTTATATATGGCCAGGTTGGATAACCCTAGAATGATCGACTTGGCATTTCTTATTGTTCCTTGTTTGGGTGTGTACTTAGGGCAGAGTCGATTATTTGACGGTCTATCCGATCTCGTGTTGTGTACAACAGACATGCAAAAAAAAAACGGTGGTGAATAATGCCTAGGAAGTCTGTTGAAGCTCGTATCGGAAGTAGTATTAGAATATTTAGGAGAGGTATAGTCTAATGAATTAGGACCTTAGGAGGAATTTTAAATCGACTGCAAATATGTGTGGAAGGTAGTATGGGCCTGTATTACTGAAAACACAGGATCCGTATGAGATTCAGGAGGAATTTTAAGGCTGCTAAGTGACTAATAGGAGTAGATCCTGACATGCAGAGCTCTGTATTTGTAATATCTGATCTTTTCTTGGTATATTTAAGTATGGCAGTTATTGGAGATTCAGGATCAGGAGTCTCAGTAGGTAGCCAAGATGGGTCAAGATTAATAGACGATCGGGTCAGGGAGATCATTCATGAGGAGGTTGTTTCTGTAAGTCCCTAATCTGCTTATGTATCAATCAGATCTGTTTGAAGGTGAGAAATCCCAATCAAACGGATGATGTTAGATCAAATAAAAGAGAAGAAGAAGAAGAAAATGATGAATCTTGTATGAATTGATATGAATGAAGATCTAGATACAAGAGATTCACACACAGTAACACACACTCTTCTCTCTAGACCATACACTCTTTTTATGTTTATCCATCACTACTCCTCAACCCTAAAACCTATATATACTAGGGAATATGGGCTTGGTGAACATGGGTCGTAAATGGTTTTACAGTCGTAAACCTGTTTACGGCCGTAAACGCAGCCGTAAACACGCATACGGCCGTAAACACCAAATTGTTTACGGTCCAAGACACAAAAATACATTTTTTTAGAAAACCAAAGTAGAAACCATATTTTTGACCCAACAATCTCCCCCTTGGTTTATAACTTTCTTTTCTTAATTGACCCAACAAGCTCCCCCTAAAAAGTAGCTGGTTTTTCTTGTTAATCTTCATTGGAAGCTTGGCTTCAGCATTTATCTTCAATGAATGACTTCATCTTGAGCACTTGAGCAATTCTTCAAGATTTGGCATTGAACGCACATTGGGTGAGGAGGCTTCTTGAAAGATAGCGCTTTCAGCTTGAGAATCTTCAGAGAGAACATCAGAGAGAACAAATTTTATAGATCACTTCAGCAGGTACAAAATAGCAGCAAATTGATTGAGGAGGCTTCAATGCAATCCGTCACATAATCTTCAATTTTAGCGTCACCTTGCTTCTGGGGTTGAAAGATTGAATTTCGAAAGAATAATCTTCATTTCTTGTTCCTTCGAATGAGAATTCTTCGATGATCACGGATGAAGCCTTGGCTCAGAAACTTTCGACACAATCTCCGTGAGTCTTATCTATACCTGAAATCACTTTTCAAGACAAAAAAAACTAAAAGAGAAATTAGCTCACAATAATTTTTGGATTTTTCATGTTTTCTGAAAAAAGAAATAAAACAAAAATAACACTATTTTTGGATTTTTAATTTTCTGATTTTTGTTTGGTTTTTTAATTTTTTTAAAATTTTCCCCTAATATTTAAATTAGAAGAAACTATGAACAAATTTAACAAAAAAAAAAAAAGCTAACTTTAAGAGTGATTTGGGATCAAAGTTTTTAGACAGCCTTTATCCGTTTATCAGTACCTCTCCCTTCATGAATAGATCTGGTCACTCGCTGGTATTGTGGTCCACTTAAACACGAGAGATTGTGACAAAATTAGGACATACTATAAGTGACAAGACAATGTGATCCTAAGTTCCTAAATAATATTCCTTAAGGACCATTCAGCTGACGACGACCAAAGATATTGATGTCCACTTAAATTGAGCACCAAGATCTATAGACAACCTGTATGTGTTCAATTTTAATTGTACTAGAACGTGTTTCCTGCTTCCTGGCATGCCCCAGCCATCAAGGACTTCCAAAATACTCCTTACACGAGGTGAGCAGACAATTATTAAGAGAGAAGATAGATTTAGAATGCAGATGCTGCACATCCAGGTTGGATCTCTTCCAATCACGCAAAGGATGAAACATATAACTAACTGAAGTTTTAGAGGGATCGAGAAGAGAACATTGCATATACTATGTACTAGGTCGGATTATGAGTCACGCAAAAGAAATAGTATATGGCTAACGGATAGAAAGAATTACATAGAGAGAAGATGTAGAGAGATAGAATTGCATATGTTACAGTTCAAGTCGGATCTCTCGATCACACAGAGGAGGCAACATATGACTAATAGATAGAACAAAAGAAAATAACCTTCTACAGACCTAATTTATCAGAATTCCCCAGTCACCCCATCAAAAACCGGAATTAAGGACAGAATCTGCACATCGAGGAAAAGTTAATCCACAGTTCTAGATACGCGTTATTTTAATGTGACCGGTAGATTCCCATGTATATCTCTCTGCGTAACCTATCTGAGCGTCGTGATGTTAGGCTAAACGGATCTAACTAGGTCAATGTTTGTCAAGTCCTTGAATTCATTAAGTTCAACTCTCCCTAGTCAAGTCCATTTAAAATCTTTCGTGCCTACCAGCGCATCGAACACATAGCCTAGACAATTAAGATTCAGTCCCTTACATAGATTTAGATTGCCTGTTATAAAATGATTATTTTACTTCCCAAAACATCTCCTGCAAGCACATTCCATTAACACCATAGTTTTGATTTTCTGATTTTCTAATGTTTTTGGATTTTTTTAAAAATTTAAAAATTTTTGTTTTGTTTTTATTTCTCCCCCTAAATTTGTGCATAGGAGAGAAACGAAAGTAAATGCGCAAATTTAAACTATCCTAAAACAAAAATTTGTCTTTAAAGCGAATCAACTTAAAAAAAATTCAGGAGTATAGAGAAGTAAACACAAACCGTAATTCACCGATTGAATTTGCATCCAGAAGGACTGAGAACAGCACGCATAATCTCAGAATAGATCCGAAAATTCTTCATGTCGTTAAGGACAAACCCCATGAGTGACCCCTTCCTTTCTACCCTTCCCGCAAAGGACACATACTCTCAAACAAAAGTCTGAATGTTGTACAATTGAGAGATGTCTCCTATCATGTGCCTGGAACAACCACTATCAACAAACTGAAATCTGATGATATGCCTCCATAGCTGCTCCAACACGGAGCGGGATCAGTTGGTCTTTGGAACCCAATCCATTTTGAAACTGGGTCGACCTTTGTGATCAACACATGATACTTTCTCCCATGACAAGTCCTGTTTATCACAAACAGAATATGTAGAAATATTAGAATCATTAGGAGATTTAGGATATTGAGCCTTTGGTACCCATTGGTAGTTGGCTTTAACCCATTTCTTTTTCGATCCGATGGGTGCCTCGGCACTTGATTTGGAACTTGAATCCGATCTTCGAGATGACTTTGACTTAGCCGGTCTTTGTTTCACTGGAGCATCTCTTGGATTTGGCTTCTTGGCAGGCATTTCCTTCTTGCCATTGGGATTTGGATTCTTTGCCTTGTGGGTTTGACTCTTGGCGTTCTATGCGTTCCAGTCACCATTTCCTGAACGTGACATGGAAGGGTTTCTTTTGAAGTATCTCCCACTTGGCACGTTTTGCCATCCTTGTGTGTTGTAGGGAACGTATGCGTGATTTGGACAGTTTTGGGCAATGTGTCCAGGTGTTCCACAGTGAAAACATGTATTTTTCTTCACTGTGAAGTTGTTTATTCTTGTACCTGGTGGCGTATCCATGCCTTGTCTCTTATTGATCCCACATGCACACTTGCAACAAGCACTTTGTTGCACTGGAATTGGAGGCTTGTATTTCTCAACGGCAGGTTTGTTAGGAGTAACAGAATTCGAAGCAACAGATTCTAAATTCAAGGAGTCATTGGTTTGTTCAGTAGTGTTCTCCTTGTTCTCATCTTCTGCTACTTTACCTGCACATGAAGTAGAAACATTAGTATTTTCAACTTGAATACCTACTGACAAATCCAGCTGGTTTGCCATATTGAAGATGTGCCTCCCTGTTAATTTCTTCCTATGTCATAGGGATGAATGTGTAGTTATGATTGAAAGGTGAAGGAACACTATCATACCATAGACCCTTGTATTGATTATCTTTGAATTTTAATTGGGTTTCAAATAAGGAATCGACTGTCTGACTTAACACAGTATAATTTTTGAAACTAACATCTGTTTTTCCACACTTAATTTTCAAAGTGTCAAGTTCTTCAGTTGCAGCAGCAAGTTTTGTGTTAATATAGTCATAATTTTCACACTTGTTTCTATACTCTTCGTAAAACTTCCTAAAGTCTTTGGTTTTTGCTTCTAATTCATCCTTCAGGGGTTTTTGTCCTTTCTTAAGTTGATATCCTTCGTATTTTAGGTCCTCGACTTCACTTTTTAGCAAATCATTATGTTCACGAAGAATTTTAATCGTATCTTCACAAGATTGAGAGCATGAAACTTCATTGATCGGAGTGTTTGCGGAACTCATTGTTTTTCCACACTTCAAAGCATCAAGCTCTTCAATTACATCAACAATACTAAGATGACTGAGATCTTTTGTCTTCTTGATGACAGCTACGTTCATATCCCACGATTTTGGAAGTGAATTCAGTAGCTTTTTGTTTATCTCCGACTCGGTCAAGAAGACCCCAAATATATTCATCTCAGTAGTGAGAGTGGTGAATCGCTGCAACTGAGCTTCCAGGGTTTCTCCGGAAATATAGTTGAACATGTTGAAATTTTGTCTTAACATATCCTAACAATTCTCTTTCATGTCTTCAATTCCCTTGTTGACCTCAAAAGCCATTAAAAACACAACTCGAAGTTAAAATAAAACTTAAACGTCAAACTACAATTTCAAAAAAATGCCCTATGACTATAAACCTCAAAAGTCAACCTTAAAAGTAAAATTTAAAAGGTTAAACTCAAAAGTCAAACTTGAAAAGCTAAATTTGCTTTTTTTTTAAATTAAACGAAAATGTCAAAGTTTAAAGTCAAGGGTCAAACTTGAAAGTCAAAGTCAAAAATTAAAATTTGAAAAAAATTAAAATTACAAGTCAAAAATTAAAAACATTTTTAATATATATATTTTTAATTATTATATATATATATATATATATTTTATTTATATTATTTTTATTTTGCATGAAAAAAGGAATTTAAAACTAAAATAAATTGAATTTTGGGATGAAAGTGACAAAATTGCTAAATAAAGAACCGAACATGACTGTTTTTGAATTCAATTTCGAAGCAGGATATCATCTTGCAGTGTAGTTGAGCTGGTTAAGGCGCTGGGTTGATTTGAGGGGAGACCCGGGTTCGAATCCCGACAACCCCCAATTCCGTTTCTATTTTTGAATGCGATGCGAAGCTTGCTGCTGTTGAGCCAGCTTCCCAAGCTGAATTCCGAGCCAAGGCCGCAAACCTCTGGCGACCGTGAACAGTTTCCGATCGTAAACCCTTCAAAAGTCGTAAACTCAGCTCCAAATCGTAAAAAAAATGATGTTTTCACCATTTTTGCTCCAAAACTCGATCAAAAACTCATTTTTAGGAAAAACGCGAAGAACAAACCCCCTTATTTTTCAAACATCTATCCAAAAGCACAAAAAAAAAAAAAAATCGAAAACAAGATCAAATAAGTTTCAGATCTGACAACAATTGATTAATACAACCTTGCTCTGATACTAATTACAAGTCCCTAATCTGCTTGTGTATCAATAAGATCCGTTTGCTGGTGCAGAATCACAATCAAACGGATGATTTCAGATCAAATAGAAGAGAAGGAGAAGAAGAAAATGATGAATCTTGTATGAATTGATATGAATGAAGATCTGGATACAAGAGATTCACACACACTAACACACACTCTTCTCTCTAGATCGTATGCTCTGTTTATGTTTATCAATCACTACTCCTCAACCCTAACACCTATATATATACTAGGGAATATGGGCTTGGTGAACATGGGCCATAAATGAGTTTACGGCCGTAAACCTGTTTATGGCCGTAAACACAGCCGTAAACACGTATACGACCGTAAACACCAAATTGTTTACGGTCGAAGACTCAAAAATACATTTTTTCTGGAAAAGTAAAGTATAAACCATATTTTTGACCCAACAGTTTCTTTTCTCTGGTGGTAGATACTGGAGGTGGTTGGGCCTATCAAGGCCGCTATGATGTTGTACTTTGATGACCAATATGCTACTCTTTTTGAGGTTGTTGTTGTTTTAGTCTCCGCTATTGTTGCTACCGTTCGGATTCAAGGAGGAAGAGCTTTCTAGTACCGGGAAATTCGACAATACGAATCCCCCAATGTTTGATGGATTTCAAGATCCGATCATTTCCATGAGGTATCTGTTAGATGTGGAGGGATGTTTCTTTACCTGCACTTTCCTAGCTGACCAGAAAGGTCGAGTTGGTGGCGAAGATCACTAAGAAGTTCACATAGAGTGCTATGTTTTTCCCTGAGTTTGTTGCTTCAAAGCCAGCTTAGATGACTCGGTATTTGGGCATGATCAAGTTGGATATTCGACAGTTTGTGTCTACTCAGCGCTATTGGTGGATTTGCAGCAGGCCGCTAGGCGGTGGGAGATGGAGGTGGAGTTCCAGACGAGTGAGCAGAGGCACATTCTGTTGCAGTCCTAGCCGATGGCAAAGCATTTCAGGTTCGCTGACCAGAGTCCTGGATCATTTAGGCCGAGGCACATATCTATGGTGTGTCGCAGGGAAGGACCATTTGGGTAGAGATTGCAAGTAGGGTGCACGATTCTGTTTTCATTGTAGCTAGTCCTTTTCTTATGTTCGGTAAGGTGATGAACCCAACACCCATGGCTTGGCAGCCGCTGACGGCCGTCATGAGACGATCGGAGTACCAGAGACTGAGAGATGAGATTGGCAGGTTTTCTTTTTAGCATTTGAGGTAGTATTTGTATTTATATGTAATATACGTTTATGTTTGAAAGTTCATTTGTAATCTTGGATGATCAGTTTAATGGAAATATATTAGTTGGTCTTGGTTAATTAATTGCTTGTGTGAATAAGTTAATCGTATTTGCAATCAGATTGGGTGTGTTTTGGGATTGACAAATGTCGTGCATATTCAGATTCACCGTCTATTTGGATACCGGTGGTTGGGATCAAGTTTTCAAGTGCTAGCATATTTCAAGTGGGGGAGAGTGGAACCTAGCAGTAGGAAGACCCTAAGGAGAGATTTAATTCCCAGTGGATTTCTACGAGCTCAAGGTTTCTGCGCAATAGGTGAATTTTGTCAGTTCGCATCAAGAGTGCTGTCAATCGCTGTAATTCCAGAAAACCTTTGAGTTTAAAATGACTACTTGGTGGTTGTTTGGCAGGTCCGAGATGTCCAAGATTGATTACTTCTTCTGCCAGGGGTTCATGCGGGGTTGGCGAATGGTTGGAAGCTGGGAGATTAATGAACCAACTAATGTGGGTAAGTAAATGGTTAAAAGTTGATGAAAGTATCAATCCTGGAAAATTGGAACCTGAAATCTAGATCTAATGGGTTTCTGGCCTCGGGGGAAAACATATCGATGGAGATGGTCATGGTAATAGTGGTTTGGAGAGTTCCCCGCTTTGTGGTTCTCACTAGAAGTTCGATTCGTTAATAAGGAAATTGTAAAATATGCTAGCACGATACGTAATTGTTTCAGTGATTTTCCTTCAGAATCGTATTAGGAGATGTATTGTTCACGGAGGAAGGGTTCACCAGTGGTGATTGGTCAGGAGTCCTAGTCCTTAGCGGCTATCGGGTGTTTGTGTTCGGTAAATATATGATTTTTATCATAGGAAGAATTTGATGGTTAGGGAGCTCGTCATGGCCATCAATTCAATTTTTCGGGATGCCAATGGATGGTTGAGGGAGCTTTCTCCCGAGTATTCACTGTAGCAAACTTCAACAATGAATTCTAAGTCAAGTGGGGGAGAATTGTAACATCTCGGTGATGATATGCTTATATCTTAACCCTATAATTTCATTATGTCACATTTTAGTCCCTAACTTCAAGAAGGAATGGAAATGGGCACCTAATGTAACGTTCATAAATTTGGCCTTGGGGGAGTATGCAATGCCTATGTATGTACATTGAGCGTACTAGGGCGTGCCCTAGTATGTTGTCCTATATCTCGTACGCTAGGTATACTTTCTAGTTAAGGAAACCCTAATCTTTTGGGGTGTAACTCTTACTTAAACCTCATTATAGCTTCCTTTCCCCTCATTTCATAAGCTCCCATCTGCTTAGAATGTTATTCAACCCTATTTTACCTTGTGAAGCGATTACAAGATAAAAAGAGTGTGTGTTTGGTGTCTTAAAGAAGAAGGAAGGAAGTGAAGCTCATCTTGGACTAAAGCAACTTGGATCTAGGATTTCCTCCTCATTTGCACCCTTTTGAAGGTATACAGCTTGCAGCTTTAGCCATCCATCATTTATATCTAATAGTTGGTGTTTTAATGATGCTTTTTGGTCCCAAAATGTTAGATCTTGAGCATGGCATGTTCTTGATCCATTAAGTTATCCTTTCATACCTTAGTAGAGGTCTTAAGTCATAAAATGGAGTCTCACTTGTTTGTTTTGTCCCATGCATGTTGTGGAGAGTCTTAAGACATTAAGATGTGTGTTTTTTATTGATTAAGCACTTATTGAGCATGCAAGGTCATAATGTTGGAAACTTTATGACTCCGAATGACATTCTGGTTGTGGATCTGTATTTCTTTCTATTAAGTCATTATATTAAGCACTTAATGAGAAGAAAGCAAAGTCTAGAATAACGCCCGACATACCTAGAGTAGGCCCAATGTATGCAGTCAACAACCCGATATCGGTCTTAGGAGGAGTATGCCCAACGTACCTCCAGGGTATGCCCCATTTATGCTCATTGGTTGACTTGGTTTGGATTGATTCGGTTGACTTATGGATTTTTGTCTAGTTTAACCTTGGACCTTGATTCTTGTTGAACCCTTTGACTTTTAACCAAGTTTGACTTAGGTCAAACTTGAGGGTTAGATTAGGGACTAATATTTTATGTTGTATTCAATGTTAGTGGATCTGTAAGAGCAAGTAGTGTAGCAGGGATTGGATCACAGTGTTCTCGAATTTCATCATTTCAGGTGAGTTTCACCTCATTGTATCGTGGGTCGAAGGCATCAATGTCGGCCTACTAGTTTTCGGTTATCTAGTAGTAGACGGATGTCATAGGGACAGTGTATAGCCACGTAGGATAGACTGAGGTTTCTTGATATAGGTTATTTTAACTATTCCTTGTTTAGTTTTGGTTCTAGAGTAGGATGGTCTGTCCAGGTGAGTATCTCACATCCGGTTATAGACAGTTCAACATTCTTAGATTGTTGTTACTTAGTCAGTCATGGTGCTGTAGTGCTTTGTTTGATCTATATTTTGATGTCGAGTATGTTGTTATGTTGCAGTGATGTGTTCAATATGTATTCTAGTGTCGAGTATGTTGTTATTTTGTAGTGATATGTTAGATCCGTGTTCTGTTATTAAGTATGTTGTTATGCTGTAGTGACCTATTAGATATGTGTTCTGGTATCGAGTATGTTGTTATGTTGTAGTGATATGTTTGATCTGTATTCTGTTTTCGAGTGTGTTGTCATTCCGTTGTGATCTCCTAGATCAATATCGTGGTATGTAGGATGTTGTTGTGTTGTAGTGCACTGTTGAATTAGTATGATATTTGTACTTGTTTGTTATCATTTGGTGGAGTGCATTAGGGACTGTGTGTGGTTATATAGGATAACTTAACAACTCTTGATCTATGCTCTATTGCATGTTCCTTGATCTAGGCTTTATTGCATGTTCCTAAGAATTCTCCGCTGGTAGTGGGACGCTATGAGAGCAGTAGTAGGCAGGAGTGAGCTGAATAATTATTGTCTTTCTGTTTTGTCTATCTGCTTGATCCTTGTTTGTTTACATGTCGACATGTGGTGGTGGGTTGAGGCGGCCCCGCTTTGTACTGTAGGCCAACATACCCTATGCAGTCCAGTTGTAAGCCGAAGGCACAAAAGGCTGGTTAGGAGCGGTTGGGTTCTAGCGATAGGCCAACAAACTATGGTAGGCTCGGGAGGAGCGGTTGGGTTGAGGCGGTAGGCCAGCAAACCCTAGTATTCTGGTCTGGTTACACCAAAGGTCGGAGTGCGGCATTTCTACATGCTTGTATGTTTATCGTACGGGGTATTTTTGGGGAAACGCGCTAAGCTTCATGCTTACCCAATTATTTTTATGGTTTTAGGTATCATCGGGGTTTGTGGGAGGGAAAAGGCGGGACTATACACTCTTATCAACAACATTGAAGATTCTGTGTTTTCTATGATACTTTGATCTTTAATAAATGTAATTTGGAATAAAGGGTTTTCTTAAATAATGGATTAGTAAATTGGGAAGTCTTATCTTAATAAAAATGAAAAAAAGTTGATTGTGAAAACATGACGTTTCATACTAGGGCACACCCTAGTACGTTGGGTGTACACCTTGTATGCAGGGCGTATGTAAGGACTATGCAAACCCTAATTTTTAGGATTTGGTTCATATTTAAACCTCCTTATAGCCTGATGTCTCATTTCTTCTTTAGTCACTCTCTGTACGAAATGAACCCAAGCAAACCTTAAGAAAAAGAGTGCATTTTGGAGCCCTTTTGAGTGTTTAGAAGTGTTTTTGAAGAAGAAGAGAATGGTGAGAAGAGCTTGGAACCATCTTGGATCTGGGAGTTACTTTTTGTTAGAAATGTCCAAGAGGTATAAAGTTTACATCTTGATCACTCCATCTTTCAGATCTAGTCTTTTCTTCCTTTAAGACACTTTTTGTCCCAAAAATGGTCATTCTTGAGCATAGCATGTATTGACCGAATAAGTTGTCCTTTTAGAATTTTTGGAGCGTCTTAGTAATAAAAATGTAATCTTGGACACTAGTTTCTTATCATGCATGGTCTTAATGCATTAAGAGGTTAGGATCGTTGGTTTTGGGCACTTAATAGCCATGCAAGACCATAAAGTTAGAAACTTTAAGGTCAAGGACATCATTCTGGACTTGGATCTGGAAAATCAACTTAAAGGATTAAGGATTAAGCTCTTAATGAGTTGGGTTGGTAGCTGCATACGTTGGGTGTATCAGGCGTACACTGCGCGTACATGGACAACATGCTTGTGCCTGGTCAATCATCATGTATGTTAGATGTACAGTTGAGTACATTGAGCGTACTCATCCGGGTTGACTCGGTTAACTTTTTGGTAATTTTGACTTTTACCTGATTTTGACCATGTTTGACCTAGGGGTATTTTGGGTATTTTGGACTATGTTTGAGAATTGGTCATTTGGATGGATAGTTGTCGGTTAGAGCTGAGATTTGGTGTCAGGACCTCATCACCTATTGTTGATTTTGAGAGTGAGACTTTCACGCTGTACTTGTGGGTCGAAGGCACTAAGGCCGGCCCATTGGATTCGATATCCTGTTATATGATAGTATGTGGTTATGATGTAAAGATTTGTAAGATCAATATCCAGATATATAAGATGTTAGCATGCGGTAGTGATCTCTATATCTGCTTGTGGTCTGTTAACTGGTTATATGTTTATCGCTTATGTATATGTCGACATGTTATGGTTGGTCAGCTTGAGGGGTCCTGCCATGCATTTATGGCCAAGATACCTAGGGCGGTTTAGATAGGTTGTAGGCCCTGCGGGGTAGTCCAGTTAGACTGAAGGCGCGACAAGCGGTCCAAATAGGCTGTAGGCCCTATGAGACCGTCCAGTCATGCTGAAGGCTCGAGAATGGTCTAGATAGGCTGTAGGCCCTGTGAGGCGGTCCAGTCATACTGAAGGCTCATTTATGTATGTTGTTGTTTATTCTTTTTATATGGTGATACTTTGGGGGAACTCACAAAGCTTTGGATTATGGTTTTGTTTATTGTTTGAAGTACTTCTGATGATCGTGGTAAGGTGAAGATGTGAGCATACACATCCTCATGTTTCATGGATTTATGATTTTGGGATACTCTGATATTGTTAAACACTTTGAAATCAATGATTTGTAAACATTTTATGATTTTTGATTGTTTTAAAAAGTTTAAAATTGTTGTGATTTTTGAGAAGTTACAAGTTGGTATCAGTGCTTTGGTTTGAGAGAATTGGATAAGCATGCATGTGAGTCCAAACTCAAACTAAGGATCTGTGTAGGTTTCAAAATGATGTTCAAAAACAACCAAGGAAGGACGCGATGTGTATGATCAGCCGGAGATAGTAAGTATGCCCCGAGTTACCACACAATTAACTATTATTATGTTATATAAAACACCATGCTTGTGATAGGCTAGGGATCTTCAGGAATTGCATGACATAATTGCCTGATTATATGATGCCTGATAGCCTAGGGTTCTTCCTTATATGAAATCGACATCATTATTGTAGTTTCTTAGTCTATGCATCAAAGATTGTACATAACTAAGATTTTATAGCCTAAGAATGTTTGATATATCCTTATTTCCTATTCCTTGTTTGGTTGTGGGCTTAGGATAGAATCAAGTATTTGACTGTTTATAAGATCCGGTGTTATGTATGATTAGCTTACACGAGTGTCGATGGGTTGGTGGAAGTTTCATTGATGAGTTATGTGGGGTCAGCCGACTAGTCGTGGGATGTCTAGCCTTTCTCTAGGAAGTGGGAATTGGGTGTATGTGTTTTATAGTGAATGTTATTAGGGTTGTTGTGATGATCTTCTAAGATAAACATGGGTAGGTGCAGAAGATAGTATAAACTCATACAACCGAAAGCACAGGACCGATACGCGTAGCATGGAAGTCTCAAACCATAGGGTTTTGTTGGATATAGTTCCTATGATATGATATGCGTATTATTTCATATATCAGTAGTTTATTTTCAGTATGTTGGTTAGGAGGCGATTTAAGTCAGGATCCGAATCAATAGCCGGGAGAGGTGGCTAGGATTGACTGAGGACCTGGTTAGGGAGATCATTTGTGAGGAGGTATTTTCTATCGTTTGATGGAAGATATCAGAGATGTTTGGTTCTATCAAGACTGCTATGATGGAGTTCTTCGATGACCAATACGTTGCACTTTTTGAGACTGTCATTGTTGCAGCTACCGTAGCCTTTCCTACGGCTGGGATTGGTGCTCGGAGAGCTTTTCAGTACGGGGACTTTGACAATATGAAGCCCCCAGTGTTTGACAGGGTTCAGGATTTGATCATTTCCATGAGGTGGCTGTCAGGTGTTGAGGGATCTTTCTTTACTTGCTCTTGCCCAGCTAGCCAGAAGGTTAAGTGCGCTCTGAACCCTCTTTGGCGTGGAGCGAAGGATTGGTGGAGACTAGTTAGTAGTTCATACACCCTAGAGCAGTGCGTTGCAGTATCTTGGAAGCGGTTCTCGAAGATTTTTTGCTCAAGATATGTTCCATTGGTGGAGCGGGAGAGGCTGGCCTAGGAGTATTTGGACCTGAGATAGTGGACTGAGTCGGTAACGTAGATCAACAAGATGTTCACAGAGAGAGCTATGTTTTGCCTTGAGTTTGGTGATTCTGAGCAAGCTCAGATAAATCGCTACATGAGCATGCTTAATACGAACATCCATCAGTTCGTGTCTACTCAGCGTTATAGGCACACTCCTTGATTTACATGAGGCTTTGAGGCGGCGCGAGATTGAGATGAAGCTCTATGACCGGGAGTAGAGGAAGTCCCTTATGCAATCATAGCCTGTGGCGAAGCATTTTAAGGAAACTGATATGACGAAGGGGAGTCAAAGGGGCCGCACCTATGGAAAGTGTGCAAAGGTTCACGAGGGTTCTTGTCATTTTATTTCGGATCCCACAAATATGGAAAGGAGGGGCATTATGCGATGGATTGTTGACAACCAACCCTAATTTCAAGTACCGGGATTTGCTACCTCTATGATTAGATTAGCTATATGAAGGTCAACTATCCATTGCTCACTGCTAATTCGGCGTAGGCCCTGACACCAGCCACTGTGAGGATCACTGATGGGCGTCCTGGGAGGGTGGAGCACCTGAAGGCTCGGGGTCATGCTTTTCAGGTCACTATTGAGAAGGCCAGTGCAGCACCAAACATCATGAGTGGTATGCTTCTATTTTTTTTTGTAAATTATTTTTGTAGTATCCTCTATGTTTATGTTGCTAATAGGTACATTCTTAGTGAACTTTTTGTCTGCTCTTGTGTTGTTTAAATCGGGTGCCATTCGATCATTTGTTTCTCGATCTTTTAGTAGGCATTTTGGTATACCCTTTTGTGATTCAGGGTGTCCATTGTAGGTCTCTATCGCCAACGAACATAGGGTTTCTAGATCCAAAGTATATATGGGTTGTGTATTGGAGATCTTTAGGGGACCTTATTTAATTGATTTGATCCCTATCCACATGAGGGATGTGTGCGTGATAGTGGGGATATATTAGTTGATCAGGTTTGGTGCTATGATCGATTGAGAGGGTCAAGGAGTAGTAGTTTGAACCCCAAGTGGGGAGAAATGTTTATCTATGGAGAGGGTACTAGGGTTGCTTTAGGATTTTGTTCAGTGGCCAAGTTTCGTCAATATATTCAACATAGTTGTGTGGGTTACCTTGCCTATATGGTGGATACTCAGGTTGGGGAGAAAATCTCAGTTTCAGATGTGGCAGTGGTTAGGGATTTTGGCGATGTATTTTTGGAGGAGTTACCCGGTGTGCCTCCCGATAGGCAGGTTGAGTTTAGGATTGATCTAGTGCCATGTGCGACCCCGATTGCCAAGGCATCGTACCATTTGGAACCACATGAGATGCAGGAGTTGTCCTCTCAACTTTAGGAGCTATTTGGCAAGCATTTCATCAGACCGAGTAGTTCGTCATAGGGAGTGTCGATTATGTTTGGCAATAACAAGGATGGTTCACACTTGATGTGCGTTGATAACCGGGAGTTGAACAAGTTAACGGTGAAGAACCGTCATCCCCTTCCGCGGAATTTTGACCTCTTTAACCAATTGTATGGTGCATCTTGGTTCTGGAAGATCGATCTGAGGTTTGGATATCATTAGGTGAGAGTGATAGAGGAATATGTAAAGAAGACTGTGTTCTGGACTCGTTATGGGCATTACGAGTTTGTGGTGATGCCATTTAGGCTCACCAATACATTGCAGTGTTGATGGATTTGAGGAATCATATGCGCAAACCGATGCTCGACCGATCTGTTATAGTGTTCATTGATGATATCTTGGTGTAATCCAAGACCATAGAACAGCACGAGGAGCACCATCGAGAACTTTTGGGAGTATTAGAGAGGAACGACTGCATGCCAAGTTCTCGAAGTGTGAGTTTTGGTTACGAGAGGTCTAGCTCCTGGGACATCTCATTAACCAGGATAGAATTTTGGTCGATCCAGCCATGATCGAGGCTGTGATGTAGCGGGAAGTTCTGAAATCTCCCTCAGAGATCAGGGGTTTCTTGGGACTGGCGGGATATTATCAAAGATATATTCAGGACATCTGCAAGATCGTAGTACCCCTCACTCATATGATGAGGATCGGAGTGGATTTCCGATGGGGCCCCGAGCAGTAGGTTGATTTTGAGACACTTCGACATAGTTTATGTGAGGCCCCGGTGTTCACTGTTGCTGAGCGTGTTGAGGATTTTCTTGTATTTTGTGATGTATCCATCACTAGTTTAGAGGTAGTCCTTATGCAATGGGGACATAGTGATTGCTTATGCATCTCTGCAACTGAAGCTGCATGAGGCATGATATCGTACTTATAACCTAGAGTTAGGGGTAGTGGTGTTTGCTCTCAAGATTTGGAGGCATTATCTTTATGGAATATGTTGCAATATTTACATTGATCACAAGAGTTTTTGATATCTTATAGAAAATTTGAACCTGAACATGAGGCAGCATAGGTGGCTAGACATGGTCAAGGATTATGACTACGAGATCCTTTAAAATCTGGGTAAAGCGAATGTTGTAGCGATTTCCTTAAGGCAAAATTTTCCTGGATCTTCAGTGGGAGAGATGTGTATCCTACTTTTGGGTCTGATAAGAGAAGCACATGCAGAGGGAGCTAGGAAGGAGAACTGGAAACAAGAAAGGATCAGTGGTGATATTGAAAGGTTTGTCATTGACAGCCGGGGGTTGTTGACCCAATGCGGTTAGGTATGGATTCCAACTTCTATTGGTATCAGGCGTATAGTGTTGGAGGGGGCTCCTACATCTCGCTTTACTATACACCCACGATCCACAAACATGTATCAAGATTTTAGATTGAGTTATTGGTGGCCATGTATGAACATGGAGATAGACTAGTACGTTGAGAGGTACTTGACCTGTAGGATGGTCAAGGCCGAGCATCAGAGGCCCCATGGCAAGCTGCAGCCTTTGGAGGTTCCCATGTGGAAGTGGGAACAGGTTACCATGGATTTTATCACCAAATTGCCGAAGACTGCCAATGGTTTTGATACTATATGGGTTATCGTGGATCAATTGACCAAGAGTGCCTACTTTTTGGCCATATGGGAGAGCTCTTCGGCCGAAAAGTTTGCCGATATATATATGCCTGAGAGATTATTTCTCGTTATGGGTTTCCAGTCTCCATTGTTTCAGACCGATATGTTATGTTCACTTACTGCTTCGGGAAGAAATTGCACAAGGAACTGAGCATGAGGCTATATTTCAACACTGCTTATCATCTGCAGATCAACAGTAAGAGTGAGCGGACCATCCAGACCCTTGATGATATGTTGCGGTCTTGTGTCATAGATTTAAGTTGGAGTTGGGATTCCTACCCACCTCTTGTGGAGTTTTCCTACAACAACAACTATCATTCCAACCTTGGTGCCCCAACGTTTGAGCTCTTGTATGGTCAGAGATGCTGTACCCTGGTGTGTTGGGGAGAGGTTGGTAAAAGGATCATGGGGAGAATCAAAGTGTCTCTTCGGACCATAGAGCTTATTCAGTCGATCATGCAGAGAGTGCATACAGCTCAAAGTCGGCAAAAAATTTATGCCGACCGGCATCGATCGAAGTTGGAATTTTAGGTTGGCGATATGATATTATTGAGTGTCTCACCCTAAAAAGGGGTGATATGCTTTAGGAAGAGGGGTAAATTGGGTCCCCTATATATTGAACCTTTCCATGTAATTGCCAGGGTAGGCAGGGTGGGCTACTGGTTTGGTTTGCCGAGTGAGCTCAGTCAGATCCACAACACTTTCTATGTTTTGCAGTTGCGGAAATGCGTGTTGGACAATGAGGCCGTGGTTCCCTTGGATGATAT
Source organism: Lactuca saligna (assembly GCF_052625555.1). Lineage (NCBI taxonomy): Eukaryota > Viridiplantae > Streptophyta > Magnoliopsida > Asterales > Asteraceae > Lactuca > Lactuca saligna. The sequence goes on along the minus strand of NC_136419.1, from coordinate 201,215,140 downwards.
TCAGGTCGATGAGCACCTGAATTATGTTGAGAGGGTCGGAGACTATATTGGAGAGAAAGATGAAGGTTCTGCACAACAAGGAGATATCTTTGGTAAAGGTTCAGTGGCAACATTAGATTGGCTCCGAGTGGAATTGGGAGCTAGATGCAGAGATTTTAGAGCATTATTCGGAGTTATTCAAGAGAGTCAACTTTGAGGATGAATTCTAGTTCAAGTGGGGGAGAATTGTAACATTCAATGATGAGGTACATCTAATTTTGACCCTATATTTGAATAATATTGCATCTTGGCCCTTGGGATTGAAAAAGGATTGCAAAATAGCCTATAGTGGCAATATGGTAATTTTGGTCATTGTGTAGTACGCTGAGTGTATGTTCTGAGGCTAGGTGTATCGGGGCAGGCCTGAGTATGCTGGACGTACACATCGTACGTAAGGCATACGTGAGGATTATGCATACCCAAATTTTTAGGGTTTGGTTCGTATTTAAACCTCATTATAGCCTCATATCTCATTTCTTCCTCAGCTACCCTCTTTGAGAAACGACCCCAAGTAAACCCTAAGCGAAAGAGTACATATTGGATCCCTTTTAAGTGTTTAGAAGTGTTCTTGAAGAAGAAGAAGAGAGAGGTGGGAAGAGCATGGAGCTTGGAAGCATCTTGGATATTGGATTTCCTTCTTGTTAGGAACCTCTAGGAGGTATAAAGTTTGCATCTTGATCACTCCATCTTGTAGATCCATTCATTTACTACTTTAAGACACTTTTTGTCCCTAACATGGTGATTCTTGAGGATGGCATGTTCTTGACCCAATAATTTGTCCTTTCATAGATTTTGGAGCCTCTTGAGTCATAAAAATGTAATTTTAGACACTTGTTTCTTATCATGCATGGTCTTAATGGATTAAGAGGTTAGGATCTTAGGTGTTGGGCACTTACTATGCATGCAAGACCATAAAGTTGGAAATTTTATGGTCAAAGACATCATTTTGGACTTGGATTTGCAAAATGGACTTATGGCTTAAGGATTACACTCTTAATGAGTTAGTTTGGTAGGCAGTTGTGTACGCTAGGCATACAAGGCATACGTTGCGCGTACGTGGTCAACAGGATCGTGCCTAGTCAATTATCATGTACGATAGGTGTACAGCTGAGTATGCTGGGCCTACCCAGCTAGGCTGACTCGGTTGACTTTTTGGTAATTTTGACTTTTACCTTATTTTGACCATGTTTGACCTAAGAGTATTTTGGGTATTTTGGATTGTTTTTGAGAATTGGTCATTTAGATGGATAAGTCTTAGTTAGATCTCAGAATCGGAGTCGAGACCTCATCATCTGTTGTTCAGTTTGAGAGGTGAGTCTTCCTCACTATACTGTAGGTCGAAGGAACTAAGGTTGGCCCATTGGATTGGATATCCTATTTTATGATAGTATGAGATTATGATGTAGAGATATATTAGATCGGTATCCTGATATATAGGATGTTAGTATGCGGTACTGATCTGTATATGTGCCTGTTGACTGGTTATATTTTTATCGTTTATGTATATGTCAACATGTTATGGATGGTCGGGTTGAGGCGGTCCTGCTATGTGCTGAAGGCCAAGATACTCGGGACGGTCCGGATGGGCTATCAGCCCTGCAAGGAGGTCCAGTTAGTCCGAAGCCCCGTTGAGCAATCCTAATAGGTTGTAGGCCCTACGAGGCGGTCTAGTCATGTCGAAGGCTCGAGATCAGTCCAGATAGGTTGTAGGCCCTGCGAGGTGGTCCAGTCACGTTGAAGGCTCAATTATGCATGTTGTTGTTTGTTATGTTTATATGGTGGTACTTTGGGGGAACTCACTAAGCTTTGGATTACGGTTTTAGTTTATTGTTTCTGGTACTTCTGATGACTGCGGAAAAGCTAAGGCATGACCGTACACATCTTCATGCTTCATGGCCTTATGCTTTAGGATACTTTGATATTGTTAAACACTTTGAAAACAATGATTTGTAAACATTTTATGATTTTGGGTTGTTTTGAAAAGTTTAAAATTATAGTGACTATTGAAGTGTTACAATAAAATAAACATATCCCATGAATGAACTACAATTGGAATAGAAGACAGTTGGCGCATATGTTTTGGAATTCGTAATATTGGTAAATTACGGGGAATACAATGTAGGTTACTTTTGCTATTAATACAAGTAATTTACGTTATAGTTTACCTATAATAATAATGTACTTATATTTCTTTAACAATAATAGTAACCAACAATCTTACATTTTTTTACTGATAATAACAAAATACCTTTTTTTACATATAATGATTTATATGTACATAGTTGTCACACCCCCAAACCAAGGATGGCGGAAACATCAGGGGGTGGAGGACTTCATGTATAGTATCACAACAACGAGTATAATAGTGATCAAAGTAAATACAACCATCATAAATATAATCGAGAAAGTTACACGGTGTTATAAGAGTGCATGTTTCAAAATCGGTTACAATATAATGATAAGATGTTTTGTCTAACACTAAAGCGTTCCATCCTGAAAAGATGGAAGTCACCTGATTATATTGATTACCTGAGAATAAAAGTAAATTTTGAAAGAGTGTCAACAATTATGTTGGTGAGTGCATAAGCTTTTGAATATAAATTTGAAAACCATTCTTTGTAAATGTAGAGTAAGCACAAGAAAAATCCAATATTTTCCTTATAAAATGAGTTGCAGGCTTACGACCCAAAGACCGAAATGTACAAGTATTTTACCATAATTAAAATAGAGTAATCAGTTTTATGTAAATAAAACCCCTTTTAATTTACAGATCCCCGTAAACTATGCGTGTTGTTTTCTCCCTATGTGAGTTATTATAACCATATTGTTTGACATAGTAACCTGTTACAATGTTCTTTAGGCGTCAGAATGGTAGGACATTTATCACCCCAGACCTACCGGTATAGCTGTTGCATGCAACTAAGGTGTGGGTTGTCAATCCCAATATAGATCTATAAACAAGTATCACACTCTCCCAACAAGAGACTCTTGTTATAACCATGGGACTTTAACCAGTACTCTAAGAGTACACTGAAGTAGTGCCTCAGAACCAGATTTAACGAGTTTACGTATAGTGTAATTGAAAATCCTTTCTATAGTATGAACATAACCTCCCTTAGTAAGTTCATAAAATTGATGTAACATAAACTATACCTATTATAGCTTGTCGTGTATGTACATTGCAAATTAAAAAGCGTTTTGTAGTGAGAACTAATCCGTTTCATAGTGAATAGTAATTTAACAAAACATAAACTATACTTATTATAGTTCATCTTGTATGTTTGTAATGACTAAGAACCCTTATAATGAATGCGTATTTCTATTTTTTAAGTGTATCTTAATAGAAAACACAAGTAAACATGTAGTCATAATTGATAAACACTTTTCTCAACACATTACAAAGTGTTAGTAAACTTGTAAACTGTTTGTAACTAGTTTTACTTTTCTATCACTTTTTTTTGTAAAAATCACAGAAAAATCATTGTGAGTCAAAATCTAAATCCGTAAACTCCGAAAGCTCAGAAAAGGTGTCTAGTATGCTCAAAAAAAATATTATGATTTTTAATGATTCCTACCTAGTATAAAAATGACTATTTTCACTGACTGGTACGAAATCTTTGTTATAGTGATAGACAGTTTTGTAAATATCACCATAAATTGTAGAAAAATTGTATGAATCTGTGCAAGTAGTCATATGAAAGGAATAAACCTGAAATATTTGCATATTGAACATTTTTGAAAGTTATGGAGTTTAATATGGTCAAAACAGTTCGTGATTGAGCCATAACTTTTCTATTGAAAGCTGTCATTTGATTTTAAGCATGTTTTTGTGTTGTAACTTGTATTCTCCCCTATAAAAATAGAAGAAAACATGAAAAGAAGGGGGTATGAAGTCACCTTGAGTGATTTCCTGAGATGGATGGTTGAATAAAAAGGGTTTCCAAGTTAAGAACACTTGGAGAATTCTTAAGGATTTGAAGGTCCTAAGAACAAATATCATGATATTTGTGTAGGAAACTCATGATTTGAGTGAAGGAAATGTAGAATATTTAAGACTAATAATGAAGAAATTACCAAGAGTGAGGGAAGAACTCGTGACTTCCTGGGAGTTCTTGGTTCCATAGAGAGAGAGAGAGAGAGAGAGAGAGAGAGAGAGATAGAGAGAGAGATAGAGAGAGAGAGAGAGAAAGAGAGAGAGTGAGAGAGAGAGAGAGAGTATTTGATTTTAGATAAGACAATTGAGACTTTTGGGAAAAGGATATTAATATAGAGTTTTATGTGGATTTTGTGGAATATAATCTGGTGGAGTTTTGGGAAATGTATAAAAAGGACCATGATTTAACTAGGTAGAGTGTGAATAGTAACATAAAGTGGGTATGGAGATGACTTCGTGTCATAACTTTTTAGAAATTCATAAACCCATAGATGATATCTTGTACAAAAGATAATATCTATAATAAGAATTTCAACAAAATGGAAATAAAATATGAATTTATGGGGGGCTAATATGTAAAAATACGAGTTTGGGTGAAAATCCTCCATCAAAATCGTCAAAAATAGGCTTAAAACGCAAAAGTGGTCAAAAACCGGGGTTGAGAAACGAACTTGCGAGGGTGAGAAAGGTTTCGTTCCGAGGCTATGGGCGAAACTTTTCGGATAGGCCCGAAGGTATCAAAAGTGAAATGGCCCAGGAGGGTTCACTTCATGTGAGGTTCTCTCTCCTATAATGGTGTTTTTCATATTTTCTTCCCGTTTCAAGGGATTTTCAACTAGTTGAAGTGTCGGGATGGTCTAAGTGTTTATTAAATAGTAGAAAGAGAGAGATTTGGGGGGAGAGAGAGAGATAGAGTGAGAGAGACTTTTCCGGTGGTCTTTATTAGTGTTTGGCCCCATGATGCAAGGTTCATAAACCCTATTGTGCCATGTTATGAGTGTTTTACACCCCTGAATCTGCGTTATAGAGTCATCACATTACTCTCCCTGTTTAGGGTTTAGAATTTATGAATATTTAGAAACTTTTGAGTGATACTTTGTATTATGATAGAAAGTTGTATATAAGAAAGCATAGAATATACCCTATCATGTAAGCACTAAATGAGTTCATCGGTTTGACTAGTTGTCTTTTGTTGACATTGACCTGACCAGAATTTGACGGTTGTCACAATAGTGAATGTACATTTTATACAAATTGTTATTATATGTAATAATTGTTCACAATGATTAAAAATGTAAATATGTTCATATTATAATTAACTAAATTTAATTACATTATTATTAAAAAAATTAAGCGTATATCTATATGTTGTGCTGAATAAACTATATAATTATATTTTTTGCATATAAATTTGAAAATAATAACACATTGGCTTTAATTTAATACCTCTTACAATAATTTGATATATAAATTATATTTTTTGCATATAAATTTGAAAATAATAACACATTGGCTTTAATTTAATACCTCTTACAATAATTTGATATATAAATATGTAATTATTTAGAACCATATTATAAAATATAAATTTATCATAATTATACCATTCAATAACATCTACTTGCGGTTTTCGTTTAAATAAAAGTAAATATGCTTTTCGATTTATTATTATAATTTAACATTATGATTGATTAATTTAGAAATTATTTATCTATCGATTTTTTATTTCAATCATCATAACTAATTGATATATGAACCATTGTTTATAAGTTAACGCATTGTAATTTTTTGGTTAATTAATTAAAAACCATCTATTTTGGATTAAAATGAATTATAATAAAAAATAGTTTTTTGATATTTTTTATTTAATTTGACTTGTCGTTATATATTTACAATATTTAAATTATTTTTAATTATTTTAAAAAAAATAGTATTTTAATATATTTTTTAAATTTATTTTATATTTTGATTTATATTTTGGGTTTAACATAATATTTCAATAGACTTGTATCATATAAGTCATAAGTTTTAGAGATATAATTGTAAAAGCCCAAACATTTTTTTTAATGTTATGAACTATGTTATCTTTCTTACAAAATCAATCCTAAATTAGAATTTAAAGTTCAAAATTGGTCTCTGTAGTTTGAAAAAAATTACATCACATGGTTATTAACTTTATTTTTTTTATATATTGTATTTATTTTTGATATATATATATATATATATATATATATATATATATATATATATATATATATATATATATATATATATATATGTTTTTTTACTATATTTTTTCAACAATTTGATTTATTTTAAACTTTCGACCATTTTTTTTTAATTTTAGTTATTTATTGTTTTTCTAATGTTTTTATTTATTTTGATTAATGTAAATGAACTAGAACTCAATTTAAAATATTATAACAAGATTTTTTTTATAGAGACTGACTATTATTATTATTATTATTATTATTATTATTATTATTATTATTATTATTTGTTCTTTCTTTTAGTCCATTTTAAATTTAAAAAAAAAAAATACTATCTTGAATTTTAACTACTGATATCATATATAGAAATATGATTTAATTTGCAACTTATATTATGAAAAGTTTAGCTTTTTTGCTATTTTAATAATTATAACTCATAAATATCACATTATTTAAACATTAATGATCAATAAACAAGCAGTTTGATTTTTGTAATTTTTTTTGTAATATAAATATAATAGCACTAAAGAACACAAAAATATAAAGAAAATAAGTTGGACCAAAAATTCAGATATGAATATAACTTTTTTATTCACTTGAATAATTTTTTTTATAAAAACTATAAATTTCAAAAATTGTAATATACTATAATATAATAATACATTTTGCACGTTGTGAAAAATGTCAAGAAAAAGTTAAAAATACGAAAAAATGAGCACATATAATACGAAAAAAATGAGAATTTGAAAAATATGAAAAAATAAAAAAATAATGCAAAAACAAATATGAAAAAAAAACTAGAAAAATACGAAATGTATTAACATATTCGAGTATATAAAAAACAAAAATAAATAAAGTGTGTGTATGTGTGTGTGTGTGTGTGTATATATATATATATATATATATATATATATATATATATATATATATATATGTATTGGAACATCCTGTTTCGAGTCGTTTCATGTAGTTGTAGGCTTTGGGAAAGAGAGGTTTAGACCCAATTGCATGTTGGTAATTTAGATTATGGAATCTAAGAGTTTGGTTTGTGTGTGGAATCAAAGGGTAAAAGGGGAAAATCGATGTTTTGGACTTCTTGCATGAAGTATAGATTTTTGTTCAGGAAGGTTTTAGTCCAAAATATCTAGATAATATTGTGGGGGCTCTCCAACACCTTTCCATGGATATAAGGATCGTCGAAGACGGAGTTTAACGATGAATTTATGACCGTTTGAAGTTAGGAATGTTTAGGCTTAGTTTAGTACGTTGGGTGTACAAGATGTACGTTGGGCATATTAGGCATACCTAGAGTATGATAGGCATACTAGGCACACGTAGAGTACATTGGGCGTACCTGGAGTACGTTGTGCGTATGCGATCTGTGCCCAAACTCTATTTTCTTGGTTTAAGCCCATTTTAAGCACCTTAATTTTCCCAAACCGATTCCATTCTTAGCCTCCACCTCTCCAACACCCTCCCTTGAAACCCGAAACCCTATTTTGAGCCTTGTGAGCAAAATAAGGTGTTTTTAATTGCTTTGGAGTGTTCGTGGTACATATTGGAAAAGAAGGAGGTTGTTGGAGAAGTGTTGGTTGCATTGGAGCTTGTAGATCCAGAATTAGTTCACCTTGATCTTTCTCTTGGAGGTATAAAGCTTGAATATTGATAATTCATTTGTTAAATCTAGCTAGTTTTGGGTCTTATGAGATTTTGGTCACTTTAGTGCATAAAGTTTAGATATTGAAATTTTGTGACCTTATCATGGATAAAGTTGAAAACTTTATCCATTTAAACATCATATTGTTTCAGATCTAAAGGTTGGGCACTTAGACTTAATTGGTTAAGTTGAAAAAGATGGAGTCATTAGGAACCATAAAATGTGACCTTAGTGCCTAGTTTTCCTCCATGCATGGTCTTCGATGTCTTAACGAGTTAAGAAGTTAGGGTTTTGGATGTCGAAGACTTAATAGCCATGAAAGACCATAATGTTGGAAACTTTATGGTTAAGGATATTATTTGAGGGTTAGATCTAGATTTTTGACGGAAGGGCTTACAGGATTAAGCTCTTAATGGATTGGTAGGATGGCAGCCGCGTACGTTGAGCGTACCAAAGGGTATGTTTCACGTACGTGGTCAAATATGGTCAAGGCATAGTACGCCCTATGTACGTGTTGAGTATGCCCATGATACTCAAATGAGGTTATCCGATCTACTAAGTTGACTCTTGACTTTGACCAGGATTTTGACAAAGTTTGACCTATGGGCATTTTGGGTAATTTGATTTATAGTTTAAGATTTGGGTTCCTGTTAATTCTATAGATGACAGATGGAGATAGGCTTTAGAGCAGTGATTGGTGAAACTATTCTTTCAGAATGTGAGGTGAGTTTCCTTACTGTATCCATGGGTAGAATGCACTAATGTTTTCCTACTAGGTTTTGTTATATGCTTGCTGTCTTTGTGACTCTGGCATGGAATAATTGTTGTTATGTGATTTACATGTGTCAGCATGATCGAGTTGAAATAACCCCAGAGCGAGGATCCAGGGCGGGGCCCATATTTACTATTCGAGCTGAAATACACCCCAGATTGAGGGCCCATGTTTGATTATTGGGTTGAAATATACCTTAGACCGAAGCTCCAGGCGGAGGCCTATATTTGCTTATTGGGTTGAAATATACCCAAGGTTTAGCCTAGTTGTATATTTTGGTCTATGGTACTTTGGGGACTCAACTTTGTGCTTACAGTTTATGTTTATGGTTTCATGTATTTCCTGTACGAAAAAGAAGATTCCGGTGTGACTGCACCGTATCCACCAGTGTTTTCTGCATTTTCAATTTTCAATTTTTACTCTGATGTTTAAATAATATATTCACTTTGCTCAATTTTGGAATAACTCATTTGTATGGTTTAGTGTTTTAAAAATGAAAATTTTACTATGAATTTTTGGGACTTTAAAATTTTGTATCAGAGCCTTGGTTTGAGGAATTCGGGCGCACTCTCAGGTGTAACTAAACTCTAACTGAGGAATAGGTAATCTTTTGAAATAAAATAAATTTCTAAAAAGATATTTTTAAAGAAAATTAGTTTATGAAAATATTTTTATAATGAAAGAAGGGGTGTGATGTGTGCAATCAGCCGAGCTCAAGTAAATGATTCCTAGAATACTCATACATGTTGGTATATTTTAAGAATGCTTTCATGCTAGGATGAGGCTAGGGATACTTTTGGGAATTACATGAGAGATTGGCCTAATATATGATGCCTTGTAGCATAGGAAGTATTTGATGCTATGATTAGGCATATGTATTGGTAATAGTAATTGCTATAACACCCCGTTTATTAAATCAATAATAATATGGCAAGGTATGGGTATCGAGGAGTTAACTGTCACAGTTTTAGAAGTTGTGGGGTTAAAAGTGTAAGTTCCAGATTGGTTTTGTAAATAATTATGAAGGCAGCGACTACTTGGTAAATTATTGGGACTTAATTTGAAGAGATTTTGGAGGCTAAGGGGCTGAATGTTAATTGTTGGGCTTAATATGAAAAGAATTGTCGGAGCAGGGTTATGAATATTAAATTATGGGCCTTGGCTAAGGGGTTGAGTGTTAACTAGTAGACTTAATATGAAAAGAATTGTGGGGGCAGGGGTATGAAGCGTAAATTATGGGCCTTGGTTTGAATAGATTTTTATGGAGAGGGACCATTCCTGCCATTATGGAACGAAGTTTGAAAGGGTGTTAGGTATTTAACTGTTCCATAACCCTAACCCAAGGAGCCTCATACAGCTGCCACCCTTCTTCTTCAACTTCCAGCGCCGCACCACCCCTATACCCCCATCCTTCCTCCGTCACCACAACCCATCCATTGATAGCCACCGCTTTATCACCACCATTAACCGCTGAGTCGAGTCCTCACTATCAATGTCGGAGAACCACTGGGCTGGTTTGTTGTCACCATTTCTGCCTTGGCCGAGGACGAGGACCAACCTCATGTCGTATTTATGTCAGGACACTGGCGTTGTTTCCGACGTGAGTTGAAGCCGACGAGCCAACGTAGCGGCAGTGAGAAGTCGGAAGAGCAGAGTTCGTAGCCGTCATTTTCGTGTTCCAGTGGAGGTGCAACCTCCGTTCCCTATTGTAGTTGCGCATCCTTCCTCTTCTGTCTCGTCGTCAGCCACACCATCTCTACCACCAAGTGTGTACGCCGCCACTGATGTGAGCTACTCCTAAACGCGATGATCGCCAATAGTGTCGCCGCTGCTACCGCCTTCTTGTGTCACTGCCGCCACCGTACTCCACCAGGTGGGTAGATGTATTACTATTCAGGGAAAAACATGTTTGTGTGTGTTTATTTTAGTGAAGTGCGGTTTAGGGAGCTTTGTTTAGCCAAAATTCTCGGGAAAAGCCACCACTACCACCGTGAGGTGGTGGCTGCTACCTTTTACCACCACTGACCACCACAAGGTTGGCTGTGTGGGTGTGTTTATCTTATTGTGTGTGGGTTTATTTCGAGATATTGCATTGTATATCTATAATTAGTGACTAGCATAATCAAGAAACTCATAACTACCATCGTAAGGTGGTGGCTGCCGCCTTCTGCCGCCACCAGCTGTCGTGTTGGGTGGCGGTCTGCTTTTGCTTGTGTTTAGATTGCTTTTGGGATCCTTGGAAATAATTTTACTAGAACAATAACCACCACCATGATGTGGCGGCCACCGCCGTGAGTTGCCGTTGACCACCACTACCCGAGGTGGTAGTGGGTGGTGCCCGACTTATTTAATCCTAATTGGCCGAATGAAACCCTAATTAACCAAAAAAACTAATTTAGATTAATTGGTTTGTAAATTTGTTCGTAACCATAATAATGGTTTGGAAAACCCTAATTTTGGAAATGTATCTTTTGGATTTGTCGGGACCCGCATTGGATCATTGGAATTGAATTATGAATTACACCTGAACACACTGTATGATTTATCTAGTAGAGTGATGGACTTAATATATTAAGTCCTTAATGGGTTATGTGCGGAACTTTTAACCCTAATCGTCATTTTATGTGAAAACCCTAATTTTGCATGGGCCTTGTGTTGGGCCCTTCTATTGGGCTTTGGTGATTAGGCTATTGGTGGGCCATCCAAGAACAAGTATATGGACAAGAATATTTGGATTGTGCTTAAGGATAAAGCCCATTGGAAAGGCTTGGGGAGAATTTGGAAAATTGGGCCATAGGTGGGCCATAATTGTGCCTTCAGGATTATGAGACATTGGACCATAGGAATGCCAAGTGTTTGGACTAGAATAAATGGTTGGGCCTTTAGGTAAGACCATGTGAAGGGTTTGGGCCCAATTTGGAAAATTGGGCCATATATTCGGCTCTGGTCCATTTTTTTGACATTTTGGGCCTTGGGCTTGAATCAAACTAGGTTAGTGGTAAAGTTGTCTTTTACCCAAGCATGGTCTTATGATTATGTGTTGGAACCCAATTATTAATTGGGTGTTGTTTTGATGTTGAAAGTTTGGGAATCTATCGTCCAGCAACTAGGGTTATGTCCACGGTACTTCAGCAGTGTGAGGTGAGTTGTCCTCACTATACTGAAAGGGTCGAAGGCACCAATGTCAGCCCTTTTCGAATTTGTATCCGGGTTATTCCATGATATTATTATTGATTTACATCCTGGTAGTTAGGACGGTGATATTCTTTGTGGCCCGGTTAGGTCGTTATCCTGGTATATAGGATTATGCTATGTTAGTGATTGGTTAGGTCTTTATCCTAGTTATAGGATGTTGCTATGATTACTGATCTTTCCGATCGGTTTGACTGTTATATATGATAGCGTATAATATTTATGTTCACATGATTGTTTGATTGGGGGTTTGGTTGAGGCGGTCCTGCTTTGTGCCGAAGGCCACCATACCCAGGGTGGTCCGGATAGACTGAAGGCCCTACGAGGCAGTCCACTCAGGCTAAAGGCCCGGTAAGCAGTCCAGATAGGCTATAAGCCCTACGAGGCAGTCTAGACGTGCCAAAGGCGCGAGAGTGGTCCAGATAGGATGAAAGCCCTGCGAGGCAGTCTAGGTAGGCTGAAGGATCATTAGGCATGCTGTTTGCTTATATGTTATTGATATGTTTGTATGGCGTTGGTATTTTGGGGGAACTCACTAAGTTTTGGGCTTACATTTGTTGATTTTCTTCCAGGTACTTCTGATGATCGTGGGAAGGAGAAGGCGTGATCGTACACCTCCTTATGTTTATGATCTGATTTTGGGATACTCTGACACTATACTATTTTGAAAACAAATTTTGTAATAGCTAATTGCTTTTCATATGTTTTAAAAAGTTTAAATTTGGCATGATTTTATGGGTGTTAGAAGTTGGTATCAGAGCCTTGGTTTGAGTGAATTGGAGGAAACACCCGTGTGTCTCTGGTCACAAACTAAGGACAAGATTTTAAAATGATTTTCAAAATAATAAAAGAGGACTCAAGTGTACGATCAGCTGGAGCTAGTAAGTAGACCCCAAAATACCTTACGGATTACTTGATTATGTGATATGTTAGAACAACATGATAGTACTAGCCTAGGGATCATCAAGAATTACACGATCATGATTATATGATGCCTGATATTGTAGGGTTTTCCCATAGATGAATTTAACATCATTACTGTAGTTGTTTAGTTTATGCATCATGGTCGTACATAATTAACATATTATAGACTAAGAATGTTTGGTTTGACCTTATTTCCTGTTCTTGTTTGATGAAGGGCTTAGGGTAGGATTAGGTATCCGAAAGTCTATAGGGTCCAGCGTTATGTATGGCTAGCATACGAGAGTGCTGCGGGGTTGGTGGAAGTTTCATGGGTGGGTTGTGCGAGGTCGGTAGGCCAGTATGAGATATTTAGCATTCCTCTAGGAGTGAGGATTGAGTGCTCGTCGTGTTACTGTATATTATTAGGGCGTTGTGATGACACTTGAGACAAATATGGGTAGGTGTGGAAGGTAGTATGGGCCCGCACTACTGAAGGCACAGGACCCATACGCATAGCAAGGAAGTCACAACCCCTGGGGGTATAGTTGGGAAATTGGTTCCTTGTTATTATTTGGATTATCTAAGATCTATCCGATGTAATATCAGAATGGTGGTTGCGAGACATTTTGAGACCGGATCCACATTTGGATCAGGAGCTGGTAGCCAGGGTGGGCCAACAGCAGTGACAAGGACTACTAGTCAGATGATACTAGAGGATCTAGATATTAGGATTCGTAAGATCCTGCAACATGTGGTTGCAGCTCTTTTTCGGGCACAGTTGCAGGAGATGTTTGGGTCTATCAATACCGCCATGGTTGAGTATTTCAACGGGCGCTATGAAGCCCTTGTTGAGACGGCTGTCGCAGTAGCTACAACATTTGTAATGGCGATAGGGAGAGGAGCTGGTCGAGCTTTCCAGTATCTAGACTTGTTACTAGGACATATTCTGATGAGAAGAGGCCTACAATTACTTGGGATCAAGGTTCCATACTCTTTACATTCTGCGGGTTGAGTAGGACAGGCTGGCACATGATTTTATGGATTTGAGACTTCATGGGTATTGCTCGGGGCTTGGGTGCGAGTGGCGGGGATCAGGAAGGGAGTTGTGACATCCCCAAAATCTCGGCCAGAAAAGACCGATTTTCATTTATGCTTTTAAAATAAATTCAGAGTAAATCCTTTTGATTTGAAAGAGTTGCGGAATTTGTTCCCAAAAAAAAAACATGATAAAACAATGTTTACCAAAGCATTTCATAAAAGAAATGTATTTTTCATTATATAATCAAAACTTGGGGTGTCATGTTCCGATACAGACCACTAAGCATAAACGATAACATTACAAGTCATTCAACAACTATATACATATACAGACTTGTAAACAAAACAACTTGATGGTTCATCCATCTTACGCCCTTGCACCACTTCCTGTAATACAAATAAAACTGAATGGGTCAGGCTTGGGAGCCTGGTGAGCATATAGGGTTTTCAACCCATAATAAATAATTAAATTAATTATTATCAACCAACAATAACCCAGTTACCCATTCCCGTTATTCTCACTTTACGTCCCTAAAATAACTAACACAAGGGACCGAATCTAAGAATATTTTCATCGGGGTGACAACACATGCTGCTGGGGTTCCTTAGCAATATAAGTGAAATAAGGCAACCATGAGGGGGATGGAATACAGCGAATGAACACCCAAGTTCATTAACACCTACAGGTAATGAGCCTGCTAGCATTCCACTGGACTGTCTAGAAAAGTCCGTGGTCATCATCTAAATTCCGCTAGATGAATGGATCAAAACAAAAACGAGGCCTCTCATCTGTTTATTACACACTAACTATCTACCCATGTTCTACCCAACATATTAGTAGATAAAAACATACATTTTTATACATATTTTCAAAACCTGTATAGCATGCTTGATCAATACATTTTCCATATAACAGATGAGGCACACACACATAACACGTATTTAATATAGAAATAATCAGATCTGTAAGATAGAAGAAAGTGAATATACATTCACACACATAACAACAAAATATACACATAACACGTATCTCGTATAAAATACTTCATAATTATACGTTAGGAGAAAGTAACAATGCACTCACACGTATAAACAACAATATACTTAATACACTCAAACCATACTTGTATTATTATTGCGTTTATGAAAGGTAGTATACACTCACTTGATCAGAAGATGATCAGACAGAACTACGACTTGCAAAAGTAGAAATCCTTAGCAGATCTGGAAGATCTTTACAAAAAATCGAACTTCTCGCGGGCAGAGCTTCGGCTCGGAAACCCCACTTCTCGGGATCTCGGGATTTACTTCGGGACTCGGGAATGATACCAGGGCATCGGGGTGGCTTCGGGGGTAAAAATGCAGAGCTTCAGCACGAAACGGAGGAGAAATGAGCAACTATGCCCGGACCCCTCACATCCTATTTATAGGAGGCTAGAACCTCCTCGTACGCGGGGCGTACGCCTTTACGCGGGGCGTACATGGCTCCGAAGTCGTCACTGCATGCGTCATCCAAAGTGTCGACATTTCTTGCTGTACGCAGGGCGTACTCAAGTATGTGGGGCGTACTCCGGATGAGTCTGATGACTCGTCTTCGGATAATGCCAGATTTAATAATTAAATTTAATTATTAATTATTTAATAAACTTCGAAAATTTATATCTCCTTCATACGAACTCCGTTATCGACGTTCTTTATATCCACGCGAAGGTGAGAGTACGCTCTACAACTTTCGTTTAGACTTCGTCGGCTAATTTTGACTTTATTTTTATTATTTATTTTTAATAGGCCGGGACAGAAAATTTCGTTATAAATTCATAACTTCTTCGTTTGACGTCCGTTCTCCCCTAACTTTTTATCTCTTTGATACTAACAACGAGATCTTTGATTCTCGTTTAGATCACTAACGCTAAATATCGCTCTAACGTAAATTTCACATTTTACGTTAATCAGCGTTGCCGGTTCTATCGCGAAACTTCGACAGGTCATAACTTCCTCGTTATAACTCGGATTTCGGCATTCTTTATATCTTCGGAAATCTTGTTTCAACTAATACAACATTATCTAAAGATATCAAGTTTATTTTACACTTAAATTTTGACGCTTATTTTTATTCTTAATTAATCAAACCACATAATTAAGCAATTAAGCACAAAACACATAATACTCAAATAATACACTTCTATTATTTCAAAACGGGTTACAAAGGTTAACCTAGACTATCACATTGCTAAAAATGGCAAGCCCAGAAACACAAGCGTTACAATTCTCCCCACCTTAGAATGATTCCATCCCCGAAATCACACCTCAACAAACAAACACGGATAGCGACCCATCATGTCACTCTCCGTCTCCCAGGTGAGATTTGGCCCATTCGTGTGTTTCCATCGGACAAGCACTAACTCGACCATCTTGCGTCGCAACTTCTTAGTCTTTCGGTCAACAATTGCCTCTGGTTCTTCAATCAACCTTTTTTTCTCATCGATTCTCAACTCCGAAAGTGGAATCATGTCGGGAACTTCCCCCGTGAACTTCCGTAAATAACACACATGAAAAGTGTTATGAATTCCATTCAGTTCTTCTGGTAGTTCGACCTTGTAAGCTTGGTTCCCAATCCTCTGAAGAACTTTAAACGGTCCAATAAAACTTGGACTCAACTTTCCCCCTTTACCAAATCTTATAAGTCCCTTCCACGGCGAGACTTTAAGCAAAACCGAATCCCCAACTTCAAAAGTCATCAGTCTTCACTTTTTGTCAGCATAGCTCTTTTGATGATCCTGAGCTGCTAACATCCTTTCCCTAATTATTTTCAACTTTTCTGCAGTTTGATGAACCATCTCCGGTCCCATAAACTGCTTTTCCCCAGCCTCAAGCCAACAAGACGGCGTACGACACTTTTGTCCATACAAAGCTTGGTAAGGTGCCATCTTAATGCTCGAGTGAAAACTATTGTTATAGGAAAATTCTACCAATGGTAATTGTTCATCCCAATTACCTAGGAATTCCAAGGTAGATGCTCTTAGCATATCTTCAAGTGTTTGTATCGTTCTTTCACTCTGACCATCAGTCTGCGGATGGTAAGATGTACTTAAGCACAACTTGGTACCCATTTCCTCTTGTACACTTTTCCAAAACCTTGAGGTGAAACGACTATCACGATCTGACACAATGGTTTGCGAAACACCGTGAAGTCTCACAATTTCCTTCACATAAGAATTCACAAGCTTTTCCATAGACCATTTCTCCCTAGCTGCTATGAAATGCGCACTCTTAGTGAATCGATCGACGACCACCCAAATCATGTCGTGACCACTCTTTGTTCTGGGCAGTTTAGTGACAAAATCCATAGCAATGTCTTCCCACTTACCCATAGGCACAGGCAATGGTTCTAAACTCCCGTACGGTTTCTGATGTTGTGTCTTGACTCTTGCACAAGTCACACACTCGGCCACATACTTTGCAAAATCAAGCTTCATCGTCAGCCACCAGTAGTAGGGTTTCAGGTCCCTATACATTTTAGTGCTACCGGGATGAATCGAGTACATGGTCTTGTGAGCTTCTTCCACCAAAAGATCTCTGACTCCTCCTGTCTTAGGTATCCAAATCCGATCCTAGAACACCTTCAGTCCATGACTGTTTACACCGAACACCAACGTTTTGCCCAAACGTTCCTCCTTCCGGTCATTCTTCTCAGAAGCTTCGCTTTGAGCTTTCTTTATACTTTCTAAAATAGTCGAGACAACTTCAATTCTCAACGCTCTTGGCCTTTTCCTTTCAAGATTGACTTTCCAACTGAGAGCATCAGCAACAACATTAGCTTTACCGGGATGGTAAAGTATCTCACAGTCGTAGTCCTTGAGTAATTCCAGCTAGCGTCGTTGCCTCATATTCAATTCCTTCTGATTAAAGAGGTATTGGAGACTCTTATGATCAGTGAAAAGTTTGCACTTTGTGCCATAGAGGTAATGCCTCCATATCTTCAGAGTGAAAACTACCGCCGCCAACTCCAAATCATGAGTCGAGTAATTCTTTTCATGCTCCTTCAGTTGTCGAGATGCATATGCTATCACCTTTTCTCTTTGGGTTAAAACACAACCCAATCCAACCCCAGACGCATCGCTATAAACAGCGAAGTCTTCAACTCCATCGGGTAGAGAAAGTATCGGTGCCTCGCATAGCTTCTTCTTTAGCTTTTTGAATGCTTCTTTATGCTTATCATTCCAAGCATAAGTAGCTCCTTTGTGGGTCAAAGCTGTCAACGGAGTAGCAATCGAAGAAAAGCCTTGGATAAACCTTCGGTAATATCCGGCTAATCCTAAAAAGCTTCGGATCCCCGTGGGACTTTTCGGTTGTTCCCACTTCATTACGACTTCAATCTTTGCTGGATCAACCATTATCCCTTCTTGGTTGACCACGTGACCCAAGAATTGGACTTCTCGAATCCAAAAATCATATTTGGAGAACTTAGCATACAACTTCTCCTTCTTCAAGACTTCTAACACTTCTCGCAAGTGTCTGCCATGCTCCTCCTGGCTTTTCGAGTAAATCAGAATGTCATCTATGAACACTATCACAGATTTATCAAGGAACGGATTACAAACCCTATTCATTAAATCCATGAATGCTGCTGGAGCATTGGTTAGTCCAAATGACACAACCAAGAACTCGTAGTGTCCATATCTTGTTTTGAACGCAGTCTTCTCTATATCTTGCTCTCTTACTTTTAGCTGATGATATCCTGACCTAAGATCGATCTTCGAGAAATAGCTCGAACCTTGCAATTGATCAAACAGGTCATCAATCCTTGGCAACGAATATCTATTCTTTATTGTTGCCTTGTTCAGCTCTCTGTAATCAATGCACATTCTCATACTTCCATCTTTCTTCTTCACGAATAACACCGGAGCTCCGCAGGGTGATGAACTAGGTCTAATGAAACCTTTGTCCAACAACTCCTGAAGTTGCATCATCAGCTCCTTCATCTCCGTCGGTGCTAATCGATAAGGTGCTTTTGCTATTGGCGTGGTTCCTGGTAACAAGTCTATTCTGAACTCTACTTGTCTATCAGGTGGTAATCCAGGAAGATCATCGGGAAATACTTCCGGATAATCACACACCACTGGAATACTCTGCATCACCTTCTTTTCCTTCTTAGCATCAATCACGAATGCTAAATATGATGTATATCCCTTGGTCAAACACTTTCTGGCTTTCATTAGGGAAATGATTCCAGAATTTACTCGGCGTTTGTCCCCATACACCATAAATGAATCTTTTCCAGGCGGGTTTACTTTAACTATCTTCTTCTTGCATAAAATTTCGGCATCATTGGCGCTGAGCCAATCCATTCCCAACACGATGTCGAAACCATTAAGTTCGATAGGTAATAATTCTTCGTGAAACTTATTCCCATTTAGGTCGATTAAGATGTTTTTCATATGATGGCTAACAGGTACAAACTTGCCACTAGCAACTTCGACTAATAAAGCATTATCTAGTCTATCAACAGGCAAAGCTAGTTTTCTACCAAATTCATGCGATATAAAGGAGTAGTTGGCTCCAGAATCAAATAAAATTTGGGCAGGAAATTTTTTAATGAGAAAGGTACCTAAAGCGACATCAGCTTCATCTTTAGCGGCTTCCAGTGTCATTTGGAATGCTCTCGCCTTCGGCTTTGGTGGAATGTTGGGCTTAGCTGCCTCCTTCTTCTTCGAACAATCTTTCAAAATATGCGCCTCTTCATTACAACCAAAACACATCCTTTTGTTGTTCGGACATTCATTGGCAAAATTTCCAACCTTCCCACACTTGTAGCAGGTCACATCCTCGCTACATTTCCCAAAGTGCTTTTTCTTACACTTTTCACACCACTTCGCTTCTCCTCCTTTTCCCCACCAAACCATTTCGAATCAGATTTCGAAAATTTGCTTTTCTTACCGGAACCATATGTTCCCTCAAACTTCCTCTTCTCACCAACCTCAACCTTGTTGGTGGTTCTTCCCTTTATCATGTTCTCAACAGACTTGGCAGCCCAGATAGCTGCCTCTAGAGTATGTGCCTGATGTACTGGCACCTCATACTCCCATGGGAGTCCCTTCGCATACCGGTCCACCTTTTTCAGCTCGTCTGGAACGATTCGCAAGGCAAACTCCATTTTATCGGTGAAGTTATTGGTGTATTCATCAACTGACATGCTGCCTTTCGTTAGTGCCAGAAATTTGTTCTCTAGCTCCAATAGATTTTGAGCCAAGCAGAACTTGCGCTTGAACTGCACCAAGAATTCTGCACACGACAATTACAGTGGCTCATTTGGGCTTACGATCTTCCCTAAAGTGTTCCACCAACGAACGGCTCCACCTCGGAACTGACGCACTGCATAGATGGTCTGCAACTTGCCTTTGCAGCCATAAGTCATGAAGGCCAATTCCATTTCAGAGATCCAATCCATAACTCCTATCGGATCCTCCTTTCCATTGAAGGTCGATGGTTTGCAAGTTAGAAAGTCCTTGTACTTGCATCCCATTCCATCATTTCTTCCGTCATTGTTATCTCGCCTAACTATCGGTGGGTTGGCTTGACCAACAGACCCACTAAAGTTTCCACCTTCCCAGTGCCCTTCATTTAATTCAGGCTCTTCCACACGAATTGACGGTTCTTCACGATTCTTTTGAAGCAACCGTCTAGTTTCATCCATTTGACGATCCAACATTGTTTGAATCATCATTTGTACACCAGCCATTGTTATTGGCTCGGGTGCTGCTGCTATGACAGGTCTTTGCTCAATCACAGGTGGTTGATTCCTGTTTACATCAGCATTTCCAACTCCACTTCTTGTTCTCACCATTTTTGATCTACACACCGAATAAGGTGAAATTAGATCCTTATTCACGATAGATATTCAAATCATCCTTATCACTCCGAAACGTTTACATGCTAGTTCTAATATCGTAGACGTACGCTTAGAATCCTACACACATAAAGTTTCTAGATCCGGTTGGCAACAGACCATAGATCCAAACAAATAATATCATATATGGCAACATCTAACATTTAGCACATAAGGCATTTTAGGCAACTTCCTAAAATAAACTAGTGCTCGTGTCTAAAATATAACAGACACATATCTCAAAATTTCACTTAGCATTCTAAGTTTAAGTCTAGAAAGCCTACAAATTCCTAGTTCGCTTAAACTAATGCTCTGATACCAACTGTGATATCCCCAAAATCTCGGCCAGAAAAGACCGATTTTCATTTATGCTTTTAAAATAAATTAAGAGTAAATCCTTTTGATTTGAAAGAGTTGCGGAATTTGTTCCCAAAAACAAAACATGATAAAACAATGTTTACCAAAGCATTTCATAAAAGAAATGTATTTTTCATTATATAATCAAAACTCGGGGTGTAATGTTCCGATACAGACCACTAAGCATAAACGATAACATTACAAGTCATTCAACAACTATATACATATACAGACTTGTAAACAAAACAACTTGATGGTTCATCCATCTTACGCCCTTGCGCCACTTCCTGTAATACAAATAAAACTGAGTGGGTCAGGCTTGGGAGCCTGGTGAGCATATAGGGTTTTCAACCCACAATAAATAATTAAATTAATTATTATCAATCAACAATAACCCAGTTACCAATTCCCGTTATTCTCACTTTACGTCCCTAAAATAACTAACACAAGGGACCTAATCTAAGAATATTTTCATCGGGGTGACAACACATGCTGCTGGGATTCCTCAGCAATATAAGTCAAATAAGGCAACCATGAGGGGGAAGGAATACAGTGAATGAACACCCAAGTTCATTAACACCTACAGGTTATGAGCCTGCTAGCATTCCACTAGACTGTCTAGAAAAGTCCGTGGTCGTCATCTAAATTCCACTAGATGACTGGATTAAAACAACAACGAGGCCTCTCATCTGTTTATTACACACCAACTATCTACCCATATTCTACCCAACATATTAGTATATAAAAACATACATTTTTATACATATTTTCAAAACCTGTATAACATGCTTGATCAATACATTTTCCATATAACAGAAGAGGCACACACACATAACACGTATTTCATATAGAAATAATAAGATCTGTAAGATAGAAGAAAGTGAATATACATTCACACACATAACAACAAAATATACACATAACACGTATCTCATATAAAATACTTCATAATTATACGTTAGGAGAAAGTAACAACGTACTCACACGTATAAACAACAATATACTTAATACACTCAAACCATACTTGTATTATTATTGCGTTTATGAAAGGTAGTATACACTCACTTGATCAGAAGATGATCAGACAGCACTACGACTTGCAAAAGTAGAAATCCTCAGACGATCTGGAAGATCTCTACAAAAAATCGAACTTCTCGCGGGCAGAGCTTCGGCTCGGAAACCGCACTTCTCGGGATCTTCGGGATCTCAGGATTTGCTTCGGGACTTGGGAATGATACCGGGGCTTCGGGGGTAAAAACGCAGAGTGTCGGCACAAAACGGAGGAGAAATGAGCAACTATGCCCGGACCTCTCGCATCCTATTTATAGGAGGCTGGAACCTCCTCGTACGCGGGGCGTACGCCTGTACGCAGGGCGTACATGGCTCCGAAGTCGTCACTGCATGTGTCATTCAAAGTGTCGACATTTCTTGCTGTACGCGGGGCGTACTCCGGATGAGTCCGATGACTCGTCTTCCGATAAGGCCGGAATTAATAATTAAATTTAATTATTAATTATTTAATAAATTTCGAAAATTCATATCTCCTTCATACGAACTCCGTTTTCGACGTTCTTGATATCCACGCGAAGGTGAGACTACGCTCTACAACTTTTGTTTAGACTCCGTCGGCTAATTTTGAATTTATTTTTATTATTTATTTTTAATAGGCCGGGACAGAAAATTTCGTTATAAATTCATAAATTCTTCGTTTGACGTCCGTTCTCGCCTAACTTTTTATCGCTTTGATACTAACAACGAGATATTCGATTCTCGTTGAGATCACTAAGGCTAAATATCACTCTAACGTAAATTTCACTTTTTACGTTAATCAACGTTGCCGGTTCTGTCGCGAAACTTCGACAGGTCATAACTTCCTCGTTATAACTCGGATTTCGGCATTCTTTATATCTTCGGAAACCTTGTTTCAACTATTAAAACATTATCTAAAGATATAGAGTTTATTTTACACTTAAATTTTGATGCTTATTTTTATTCTTAATTAATCAAACCACATAATTAAGCAATTAAACACAAAACACATAACTCTCAAATAATACACTTCTATTATTTCAAAACGGGTTACAAAGGTTAACCTACACTATCACATTGCTAAAAATGGCAAGCCCAGAAATACATGAGTTACAGGAGTTATGATTATGATCAGGTCGAGTTTTGTAGCTAGAACTAGAAGGGTTGATTCATGGATTAGAATGTTGTTTGTGAGGGGAAGGGTTGTGCCCTTTCAGTTTTCCGAGTTCAAAGGAGTGAGTAGGCTTGTGACCCCTAGCTCAGGTTTTATTTTTAGTTCGGGGTCATTTAGTCGTAGGGGTTGGCGATAGTATTTCAGCGTTTGTGACAGCGGGTGGTAGATATGGCATGAACATCTTTCGAGACGTTCGCGATTACTATCCCTACCTATAGGAGCTAAGGTCTGGTTCGCCTTGGATCTCTTGTATCGATTTGCAAGGATTGGTTGTGCAATCTATTAAGCTTTCAGGATTAGAGACTATGTCTTCGGAGTAATTTATAGCGTGATTTAGGGCAGAGGTTGATTTAACTAATGCAGTTCAGTTATGGAAGACTGAGCTGGTGAGTGAGTCAGGGTACCAGACCCTGAATGATATGACTTCTAGAGCCCTATTGTGGGAGATTTGTTTGGATTACATTTGGAAGAGGGGTATTATGTTGGAGGTCTGTGGATAGGGTCCCACATGATAGTTATTCATCATTTTCAGGATTTAGTGGTTTTAGTTACCGCTATTGATTGGTTGTTTGAATAACCAAGGGAAGTGGCTTGTTGTTAAGGTATTGGTTGGAGCATCTGTCATTGAGCCTCAAGAGTTGAGTGCGGTATCATTTCAAGCATCAGGGGATTTTGGTTATGTTGGGATCTAGGAAGTGTCTTTTAGTCTTTAGAAGTTGTGTGGACTTTAGGAGTTCGGCTAGTGATGGAACACTAGCATTGGTAAGCTCTGGTTACCACCGGGTCGACTAATAGAAAGAAAAAGAAGGATTAGGAGTCCTTCAGTTCCCATGTGCTTTGAGAATTTAGTCGATTATATATGGGGGAGAATCATCCCGAATTGCTGAAGCAGTAGAGATTTTGAAACTGCGATAAGTTTCACATCCCCGTCAGGTACGCTCCAAGTGGTTGTTTGGTTTGAGGGTTGTCTGAATTGGGAGGTCGGTAAAACTCCCCAACATGTGAATCACGTCTTCTCGGTGCTTGATAGCAGAATTTGGCGAATCAGGTCAGGATCTCAGTCATAAATTGTGTGCGGTTTGGGTGTTCTGTTGAGTGTGTGCTCGACTCTGAGGGTAATTGGATTGATAGATTAAGGGTAAGGCATCGGGTTGCGGATGTGTTAGGGCGAAAGTGTTATAAGACTGCGGCGATAGCCATAGCATTCACAAGCGATCAGATAGTATGGAAAGTGTTATGAGACTATCGAATAACCCATGGGATTCACAATTTTTTTCAAATTATTAGGTTAGGATAGGCTAGTTTGTAAGATTGTGGGTGGATGACGACATGATTGGAATTAGGAAACGATAGGTCGTTGGGGACCAAGCATGATGTAAGATTATAGTATTCTAGTAGTGTTGAACTTTTGTATTTGATTCGATGGCAATGGGTTTTTAGGCTATTACAGTTGGATGGACCACAAGGATTGATTGAGATATGAGTGGTGATATAGCTAGGTCAGTTATTGCTAGTCGAAGTTTTCTTCGGAGGTCGCGTGGAGTGAGTGTATGATTGCTCGTTGCTTCAACAATCGGGGGCTGGAACTCGGTATTTTAGATGACTGGTGAAAGAATTGAGACTAGGGAGGTCTTGGTAGATTTTGGAAAGTAGCCACGTGGCAACATGTTGTTTCAGGCAGTTTCAGTGTCTTGGTAGTATTAGTAATTATGTTTTCAAATTTTAGGTATGGATGGGTAACAGATTTTAAGGGTTATCATAAGTCACTCACAATGGGATTATCTGAGCCTTGGCCGAGTATAGGTGATCTATAGGGATAATTGGTTCTATGACTGTGTTTTCTAGTGGGAACCTCGAGTTATCAGAAGTTTAGTAGCTAGTTGAGAGATAAGTGGGTTGGGTTCAACAATAAATATTTAGTATGGGAGGTCTGTCAGGGAGTCAGACCATCTCGAGACTGCAGATTTTAGACAGAGTAGATGTGATCATGTTGTAAGGAATTTGTTCATTTTTGGGTTATATAACCCTGTGAGGGATGATTAGATTGCCTTGGCAAGGCTTGGGTTATGCTCGGGATTATGGCCATGTCGTTCAAGTTGTCGGGCGTGTAAGGGAAGGTAAGGAATGATTTCGAGGACAAAATCTAATCTAAGTGGGGGAGAGTTGTAACACCCCATTTATTAAATAAATAAATAGAAAAATTATTGAATGATTAGCATCCCTAAAACCAATAATAATATAGCAAGGTGTGGGTCTCGAGGAGTTAACTATCCCAATATTAGAAGTAAAGGGTTAAAAGTGTAAGTTCCGGATTGGTTTTGTAAATAATTATGAAGACAATGACTACTTGGTAAATTATTGGGACTTAATTTGAAGAGATTTTGGAGGTTAAGAGGCTGAATGTTAACTGTTGGACTTAAAATGAAAAGAATTGTCAGAGCAGGGGTATGAAGAGTAAATTATGGGCCTTGGTTTGAAAATATTTTTAAGCAGAGGGACCATTCCTGCCATTATGGAATGAAGTTTGAAAGGGTGTTGGGTATTTAACTATTCAATAACCCTAACCCTAGGAGCCTCATACAGCTGTCACCTTCCTTTTTCAACTTCCATCACCGCAACACCCCTATACCCCATCCTTCCTCCGCCACCACAACCCAACTGCCGATAGCCACCACTATATCGCCAACTGCCGAGATGAGTCCTCTCTAGCGCTGTCAGAGAACCACCGGGATGAGTCGCTGTCATTGTTTCTGCCATGGCCGAGGAAGAGGACCAACCTCATGCCGTCTTTCAGTCGAGACCACTGTCGCAGCTACCGACGTGAGCTGAAGCCAACGACCCAACATCGTGGCAGTGAGAAGTTAGAAGTGCAGAGTTCGTAGCCTCCGTTTTCGTGTTTCGGTGGAGGTGCAACCTTTGTTCCCGGCTGTAGTCGCTCCTCCTTCCACTTCTGTCCCGTCGTCAGCTACACCATCGGTACCGCCAAACGTGTATGCCACCACTGATGTGAGCTGCTGCCAAACGCGATGATTGTTGATAGTGTCACCGCTGTTGCGGTGTTCTTGTGTCACTGCCGCTACCGTACACCACCAGGTGGGTAGCTGTATTACTGGTTTGGGAAAAACATGTTTGTGTGTGTTTATTTTAGTGAATTGGGGTTTGGGGTGCTTTGTTTAGCCGGAATTCTTGGGAAAAGCCACCACCACCACCACCACCACTGTGAGGTGGTGGCTGCCACCTTGTACCACCACCGACCACCATAAGGGTGGTTGTGTGGGTGTGTTTATCTAATTGTGTGAGAGTCTATTTCAAGGAATTACATTGTATAATTGTAATTAGTGACTAGCATAATCAAGAAACTCATAACCAGCACTGTGAGGTGGTGATTACTACCTTCCACCGCCACCAGCCGACGTGTTTTGTGGCGATGCGATTTTGCTTGTGTTTAGATTTCTTTTGGGATGCTTGGACATAATTGGACTAGAACTGTAACCACCACCATTAGGTGGTGGTCACCGCCGTGAGTTGCCGTTGACGACCACTACCCGAGGTGGTAGTGGGTGGTACCCGACTTATTTAACCCTAATTGGCCAAATGAAACCCTAATTAACCTAAATACCTAATTTGGATTAATTGGTGTAATGAACCAAATTTTCAAATAGTATTTTCATTTTAAATTAACCTAACATTTCCATAAAATGTGAAACAACATTAACCATTGTTTCCATAACTGATAACAATAACATTTTATTTCAAAACATCAGCGTGTCCCATCAAAAAAATTACCTAAGAGTGAATGTCGTGTCATCAAACCTTTCACTCATATGTACTTGAAACAAATCAACAAACTATAAACTAATGCTTAGCGAGTTCCCCATAGCATAGCGCACACACAATCCACATAAATACATATCAAAATAGCTATACAAGCTACATATACCACATAAGCCATGCATACAAACATATAGGGAAGCCCTGAAAACCCTCCAGGGTCTTACTCCGAGTGCCATGGGAACCCCAACATGGTCTTAGCCCAATGCCACGGGAACCCCCCAAGGTCTTGACCTAGGATGCCAAGGAAACCCTCCAAGGTCTTACACCTAAGTGCCTTTGGAACCCCCCAAGGTCTTTACCTTGGATCCCGTGGAAACCTCAAAGGATTTATACCTAGGTGCCTCGGGAACCCTTCATCATCTTCCATACAAGTATCATAGATACAACTAGCATATCGCATATCACATAATTCACGAGACATACGTAACAAATAATGGGTCGACTTTGGTGCCTTCGACCCATTGGTATGGTGAGGACACTCACATCTATCTAAAAAATCCAAAAACTACTCCCTAATAGTCCGTAGCCACCACTGTTGAACCATAATAACATTACTTAAGGTTAGGACTAAACATAATCTAATTGAAGAACCCAACCCCAAGTCCTTTCACAATGGCCTAAAAAGTCTTCCTTTGCTAATGGGCCCAAACTCCATGTCCAAATCATTAATGAGCCTCATGGCCCAACCATAGTATCCATGGCCCAAAAAAGATAAGCTGGCCCACTAGCCCCAAAACGTGATAAGGCCCAATGACTACTTAAGGCCGAAAACACATTCGAGTCCATCTATTATGCATACGCCTTGCGTACCACCCTGGTACGCGTAACGTACTAAGTCCCTGACTCGTACGCACTGCCTACTCTAACTTACACCCAACGTACAAATAAATTAAAAGCAATTTCCATTAAGTGCATAATACTCTATGTTCTAACGTCCAAACCTTAGATTTGGTCTCATTAAGACATCTTAAGGCATAAAGTTGGCAACTTTATGCCTTTGCATGTCCCATATGCTCCTAACAACCCATTAAGACCTTTCCAAGAGTCTTAATCCATGCATGAGGTCAAAAACCCATCAAGACTCCATTTTATGCCATGAATGGACCAAAGGACTTCAAATCTGGCTTTCCTAAGCTCTGGAGTTGCTCAAACTCTCAAGAGATGGTTGATGAACACAAAAGGGGACTAAGGAGAAACCCTAACTCTAGAAATGGAAATGATAACCAAGGTGAAAACTATTTACCTCCTTAAGCTTCCTAGGCTGCTCATAATGCAATATCTAGAAGCTCTCCCTCATTTAAGCTAGTTTCCTTTTCTTCTTTGTAGCTAACACACAACAAGGATGATGTTTAACCACTCAAAAGCTCAAGAACACACTCTATAATGATTTTATGGTTTTTAGGGATGTTTGAATATGAAGGAGGTGGTTAGGGTGAGGCTCAAATGAGATAAAGATGCTTATATAGGTCTTAAGTCTGGAAATTAGGGTCTGAAAATCCATCACGTACGCCCCGTGGACCCTTTGGTACGCCAAACGTACATGCTGGCCATCTGTGATCATTCATGCATTGTACGCTAAGTTTCCTCATGAAGTACGCCCAATGTACTTAAGGGTTTATTTTACAACATTTGAATTTTCAAGGGCTTCAAAGGTAATACCTGATTTGGAATGTTACAACTCTCCCCCACTTGGACTAGTCTTCTTCCTCGAAGTCCATAGATGCAAATAGATTGGGGTAATGATATCGCATCTCGTCCTCCGGCTCCCATGTCCATTCGGAACGCCTTTGGTGCTGCCATTTCACCTTTGCTAGCTTCTCTTCCTTATTCTGAAGAACCTTGGTCATCCTATCCAAGATCACAATGGGCCTCTCAATGTAGTTCAGGCTCTCGTCCACCTAAATGTTGTCCAAGGAAACGACCACGGCCTCGTTGGTGACACACTTCTGAAGCTGTGACACATTGAAGGTGTTGTGAATCTGGCTAAGCTCATCTGATAGATCCAAATGATAGTCCACCTTGCCAACACGGGCCGTAATCCTGAAGGGTCTGATATATCGAGGCCCCAAGTTTCCTTTATTTCGAAACCTGATAACTCATTTACATGGAGGCACCTTTAGTAACACGAAGTCCCCCACCGGGAACTCAAGATCAGATCATCGCCAGCTAGCATAAATTTTTCAAAGGCTCTGCGTGACTCGCAGCCGGTCGCGCACCTGCTGAATCAACCCGATAGTATTGAGCACTACCTTAGTGCTCCCCATGACTTGGTGTCCAACCTCGCCCCAACAAATCGGGGTCCTACTAATCCGACCATACATCATATCAAATGGAGGTCGGTCGATACAGGCATGATAACTGTTATTGTATGAAAACTCTACCAACGGGAGGTATGTATCCCAACTACCTCCAAAATCAAACACGCATACCCGAAGCATAACCTCGAGCGTCTGGATCGTCTTCTCACTTTGGCCATCTGTCTGGGGGTGATATGTCGTGTTGAAATGCAACTGAGTGCCCAGTTCCTCATGGAATTTCTTCCAGGATCTAGATGTAAATCGAACGTCTCTGTCAGAGACTACCAACATTGGCAGCCCGTGTCTCGCCACCACTTCCCACACATAAATATACGCTAATTTCTCAGCAGAGATACTCTCAGAGATCGGAATAAAGTGGGAAATTTTCATCAATCTATCCACAATCACCCATATGACATCCATGCCCCTCGCTCTCCTAAGTAACTTCGTGATGAAGTCCATAGTGATCTCTTCCCACTTCCACATGGGAATGGGTAGCGGTTGAACCTTTCCATGAGGATTCTGATGCTCGGTCTTGACCTTTCGGCAGGTCAAGCACTGCTCCACAAACCAACCGATCTCTTGCTTCCTGAAGGGCCACCAATAACTTAGCCCCAAATCTTTATACATTTTTGTAGCCCCTAGATGTATAGAGAGCTTGGACTTGTGTGCCTCCTCCAATATCCTCTGCCTCACTCCCCCGGATGCTGGGACCCACACTCAGCCACACTAGGTCAGGAGACCCTGACCATTCCGGATGAACAATGGAATTTGTGCTTGTATCCTCTCTAACTTCCAATTCTCATTCTTCAAACCTTCCACATGTGCCTCCTTGATCATATCAAACAATGGAGAGATTGCTATCATCCTCAAACAAACGTTCCCAATCAGGGAGCCTGCCACCTTGCAGATCAAAGCGTCGGCCACCGTGTTAGCCTTCCCTAAATGGTATAAGATCTCACAATCATAGTCCTTCATCGCATCCAACCACCTCCTCTGCCACATGTTGAAGTTCTGTAGGTCCATCAAGTACTTCAGGCTCTTTTGGTCAGTGTAAATAGTGAACCACATCCCATACAAATAGTGCCTCCAAATATTAAGGGTAAACACCACTGCCCCTAATTCCATGTCTTAAGTGGGGTAGTTTTCCTCATGAGGCTTCAACTACCTCGAGGCATAAGCTATCACAAGCCCCCTCTGCATCAGTACCGCACCTAATCTTGAGATTGACGCATCACTGCACATTACCAAATCATCCAGTCCCTTAGGTAGTACGAGAATTGGAGCCTCACATTATCTCTGTCTTAGGGTCTAAAAATCCAACTGTTGATTTGGGAGCCCACCTAAATGTCACATTCTTCTTGGTCAAGCGGATCAAAGGAACGAAGATCTTGGAGAAATCCTGGATGAATCTCCGATAATACCCCGCTAAATCTACGAAGCTAAGAATCTCTGATGCGTTATTCGATACTTCCCACCGCATCACAACCTCAACCTTGGCCGGATCAACCAAAATGCCCTCCTGATTGATGATGTGACCTAGAAACTGTACCTCTCGCATCCAAAAATCACACTTGGAGAACTTTTCACAAAGCTTCTCCGCCCTTAGAGTCTCCAATACCTCCCTCAGATGCTGCCCATGCTACTCCTTGGTCTTAGAATAGACCAAGATATCATCAATAAAAATGATCACCGACCGATCCAGCATCGGTCTGGACACTTTGTTCATGAGGACCATGAACGCTAATGGGGCATTGGTGAGCCCAAATGGTATCACCACAAACTGATAGTGTGCATACCGAGTCCTGAAGGTTGTCTTAGGTATATCCTCATCCCAAATCCTCATCTGATGGTACCCCCATCGAAGATCAATATTAGGAAACTGAGATGCACCCTGTAGCTGAACGAACAAGTCGTCGATCCTCGGGACCGGATAATGATTTTTCACCATTAGTTCGTTCAACTCTCGATAATTAATACACATCATGTATGACCCATACTTCTTTTACACAAACATGACTGGTCCTCCCCATGGGGAACTACTCGAACGAACAAACTCTTAGTCTAGTAGCTCATGCATCTCATGTGGAGCTAGTCAATATGGTGCCTTGGCTATCGGAGCTGCACCCGACACCAAATCAATGCAAAACTACACCTGCCTCTCCGGTGGCACCCCTGATAACTCCTCGGGAAAAACATCCTGGAACTCTTTCACAATGAGAACACCGCCCACATCAATCATGGTCTCAACCCTTATATCCGAGATATAAGCCATAAATCCCAAACAACCCTGATGAAGTAATCTCCTAGCCCTCGTAGCTGATTAGAGGGTCGGCCCCTGCGAGTCCCTCTCTCCGTGAATAATCAACCCCACCCCCCACTTGGGGTTCGAACCCTCACCAGCTAGCGCTCGCAGTCAATCATGGTCCCATTGGCCCCCAACCAGTCCATACCAACAATAACCTTCATCCCTCGCAATGGTATCGAGACTAGATCAGCACAAAACCTCTTCCAAAGAACGTGAGACGACATACCATGAACCAAAAAGGTCCCTATATATAATCACATTACACACATAAGCAATGCAAATAAATATAGAGTATGATAAAAGAATACATGCCAACTACAACGTATGGCATTGATTGAGCCTCCTCGCTAGTCAACTGAAATGCGAGGCTCTACACCGCTAGAGCATCCGCCTTAGCAGGGCAGCTATCTGTGATCCTCAGTGTGGCGGATGCAGGCACAACCAGTGCTCCTCCCCTCCCTATAACTTTGGAAAATCGGCCCACTTGTGGCCGGTCTGGTTGCAGTGAAACAAATCAAGCCCTTCTTGGGGTAATCCTTGTACCTGGCTGACCAAAAGTATAACACACTGTGCCCGGCCCTTGGCATGCTCCACTATCTGATCTCCCACACTTGGAACATCGGCCCTGGCCTTGTTGGCCCCTACTGGATGAATCCTAGGTCTTAGGCTTTTTAGGTTGACCTACTGCTGTCTACGCCTGCTCAGGCTTCTGCTTGGTGCGAAAGTCCAACTCCATCTCCCATTACCGGGCCTTCTCCACCATCTCATTTAGGGTTTTACTCCCTGTAAAGCTCACAAACTACCGGATATCATCCATCAACATGGAATGATATCTCTTCTGCCTCATATCATCATCCATAGCCTACCGTGGGATCAATAGTGCCCATTCCTGAAACTTGGAGGTGATCTCTGCGATAGTCTTGGTGGTCTGCTGAAGGTCATGAAACTCCCTCACAATCCGTTTCACCTTAAACGGTGGCGCACACTCCAAATCAAACTACCTAACAAACTCGGCCCATGTCATCTCAGCCTCACCTGCTACTCCCACCTGGCTAGTCACTTTTCCCCCACCAATCTCGGGCCCGATCCCTCAACATACATGAAGCAAACCCCACCTTCACCGCATCAGGGTAAGAACTCGTGTGCTGGGCGTTCTCTATATCCTTCATCCAACGTCGGTTGACAATGGGGTAACAGGCCCCAAAAAACTTTGGTGTCCCACACACCTTGAACTCCCAGATTGAGGGAGTTTGGGCCCCAAACTGGCCTGCCAGAATCTCGCCTATAAATTCCCTGAGCCTCTACTCCATAATCTCCATCATACCCTCCTTGACATCCCAAAGAAAAATGGTCTAGCGTCAAGGATGCCCCTCGTAAGCTCTACCGCAATAAGCTCACGCAACCTCTCGTCAATGGGCACGGTGGTGTCACCAAATCCAGCTCCAGATCCTGATCCTGATCCTGACCCTCCTGTTACAAATTGTGTCACCACCATACTGTACTGCAATACCACAAAATATAATGATTAGGATGTGAATAGAGGGGATCCTCCCAAACAGGTCGTCCTTAGAGTTTCCAAATCTAACATCAGTTCGGGTACAGGTCATGTGTTTTCAGTAGTATGGGTCCAATACTACCTTCCACACCTACCTATACCTTTCCCAAGGCTATACTTGATAACTCTAACTTGTCCCGAAACAAACCATATCTCATAGGCTACCGTATAGCTCAAATACTAGGAGGTCGTAAGATTTTCTCTACCCATATCAATCAATCATAACAGGTTGCCTTTATGCATTCAAATTATACACAGAAAAGGATGAAACAGACTTTCGAATAAAAGATTCTACCCTAGGACCACAACCAAACAAGGAATAGGAAATAAGGCTAAATCAATCATTCTA
Source organism: Lactuca saligna (assembly GCF_052625555.1). Classification (NCBI taxonomy): domain Eukaryota; kingdom Viridiplantae; phylum Streptophyta; class Magnoliopsida; order Asterales; family Asteraceae; genus Lactuca; species Lactuca saligna. The sequence continues at coordinate 201,181,606 of NC_136419.1, read as the reverse complement.
AGGGTATAACTCCTAAAGGTATACAATTTTTAAAGCATACACATAGCAAGATCCATATGATTATCATAGCTCAAATATCAGTATAACATGGCTAACATATTGGAGAACTACTTACTTGGCTCGGCCGATCACGCACGTTGCACTTTCCTCTTTTCCAGTCTTTAAAAGTTTTAAGTTTCATTTTATTTTTGAAAACAATTGCCATTTCCTTAGTTTAATTCCTGAGACACCCGAGGGTGTGCCTGAATCCCTAAAACCAAGGCTCTGATACCAACTTGTAACGACCCAAATTATCAAATAAAATTTTCATTTTTAATTAACCACACATTTCCATAAAATGTGAAGTAACATTAACCATTGTTTCACAAAATTCATAACATTTACATTTAATTTCAAAACCTCAGAGTGTCCCATCAAAACAATTATCGGAGAGTGCATGTCGTGCCATCAAGCCTTTCCCTTTCCCTTTGGCTCAGATGTACGAGAAACAAATCAAGAAACTATAGGATAATGATTAGTGAGTTCCCCATAGCATACCGTACATACAATCCACATAAACACATACCATAATAGCTATACAAGCTACATATACCACATAATCCATGCATACAAACATATGGGCAAGCCCTGGAAACCCTCCAAGGTCTTACTTCGGGTGCCATGGGAACCCCCAGATGGTCTTAGCCTAATACCTCTGGAGCCCCCCGAGGTCTTGACCTAGTATGCTAGGGAAATCCTCCAAGGTTTTACACCTAAGTGCCTTTGGAACACCCGAGGTCTTTACCTAGGATGTCGTGGAAACCCTCCAAGGTCTTATATCTAAGTGCCTCGAGACCCCCCCCCCCCCCCGCGAGGTCTTCCATACATGTATTATACATACAACATCACAAATCCATTAGCACATACGTAAAAAAAATAATAGGCTAGCCTTGGTGCCTTCGTCACGTTGGTATGGTGAGTAGACTCACCTCTGTCTAAAGAATTCGAAAGATGCTCCCTAATAGTCCGTAGCCACCCATGTTGAACCATAATAACCTTACTTCAAGTTAGGACTAAACATAATCTAATTGAAGAACCAACCCCAAGTCCTTTCACAATGGCCCAATAAGTCTTCCTTTGCTAATGGGCCCAAAGTCTATGTCCAAATCATTAATGATAAGTTGACCCATTAGCTCCAAAACGTGACCATGCCCAATGACTACTTAAGGCCCAAAAGCTTACAAATCCAAAACACATCCGAGACCATATTGCTACGCGTAAGCCTTGCATACCACCCTGGTACGTGCATCGTACTCAGTCCTTGAGCCGTACTCGCTATGTGCTTTAAGTTACGTCTAGCTTACAAACATATTAAGCCCATTTTCCATTAAGTTCTTAATACTCTATGTTATAACGTCCAAATGTTTGATCTGGTCTCATTAAGATGTCTTAAGGCATAAACTTGGAAACTTTATGCCTTTGCACGTCCGCTATGCTCCCAACAACTCATTAATACCTTTAAAAGAGTCTTAATCCATGCATGAAGTCAAAACACCCATCAAGACTCCATTTTTATGCCATGAATGGACCAAAGGACTTCAGATCTATCTTTCCTAAGCTTTGGAGTTTCTTTAACTCTCAAGAGATGGTTCACGAACACAAAAAGGGACTAAGGAGAAACCCTAACTCTATAAATGGAAATGATAATCAAGGTGAAAGCTGTTTACCTCCTTAAGCTTCATAGGTTGTTCAAAATTCAAGATCTAGAAGCTCTCCCTCATTTAAGCTTGTTTCATCTTCTTCTTTGTAGCTAACACACATCAAGCATGCTTATATAGGTCTTAAGTCCGAAAATTATGGTTTGAATATCCCTCACGTACACCCTGCGTACCCTTTGGTTTGCCTAGCGTACGTGCTCGCCATCCGCGAGCATCTATGCGTGGTATGCTAAGCGTACTCATGAAGTACACCCAATGTACTTAAGGGCTTATTTTAGAATATCTGAATTTTCAAGGGCTTCAAAGGTAATACCTGATTTGGAATGTTACAATTGGTTAGAACCCCTAATTAGGGTTTGGAAAACCCTAATTTTGGAAATGTGTATTTCAGATTTGTTGGGACCTGCGTTGGATCATTGGAATTGAATTATGAATTACACCAGAACACACCGTATCATTTATCTTGTAAAGTGATGCACTTAATGGATTTAGTCGTTTGTGGGTTAAGTGAGAAACACTTAACCCTAATCGCAATTTTATGTGAAAACCCTAATTTTGCTTGGGCCTTGAGTTGGGCCCTTCTATTGGGCTTTGTTGATTAGGCTATTGATGTGCCATCCAAGAACAAGTATATGGACTAGAATATTTGGATTGGGCTTAAGGATAAAGCCCATTGGCAAGGTCTGGGCCCAATTTGGAAAATTGGGACATAGGTAGGCCATAATTGGGCCTTTATGATTATGAGACATTGGACCTTCGGAATGCCAAGTGTTTGGACCAGAATAAATGGTTGGGCCTTAAGGTAAGAACATGTTAGGGTTTTTGGCCTAATTTGAAAAATTAGGCCACATGTTGGGCTTTTGTCCATTATTTTACTTTTTGGGCCTTTGGAGTGTGAGCTTGGGCCTTGGGCTTGAATCACGCTAGGTTAGGGGTAAAGTAGTCTTTTATCCTAAGCATGAACTTATGATTATGTGTTGGAACCCAATTATAAATTGGGTGTTGTTTTAATGTTGACAGTTCGGGAATCTATCATCCAGCAGCTAGGGTTTTGTCTGCGGGACTTCATCAGTGTGAGGTGAGTTGTCCTAACTATAGTAACAGGGTCGAAGGCACCAATGTCGACCCTCTTCAGATTCGTATCCGGGTTATTGCATGATATGCTAATTGATTTACATCTTGGTAGTTAGGATGGTGATATGCTTAGTGACCTGGTTAGGTCGGTATCCTAGTATATAGGATGATGTTATGTTAGTGACCTGTTAGGCTTGTATCCTAGTTATAGGAGTGGTACGAATAGGATGTAGGCCCTGCGAGTAAGTCCAGACATGCCGAAGGCTCAGGAGTTGTCCAAATAGGCTTAAGGCGCTGCGAGGTTGTCTAGTCAGGCTGAAGTTTCATTACGCATGTTGTTTACTTATATGTTATTAATATGTTTGTATAGCATTGGTATTTTGGGGGAACTCACTAAGATTTGGGCTTACATTTGTTGATTTTGTGTCTGGTACTTCTGATGATCGCAGGAAGGAGAAGGCATGATCGTACACCTCCATATGTTTATGATTTGATTTTGTAATAAGTAATTGCTTTTGATATGTAGTAGAAAGTTTAAATTTGGCATGATTTTATGGGTGTTAGAAGTTGGTATCAGAGCCTTGGTTTGAGTGAATTGGAGGAATCATCCATGTGTCCCCGGTCACAAACTAAGGAATTGATTTTAAAATGATTTTCAAATGGTTTTCAAAATAATAAAGGAGGACTCAAGTGTACGATCAGCCAAATCCAGCAGGTAGACCCCAAAGTACCTTACGGATTACATGATTTTGTGATATGTTAGAACAACATGCTAGTACTAGCCTAGGGATCATCAAGAATTGCATGATAGAATTTTCTGATTATATGATTCCTGGTAGCCTAGGGTTTTCCCTTATATGAAATTGACATCATTATTGTAGTTGCCTAGTGTATGCATCATGGCCGTACATAATTAGGATCTTATAACCTGATAATGTTAGGTTTAGCCTTATTTCTTGTTCTTGTTTGATGAAGGGCTTAGGTTAGGATTAGTTATTCGCAAGTCTATAGGTTCCAAGGTTATGTATGGCTAACATACGCAAGTGCTGCAGGGTTGGTGGAAGTTTCACGGGTGGGTAGTGCAAGGTCGGTAGGCTAGTATGAGATATTTATCATTCCTCTAGGAGTGAGGATTGAGCACTTGCTATGTTATTTTATAATTTTAGGGCATTGTGATAATACTTGAGACAAATATGGGTAGGTGTGGATGGTAGTATGGGGCCATACTACTGAAAGCACAGGACCCATACACGTAGAAAGGAGGTCACAACCCTTAGGGTATAGTTGGGAAATTGGTTCCTTGTTATTATATGGATTATCTAAGATCTCTCTGGTGTATTATCAGAATGGTGGTTGCGAGACATTTTGAGACCAGATCCGGATCAGGATCAAGAGCTGGCAACCAGGGTGGGCCAGCAGCAGTGACAGGGACTACTGGTCAGATGAGACCAGAGGATCTAGATGCTAGGATTCGGGAGATCCTGGATGATGAGGTTGCTGCTCTTTTTAGGGCACAATTTCCAGAGATGTTTGGGTCAATCAAGACCGCCATGGTTGAGTATTTCAACGGGCGCTATGCAACCCTTGCTGAGACGGCTACCGCAACAGCTACAACAGCTGTAACAGCGACGGGGGGAGGAGCTGGTCGAGCTTTCCAGTATCGATACTTGTTACTAGGATATATTTTGATGAGCAGAGGAATGTAGTTACTTGGGATCAGGGAGGTGTTCCGTACTCGTTACATTATGGGGGTTGAGTAGGAGAGGCTGACATAGGAGTTTATAGATTTGATGCTTCAGGGGTATTGCTCGGGGCCGGGGTGCGAGTCGCGGTGATCAGGAAGGGAGTGATGACTATGATCAGCTTGATTTTTGCAGCTAGAAGTAGAAGGGTTGATTGATGGATTGGAATGTTGTTTTCGAGGGGAGTCACGAAGAACATAGGAAGCCTATGGGAAGAGAATTCTTTAAGTATGTTCTTATTATTGTATGGTTGCTTTTCAGTATGGTGATGAGCACTCATGGAGGAGGTTCAAGCTCTAGTTCAGGCTCAAGTGTTCGAACTGAATCGATGGATGACTCAATGCGATACTCAATCTCATCGAAGATCACCCACAACATTTTGGAGCAGACTCTTGCGATCTTTGGTCCGGTCAAGGATCGGATTATGTAGATTTTGGATGAAGTTGTAACGCCCGGGTTTCAGGGCTAAGCATTTTTTACAATATAATAGTCTAGGCCAACTATTTTAACTCTTTTTAAAGTAATAAAGATGAAATATTTATGTATTATGTGAATTATGTCTATTTATGTGCTTGTTATTTAATTATAAATGTATAATTAATAAAGAATAAAAATAAGAGTCAAAATTAAAGTATGGGATAAGCCCGAAATCTTATATAAAGTTGTAGTGGTCGAAACAAGGATTCTGGGGATATAGAGAACGCCAAAATCCGAGTCATAACGAAGAAGTTATGGCTCGCCGAAGTTTTACGGCAAAACCGGCACGACACTGGAGACGTAAATACTGAATTTACGATGAAGGAATTTTTAGCCTTAGTGATCTAAACCAAAGTTGTAGTATATGTTAAACAGATAACATCCATAAGAAGAACGCCCAAATCTGACTTCGTATATGGAAGTTATGATTTTTCTAAGATTCGGCTTAGCAGTGCACGACCCGAAACTCGAATTTTAGTTCGAGCAGTTTTTGGCTTACGCAACGTAAATGAGAATTGAATATCTCATTAATAGGAACTCAACGGTAAAAATACAGACGAAAACAGCGTCTGTATGAAGAAGTTATGAATTTTACGCGGACATTTAACAGTATAATCTCCTCGTACTGTTAAATTTAAGATCGGTCAAGAATTAGCCGACGGAGTCAAAATGAAAGTTGTAGATCTTAGTTTTACCTACGCGTGGATATAAAGAACGTCAGAAACTGAGCTCGTATGTGAAAGTTACGGATTTTAGAAGTCGGAAGTGTATTGTGAGAAAATGGGTGACGTGACACAATCTTGGCCATTGCTTTCTCCCCAAGGCTTGCCACCAGATGGTGACATGTGGCACCAAGTTCAGCCGCATTTCACCCTATAAATACCACCTCTCCCACCCTCATTTTCTTCACACCTTTCCCATTCTTTCTTCTCTTTACTCTCTCTCTAGAACCTCTCTCTAGCCCCGAAACCCCCCGAAAAGCCTAAGGAACCTCCCTAGCACGAGGTGGAAGCCCCAGAATGCTCGACGGCTCCAAGAAGAAGAGCTTTTCGGCTCGGGAACTCTGCTCCAAGCAAGGCCCGGTTTTCTATAAAACCCGTTTTAAGTGAGCTACGCCTACGCTATTTTTTATATATCATTTATTTAATTATAGTAATGTTATTAGCAACTTATAATAAGTACTTGGGCTATTATTATGGGTTATATGAGTATTGTTTGATGGTTATATAATAGTAATAATAGCTAGACTAGTAATCAGTCTCGGGAAATAATAGACGAAACTCTAGTGGCAGTAATACTAGGTTTCGTCGAAGAAAATTGTTTTTAAGAAGCGAAGCGCTGTCTGAGTTCGAATTCACCACCTTCTCAGGTGAGCGCATACTCACTTTCATGTTACACATAAATATGAAGTATTTTATATAAATTATGTGCTATGTGTGCATATTATCTGAATACTTGCTATGTATGCTGGATGAACGTTTTTATACATGTTTTCAATGATTTAAACTGTATATGTATTTTATATCTACGAAAATGTTGGGGTAAAACATGGGTAGATGTAATAATTGATGTGTGATAAAATGATGAGAGGCCTCGATGTTGTTGTTGTTGATCCAGTCATCTAGCGGAGTATAGATCATGACCATGGACTCTTTTAGACAGTCCAGTGGAACGTTGGCAGGCTTGCAACCTGTAGGTGCTGTGAACGATGTGTTCACCGGTGTACTCCATCCCCCACATGGTTTCCTTTAGGACATTTATTGCTAAGGAATCCCCTTAGAAGTGGTGTCCATCCCGATGATGATCCTTAGGCTAGGTCCCATATGATAGGAGTTTAGGGACGTAAAGTGAGGATAACGGGAATGGGTAATAGGGTTATTGTTGATTGATGAAATTAATAAACTTATTTATTGTGGGTTGAAAACCCTATGTGCTCACTAGGCTCCCAAGCCTAACCCACTCAGTTTCTTGTATTACAGGTAGTGGCGCATGAGCGTAGATGTGATGTTTTGGATTAGGGATTACGGATATTGGCCTGTAGATATGAAATAATGTAGTAAGACTTATATTGTATTGTTTGTACTTATGTACTGTATCAAATATGACATCCCGAGTCTTTTAATGAAATACATTTCTAAGGAAATGCCTTTGATAAATCTTTATCATAATATTGTTTTGGGACAAATTCCGCAACTCTTTTATTAAAAGATTACTCTGATTTTGAAATAAAGTATAAACAAAACCGGTCTTTTCTGGCCGTGATTTTGGGGATGTCACAGTTTGTATCAGAGCATTAGTTTAAGCCAACTAGGAATTTGTAGGATTTCTAGACTTAAACATAGAATGCTAAGCAATGATTGTGAGGTGTGAGCGCTAGCTTATTTTAGGAATTATGCCTAAAATGCTTTTATGAGCTAAATGCTTTGTGCCTTATATGTTGTTATTTATTCGGATCTATGGTCTGTTGCTGACCGGATCTGGAAACCTTATGTGTTTAGGATTATAAACGTACGACTATGATATTAGAACTAGCAGGCAAACGTTTCGGAGAGATAAGGATGATTTGAACATCAGTCCTAAATAAAGATCTAAATTCACCTTATTCAGTGTATAGATCAAGATGGCAAGGACCCATAGCAGAAACGTGAATGCAAATGGGAACATAAACTAACCCCCAGTGATCGAGCAAATACCAGTTGTGGAAGCTGCTGTCGGGCCAATAACGATGGCCGGAGTGCAAGTGATGATCCAGGCGATGTTGGATCGTCAAATGGAGGAAACCAAACGTTTGCTCCAGCAAAATCGAGAGGAAGCGACTATTCAGATCGAACAGCCCGAGTTGAACGAAGGGCAGACTGAGGAAGGAAACTATAGTGGGACTGTTGGTCAAGCCAACCCACTGATAGTTAGGCAAAACCACCAGGATGGAGGAAATGACGAACGTGGATGAAAATACAAGGATTTCATGGTATCTAAACCACCGAGTCTATCTGGAAGTGCGATGCCGGTGGAAGTCATTAACTGGATCTCTGAGATGGAGAAGATGTTTGAGAATTGCGAGTGTAGCAACAGGCAGAAGACCGCTCTCGCGATTCCTCTGTTGAAATATGGAGTACTAAGATGGTGGAAGCTATTAGTTGATTCAATGGCCAAAGGTGAAGCAAGAAAGATTTCATGGGAGGATTTTCTAGTATAGTTGAAGATACAATACTGCTCTGAACATGATCTTCTGGAGATTAACAACGAATTCCAGAATTTGAAGAAGCGAAGAATGAGCGTTACTGAATACGCTGCAAGCTTTACTGAGAAAATGAAGCTTGTTCCTCACCTCGTCCCAACTGAACTCTTCAAGGTTAACAAATTTTCCCTCGGATTACCAGTGGACTTCGGTCCAATGGTCAAGCAAACTACCACTCTGAAAGCCGCCATCTGGGCTGCTAAGAATGTGGAGACCCAAATATGAGAGAAGGGTCTGGAGAGAGCGAAGGTGGGAGAGAAAAGGAAATTTGACGGATCCTCGAGGTCCGGTAAGCAGAGTAAATTCTCGAAATCTGGTTCGAGAGGAGGAGGACCAGAAGCGAAGTGGTGCGACAAGTGCAAGAAGAAGCACTCTGGGAAGTGTGACGGAGGGGTCACTTGTTTCAAATGTGGAAAGCCTGGGCACTATGCCAACGAATGCACATTCGCTAAGAAGGTCGGTTACGAGTGCAACAAGGAGGGGAACATTTCAAAGGATTTCTCAAAAAAGAAGGAGGCATGAAGACCCAACATACCACCGAAGCTGAAGGCAAGAGCCTTCCAAATGACACTTGAGGTTGAAAAGGAGGAAGCAGACGTCGCTTCAGGTACCTTACTTGTAAATGGTTTGCCTGCAAATATCCTATTTGATTCCAGAGCCAACTACTGCTTTCTGTCATGTAAATTTGGTGGGAAACTAGCATTACCTGTAGAAAAACTTGATATTTCCTTAATTGTAGAAGTTGCCAGTGGCAAATTTGTACCTGTTAGTAATCATATTATGAACATCGTCATCGACCTAAACAGAAATGAATTCCATGAGGAGCTATTACCCATAGAGTTAACTGGTTTTGACATCGTTTTGGGTATGGATTGGCTTAGCGCTAACGATGCCGAGATATTATGCCGAAAGAAGATAGTAAGGGTAAACCCACCCGGAAAGGAATCATTTATGGTGTACCGGGACAAACGTCGAGTAAATTCTAGAATCATCTCCCTGATGAAAGACATAAAATGTTTGTCCAAAGGATGTGTGCGATTATCCGGAAGTCTTTCCCGAAGATCTTCCCGGATTACCACCTGATAGGCAAGTGGATTTTCGGATAGACTTGTTACCAAGCAGAACACCGATAGCAAAGGCACCTTACCAATTAGCATTGACGGAGATGAGGAGCTTATGATGCAACTTCAGGAGCTGTTGGACAACGGTTTCATTCGACCTAGTGCATCACTCTGGGGAGCTCCGGTGTTATTCGTGAAGAAAAAGGACGGAAGTATGAGAATGTGTATAGACTACCGAGAGCTGAAAAAGGCAACAATGAAGAACAAGTATCCATTACCGAGGATTGACAACCTATTCGATCAGCTGCAAGGTTCGTGCTACTTCTCAAAGATCGATCTTAGGTCGGGATATCATCAGCTGAAGGTAAGAGAACATGATATTGAGAAGACTGCATTCAAAACTCGATATGGACACTACGAGTTCTTGGTTACGTTGTTTGGACTAACCAATTCTCCTGCAGCATTCATGGATTTGATGAACAGGGTTTGTAAACCATTCCTCGATAAATCTGTGATAGTGTTCATCGACGACATTCTGATCTACTCGAAAATCCAAAAGGAGCATGGCAAGCATCTACGGGAAGTGTTGGAAGTGTTAAGGAAGGAAAAGATTTACGCTAAGTTCTCCAAGTGTGATTTTTGGATCCGAGAAGTCCAAATCTTGGGTCATGTGGTTAACCAGGATGGAATAATGGTTGACCCAAGAAAAATCGAAGCTGTAATGAAGTGGGAATGTCCAAAGAGTCCCACGGAGATCCGAAGCTCTCTAGGATTAGTCGTATATTACCGACGATTTATCCAAGGCTTTTCTTCGATAGCATCTCCATTGACAGCTTTGACCCATAGAGGAGCTACATATACGTGGAATGAGAAGCATGAAGAAGCATTCGAGAAGCTAAAGAAGAAGTTATATGAAGCACCGATACTTTCTCTACCCGATGGAGTTGAAGACTTCGAGGTTTATAGTGATGCATCTGGAGTCGGGTTGGGTTGTGTTCTGATCCAAAGAGAAAAGGTGATAGCATACACATCTCGACAATTGAATGAACACGAAAAGAACTACCCCACTCATGATCTGGAGTTGGCAGCGGTAGTATTTTCCTTAATGATATGGAGGCATTACCTATACGGCATGAAGTGCAAGCTTTTCACTGATCATAAGAGTCTCCAGTATCTCTCTAATCAGAAAGAATTGAACATGAGGCAACGACGCTGGCTAGAACTACTCAAGGACTACGACTGTGAGATACTTTACCACCCAGGTAAAGAAAATGTTGTTGCTGATGCTCTCAGTCGGAAAGTCAACCTTGAAAGGAAAAGGCCAAGAGCATTGGGAATTGAAGTCATCTCAACGATTGTGGAAAGTATCAGGAAAGCTCAAGAAGAAGCTTTAGAGAAGAATGAACGAAAAGAAGAACGTTTGGGAAAAACGTTAGTGGTTGGTCCAAACAGTAGAGGACTGAAGGTATTCCAAGATCGGATTTGGGTACCTAAGACGGGAGGAATAAGAGACCTTCTGATGGAAGAAGCATATAAGACCATGTACTCGATTCATCCCGGTAGCACTAAAATGTATAGGGACCTAAAACCCTACTACTGGTGGCCGACGATGAAGCTCGATGTTGCGAAGTATGTGGCCGAGTGCGTGACTTGTGCAAGAGTTAAGGCACAACATCAGAAACTGTATGGGATTTTAGAACCTTTACCTGTAACCATGTGTAAATGGGAAGACATCACCATGGATTTTGTAACTAAACTGCCCAGGACAAAGAGCAGACATGACATGATTTGGGCAGTCGTGGATCGTTTCACCAAGAGTGCACACTTCATAGCAACCAAAGAGAAGTGGTCTATGGAGAAGTTCACAAACGCTTACGTGAAGGAAATTGTAAGACTTCATGGTGTACCCCTTACGATTGTATCAGATCGTGATATCCGTTTCACGTCGAGGTTTTGGAGGAGTCTACAAGAGGAGTTGGGTACAAAGTTGTGTTTGAGCACTGCTTACCATCCACAAACTGATGGCCAGAGCGAAAGAACAATTCAAACACTGGAAGATATGCTAAGAGCATGTACCCTCGAGTTCCAAGGGAACTGGGACGAGCACTTACCTCTGGTAGAATTCTCCTATAACAATAGTTTCCACTCAAGAATCAAGATGGCACCTTATCAAGCCTTATATGGACAGAAGTGTCGTACGACGTCTTGTTGGCTTGAAGCTAGAGAGAAGCAGTTTATGGGTCCCGAGAAAGTCCATGAGACTGCTGAGAAGTTGAAGGTGATTAGGGAATGGATGTTAGCAGCTGAGGATCGTCAGAAGAGCTATGCTGACAAGAAAAGACAACCGATGACCTTTGAAGTTGGGGATTCGGTCTTGCTTAAAGTCTCACCGTGGAAGTGACTTATACGATTCGGGAAACGAGGAAAGTTGAGTCCAAGGTTTATTGGACCCTTCAAAGTTCTTCAACAGATTGGGAACCAAGCTTACAAGCTCAAATTACCTGAAGAACTAGATGGTATTCATAACACCTTCCATGTGTGTTATTTGAGAAAATTCATGGGAGAAGTTCCCGACATAATTCCAATCTCAGAATTAAGAATGGATGAGAACAAGAGATTGATTGAACAGCCCGAGGCAATTGTTGACCGTAAGACGAAGAAGTTACGACGCTAGATGGTCGACTTAGTGCTAGTCCGATAGAAACATTCAAATGGGCCAAATCTCACTTGGGAAACAGAAAGTGACATGATGAGTCGCTACCCACATCTGTTTGTTGATGCATGATTTCGGGACATTATTTGAAGTTAATTATTTTCTAAGCAAATGACCTTTCTGTTGTTGATTCCCGATGGATTGTATGTTGTCACATTTCTACGAGTATTCACCGTTGCATATGAATTATGTTATATATGTATATATGTAATCTATGATTAATATAATTCAGTGTCGTAACTATGAGCACTGATTCTGCATTATACTAGTTGTAACTCATGTCATCCTAAGGAGGAGAGAATTGTAACTCCCAGGTTTTAGGGCTAAGAATTTTTGACAATGTAATAGTCTAGGTCAACTATTGTAACTCTTTTTAAAGTAATAAAGATGAAATATTTGAGTATTATGTGAATTATGTGTATTTATGTGCTTTTTATTTAATTATAAATGTATAATTAATAAAGAATAAAAATAAGCATCAAAATTAAAGTATGGGATAAGCATGATATCTTTATATAAAGTTGTAGTGGTCGAAGCAAGGATTCCAGGGATATAGAGAACGCCAAAATCCGAGTTATAACGAAGAAGTTATGGCTCACCGAAGTTTTACGGCAAAACCGGCACGACACCGGGAGACGTAAACAGTGAATTTACGATGAAGGACTTTTTAGCCTTAGTGATCTAAACCAAAGTTGTAGTATATGTTAAAACGATAACATCCATAAAAAGAACGCCCAAATCTGACTTCATATGAGGAAGTTATGATTTTTCTAAGATTCGGCTTAGCAGTGCATGACCCGAAACTCAAATTTTAGTTCGAGCGGTTTTTGGCTTACACGGCCTAAATGAGAATTGAAGATCTCATTAATAGGAACTCAACGGTAAAAAGACAGACGAAAACAGAGTCCGTATGAAGAAGTTATGAATTTTACGCGGACATTTAACAGTATAATCTCCTCGTACTGTTAAATTTAAGATCGGTCAAGAATTAGCTGGCGGAGTCAAAATGAAAGTTGTAGATCTTATTTTTACCTGCGCGTGGATATAAAGAACATCAGAAACTGAGCTCGTATGAAGAAGTTATGAATTTTACGCAGATATTTAACAGTATAATCTCCTCGTACTGTTAAATTTAAGATCGGTCGAGAATTTGCCAATGGAGTCAAAATGAAAGTTGTAGATCTTATTTTTACCTACGTATGGATATAAAGAACGTCAGAAACGGAGCTCGTATGTGAAAGTTACGGACTTTAGAAGTCGAAAGCGTACTGTGCGAAAATGGGTGACGTGGCACAATCTTGGCCATTGCTTTCTCCCCAAGGCTTGCTACCAGCCACATTTCACCCTATAAATACCACCTCTCCCACCCTCATTTTTTTCACACCTTTCCCATTCTTTCTTCTCTTTACTCTCTCTCTCTCTCTCTAGAACCTCTCTCTAGCCCCAAAACCGCCCAAAAAGCCTAGGGAACCTCCCTAGCATGAGGCGGAAGCCCCGGAGTGCTCGATGGCTCCGAGAACAAGAGATTTTCGGCTCGGGAATGCTGCTGCAAGCGAAGCCCGATTTTCTATAAAACCCGTTTTAAGTGAGCTACGCCTACGCTATTTTTAATATATCATTTATTTAATTATAGTAACGTTATTAGCAACTTATAATAAGTACTTGGGCTATTATTATGGGTTATATAAGTATTGTTTGACGCTTATATAATACTAATAATAGCTAGACTATTAATTAGTCTTGGCGAATAATAGACTAAACTCTAGTGGTAATAATACTAGGTTTCGTCGAAGGAAATTGTTTTTAAGAAGCGAAGCGCTGTCTAAGTTCGAATTCACCACCTTTTCAAGTGAGTGCATAGTCACTTTCATGTTACACATAAATATGATGTATTTTATATAAATTACGTGCTATGTGTGCATATTATCTGAATACTTGCTATCTATGCTGGATGAACGTTTTTATACATGTTTTCAATGATTTAAACTGTGTATGTATTTTATATCTATGAAAATGTTGGGGTAAAACATGGGTAGATGCAATAGGTGATGTGTGATAAAATGATGAGAGGAATCGATGTTGTTGTTGTTGATCCAGTCATCTAGCGGAGTATAGATGACGACCATGGACTCTTTTAGACAGTCCAGTGGAACGCTGGCAGGCTCGCAACCTGTATGTGTTTGTGAACGATGTGTTCACCGGTGTACTCCATCCCCCACATGGTTGCATGTAGGACATTTATTGCTAAGGAACCCCCTTAGAAGTGGTGTCCATCCCGATGATGATCCTTAGGCTAGGTCCCTTATGATAGGTGTTTAGGGACGTAAAGTGAGGATAACGGGAACGGGTAATCGGGTTATTGTTGATTGATGAAATTGATAAACTTATTTATTGTTGGTTGAAAACCATATGTGCTCACCAGGCTCCCAATCCTGACACACTCAGTTTCTTGTATTACAGGTAGTGGCGCATGAACATAGATGTGATGTTTTGGATGAGGGATTACGGATATAGGCCTTTAGATATGAATAATGTAGTAAGGATTGCATTGTATTGTCTATACTTATCTACTGTACCGAACATGACATCCCTAGTCTTTTAATGAAATACATTTCTAAGGAAATGCTTTTGATAAATCTTTATTATAATATTGTTTTGGGAGAAATTCTGCAACTCTTTTATTAAAAGATTACTCTGATTTTGAAATAAATTATAAACAAAACCGGTCTTTTCATGTCGTGATTTTGGGGATGTCACAAACTTCTGGGTACATTCCGCATTGAGAGTTTTGGCTATTGTGAGGTCTCTCACTCTTTCCTTCCATGAGTTCCATGCTTGTGGAGCTCCTGAGTTCGTTAGGGAGATGGACCCCATTGCTAGTAGAAGGTGATTAGCGGTCATTATGAACACTATCCGGAAGAGCTTCTACATCGAGCGGTCCGAGGTGAGATTGCTTCTCATCTTCTAAAACATAAAGTTCAAGATTGGTGGGAGGAAGTTGACTTCACTATGGTAGAGATCACTTCCAAGTTTAGGTATTGGCCTCTTCTGGTTCAACAGTATGCCACAGACGAGGAGATTAAGAAGATAAGGTACCATGATATGTTGTGAGGTGATATCAGGGAGTTTGTCAACTTTTCAGCTTTTTGGACTTTGGAGGACATGATAGCTAGATCCATGGAGTAGGAGATTGATATGGAGTACCTCAAAAAGAGGAAACCAGAATAGGCGTAGATAGTTAGGGATCCTGCAAAGATACCCAAGACTTTTGATCATCGAGTGAGAGGACAAATGGATCGAGGTCTGTGCAGCACATGCGGGAAGTATTACGATGAAGTTTCTCAATCTAGGGTTGTCCTAAGCTTGGTCATGTCAGCATAGCTTATCCCTAGGGGATGAGTACGTTATGTTTCCACTGCAACCAGGTGGGCTATAAGAAGGCTGAATATCTGATGTTGTTGGGTGGTGAAGTGTGTGCACTTGCTCCAATTACTTTGAGGATCATTTATGGTCTCGAGGGTAGAGTGGATGTTCCCATGGTGAAGATTCGAGCATTGCAATCACAAACTGAGGAGATCTGAGTTCCACCAATCGGCGTAGCAGACAAGTGTTGTTTTCTTTCCTTCATGCTCTTGTTATTTATGTTTGTGATGGTATGTTGTGTTTGAGACGCTATGTGTCGTTTATCTAAGTCTCCACCTAGAAATTAAAAATTTTCCTCATGATAATCTCGACGTTTTATTTTGAGAATCTTCATATGCTAATTTATATACCCAGATCCATGCTTAGAGGATATTTGGGTGAGCCGGTTTTGGATTTTGAGATGGGAGGCATTGACCACCTTTAATGCAAGCTTTAAGTGAGAGAAGACCAATAGATAGTTAGATCTTTCTTGTTATTAGCAAGGAACTAAAGAAATTCGTAAGGTGGGCATGTTGGTTTTAGTGCGGGATTTGTAGGAGTCATTCGGGAATACGAGGCAATGAGGAATTGGTTTCATCGTGTGTGTAAGATCGGTAATTGTCAAGTTCATATCGTCGAAGTGTGGTCAGTTGCAGGTTTGTATGGGAGTTACTCAAGTGAAAGTAGGTCATTGAATTGGTTGGGTACCTATTTCAATAGTTGAGATTTTTTCTTCTTCATTTGATAAAGCCGTCGAGGACTTATATTGGATTCAATGGAAGTGCTCGGGAATATTAAGCTCATTGAGATTTCGGGGAGTATTCATTCAATTTTGGCAGGTGTATGTTCGCTAGGATTGGGTGGTAATGGAACCCTATTACTGATGAGCTCAGGTTGCAAGATAGACTGAAAATCTATCAAATTTGTGGTTGGAATAGCGTAGTTGAATCTATGTAGGGGAGAACTACTTGGACTAAGGGATTGTACAAGGAATGTGATTTCAGGTTACCTTGCGTATTAGTGGTGGTGTATGGCAGGTATGTGATTAGGTTCAGGTAGAGTGGTTATGTTAGAGCCTCTATGCATGTTCTTGTTTGATTAAAGCTTTAGGGTTCGAATCATAACCCAAAGACTTGATTGGGTATAGCCAGATGAGGTTTCGACTCATGTTGATTATGGTTGGTATAGTAGATGAACGGTAATACCACGAGTTAGGTACAAGGCGGTATGGAAGTGTAGTAAGACTATGGGGTGGTCATAGCATTCACTAGGTTGGCACGTAGTGATAGAATTGTTGTAAGACTACGGGGTGGCTGTATCATTCACTAGGTTGGCAGGTAGTAATGGAGCTGTTGTGAGACTGTGGGAAGGCCAAAACATTCATGGAATTAAGGAAGGTCGTGGGTCGTATGGGAGCCGATCATGATGTAAGACTACAGTTGGGCGTGTAACATTTATATTGAGCAAAGTAAGTTACATTGCATCAGTGTGACGCTTAGTTATGATATCCCTGGTCGGAACATGAGGGTTGTTGAATCCTTATATACAAGTAGGTTAGGGTAGCTTTACCGAACAGACTCTTGGATAGAGTCTCATGGTGCAGCCATTTGAAAGGACGTCAGTTTTAGCGATTGGTTGGGAATCCGACGCTTTAGATAATCGGTAGATCAGCTCCGAGATCAAAAGATCTTGGATAGATCAAAAATGCAAATGTTGGTCAGTAGGATAATTTAGGGTCATAAGGATTTTGTTCGGATTAGATTGCGAAGTAGAGCTATAGTGGCTGAGATTTAGAGTGGTTATGTAGGTCGGGAAGTCATATAAGATATCTGATTCCTGGTTTTGAGTTGTGTACAAGTGGCTTTCCTTTATTGGTTAAGTTCAGCGAGATCAAGGATTCATCCGTCGTCAGTATGTGAGTTTTGTTAAGGATGGCTTCGAATATTCAAAGGCCATCATATATTAGGGTCGAATTTTATCAGGGATCTGAATAATATGGTCCGATCGTCTGATTGTCTGGAAAGTAGCAAGGATTAATTTCGAGAAAGAAATTTAATATAAGTTGGGGAGAGTTGTAACACCCAGTTTCGATTCGTTTCATAACTAGGGTCCATGACGCTAAGATCAAGTATCATAAGGTTTCAGGCTTTGGGAAGATAGGTTTTGACCCATTTGGATGTGGGTAATATATATTATGGGCTCCAAGATTTTGGTTTGTGTTGGAGTCAAAGGGTAAAAAGAGAAAAGTGATGTTTCAGACTTCTTACATGAAATATGGATTTTTGTTCCAGAATTTTTTAGTCCAAGATATCTAGATAATATTGTTCGGCTCTTCAATACCTTTTCGCAGATAAAAGGATTGTCAAAAATGGAGTTGGAATGAAGAAGTTATGACTATTTGAAGTTAGAAAGGTATTGGGCTTAGTCTAGTATGTTGGGCGTACATGATGTACGATGGGCATACTAAGCATACCTAGAGTAAATTGGGTGTACTAGACATACCTATAGTATGTTCGGCGTACCTAGAGTACGTTGGGCGTACGCGACTAGTGCCCAAACCTTATTTTTGTGGTTTGATCCCTATTTAAGTTCCTTAACTTCCCCAAACAAATTCCATTCTTAGCGCCGACCTCTCCAAAACCCTCCCTTGAAACCCAAACCATAGTTTGAGCCTTGTGAGAAAAAAAGAAGAAGGTGTTTTTAAGTGCATTGGAGTGTTCCTAGTGAATCTCGGAGAAGGAGCTCATTAGAGAAGTGTTGGTTACATTGGAGCTTGTAGATCCAGACTTAGTTCACCTTGATCTTTCTCCCAGAGGTATAAAGCTTGAATCTTGATAATGCACTTGTTAGATCTAGCTAGTTGCAGGTCTTTTGGGATTTTGGTCACTTTGTTTCATAAAGTTTAGATGTTAAAAGTTTGTGACCTTATTATGGATAAAGTTGGAAACTTTATCCATTTAAACATAATGTTGTTTCAGATCTAAAGGTTGGAGACTTTGACATAATGGATTAAGTTGAAAAGATGAACTTTTGGTCCCTTTGAGACTTAAATACTAGATCTTGGTTGTTTGAACCATTCTAATGGATAAAGTTGGTAACTTTATCTATTATGGAGTCATTAGGAACCATAAAAATGTGACATTGGTCTCTATTTTTCCTCGATGCATGGACTAGGATGTCTTAATGGGTTAAAAAGTTAGGGTTATTGGATGTTGAAGACTTAATAGCCATGTAAGACCAAAAGTTGAAACTTTATGGTTAAGGATATGATTTGAGGGTTACATCTAGATTTTGGCCTAACAGGATTAGGTCTTAATGGATTGGGAGGATAGCATCCGCATACGATGAGCGTTCTTGGGGTTATTAATGTGTTGTGTCAATTATAAATACTAGAATGGTCTCATTTACAATATTTTGGGCCTATCCATTCGTGATTATGTTTTGCTAGAGTTAGACTATTTAATGTGCATCCATGTAACAATTAGGATTAACTTTGGCATCGCCCTACCTAGCTTTCAAAGAGAAGTTCACATTGAACTCTTCTAAAGCTATTCAATATAAGTATTTAGAACTATTTGATCTTCATTGTTCTTGTTATTTATTCACATCGTTTATAGACTCTATCGATCTAAGTAATCATTTTTTCAATAATTGGTATCAGAGCAGGAGATAGTGTAACTCAATCACTAATCTTCTATCGAGTTCGATTAGGTTTTTTGTGTTTTTCTTGGATCTGTTCATGTCATCTCTATTGTTTCTATCAATTGTAGACGTCAGATCCAAATCTTTTATTTTTACCCTAAAACTCGAAATTGTGTTTTACACATGTGATTCTACATCCGTGTTTTATACATCTTTGACATCATGCAGAACGAAGATCCTCATACTTTATCGTTCAATCTCTCTAGCAGTATTGGATCCACAACCAAGATTCCAATCCACTTTCCTCAGGATTATGAAGTCTGGGAGTTGCATTTTGAAGACTATGTTCTAGCTATTGAGGAAAATGGTTCAACCATATGGCAGTTGATGACTTAGGAGACTTTTTGGCACACTGCAACCAGGAAGGTTATCAAGACTCAGGTTGACTACAATGCACTTCTTGTTGAACACACTAATATTCCTCGGGATGAGAAGGATAAGATATTAAGCAACATAAAGGCGATGAGAATTATATGGTTCGCTCTTCCACCGGATACCTTTCGAATTGTAAGTGCATGTACTAATGCTAAGGAAATATGGGATAGATTGAAGGAGTTGTATTCTAGAGATGCAGATCTAGAACACTCTTTGCAAACAACTATTCTATCTGATTTTGGTACATTTGTTCAGAAACCTAATGAGAAGCTTGATCAAACATTTAATCGTTTCAACCACTTACTGAGTAGAATGCTCAAATATAATCTTGAGTAAAGGGTCATTGGATAGAAAGTGATGTTTATGAATGGCCTTAGGTCAGAATGGAAAGCAATTATGTCCATTGTGAAGGCATATGAACAATTCAAGAGTTATTCTTTGGCTAAGCTTATGGGAATTATGAGATCCCATGAGGATGAAGTTAAGAGGAAGTGAATATTGTCTTTGGCATGGGTTCCCTAGCATTGGTAGCGAAGGGAAAGAAGGTGACTGAAGAAGATTCAGAATTTGATCTCTCTGACAATGAATTCTCCACTAAAGACAAGGCGCTGTTGGTTTCCAACCCTAAAAGGTTCTACAAGAAAAGTTTCTCTCGCTTTTCATAACAAATACAGGCAGGGTGGAAATTCTAGTTCCGAAAAGGATAGAGATGAGGGTTTCAAGAACTCTCAAGCTGATGAAGAGAAAAAGGAGAAAAGGTTCTAGGTGATTCTGGCTATCAATACAATTATTGTCATGGCAAGAATCACTTTGCCCAAGAATACATGTTGAGGAGGATGAATGAGAAGAAATAGTCTGAGAAGGATGAATCATACTATCTTTAGAAGATTGGGAAGCTTCGTAAGAGGAATGGATCAAATGTGAAGCTAGCATTGATTGTGCAGGAGGGAAGTGATGAATTTAGATGATCCGAGGTTTAGTCAACTGAATCGAAAGATGATGAAGTTAGAAATCCAACCTATGGAGGGTGTTTGGTTATGAAGCCAAAGATGCAGGCTGTTGAAGGAAGATGTGTTCATGGTTCAGAATAGCATCTCGAAATCAATAGGTTATGCTACCAATGTCGGTCAAGCATCCGAAAGTTGTTTTGCAGCAAAGACTGTTTCTGAGCAGGTGTCAGAATGCGACAGGGTCATTGATAAGGTACACTATATACTCCAATCTCTTAATATTCCTATTACCCGTTATGTTTCTGAATTAGACGATTTAAAATACTATGTTTCTAATTTTAGTGATAGTTTAAAAAGAACTCGTCTTAGCAATTCTAATTTAATTGATCAAATCAGCAGGGTAACGAATAAGAGTGAAAAGAGAATATTATGGATATAGAATTTGGAATTAGAGCTAATTAGGTCAAAGGATGATGTCATTTATCTTAAGAGGGACAATTTAGTACTTTTGAAACAAAGAAATATTTTCTGTTTGATAGCTAAGCTTTTATATTTCAATGTTACTCAATTGCATCTTGATTGTGAAAGAGGATGAAATCGATGCAAATTGCTATGTGTTCGAATCAATTGTGTGACAGATGACATCTCCGATTCTTACATAATAGGACTTGAGAAAATTGAGGTATATATTAAGTCGAAAGATCACAAAAACATGTTGAAAGAATTGTTATATGAAAAGGATAAAGAACAAATAAAATCAAATACAATACAAAATTTTGATTCAATATGTGAGAAATTAAACTCTGAAAAAACTTTTAATTTTTAAAACATTTCTGAATTTGACGAAAGCAGTATGAATGAAATTTTTGTAAAGGATAAATTTGATTGCTCAAAGTTTCTAAAAAATAATCAAAAACCAAAGAAAAAGTTGATATCTGAATATTGAACTGAATACGTTCATGTTGTAGAAAATAAAGGTTTTGGTGTTTTAAATGTAAAAGCCACAGTCTTTCCAGAAGTACAAACTGTTCCAAATCAAGTTTTCATAAAATCTGGACTGAAAAAAAAAATGATACATCAGAACTAACCTCCCTGGTTAACGATGATAATGCTAATGAGTGTGACGAATTTTTCTGGCCTGGACCAATTGATAACGTAGATGAGACAAGAGGTCTATCCAAAGTGACCTCATGGAAAACAAAAGGAAAATAGAATCGTGTTGACCTTCGTTACGATCAGGCTGGTCCTAGTGGCACTAAAGATGTTCCAAGTAAAGCTTCTTCTGAATAGACCTATATGCCAATATGGAAATAGAAACCTAGGTTTAATGTTCATTTGTCTGTTGAAGAATTTGTTGCTAAGAAAAGGCAGATGAATGCTAGATATAGGAAAAACTTATAAGAAAGAAAGCATTTATGGAAAAAAATAAGAATTCCAATCAAAATTATGTTAATTCAATAACATTTTCAGTTCAAAATACAAATTCTTCTCCAATATAGAAACCAAAAAAAAATCCTTTTTGCAAACCACAGGTTTCAAAACCTCAAGTTTCAAAACCTGTTGAAAAGCCAAAAAAATCCGATTGTCCTCCAAAAATAAATTTTTCAAAATTAGTCAACACATCAAAAAACGTTAAAGGCAAAAGTAAAGTTGTTTTGAAACCAAAGATTACTCTCGAGGATTATGAAGCTAACTTCAAAAAGGAGG
This sequence comes from Lactuca saligna, assembly GCF_052625555.1. NCBI lineage: Eukaryota > Viridiplantae > Streptophyta > Magnoliopsida > Asterales > Asteraceae > Lactuca > Lactuca saligna. Next base: position 201,159,468 of record NC_136419.1, on the reverse strand, counting down.
AAAAGGCATTTGCAAAAAAGATGGCTTAGAAACACAAGGAATTTATTCAACAAAAAGCAAAGGTAGTTGAAATTAATCTTGGTGATAATAAAGTGCAGGTTTCAAAATAATAAAAGGGAAGAATAGTGTTTTTCTAAAAGATCATTTTGGGTTGACAAGAATAACATTTTCCTGTTCGTAAAAAGGCCTCACAAGAACCCAAGATGGTTTGGATTCCTAAATCTCTATGAATTTTGTAGGTAATGTGAGACGAATAGTGCGACTCTGAATGGTATATTGATAGTGGTTGCTCATGTCACATGACTGGAAGGAGAGAAGAACTAAGAGAATTCTGATCGTTAAAAGATGGTGGTAGAGTAAAGTTTTGAAATAACGTCACAGGAGAAATGAAAGGCTACAGCATGATTACGAATGGTAAATTTTCCATTCGGAAGGTAGCTCATGTAGAAGGTTTGCAACATAACCTAATAAGTGTCTTGCAATTGGTTGTAGGTACTGGGATAAAGGTGTCATTCTATAATGAGGGTTCATAGATAATATGGAAGAAATCAAAAGCAGTGCTTCTGAATTCCAAAAGAAAGTGAGAAATGAATCCTTTAAACTTAGAACCAATCAATGGAAAGCCTTCCATTTGCCTTCTTACGAAAGCATCCTCGGGTGATAGTTAGCTATGGAACCGAAGACTCTCTCATCTGAATTCAAGGATAGCAACAAACTTGTAATTTGCGATCTTCCACAAGGACTACCTCTTCTGAAGTTTGAGAAGGAAGATATTTGTGTTGTTTGTGACCTAGGAAAGCAAAGTAGAAAGAGTCACCCGACAATCATCAATACTAAAATAATCGAGCCATCAGAACTTTCCACGTTGATCTTTTTGGCCAGTGTGCCATCGAAAGCATCAGTGGTAATAAGTATATCCTGGTTATTGTTGATGACTTTTCATGATTTACCTGGGTTTCCATTCTTGGACAGAAATCAGATGTCACTTCGAAGCTGAAGGATTTCATCAAGTAGATCAAGCTCCATTCGGAACGTTCACAGTGATAACGGTTCTAAATTCAAAAACCAAGCATTTGACGAATTCTTGACTGAAAAAGGGGTTGATCACTACTTCTCTGCTCCTTACACTCCACAGCAGAATGGTGTTGTTGAAAGACGAAATTGCTCTCTTTGCAAAGCTTCAAGGATAATGTTATCCTTTGCGAATCTTCCACTTTACTTCTAGGCTGATATAATCGGAACTGCTTGTTTCACCAAGAACTGCTCTTTAATCAATAAAAGATTCTTAATTAGACCTTATGAGATTCTGAACAAAAGAAAACCTAACGTTAAATTTTTCCACGTGCTTGGTTCCAGGTGCTTCAGTTTCAATTCCAAAGAACAAAGGACAAAATTCGATGCGAAATTTGATGAAGGCATTTTTCTAGGTTAATCGTTAACTTCGAAGGCATATAGGGTTCTGAACAAGAAATCTAGAAAGATTGAAGAGACCTATTATGTCACCTTTGATGATAACTAAATGAAGAAGTTTCAGAAAGCAGATTGTTAATCTAAGGAGATCTTTCCTTCAATAAATCCTATGACAATTCCTCTTTTAAATCTATATGAGGAATTTCTAAATCTGTTTGATGAGTCGACAAAATCCATCTCTTCTGAATCAAAAGCAAAGAAGAATCAAGGGGATGAATTAAAGAAAATTGTTGATGAAGTTGCTAAATACATCGAAACCTCTCAAGAGATACCAATTCCAAAAGATTCTGATTCGTCATCTTAACCAACAATTTATGATGATCCATTCTAGGGAGAGAGCTCCTATTCAACCTCAAATCCCTATTTTTCAATCTAGGGGGAGAATTCGATTTCGAATGAAGAGTTACATGCAAAATTCCTGGGGGAGACTGAAAATAATGACTTCGACGCACAATTGGAATTTGAAGACGTGAATGTTGAATTGGATCCAACCTATGATCCGAACTACCCTCCATTGGCAAAATGGATAAAGATCATCCAAAATCTCAAGTGATCAGAGGAGCATCTTCAGGAGTTCTTACAAGGGCACAACAAAAAGCAAATCAAAATTATTTATTTTAAAAAATGGCATTTTGCATGCTTAAGTCCATAATTTCAAAGATTGGGCCCAAAATTGTAAAGATTGCTCTTGATCATGTTGATTGGATACAAGCTATGCAGGAAGAATTAAATGAATTTAAGAGAAACAAAGTTTGGAGACCAGTTCCCACTCCGAAGGATGCCTCAGTTGTTGGAATGAAATTGGTGTTTTGCAACAAAATGTTTAAAGAAGGCAACATGATTCACAACAAGGCACGACTGGTTGTGAAAGGATACTGCAAGAAGAAGGTATAGACTACAAGGAGACATCCGCATGGGTTGCAAGATTTGAATCTGTTTGGATATTTCTTGCATATGCCGCTCACAAAAACTTTGAAATTTATCAAATGGATGTGAAATAATCCTTTCTGAATGGTGAACTCGAGGAAACGGTCTATGTGGAACAACCACCAGTTTTTGTAAACGAGAAATTTCCAAATCATTGTTATATTTTGGATAAGGTGGTGTATGGTCTGAAACAAGCACCACATGCATGGTATGAAACTCTATGTCGATTGTGAAACAATCTAAATTTAAACAAGGTTCGGTTGACCAAACCTTCTTTCACAAGATAGATGTTGACCATCTAATGATCGTTCAAATTTATGTTGATGATATCATTTTCAGATCTAATAATCCTAAATTAAAGTTGAATTCCAAATACTGATGGACACTAAATTCGAAATGAGCTCAATGGGTCATATTAACTTTTTCCTTGGTTTAAACATAAGATAGTGTTTAGAGGGCATTTTTATTAATCAAGAAGCCTACACGAAGACCTTGCTAGCTAAATTTAGAATGGTGGGTGATTCAATGGTCAACATTCCAATGGCATTCGGAACGAAGCTTACAGCATCCTTGAACAAGCCAGAAACAAATATTACTATATGTCGATAGATGATTGGGTCTTTAATGTATCTAACATTGAGTCATCCAGACATAATATATGTTGTTTGTTATTGTGCTAGGTTTCAGGCGAATCCATGCGAACCTCATATGATTGTTGTGAAGAATATATTATGATACCCCAAAATTTCATGTGGCAATGATTATGGTAAAACAATTTCAAGGTTATTATCAAAATTTCATGTTTTATATGTGTTTATGTAATTCTTGAAATTGTTGATATGATTGTTCATACACTTATGTGTTTTGGTAGATCATAGGAATTATTTGCAAAATTGTTTGTTAGTTAATTCTTAATCAAAATGTTTTTATGGAATCCATAATTTGTCCTCAAGTTATGGATTTCTAAAAGTCATTTCTTTCAAAGATCCATTAAAAAGCCATAGGTTACATAATTGAAGAGTCTTTTCTCATAATTAGATTTATGGACACTATAACTTGTCCTCAAGTTATGGATGTTCAAGAGTCTCTTCATTAAAGTTTTAAAAACCCTAAATAAACTCATAAGTTATGAAAAAACAAAAGTTTTTGAATTGTTCAAAACTTGCCCTCAAGTTTTGGAATTTGTAAAGTTCTACACACACTTTAATTCCAAACCCTAGAGTTTTAAAAGTTAAAATTCAACCCTTATACTTTATAGTATTATAAGTTAATAATATATATATATATATATATATATATATATATATATATATATATATATATAAGAGCAAGTCAGTCTTACCGTTAGTTGGCCTCATTCACAAAGCCGGTCTATAAGGGGGGTATAAGGTTGTTGCCGAAAAAATGGCAGCTTAATGGGTGTCCACTCTCACCCACCGCTTCCTTGACTGGTGGAGGGTCGTTAGCCCAACGAGTTTGGCAGGATTCTAATTCTCCCTTCATTATAAATATATTGATAACTATAAAGTAACTAAACCTTTTATTCACACCTTGTTTGTGATCCTCGGCATCCTAGTCACAAACTTGAGAAGGCACAATCGAGATTGAACCATGCCATTGAAAAGTTCAATGAATCTCAAAAGATCTAGGAGTTTCAGATCCAATTAAAACCTAATAAATTATTTCGTATTTAATGGTGGAAATTGGTGAATCGTCATTCACCTACCTTTAAATATTTTATAGCTTGGATTACAACATCCCTTTTCCAAGTTATAAAATATTGTGTTGGGTCCTAGCCTTAATATTTCATATCGGGTGTTCTATTAAGGACTTAAATCAACTAACTTGGATTTCTCCCATTGTAGATGATTGGTTCAGACAACTATGATCTTCCAAAATCTCATGTAAATCATACTTCTATTCCTCCACCTCCTCCATTTATTCTACCTAACCCACAAGCTCGAAGACTTGATAAGCTCAAGGTCAATTAAGCCATACTAGCAATGAAACATAAAAATGGAAGACCTGTGTGTACTCATGTTTTGGAAATGAAGTCACACATTGACAGGTTGAGAATGTTGGGTGTCGTTGTTCCAAGGAAGTTGGCTATTGACTGGGTTCTTCAGCCACTTCCGGAGTCATATAGTGAGTTCATTAAAGACTACTATGTGACAGATCACGACATGATCCTAATAGATCTTTCTTATTTGTTTATTGATGTTGAATCAACAATGATTTGGCATAGTGGTCAACCAAATATGGGTGGAAGGTCTATTTCTCAAACTTCCATGGACATTGACAATGTTAACATTGGAAGTCCAGAAAAGCTTTCTCTTACCAATGGAAAGGGATTGGCCATGGTCAACCAGGTTGACCAAAAGGTAAAAGGAAAGGCTAAGTCTGTGATAGTCCCGTGTACCATTCCAAAGAGTCTATATGTTTTCATTGTCAAGAAAAGGGTCATTGGTTGTGAAACTGCCCTAACTACTTGAAATATCTGAGAGAACGAAGAATCAAAAAGTTTGACTATGCTTCTGGTAAGTCCACTATCTAACATTCTTAAGTTCCTAATTGATGATTCTTAATACATGATGTGACTAGGTTGCATTTTGATGTTTGTAAGGATCAAGCAAAGGGAAGGATACTTAAAGGAAGAGTATGTTGAATCTGATTGCGAAGATGGATTTCAATCGTATGGTTCGAAGATCGGATTCTTGAGATACTACTTAGGAGTTATGATAGATTGCTAGGAAATATGTAACATCATAGTTTTCATTTAAATTTGCATCGTAAGGAAAAAGTTTTTTTCCGTACTTTATAAATAAATAAATTTTTTTGTTTTATTATATATCTCCTTGCAATGGAATTTATGGAAAATTGATGTTTGTATGTTTCTAGAAATAATGGAAATATGAATTTGATTCTTTCATTTGTGGAAATGTCTAAATTTACGAAATAAGGAAAGATTCTGATCATCCAAGTTTCAATTGCACCGAAACTTGGAATCATGCAAGTTGTATAGTATGATGAATGAGAATTTTCATCTTTGGAAAATGAAGACTAATTCCTTTTTCACATGTATATGTGAGTCAATTGAAGGACTAAGGATCACACATTCTTGTACACTGGTCAAGTCCACCACAAAAGATCGATAAGACTATTCGTCATGATTTACTAAAATTTAGTAAATATGGTTATACTTACAAGTTTAAGTATAATTCAGAAGGATTGGAAAAGTTTCGGTGTATGGCAGAACGAATGAGAAGAATCAAATTGAGTAGAAAGATATAAGTTTCTCAAATCTTAAAAGATGGGAGAGTACCTTATTATCATGTTTTATGATCATCTTAATGATTGTGAGACCATATCACAATTCATCCTCTAAGGACATCTTAGTGCATTCTTATGGCTAAGAAGAGGAGTCATGAATTGTTAAAATGGTTAAATCAAGAAGTTGAGTCATACTTCGTTCCAAAACAAGTCTTAGAGTCATACTCCAAGATTGTAACTTGAGCGACACATCTTAAAGAAGGTTATAACACTTGTCAAATGTAAGAGTAAAATGTGTTCTACTCTTGTACATTTGAAATTGGTAATATGTGATGTTTTGTGAAGTGTTTGTCTTGATAAGAATCCACACTATCACTTGAATATTTGTTTGTCAAGGAATGGTACTTCACAAGAGAGACTTATATGTCAAGAGGATAGTGGGATTCTAAATTATCCTGAAAGAATTTCAAGAACTGATCAAGAATAAAAACTATAGTTTATCACTAGCACACGACTTGAGGTGTGTAACCTATCGTGTCGACATATTCTTATTCCTACGCTCATTCCAGTAAAAATTTACTATGCATCTGAGTTCTACAAGTTTTCAATTGTTTTCATAACAACCTGGAAGAAATGGTAGGCCTTGTGCTGCCAAGTTGCAAGAAGTTAAGATTTTACAAGTTCAGTCCATATGCGTCTAGATTTGTCACTAAACTTGTCTTGTGATTATGCTTTTGAAAAAATTCACATGGATAGGAACACATACACCATAAATTTTAAGTGTCATAGGGTTTCTCTCTGATTCATGAAAATGATGGTGAGTAAACGCTTTCACTGAGAAGATTTTAAGTAAATAGCAATTGAGATATTTGCATTTCTCAAAGTCGTTAGTGGAGCGTGTGTGGTTAACCGGCACACTAATATAAACTTGTGAGGAATGGCAAAGGTCAAAACAATTGAGACTATGATTACGGCATCCCTTTTCGAAGTTATGAAATTGTTTAGACACACATGTGTGCTATCTAAGGAAAGGTGTATGATTTTGATAAAGTTTTATCAAAGCATCTCGTATCAGAAGTCTGAACTTTGGTAAGAAAGTCAATAAAGTATTGATTTCTAGAAGTCCAGTTGATTTCTGAGTACATGTCAAAGCTAGTGGGAGCAGAAGTGTTATGCTAATAATCATCATGTTAGTGGGAGCATTATAATTATGATAAGTGTTGCAAGTTAGCAGTATTAATTATAGAAAAACGAAAGTTTCAATTGGGGAAAAGTTATTTTGCTATAATTAGGGGAGAGGAGATTATACTTCATTTCAATTCTAAAAAAGCTTAGATTGATATTTTAATCATCTTTAGTCAAGGATATATATATATATATATATATATATATATATATATATATATATATATATATATATATATATATATATATATATATGAATTTTATGTTGGAATGGCTCAAGTTAAGGAAATTCTATATATATTGCATTCTCAAAATTCGATTATGATTACAACATCGCTCTTCATAATCGAATTATGAATACATGGCAAATTAAAAATATTATAGCAAAAGACTGATCTAGGATCATGTCTTTATGTGAGACATCAATAATCGTGTCCCATATGCTTCAGATATAGGATCGATTAGATGTGCTATAATATTTATCCTTTCTAAATTTTCCAAATGCCTAGGGAATTAAGAGGGGGAGAATCTAGAATCGAATATGACTAAAATGATTAAGCATTGTCATGGACAATCTAATGTTTACCAAATATTAGTTGCTCATGGACAGTTGAAAGAATTCTGTAAATGTTTGAAGGACCATATTGACATATTCTGATAAGATGCAACTCTTGTTCAGAAGTGCTAGTAAAAATGGGAATATGGAGATGTCTGCATAGTTGGAATTTATTCAATCTATGTAAGATTAGAAAACTTAATGCAAGAAGGATGTTCAAAGCAATGTATTTTGAATATGAGACTTCGTTTCCATGGGATTTATCTCCATTGGAATACTCAGTAAATGGCAGGAATTTGGAATTCTTACATTTTCGGTAAGGATTTGGGATTGTGAAATGAGAATCATTGGAATTATGTTCAATCGATCTATTCCACAAAGTAAAGATCGTAGACAAACATAGTGTACATACTTGGTTTATGGCATAACTATTGTTTGGACAAACATAGTGAGCATGCTTAGAGCATGGCATGACTACTGTTTTGATTCAAGTATAAAATTGATTAATTGAAACACTATACAATGAATAGTGTGTAATCAATATCGTGATAAATAAAAGGTGTTTTATTTAATTCATAAGTTCTGAGACCATATTGGATTCGATTATTCTTGTGTTTCACTTTGCATGTTTTGACTTCCAGAATAACTAGGTCATTCTTCCCGAATGACTAAGTTATTCAAACCATCCATAATTGATAATACGTTGGAAGTAGGTATTAAGGCAAGACTGTCATGAATTTGGCTTGTAGATGTCTAAGGTGTTGGACATAGCGAGAGTTGCTACAACATACATGAGTGCTCATAAGTTCTGAGTATTGGATTAAACCCATGCTCATTTGAATCACTTCATGGATTTTTTCACGAGTGATCATGAGATGATAATATCTTATATTCTTTAAACCTAGGGATATGAGTTGTTGACTATGAGTTGGTTATACATTGATTGTACGAAAACGCATTGGTAACTCAATGTTATAAAACGTGTCTTTGTGTATGATTCAACAAGTAGTAGAACAAGCATATGAGTCAAATTTTATCCATTCCTTTTACCCTTGGAGGGATAAAAGCGATATCTATGGGCCCCTCGATGATTTAGTGATGACACCCCTAAGTGCTTGGCCAAGCCTGGACTGATTTGATTTGTTCAATTAGTCGGTCGTCAGAAATTGGAAATCGGGAAACAACAAATGAACAGAGAGAATGATTATAATCCATGTCTTAGTCCATATGATACCTAGAATGGAGGAATATATGATCCCTTATTTGACTAGGTCAAAGTTCGGCAACGGCTTTAAGAGCTACATTTGCTAGTCGGGGTCTTGGATTCATATGCAATAATAGTTTTAGACTTATCTAAATGGGAGACTGTTCGATAAGATATCTAAGCCCATAACTATTATTGGTATGTATTCAACCCGAGAGTAGCATGGTCCATTTGGGTTGCATGGCATCAGAACATTTGGAAAGTAGAAATGAGAAAAAAAGGATACAAGTGATTTATATTAATATATTATAAGTTTTAATATATTAATATGGAATCATACTATTTAATTAGTATTGATCAAGAATTAATCTAGAATTAATTTAGTGATAAAAATGAACTAATTAAATATAGACTCTTATATATTTGGTGAGCGAAGTTCATTTAGGTTGGGCTAAGCTTGCATGGATAGTCCATGGAGTTTTCAACCCATAAGGTCATGAGTATTAGGGTTTACATGAATGTAACCCTAATCCTCCACACTATATAAAGAGGTCTATGGTTCATGAAATGACACTAGTGTGTGAGAAAACGTGAGTGGGTCAATTTCAAGTGTGAACCTAAGTATCCTTATTCTCAAGTTATTCCAAGTTGTTTTTGGTGTTATGTGATTCCATTTGAAGTGCAACACTTGGGGCATTAAGCTCTTAAAGGTTCAAGACTTCAAGCTCCATCAAAAGGTATGTCATCTAACTAGGCTTTGTAGTATAGTTGCTTCATATTATGCGAGTTAGGATTAAAACCTTGGAATATTAAATATTTAGATGTATAATATAGAAAACATAGATCCAAGGTTTATAGGGTTGCATGTACACCATAGGAGTGTTAGAATGATCTAATCACATCAATAATGTTGATCTCGGTGTATGTGGTCTCGATCGCAAAAGCAATTATGGGGGATGTTAGTTTCTAGACGGAAAATTTGTTAGTTGGCAATCTAAGAAGCAGAATTGTGTCTCTCTATCTACTGCAGAAGCTGAATACATCATTGTTGCATCGTGCACTTTTGGAGTTGTATGGATTCAGAATCAACTTAGGGACAATGGGATCAAGATGAAGAGGATTCCATTATATTGTGATTCATAAAGTGCAATAAGAATTCTTCATAATCCAGTGCAACACTCTAAGACGAAACATATACCAATGCTAGATCATTTTATAAAGGATCGCGTTGAGGATGGAAACATTGAAATTCACTTTGTTAAATCTTCTGATCAGTTGGCTGATATCTTCACAAAGGCCTTACCTGAAGCTACGTTTAATCGTATTTTACAAGGTCTCGAAATGATAGAAGTTGATTCGGTTCCAAAACCCCTTTCGTAATCGGAATTCACTGTTCACGTTCCAAGCTTCAGAATGCTTCGAATTCTACTATTCATCAAGGTTTCAGAATGCCTCTGTATACTTTGTTCACTATGTGTTTTCCGATTGATTCCGAGTTTCGGAATTCTTCGGATTCCACTGTTCATCATGGTTTCAGAATGCTTTTATATACTTTGTACATTAAGTGTCTTCTGATTGATTCTGAGCTTCCGAATGCTTCGGAAGTCATTGTTCACTTATGCTTCTAAATTTACTTTCTTTAATATATTTTTCTTTATTTTATGTTTTTCTTTGTTTTTCATAAAAAAAAAAACAAAAAATTCAAATATATATATATATATATATATATATATATATATATATATATATATATATATATATATATATATATATATATATATATATATATGTTTGTTTTATCTTTTTCAAAAACTACAAAAATCATAAAAATATTTTCTTTATTTATGTTTTAACTTTTTCATAAATTCAAAATCATAAAAATATTTTCTTTATTTTTGTTTTATCTTTTTCATAAAATCTAAAAATTACAAAAATATGCTTCTTTATTTGTGTGTTATTTTCATAATATGTTTCTGATTTAGGTACAAATTCTTGTTACCACAATTTAGAACGATGGTGCAAGTATAATTCTGAATCTATATACTAGCTAAGTATCCGTAGAAGCATGCTACTGAATGTTATCCCAAGCCTCTGAGACTCTATGTTTGAAGCCTTAATGAAACTTTCATTCGGATTGTTTCTTCCCAATCAGGCTAATAATTCACATAAGTCACTTAGCTACCTTACTCTTCTCACACTATGTTAAGTGTTGAGTGCTTCGTCACTATTTTATAATAGAGGTACACTTTCTTTTTGGAACCAATCTCCTATTTCTCTATCAACTTCACATTCATACAACGTAACCCTTGAGACTCTCAACATTTACCACTGAGGTTTATGGTTACACAACCTCTGTGTTGATGATTTTGAAATCATAATCATCATAATTTTGTGTGAGACCTAAAAAATCCGAAACCTATTTCTGAATTGACGGTGAACAATAAAATGTTCTAGAATTTTTCACCAATGAATTGATGATTAAAACTTTATTGGTTAGTACAATTTTCATGTGAAATCTCATTTTTTTTCTTTTCGAGTGATCTTAATGAAATGTTCTCAACCTAAGATGTTTCTTCCCAAAAAATCCAAATTTTTTTTATTTTTTGAGATTTTCTTTATATCCAGCCACTAAAATAATTTCCAAAGCATACTTGTTCTTATGGCTACCCTAGTCAAACAAGTACATCTTCCAAATCTTCGAACTTATGACTAGTTTCGTAATCCGGTTGAAGCCTAAGCCACCCATGCAACCTACTTAAAAGAAGCCTTTCACTATTTCTGAGTAAATAGATGATCGTACTTCAACGGGATGCCACATAAGCACTTCTAAGTCTCTATTCACTAAAAAAATAGACCGTTGCCCGGGATCAATCCGAATTTCTTGTCAATTTTATTTTAACATCACAAATCCCAGAAATTTATTTTGTTTTATTTTTTTTCTTTGGCATACTCTTGCACAAAAATCTTTATGATTTTTCCAAGTTTGGTTCTAATTCATGTGGTTTACTGTTATTCTGAGAACAAGTTATAATGAAGGGACATCATATTCTGAAATGTAACATCCGGATTCCCAGGTATATTATTTTATTAACTATTTTGGAGTTTGTGGAGGGACTCGGCAAGTTGGTGTTTAGACTCGCCGAGTAGGGTCGCGAATTCTCATGCGGATTAATGACCGAACTCGGCGAGTTCATGAGTGGACTAGGCGAGTCCGCGCTGTTTAATGAAACCCTAATTTCCTGGGTTTAGGACCTATTTAAAGGCCCTTAGGGCCTTCATTTGCGGCTACCAAACCGAGAGAGAAACCCTAAAAGGGATAGAGCGTTTGTGAGAGGATAGGAGCCATTTCTTGATCTCTGTGGTTGATTCTTGCAAAAAGGAGGTGATTCCAGCTTAGAGTAGACCAAGGAGGTTGTGCATCTGGGGATTTCGAACAAAAGACTTCATATTTGAGGTATTATATCGCCCGTTTATCTATTTTGTTGAAGGAATCCATAGATGTAGGGTTTTTATGTCCTTTATTGGAATGAATTGTGAGAATATGGCCCCTATTCGTATTGAGACTTCAGATCTGGACCCATAGCGGTCTAAAGAGCTTATTCCAGCTTGCTTTATGTTGAGATATGGAGGTAATGAGTTTAGGGTGTTGTTTTTGGGGCTAAATCACCAAGTGAAACCCCCTAGACGTCACTTGAGTGTCAAGATTCGAGCTTTACGTGATTATCAGGCTTGCGAAGGTCAGATCTATGGATCAAAGGAACAGATCTGACCTCAGGAGGCCAAATGAATGTATGCATGGCATGAACTCGCCGAGTTCAAGGGCAGACTTGACGAGTAGGGCTAGGGTTTCCCGTAAGTCACTCAGCGAGTAACTTGCTGAGTTGGGGGAAATGACTCAGTGAGTCAGAGGGGGGATAGAGGACTGGAGTTCAAGGTGGAACTCGCCGAGTTGATCTTGAGACTCGGCGAGTTGAGTTGGGGTGGCCCTGCGATTCATGCCAGGTGTAGCTCGCCGAGCAAGGGGAAAGACTTGACGTGCCAAATGAGACTAAAGAGATAGTGAAAACGTGTACACTCGCCGAGTCGCCTAAGTGAACTCGACGAGTCGGGTCAAAGTTTGACCATTGACTTTTGTTGACTTTTAGGGTTTGGTCAACAATGAGGGCCTTTGAGCCAAAAGAGGGGTAAAATGGTCTTTTACCCTTCTAAGGGTGCCAAGAGAGGGTTGAGTCTAGTCCTGAGAGTTATATTTATGAGAGTATTACTTTATGTGATTAGGTGGAGGTTAGATCGTATTTCTACCGAGTCAGAGATTTACCGAGACATCTGAGGTGAGTCTTCTCACTATACTTTACTTTGAGTGGTAATTAGATTTATGTGATAGAGTTATTGTATGCTATTTATGTGTTGTGTTGCACTGCATTATTTCTATGTGATTTATGCCATGTGTATATCAGAGTATATCAGAGATAGAACCGGAAGGTTCACAGAGCTAGGACCAGAGGATCCACAGAGTTAGGGCCCAAGGGCCCACAGAGTTATAGCCTCGAGTGGCTAGTATGTGTTATGTGTGGTATTTTGGGGAACTCACTAAGCTTCGTGCTTACAATGTTTTGCGTTATGTGTTTCATGTTTTCTCAGGATCACGAGACGGCACCGGCTCGATTGTACACACCAGAGAAAGAATTATGTTTTAGAGGATCCTTGATTACTATTTATTTGATTATGGAGTTATGTTTTTTTTGTAATTTAAACAAAAAGGAATTTTTTATGAAAAGTTTTAAAGAGATAAACTGTTTCAAATGAAAATTTTGTTTTGAAAATTTTGGTGTTACAATTTGGTATCAGAGCCTTGGTTTAAGGGATTCGGATGCACCTTCGAGTAAATCTAGACTCAAACTGAGGAAGTAAGAAAAGTTTTCAAAGAAATGATTTTCTAAAAATGAATAAGAGTTCAAAGAGGAAGAGAGAAAGAGCAGTGTGTACAATCAGCCAGAGCCCGAACGCTGATTTCCCAAATAACCCTTACTTTTGTGCTATGAGATATTTATGATACATTTTATGAGATATTATGAATGCTAGAGACAGGATAGGTATTTCATATCTTAGGACTAGAGTGGCCTGATTTGTGATGCCTTAGCCTAGGAGTTGTTGTTATGTGATGTGCTTTTAAGTATGAGTGAGAGTATTCAATTGGAATCCTTCTAGGGGAATTGAGTAGGGGGTAATCTAGGAGAGACGCCTAGATGAGGTTTGTGGAGCTTATCGAGAGAATAGTTAGAACTCGCGAGGGGTAGAGTTGCAGAGTTTGGTGGTACCTTAGAGAATGAGCAGAAAGCGGAGTTATCACCCAGAGTGAGTTCTATGTATTCTTCGATGCCCGAATGTTGCTTGCTTCGTGCTTTGTGGAACTCTCGATGATGGGAGTTAGCTACCGAGTGAATATGACGATATTCAGGAGGTAGATGGTTGGCATCATTAGGAGCTCTTCAGCAGCTGATGGCGGAGAAGTGGGAGGACCAAGGAGCTCTGGGATACAGGGAGCGAGCACGCGTGACGGAATTGGTGAACGAGAAGGTTGAGCAGCTACTTAGGAGCTCTGGGATGGTCCGTGTGGAAAGTATGGGTAGATGTGGCAGGTAGTATGGGCCCATACTACCGAAAGTAAAGGATCCATACTCGATACAGGGAGTATTCTGAAGGTTCTAAGTAGCAGATTGAGGAGTGATGTTATCGTTCGAGTACCATGCATTAGAGCAGATTAAGAAGTGATGTTATGGTTCGAGTACCATACATCGGAGCAGATTGAGGAGTGATGTTATGGTTTGAGTACCATGCATCAGAGCAGATTGAGGAGTGATGTTATGGTCCGAGTACCATACATCGGAGCAGATTCAGGAGTGATGTTATGGTCCGAGTACCATACATCGGAGCAGATTGAGGAGTGATGTTATGGTTCGAGTACCATACATCGGAGCAGATTGAGGAGTGATGTTATGGTTCGAGTACCATACATCGGAGCAGATTGAGGAGTGATGTTATGGTTTGAGATCAGATTGAGTAGTGATGTTATGGTTCAAGTACCATACATCGGAGCAGATTGGGAAGTGATGCCTGTTGGATTAATGTCTAAGTCCATAACTATATTTGGTATGTACTTGACCCGACCCGGCATGGTCCATTTGGGTTGCACTTCACCGACACAATTTATATGGATAATCTTTTGAGAATAGTATGTTTATGATTAATATTAATATATTATAAGTTCTAATATATTATTATGGAATCATATTATTTAATTAGTATTGATCAAGAATTAATTTAGAATTAATTAAGTGATCAAAATGAACTAATTAAATATGGACTCTTGTATATATGGAATGGGCCAAGTTCATTTAGGTTGGGCTAAGCTTTCATGGGTAGTCCATGGAGTGTTTAACCCATGGATCATATGAAATGAAAGGTCATGGGTTTAACCCTAGTCTCCATACTATATAAAGATGTCCTTGGTTGGTGAAATTGGCACTAGTGTGGGTACACTATGAAGGGCTAGCCAATTTCACTAGAGAGAACCAAGTATCCATATTCTCTAAAGTCTTCCAAGGTGTTTTGGTGATTTGTGATTCCACTTGAGGCTTCCACACTATTGGGGCTAAGCTCTTAAAGCTTGAAGACATCAAGCTACATCAAAAGGTATGTCATCTAACTAGTACTTTGTAGTACAAGTGCTTCATAATATGCTAGTTAGGATTAAAACCTTGGAAAGTTCTTATTTGCATGTATTATAGAGAAAACATAGATCCAAGGTTTATAGGGTTGCATGTACACAATAGGAGTGTTAGATTGCTCAAAACCCAACAGTGGTATCAGAGCCATGGGTTGTATTTTTGTTATATTGATACAAATATTTTATTTTCAAAGTTGAAAAAAAAAATTGATGTTTGTCAAATTTTAAGATAATTACTTGTTTTTGTGAAAAAATAATTATTTGTAAAATTTGAATCATTTGCTATATGAGTTAAATTAGGTCAAATTTAGTAAAAGATAAAATGATATGATTATTTTATTAGTTTTAAAAGTTTGATCTAAAGAGTTTTTTGAAACCTCCATAAGTTATGGATATCAAAAGATTTAAAAAAAATTGATTCAAAGTTTTTTTATGGAGTTACAAAAATTGTTGTTAATGCTTTAAAGAATTCCATAACTTGTTCATAAGTTATGGAACATGAAAAGTTTCATCATTAAACAAACATTAAACTCCATAAGTTATGGAATCCAAAAGTTTTTTTTGAATTATTTTGATCTTATGAGTTGATTTAGATTAATAGAAAATTATGTTTTCAATCCATTTTAATCTAAGAATTGATGCTAAAATGTGTTTTGTAACTTGTCCTCAAGTTATATGAAAAGTCACATTTAAGATTCATCAAACTCATAAAAGTTGGCAAAGGTTACAAAATGAAGAGTTTAGTTCTAACTAATTGGTGTTATGACTCCATAATTTGTCCTCAAGTTATCGAGGACCAAGAGTCTCTTCATTAAATAATAAATAAAAAAGTGTAACCTTAATTAATTCCATAAGTTATAAAATAAAGAAAAGTTAATTCTTTTATTACTTTAAAGTCTTCCATAACTTGTCCTCAAGTTATGGAACTTGAAGAGTTTTTGGAATAAAACTACTTTAAACACATAAGTTATGGAATTAATTAGTTTTGAATAGTTTCAAAACTTGCCCTCAAGTTATGGAATTTGTAAAGTTTTCTCTTATGAATACTTTAATTCCAAGTTAGCCCTTAGAATTTTAAAAGTTAAAATTCAACCCTTATACTTTATAATATTATAAGTTAATAATATATATATGTATAAGAGTAAAGTCAGTCTTACCGCTAGTACGCCTCATTCACGAAGCCGGTCTATAAGGTGGGTATAAGGTTGTTGCCTATAAAATGGCAACTTAATGGGTGTCCACTCTCACCCACCGCTTGCTTGACTGGTGGAGGGTCGTTAGCCGAACGGGTTTGCCAAGACTATAATTCTCCCTTCATTAAAAGTATTAATGATAAATACTAAGTAACTAAACTCTTATAAATACCCAATCTTAGTTAGTTAGGAAAATGTGAATAAGGTGTTAATCCATGAAATTACACTTTGCACTTTGTTTAAGTCGGTTAGTGGAGTGTGTGTGGTTAACCGGCACACTAACTCGTATTTAACAAGGTAGGCAAAGGGTAACTTAATGTTTATCATAGTATCGATGGAGCGTGTGTGGTTAACCGGCACATCGATTGAGGGGTAAACACTTAAGGGTACCAAGTAATTTGCATGGTTACTTCTAACCTTGTTTTGTGATCCTCGGCATCCCAGTCACAAAACCTGAAGGGCACACTCGAGATTGAAACATGCCATTGAACAGTTCAATGAATCTCAAAAGATCTAGGAGTTCCAAAACCAATTAAAACCTAATAATACATTTCGTTTATCTTGGTGGAAATTGGTGAATCGTCATTCACCTACCTTCAAATTTTTTATAGCTTGGATTACAGCATACCTCTTCTAAGTTATAAAATAGTTTGTTGGGTCCTAGGCTTAATATTTCATATTGGGTGTCGTATTAAGGACTTAAGATCAACTATCTTGAATATCTCCCAAAAATGTCTAGTTTAGACATTTATGATCTTCCCAAATCTCATGAAACAAGCTTTCCTAAATGAAGATGATGTCCCATGGAAATCATACTTCTTTCACCTCCTCCAATTATTCTCCCTAACCCACAAGTTCTTGAAAAGTTTAAGGTCACTCGAGCACTATTGGCAAGTAAAGGTCTAGGTGTGGTCATATCTTGGAGATGTAGTCACATTTTGACAAGCGGGGAGAGTTGGGTGTCAAAGTCTTGAGAAAGTTGGTGGTTCAATCACTTTCTAAATCACATAGTGAGTTCTTTTAGAACACCTATGAAACAGACTATGACAAGACCCTTAATGATATTATCTATTTGTTAAGATCAACTTCCTTAAAACTTGATGGACATTGACAATAGTGACACAGGAAATCCAGAAAAGCATTCTCTTCCTAATGGAAAGGGATCGGCCATAGTCAATTCGGTTGACCAAATGGTAAAGAGAAAAGCTAAGTCTGTGATAGTCCTATGTACCATTATCAAAGGGTCCATATGTTTATATTGCCAAAGGAAGGGGCATTGGTTGCGAAGCTGCCAAATTTTCCTAAGGATGTTAAAAAGTTTGACTCTACTTCAGGTAAAGTCCAGTATCTAACTCTGTTAAGTTTCTATTCTGAGATTCCTGATACATGATGTGACTAGGTCACATGGTAATGTTTTAAGAATCAAAGAAAAGTGAAGAAACTTAAAGAAAGAATATGCTGAATCTGATCGCATATATGGATTTCTATCGTGTAGTTTGAAGATCGGATTCTTGAGCTACTTCTTAGGAGTTATGAGATATTGCCTAGGAATAGATAACAACAAGGTTTCATATGGATTGTAAGGATAAGTTTTTCTGCATAGTTTTAAAATAAAAGAAAATTTTTGATTTTATTTATTTAAAATATCCTTACAATGGCATTTGAGGAAAAATTGTTGCTATAATGATTCCATTAATAGCAAGAGTGGAAATATGAAATTGATTCCTTCATTTGTGGTAATGTCTAAATTTACCAAATAAGGAAAGATTCTCATTATCCAAGATACAATTGGACCAGAACTTGGAATCATGCAAGTTGTATAACATGATGAATGAGAACTTTCAAGTATTGGAAAATTAAGACTAACTACTTATTCACATGGATGTGTGAGTCAAGTAATGGACTAAGGGATCGAGTACATAGTCATGTGCACTAATTAAGTCCACCACAAAAGATTGATAAGACTATTGGTCATAGTTTACTAAAGCTCAGTAAATATGATTATACTTACAAGCTTAAGTGTAACTCTGAGACATTGGAAAAGGTTCCAATGTATGGCAGAGCGAATAAGAAGAATCAAATTAGGCAGAAGAATAAAAGTTTCTCAAATCTAAAAAGATGGGAGAGTACTTTAGTATCAGTTTTGTGATCATCTTAATGATTAAGAAACCATATCAAAATTACTTCTCTAAGGAAAGAAGAGGAACTTGAATTGTTGAAGTGGTTAAATCAAGAAGATGAGTCATACTTCGTTCCAATACAAGTCTTAGAGTCATACTCCAAGATTGTAATTTGAGTGACAAGTCTTGGAGAAGGTTTAAAAACACAAGTCAAATGTAAGAGTAAAAGTTATCTACTCTTGGACATTTGAAATTGGTAAGTTGTGATGTTTTAGATAAAACAAAGACCAACTAAGGCCAATTGTGTGAAGTGTTTGTCTTGATTAGAATCTGCACTATCTCTTGGATGTTTGACAAGGGAGTCTTATAGGTCAAGAGGACAGTAGGAGTCTTAAAGGTCTTGAAAGTCTTAAGAACTAATCAAGAATAGAACCTGGAGTTTTTCTCTAGCACACGACTTAAGGTTTATAGCCTATCGTGTTGATATATTCTGTGCCCATTCCAATTAAAGTTGGCTTTGCATATGAGTTCTTAGATTTCTTAATTGGTAGCACAACAACTTGGAAGCAATGGCAGGCCCTTGAGCTGCCAGGTGGCAAGAAGTTAAGATTGAGTTCAGTCCATATGAGTTTAGATTTGTCATTATCCTTGTCTTGTGACTATGGTTTTGATAATTCACATGGATAAGAACACATACACCATTAAATCTAAGTGTCATAAGGTTTCTCTCCGATTCATGAAAATGATGGTGATGAAACACTTTCACTAAGTAGATTTTAGCTAGATAGCAATTGTGATATTTGCATTCTCAAAGTCGTTAGTGGAGCGTGTGTGGTTTACCGGCACACTAACCTGGACTTGTGAGAAGTGGCAAAAAGGTCTAACCATTATGATTATGGCATCCCTCTTCATAATTGTTTAGACACAAAAGTGTGCTATCTAAGGGAAGGTGTATGTTTTTGATAAAGTTTTATCAAAACAATCTAGTATCAGAAATCTGAACTTTGGTAAGAAAGTCAGTTGATTTCTGAGTACATGTCAAAGCTAGTGGGAGCATAAGTGTTGTGCTAATAATCATCATGTTAGTGGGAGCATGATAATTATGATAAGTATTGCAAGTTAGCAATGTTAATTATAGAAAACAAAAGGTTTCAATTGGGAAAGAGTTGTTTGCTATAATTAAGGGAGAGGAAATTATACTTCATCTCAAATCTATAAGCTTAGATCGTGAGGTTTTAATCATTTAGTCAAGGATATATATATATATATATATATATATATATATATATATATATATATATATATATATATATATATATATATATGAATTTCATGTTGGAATGGCTCAACATAAAGAAATTCTGTATATGGGTCCATTATTTGCATACTAAAAATCGATTATGATTACGGCATCCCTTTTCATAATCTGAATTATGAGAACTTGGCAAATAGAAATGGAAATGTTAATGTGAGACATCATGAATCGTGTCCCATATGCTTCGGATATAGGATCGATTACATGTGCTATATTCATCCTTTCTAAAATTTTCCAAATGCCTGGGGCATTAAGAAGGGAAAAGGTTTAGAACTGGATATGACTAAAAGGATTAAACAATTGTCGAGGACAATCTAAGGTTTACCAAAGATTGGTTGCTCAAGGACAGTTGGAAGTATAGTGATAATTCTAGAAGGACCACATTGACATAATCTATAAGGAGGCAACTCTTGTTTAGAAGTGATAGTTAAAATGGAATCTGGAAATGTTTCAAAGTTAGAATTTTCATTCTGTTTAAGATTAGGAAACTTAATGCAAGAAGGATGTTTCCAAGAAGTTGATATCCTTTGAAATGCTCTGTAATGTTTGTTGTCAAGTCTTTATGACGTTGTGCATAATCATTACAAGAGGATCAATGCATATAAGTTTAGAATCTAACAGATTTCAGTAAATGTCATGAATTTGGAATTCTTGCATTTGCAGTAAGGATTTGGGAGTGTGAAAAGAGAATCATTGAAGTTATGTTCAATTGATCTAGTTCACAAAGTAAATATCATAGACAAACATAGTATGCATACATGGTGTATGGCACGACTAGTGTTTAGAAAACATAGTGTACATGCTTGGAGCATGGGACAACTATTGTTTTAAATTCACGAATAAAGTTGATAGCTGAAACAGTATACAATGAATAATGTGTAATCATATGGTGATAAATAAAAGGTGTTTTATTTATATTCATAAGTTCTGAGACCATATTGGATTCAATTATTATTTTGTTTCACCTTGCATGTTTTGACTTCCCGAATAAACTAGGTTATTCTTCAGGAATGACTAAGTTATTTAAACCATCCACATTCGGTCATATGTTGGAAGTAGATATGAATTAAGGTTGTCATGAGTTGGCTTGTAGAGGTCTAAGGTGTTGGACAAAGAGCTACAACACTCATGAGTGCTCATAAGTTCTGAGTATTGGATTCAACCCGCGCTCATTGGAATCACTTCATGGATTTTATCACGAGTGATCATGAGATGATAATATCTTATATTCTTCAAACCTAGAGATATGAGTTGTTACTATGAGTTGGTTGTACATTGATTGCACGAAAACGCATTTGGTAACTCGGTGCTATAAAATGTGCCTTTGTGTATGATTCAACAAGTAGTAGAACAAGCCATATGAGTCAAAGTTTATACATTCCTTTTACCTTCGGAATGAAAGCGATATCTGTGGGCCCCTCGATGATTTGATGATGACAAATGGAAGTGCTCGGTCGGGCCAGGACTGATTTGATTTGTTCAATTAGTTAGTCGTCATAAATCGGAAATCGGGAAACAACAAATGGACAGAGAGAATGATTATAATCCATGTCTCAGTCTATATGATATCTAGAATGGAGGAATATATGATCCCTTATCTAATGGACAAGTTCGTTGACAAGATCAGAGTTCGACAGCAGCTTTAAGAGCTACGATTGCCAGTTAGGTTTGAAGTCATACGCAATAATAGTTTTAGACTTATCCAAGTGGGAGACTGTTGGATTAATGTCTAAGTCCATAACTATATTTGGTATGTACTTGACCCGACCCGACATGGTCCATTTGGGTTGCACTTCACCGACACAATTTATATGGATAATCTTTTGAGAATAGTATGTTTATGATTAATATTAATATATTATAAGTTCTAATATATTATTATGGAATCATATTATTTAATTAGTATTGATCAAGAATTAATTTAGAATTAATTAAGTGATCAAAATGAACTAATTAAATATGGACTCTTGTATATATGGAATGGGCCAAGTTCATTTAGGTTGGGCTAAGCTTTCATGGATAGTCCATGGAGTGTTTAACCCATGGATCATATGAAATGAAAGGTCATGGGGTTAACCCTAGTCTCCATACTATATAAAGATGTCCTTGGTTGGTGAAATTGGCACTAGTGTGGGTACACTATGAAGGGCTATCCAATTTCACTAGAGAGAACCAAGTATCCATATTCTCTAAAGTCTTCCAAGGTGTTTTGGTGATTTGTGATTTCACTTGAGGCTTCCACACTATTGGGGCTAAGCTCTTAAAGCTTGAAGACATCAAGCTACATCAAAAGGTATGTCATCTAACTAGTACTTTGTAGTACAAGTGCTTCATAATATGCTAGTTAGGATTAAAACCTTGGAAAGCTCTTATTTGCATGTATTATAGAGAAAACATAGATCCATGGTTTATAGGGTTGTATGTACACAATAGGAGTGTTAGAATGTTCAAAACCCAACAATGCCATGGTTCGAGTACCATGCATCTTAGCAGATTGAGGGGTGATGTTATGGTTCGAGTACCATATCTTGTAGTAGATTAAGAAGAGATGCCAGGGGCTGAGTACCATGGTTCTTAGCAAATGATGTTTGTGATTCTCTGGTTGTCCGATCAGGATTGATTGGTGGAGTTTGGGCGCGATGGGGTCTTAGGATAGAGGGCCATGATTGAGTCCGAAGAGGCGTCCCTTGAGAGGGAGGTCGAGAGCATTTTAGAGTATTATTGGTAAGATGTTAGATGTAGTCGCAAGACTAAGGGACTAGTAGAGAAGGCATTTATGGTGGATTGCGGTCTGAGTGAGCAATCAGTCGATGGAGGAGATGTCACCTTCTGTGACCTGATGGATGCTATTTATGTTTCTTGTGGGAAATAAGAGAAACGTGAGGTTTCAGTTCTAGGTTCAGGAGTAAACCCTACGGGTTGACATTGATGTCAATTTTTCCACCAGTATAACAGGCAACAAGTCTGCCGCGAGGAAATGATCTACCATGAGCAGGTAGTTAGTGGGGATTGAGATGGTCAAGGACCACGTTACACCTTAATTGGGAATAATAGGGCGTGTGGTAGCGATATCAGTGGGTAATCCAGACGAGTATATTAGAGCGGTGGCTATTCTGTCTATGATGGGTATGGAGCATAGTAGTGGAGTCCATATTCTCATGATGATTCACGTGTTCGAACGAGGGTTGAGAAGTCGAGGGTGAGGAGTATGATGATTTTTTGTTCAGTCTAAGAGTCAGTGATAGTACTGGACAATTGAGATGTTCAGTATTGGGATGGTATGAGGCTCCGGACGGCTAGGGGCAGTCATGATGAGAAATTCCTGAGGATTTTATCAGAGATTTAGGGTATTTGAGGTTTCTTGATCCCTACATGGGGAGATCATTAAGCGTTGTGTGGCACCTTCCAAGCGTAGATGTGATGTTTTTGACAGAAACTGTTTGTGGGGTAGATTGTTGATGCATCAATTGGTGATGGTTCGAATTCTAAGTGGGGGAGAACCGAGTATTATATTAAGGGAACCAGAGATTTATGCAAGAGCGGTTAAAGGTTAGATACAGAGACCTGCGGCTCAGATTCATGAGACCAAGGACATTGGTGATCAAGGAGAGGTGCAGAGCGAGATAATGCATGTGGTGCATGTCTGAGGAAGGATGATTGTAACAACCCGAAATTTCCGTATCATTTCTTATAACTCTTTCGTAGTACAATTCACGCAACCAATCGTCGTTTCCAAATTCAATTTTCGATCTTCCGTTTAATTAAGTCATTAACTTGTACATATTTAAAATGACTTAATGGGTGTCTTAATACATTTAGAAATCATTTTAACACCCAACTTTAGTGATCGGAATAATTCTAGAAATTACCGTATCGGGATACAGCAACTCAATCGGGTACGACCAAAAGCCTCGTCTAACGCCGGTATCGGGTAGAATTCCACCATGTTCAGGTTTTAGAACCTATATAAACATGTTTAAGCCTCCATTTGAAGCCTTTGGCCAATTTCTCATTTAACTCTTCCAACCTCTCTCCTCATCCAAATTCAAAGGTCCAAAACTAAGATTTAAGGCTTCCAATCAAAGAGGTAACACGCCTAACTTGTTATTCAACCTCTTTAGCCTTCAAATTTATGTTTAAATTATGTTTTGGGACCAAGAACATGAGTTTACGGCCAAGGAACTGATGGGTTTTGAGCATTCTAACACTTCCTAAGTGTACATGCAACCCTAATAACCTTGGATCTATGTTTGTCTAATTATCATGCAAAGTTGAATTCCAAGGTTATATTCCTATCTAGCATACATGGGGAACAATTTTAACTTAAAGTATAGATAGAATAACTTACCTTGTTGTTGTTTGTGTTCCTTGAAACCTTGTGAGCCTAGCACCCCAAGTGTGATGCCTCAAATGCTTCACACAACACCAAATGCTCTTGGAAGAACTTATGAGAGAACACACACTTCTCAAAATCGGCCAAGCCCTCTTGTTTCTTAGTGTCTCCGATTTTAGGTGGAGAACATATTTCTTATATAGTGTTGACACATCTAGGGTTAAACCCTAATGTGTCATGACTCTTCATTTGTATGACCCATGGGTTTGTAACTCCCATGGAGCATCCATGGAGCATCCTATGGGTGGAACCCAACTTGATAATCCATGGAGCCTCTTAGCCCACTATACAAGATATGGATGATTTACATAATCAACCCATATATTTAATTAGTTATCTTTTGATCACATAATTAATTCTAAATTAATTCTTGATCAAACTAATCAAATAATATTATTAATATATTAGAACTTATAATATATTAATAATCTCCAAGTGTTATTTCTCTCATTTAGTCTATCCAATTGC
Source organism: Lactuca saligna (assembly GCF_052625555.1). Classification (NCBI taxonomy): domain Eukaryota; kingdom Viridiplantae; phylum Streptophyta; class Magnoliopsida; order Asterales; family Asteraceae; genus Lactuca; species Lactuca saligna. The sequence continues at coordinate 201,134,640 of NC_136419.1, read as the reverse complement.
ACGGTGCCATGCAACCCAAATGGACCATGTCGGGTCGGGTCAAGTACATACCAGAAATAGTTATGGACTTAGACACCTTATCCAACAGTCTCCCACTTGGATAAGTCTAATAACTATTACTGCAAGTATGACTTTAGGAACCGATCGACAATCGTAGCTCTTTACAAGGTTTCTCGGAACTGAGAAGATGATGGTATGCCATTTAAGATAAGTGATCATATAATCCTCTGTTCTAGATATCAGTCGGACAAATACACGGAACAATGTCTTACTTATTGTCCAACAGTTTGTTTCCCGATTTCCGATTTGTTTGACAAAGAACTTCATTGAACACATCAATTTAGTTCTGACCGGGCCCGGTACATAGGTCAAAACAAAATCATCGAGGGGCCCAGATATCAGCTTCTAATGCAAGAAGGAACAGATAAACTTCGACTCATATGTTTGTTCTACCACTCATTGAATTACACACAAGAGCACGATTTATAACATCGAGTTACCAATGCGTTTTTCGTACAGTCAATGCATAACTAACTTGTAAGTAACAAATCATATCTCTGGGTTTGAAGACTTATACGATATTACCGTCTCACGATCACTCGAGATAGAATTCCATGAAGTGATTCCAGTGAGCGTGGGTTGAGTCCAATGCTCAGAACTTTTGAGCACTCATGATTGCTGTAGCCTTGTCCAAGACCTCTACAACCAAACATGACAGTCTTGATTCATACCTACTTCCGACATATGACCGACTGTGGAGGTTTGAATAATATGTTATACCAAACAAAAATTATTCTGGAAGTCAAAACATGCAAAAGAAATATAGTAAACGATCGACAAGAGATAGCAACACTTTACTCATAAATAAAACACTTTTATTCATCATCAGATGTCAATTACACTTTACAAATTTCAAGGTTATCTAACTACTAAATCTAATATCATCCTTCAGCCCTATGCTCCGAGCATGCTGGAGATGCTTAACCTGAGTCAGTCCCTTCGTGAGGGGATCTGCCGGATTCTCATCTGATGATACCCTCTTTGCCACGAGGAGTCCTTCTTCGATCCGATGTCTGATGAAATGGTATTTTCTGTCGATGTGTCTGGATCTCCCGTGATCCCTTGGTTCCTTGGCTAAGGCAACAACACTTTCACTATCACAGAAAATTTCCATTGGCTCTTTAATAACTGGTACAACTCCAAGGTCTCCAATGAAGTTCCTCAGCCATAACGCCTCCTTTACCGCCTCGCTAGCTGCAATATACTCTGATTCACAAGTAGAATCTGCCACTGTCTCTTGCTTGGAACTCTTCCAAGAAATTGCTCCTCCATTTAGGGTAAAGACCCAACCCGACTGAGAGCGGAAGTTATCCCTATCAGTCTGGAAGCTAGCATCACTATACCCTACAACTCTCAAGTCATCACTCCCACCGAGGGTAAGGACCCAGTCCTTAGTCCTTCGTAGGTACTTGAGAATATTCTTTACCGCAGTCCAGTGTGCCTTGCCAGGGTTCCCCTGAAACCTGCTAACCATGCTCAGGGCAAAAGCTACATCAGGTCGAGTACACGTCATAGCATACATGATCGATCCTACAGCCGAAGCATAAGGTACTCGACTCATTTGTGCTATCTCAGCCTCAGTGCTAGGGCTTTGTGTCTTACTCAGTTTGGCGTTACTCTGGATGGGCAACTCTCCTTTCTTGGAGTCTTGCATGCTGAATCTCTTCAGCACCTTATCCAAGTAGGTACTTTGACTAAGTCCAATTAGTCTTTTACTCCGATCTCTCAAGATCCTTATCCCTAAAATATAGGCAGCTTCACCAAGGTCCTTCATAGCGAAACACTTTCCAAGCCAGGACTTTACTTCCTGCAGGGTTGGAATGGCGTTTCCTATGAGTAGTATGTCATCCACATACAATACCAAAAAGCTAACTATACTCCCACTAGCCTTGACATACACACAAGATTCATCTTCACTCCTAGAAAAGCCAAATTCCTTGACCTTTTCATCAAAGCAAAGATTCCATCTGCGAGGTGCTTGCTTTAATCCATAAATGGACTTCTCAAGCTTACACACTTTATTAGGGTACTCGTTGCTGACAAAACCCTCTGGCTGACTCATGTAAACATCTTCAGCCAACTTTCCATTAAGGAAAGCGGTTTTGACATCCATTTGCCAAATTTCAGAGTCATGAAATGCGGCTATGGCTAACAGAACCCGAATAGACTTAATCTTGGCTACCGAAGAAAAGGTCTCATCATAATCCACTCCAGGAATTTGAGAGAAGCCCTTTGCAACCAGTCTAGCCTTATAAGTGTGTACTTTACCATCCATGTCGGTCTTCTTCTTGAAGACCCATTTGCACCCTACAGTCTTTCGACCTGGTACACTCTCAACCAAGTTCCAAACTTGATTGTCATACATGGATTGTATCTCGCTATCCATAGCCTCTTTCCATTTAGCAGACTCGGGGCCTGCCATGGCTTCCTCGTAGCTGTTAGGGTCATCTTGACTTACTAGTGTCACATCACTAATAAGTGTCTCACCTTCTGCAGTAATATGGAATCCATAGTAATGCTCAGGTGCACTCCTAACTCTCGTGGAACGCCTCAGAGGTACAGATTTGTCAATTGGCTCAACAGGAGTTTCCTCCTCAAGTTGAGGGCTAGATTTTGAAGTTCCATCACCACTTGACTCTTGAATTTCTTCAAGATCAATTTTCCTCCCACTGTCTCCTTGGCTTATAAACTCTCTTTCTCGAAAGACTCCTCTTCTTGCTACAAAGACCACATTGTCACTAGGTCTGTAAAAGAGGTAACCAAAGGATTGCTGTAGGTAGCCGATGAAAATACACCTCTCGCTTCGGGGTTCGAGCTTATCATGAGTCTTGCGTCTCACGAAAGCCTCGCAACCCCAAATCTTGATGTGGTCTAGTTTAGGTACTTTACCAGTCCACATCTCGTGAGGAGTTTTGGCAACTTTCTTTGTAGGGACTAGATTAAGGATATGGGCAGCAGTCTCTAAGGCATGCCCCCAGAATGTGATTGGTAGTGAAGCTCGACTCATCATGGAACGAACCATGTCCAACAAGGTTCAATTTCGCCTCTCAGCCACACCATTCAACTGTGGTGTCCTGGGAGGTGTCAATTGTGAGACAATCCCACATTCCCTTAGATAGTCGAGGAACTCTGAACTAAGATACTCACCACCCCGATCGGATCGAAGCATCTTAATGTTCCTGCCCAATTGATTCTCGACTTCCTGTTTAAATTCCTTAAACTTCTCGAAAGTCTCTGACTTATGCTTGATTAAGTAGACATATCCATATCTACTGTAATCATCAGTAAAAGTCAAATAATAACGATTAGCATCCCTTGTGGCATGTTTGAATGGCCCACACACATCCGTGTGTATAAGGTCCAACAAACCTTCACCCCTTTCACACGAGCCTGTGAAGGGTGACTTTGTCATTTTTCCAAGTAAGCATGATTCGCAACTATCATCTGACTTTAGGTCAAATGACTCCAAGACTCCATCCTTTTGGAGTTGGCCTACGCGTTTCTTGCTTATATGTCCAAGACGACAATGCCATAATGATGCTTTATCCAAGTTATTATTATTAGTAGAATCAATACACAAAACATTATTTCCTAAGTTATCTACAATAGACACAGCTTCATACACACCATCACAAGGTAATGCTTTAAAATAAGGAACATTATTAAAGAAAGCATCAATAGAACCAACTTCATTATTAAACGAAAAGGTAAACCCTTGTTTGTACAAAGCATGAAAGGAAATAATATTTCTTGCCATTCCTGGCGAGTAACAACACTTATTCAAATCTAAACTAAACCCACTACTTAGCGATAAAGTATAAACTCCAATCTTGGTGACAGGTGAAGCTTTCCTATTCCCCATGATCAAGTTTATTCTTCCTTGCTCCACATTCTCACTTCTTCTTAGTCCCTGCAAGTCACAACAAATATGAATACCACAACCGGTATCAAGGACCCAAGATTTAGAATGGGGTGAGTTATTAGAAATGATAGTGTAAATACCTGCATGGTTGGGTTTGACTTTCCCATCCTTCACATCCTGCTGGTACTTTGGGCAGTTCCGCTTCCAATGAGCTTTTTCATGGCAATAGAAGCATTCAGCCTCTTTTGGGTCAGAAGAAGGAGTAATGAAACCTTTCTTGGTTCCACTTGAAGAAGAGCCATCAAGGGTCCGAGCCTTGGTACCCTTCTAAGATCTCTTTCTCTTCCTCCCTCGACTTTTCCCGATTGCCAAAACCGGAGTTGAGTTTTGAGTAGGAGTGATAGCAACCGACTTCCCCTTAAGACCTGTTTTTGCGGTCTTGAGAAGTCCCTGAAGTTTGCTGAGGGTGACCTCTTCCTTATTCATGTGATATGTCATGCGGAATTGATCATAACATGATGGTAGGGAGCGCAAAATTATATCTATTGCTAGCTCCTCAGGGAGGTTCACATTAAGTTTCAGCAATCGATCCACATACCTTTGCATTTTCTGCATGTGGCTCGTGACGGAATCCCCGTCCTTCATCATGGTTGATATCATGGAGCAGATGATTTCGTACCTCTCTTGTCGTGCACTTTGATGGTATCTTTCCATCAAATCTTGGTGCATTTCATAAGGGTAGAAATCCTCATAGGACTTTTGGAGTTCTGCTGTCATTGTGGCCATCATGATGCATGCTACTTTCGTCCCTTTCATGTGCCTGAAAGTCAGCGATCTCCTAAGGAGTTGCAGTGGTCTCATCAATCTCCTTAAGCTCCTTGTCAAGGACATATTCTTTGTCCTCGTAGCGGGTAATCATCCTGATGTTTCTGATCCATTCATTGAAGTTGGATCCATCAAAGGTGACTTTCCCACACAAACTCATTAGAGTAACGGAGCCATTAGGATTCGAGCCAGAAGCATTATTTGAAGACATCTGAAAGAGGAGAACAAGTTTAGTATAGATTTAAGAGAGTCCTTAATAAAACACCCAAATGTAATATTAAGGCTAGGATCCAATCACAATATAATATAACTTAGAAGAGGTATGCCGTAATCTAAGCTATACCATATTTGAAAGGTAGGTCAATGACGATTCACCAATTTCCACCACGAAAACCGAAATATTAGATATTAGGTTTTATAATTGGTTCTTAGAAATTCCTAGATTCTTTGAGATTCAATGAACTTTTCAAAGGCATGTTTCAATCTCGAGAGTGCCCTCCAAGTTTTGTGACTGGGATACTGAGGATCACAAAACGAGGTGTGAAGTAACCATGCAAATCACTTGGTACCCTTAAAGTTTATCACTCAATCGATGTGCCGGTAAACCACACACACTCCACCGATACTATAATAAACCTTAAGTCACCCTTTACCTACCTTGTTAAGTCCAAGTTCGTGTGCCGGTTAACCACACACACTCCACCAACGACTTAGATAAAGTGTAAAGTGTAATTTCATGGATTAGCACCTTATTCACATTTTCCTAAAGTAACTAAGATTTGGAATTTAATAAAACATTTAGTTACTTTATAATATTCATCATACTTTGAATGAGAGTTTATAAGTCCTTGTCTTACCCGTTCGGCTAACGACCCTCCACCAGTCAAGCAAGCGGTGGGTGAGAGTAGACACCCATTAAGTCACCATTTTATAGACAACAACCTTATACCCACCTTATAGACCGGCTTCGTGAATGAGGCGTACTAGCGGTAAGACGACTTTATTCTTATACATATATATAATTATTAAATCATCATAATATAAGTATAAGGGTTGAATTTTAACTTTTAAAATTCTAGGGGTTGGAACTTAAAGTTTTAACTTAACTTTTCTTGTTCCAAAACTTGAGGGCAAGTTTTGTAACTTTCAAAACTTTTCATTTCTTGTAACTTATGAGTTTAATAGAGTAATAAAATGAAGACTCTTCATTTTTCTAACTCTTGTGTTCGTTTTAATGGTTTTAATTCAAGTGTGACTCTTGGTTTTCCAGAACTTGAGGACAAGTTATGGACTCCATTAAAACACATTATCATCAAGAATTAATCTACCACATAGGTTACAAATAATTCCTATGATCATGTAAAACATCATAAGAACAAGAACATGAATATGAACACAATCAAAAATTACATTTAAAACTTTGTAATTTTTGATAACTAGTTGTTGTGAATGAATTAGAAAGAACATTACACCATCAAAACAAGTTTTCAAGTACCAAAACAGTTTAGGGTAATGTTTCGAGTCCATTTCGAGCAACTAAAATCGAAATTCTGCAATCAGTCGATCCTACTCGCCGAGTGCATGAATTTACTCGCCGAGTTGGTTGAAGATACACGTGAACTCGCCGAGTCCACTCGTAGACAGCAAGATTTTCGACTTTTTTTCAACTTTTAGGCACAAATAAAAAGCAAACAAGCCTAGGCTCTGATACCACTGATGGGTTTTGAGCATTCTAACACTTCCTAAGTGTACATGCAACCCTAATAACCTTGGATCTATGTTTGTCTAATTATCATGCAAAGTTGAATTCCAAGGTTATATTCCTATCTAGCATACATGGGGAACAATTTTAACTTAAAGTATAGATAGAATAACTTACCTTGTTGTTGTTTGTGTTCCTTGAAACCTTGTGAGCCTAGCACCCCAAGTGTGATGCCTCAAATGCTTCACACAACACCAAATGCTCTTGGAAGAACTTATGAGAGAACACACACTTCTCAAAATCGGCCAAGCCCTCTTGTTTCTTAGTGTGTCCGATTTTAGGTGGAGAACATATTTCTTATATAGTGTTGACACATCTAGGGTTAAACCCTAATGTGTCATGACTCTTCATTTCCATGACCCATGGGTTTGTAACTCCCATGGAGCATCCATGGAGCATCCTATGGGTGGAACCCAACTTGATAATCCATGGAGCCTCTTAGCCCACTATACAAGATATGAATGATTTACATAATCAACCCATATATTTAATTAGTTATCTTTTGATCACATAATTAATTCTAAATTAATTCTTGATCAAACTAATCAAATAATATTATTAATATATTAGAACTTATAATATATTAATAATCTCCAAGTGTTATTTCTCTCATTTAGTCTATCCAATTGCACGGTGCCATGCAACCCAAATGGACCATGCCGGGTCGGGTCAAGTACATACCAGAAATAGTTATGGACTTTGACACCTTATCCAACAGGAACAAGCTTGGGCCGTAAACTCCTAAAGATGGGGTTTTTAAGCCCTAAAACCCCTCCTAAGCAATGTTGGACATTAGATATGGCTTAATGACATAATGGAAAGGACTTATAACATTTAAAACATTAATTTTGAGCCATTTGAAGGAGTTTACGGCCAAGGCATAAGCTTCGGCCGTAAACTCATGTACATGGGGTTTTTGAGCCAAATAACACTTCCAAATCATAGTTGGGACTTAGATATGACTTTAAGGCTTGCTAAACTAGACTTGGAACACTTTAAACATGATTTTTGGGGGACAAAAGTGAGTTTACGGCCAAGTCATATTCTTGGGCCGTAAACTCCACTTAAATGGGGATTTAGTGCCTTAAATCATGTCCAAATGCCTTGAAACTTAACCAATAGCCTTGTGGTAAAATCTAGTTGCATCTAAAAATAGTTTAAGGGCTTTAAACACATCAAAAAGGTCATTTATAGGAGTTTACGGCCTAGGAACATACCCTTGGCTGTAAACTCATAAAACTTTGTTAAATGATGCCTTAAACCACCCTAAAGGCTTGGATAAATTCCTAGAATCACATGTGATTGTTCTTAGCATCAAAAACTAATTTTTCTTACTCATATTAGAGTTTACGGCCAGAGAGTATGTATGTGGGCCATAAACTCATATAAATGTGTTAATTGAAGCCTAAAATTGATACCAAACCTTAGAAAATTAATTAGAATCACATGTGATTGCTCCTTAAGCCTTCAAACAATTTCTTTTGACCATGGGTAGTTTACGGCCGTAAACTCCAAGGTGGTGGCCGTAAACTCCCTTCTTTGTGGTATAATTACATTTAATTCATTACAAGGCATTTTAGAAATCCATTCCAACAATCCCCATGTCCATTTAAGCCATTTAAACACTCAAAACTACACCCACATGAGTTTACGGCCATAAACTCATGTGTGTGTGTGTTCTATGGCTATAAACTCCTTAAAATGTTTACTCTTGGGGAGTAAACTCAAGTCCCAAGTCCCTAGTGCCATTACACGTCCGAGGATGTCATCCGGGTCACTCCAAACGCTCGTTTTGAGGTGTTTAACCTCGTTGGAGTGTAATGTTACATATGATTAGTGAATGTATCCCTAATTGTATATATATGGACATTATTTCATTTTACATAGGGACATCATGAGTAATCAAACCTCGAACCAACGACTAGTATCCAAAACCGACGTATTTCGAGTCCGGTGAGTTCATACCCCTACCCTTTTTCACTGTTTTCACTGTTTTCAGGGGGGAACACAAGCAAAGTACAAGGGAATTCTTGTACTCAAAACATGTTTTCAAATGTGTGTTTCATATTTCATATGCTTTTATTATTGATTACCATAACTGATAACCAATTAAATATGAAGATCACGTAACATATATTTGTGAAATAGGTCTTTAAACTGTTATGTTTTACATATATTTCACAAATGGATTTCCATATTTTATCAGTTAAAAGCATGACATTAGACATTTGAATATAATACTTGTACACTGTTTTGTCCTCGGTAACACTCCACACATATACACGAGTGGAGGACTATCATATTATTAATAGTAAATTGGTTAATCCTGTATGATTGGAGACACGTCCTCGGCGAACACTCCACCGAGATACGCGAGTGGAGGACTACACCCATAACCAAAATCTCTGGTATTTAGAGAGCATGACTTGAGTGTATAGATCTATATGGGGCTGACTACCCCACACCTGGCTGCTAGCTACAGCCGAACCGAAATGGTTCAAGGGTGATGAAAGTCATAAACATGTGGATTACTTATTGCCACATGTGGACTACTTATTGCCACAGGTTTTAGTCTATTGTATGGTTATGGAACTCGCAATTAGGATAACAGAGATTTACTTATAGTAATAATGAACTACTTAATACATCTTTCACATCTTTCACATACTGTAACTAACATTCAGGAAAGTACGGGACTTTCCTGGGGAAAACATGGAACCTAATCCCGTTTACATCTTTTACATCTTTAACATCGTTCATATTAGAAACCAACATGCAGGAAAGCATGGGGCTTTCCTGGGTAATACTTATATATCAAAAAGAGTAACAAACTGGATAACATTACATCTTTTACAATTAGTAACAAACAATAAGGAAAGTATGGGACTTTCCTGGTAACACATGATAAGTAAACAGAATAGTTTAACAAGTCAGATAACCAACTATACATTTTCACATGAGCAGACATGTTTTCAGTGTACAAACTTACTATACTTTACATTTGTGAAACAACAACTAACTTTTAAGAAAATATAGGATTTTCTTGGTATACATAACATTTCAGAAACAGAAAGGAAACTTGAAACATTTTCACAAACAAAAACCGCTTATGAGCTCACCAACTTTATGCTGATTTTCAAACCGCTTGTGTTCTCATGTCAGCGTTAGAACAGGTACCCGAAGATCCTTTTTGCTTGAAGACGGTGTACATGAAGATCCGTTTCTTTTTGTTTATATATATTATGTATCACGACTGTGCAAACTTTACTTTTGAAACAACTGTAAAACTTTCTTATGTAATGTAATGGTTGCTTTACTTTACTTACTATGTGCATTGGATTTGATACTCAGCGTGGAGTCAACCCCGGAAATGTTTCCGCCTTCGGTTTTCGGGGTGTGACAATGAGTGTCTCCACAGCAGGTGCCCAACGGTCAAGAACCTGGTAATGGTCAGGGCCGTTTCAAGTGGAAGACTCATAATAATGGTATGGGTACTTAAGAACTTCTGAGCCGATGTATGGATTGTATATGCCCCTTTGGGGTGGATAAAATATTATCGAGCAGCCAACTCCTAGGCAGGTATGTGTACTCTTGCTTGGATTTTGAGCAGTAAGGGAAAAGGTTTCGGAGGATCATCAGCGTGTTCTGAAGCGATAGCGCTTTCTTTGTATTCCAATTAAGTGTTTGGATACACTGAAGTTGTGCATTGGGTAAAATTAAGAATTATTTATGGGGTTGAAAGGAAATGTATTGTTGTATCTGTATGGTGTTGGGAGTAGGAGATCAGTGGTTGAGGCAGGATATTGTGATGTTCTGTAATGGTGTTCCGTAATACCCGGGTATAACGTTCCGATTTCGGAGTTATTTGGAATCTTGAGTTTAAGACAACTAGTGTTGTATTATGTATCTACAGTTCCAGTGGGAGCCCTTCGGGCATTGGCATCAAGAAGGATTAATTAAAAAAGTGGATCTCCACAGAGGTAGGTATTTTGTTATAGCAGTTACCGCCAGATTCTGTGATGCACATGTGGGACAAGGGTGTGTAGCTATCTATGATAGTCTATAGATCATGGGTTGGTGGACGTAGTGTGGCGTTGTGATGAGAATGAGAGTATGGGGTGAAGCTACGGGGAGCCGTAGTATTCACTAGTCAGAGGGTGTTGTGATGTTACAGGGAGCCATAATACTCACAAGTCGGAGAGAGGGAGTCATGGTACTGCGTGGAGCTGTAGTACTCACTAGTCAGTTGGTGTTGTGGTGCTACGGGGAGCCGTAGTACTCACTAGTCAGAGGTTGTCATGATGTTGCAGGGAGCCATAGTAATCACTAGACGGCAAGAGAGTGTGATGATGGGGTGCCCTCCGATTAGTGTATGATGCAGAAGAGTTTTAGGCTTGAGTAGCCTAAGTATTGTGTTTTTGGAGCCTGGTGGTTGAACCAGGGGTGAGACTGGGGTCTTCGTCTCTGTAGTGAATCATTATATTTTGTTTTGAGTTGTGATTGTCGCAACATGAGGAAGTTGGAAAAGCGGTATTGCACAGGGCGCAGGCTGAGTCATGAGAAGAGTATCTTATTGGGTAATGAGGTTCCAACTTTGGGTTGGACCAAACCCTCGATTTGAGTTTGGCATTGATGGTGCATGGGTAAACGAGATGAAATTCTGGAATTCTGAGGTGAATTCTTGGATGAGGGTATTGTTGTCGTCCGATGTCTAAAACCTGTATAGGTTAATCAGGTACGGGATATACCGGGAGATGCTCATGAGATATGCGCAACAGACATCAAAGGTCGGGGTTGAGTCGATCATCGATTAGATTGTAGTTTTCGTATGAGGTAAAGAGAATTTTTGACTTGTGTGTCATTGAGCCGAGATAGTTGACACGAGAGGGAAGTTAGTGAGACATTCTGAATCATGTCATGGGTAACCATGGAAGTTCAACTATGGGGTTGAGTTTCTATGAGTTTTCCTATAACAATAGCCATCATTCGAGCATCGATATGCCACCCTTTGAGTTGTTGTATAGGAGGAGGTGTCGGACCCCCCTAATTGTTAGGGAGAGGTAGGGAAAAGTGTGATGGGTAGTACAGAGATTGCGCTTCAGACGACCGAGCAGATTCAGCAGGTCAGACAGAGGTTGCTGACCGCTTAGAGTTAGCAGAAGAGTTATGTGGAAAGGCTCCGGTCCAAGCTCAAGTTTCAGGTCAGCGATTTCGTGCTCTTGAAGGTCTCTCCTTGGAAAGAAGTGACCCGATTCAGGAAGAGGGGCAAGCTGGGGCCTCGATATATTGGACCTTTCAAGGTGATCACGAGAGTAGGCAGGGTAGCCTACCATTTGGAGCTACCTGCAGAGTTGGGTCAGATACATGACACCTTCCACGTGTCGTAGCTGAGAAAGTGTATAACCGACGAGTCGGCAGTGGTACCATTAGAGGATATTCAGGTGGATGCGTGCCTGAACTATGTTGAGAGACTAGTGGCGATTATAGATCGGAAGATCAAGGTTCTAAGGAACAAGGAATTGCCTTTGGTGCAGGTCCAGTGGCAGCATCAGAAATGGTCAGAGTTGACTTGGGAGCCGGAGCGAGAGATGCGTGAGCAGCATCCAGAGTTGTTTGCCGAGTGAAACTTCGAGGACGAAGTCTGATTCTAGTGGGGGAGAATTGTAACATCCGGATTCCTAGGTATATTATTTTATTCATTATTTTGGAGTTTGTGGAGGGACTCGGCAAGTTGGTGTTTAGACTCGCCGAGTAGGGTCGCAAATTATCATCTAGATTAATGACCGGACTCGGCGAGTTCATGAGTGGGCTTGACGAGTCTGCACTGTTTAATGAAACCTTAATTTCCCGGGTTTGGGACATATTTAAAGGCCATTAGGGCCGTCATTTGCGGCTACCAAGCCCCAGAGAGAAACCCTAAAAGGGCTAGAGCGTTTGTGAGAGGAAAGGAGCCATTTCTTGATCTTTGTGGTTGATTCTTGCAAAAAGGAGTTGATTCCAGCTAAGAGTAGACCAAGGAGGTTGTGCATCTGGGGATTTCGAGAAAAAGACTTCATCTTTGAGGTATTATATCGTCCCTTTATCTGTTTTTGTTGAAGGAATCCATAGATGTAGAGTTTTTATGTCCTTTATTGGAATGAATTGTGAGAATATGGCCCCTATTCATATTGAGACTTCAGATCTGGACCCATAGTGGTCTAAAGAGCTTATTCCAGCTTGATTTATGTTGAGCTATGGAGGTAATGAGTTTAGGGTGTTGTTTTTGGGGCTAAATCACCAAGTGAAACCTCCTAGACATCACATGAGTGTCAAGATTCGAGCTTTACGTGATTATCAGGCTTGGGAAGGTCAGATCTATGGATCAAAGGAACAGATCTGACCTCAGGAGGCTAATTGAGTTTATGCATGTCATGAACTCGCCGAGTCCAAGGGCAGACTCGGCGAGTAGGGCTAGGGTTTCCCGTAAGTCACTCAGTGAGTAACTTGCCAAGTTGGGGGAAATGACTCAGTGAGTCAGAGGGGTGATAGAGGACTAGAGTTCAAGGTGGAACTCGTCAAGTTGATCTTGAGACTCAGCGAGTTGAGTCGGGGTGGCCCCGCGATTCAATCCAGGTGTAGCTCGTCGAGCAAGGGGAAAGACTCGATGTGCCAAATGAGACTAGAGAGATAGTGAACACGTGTAGACTCGCCGAGTCACCCAAGTGCAATCGACGAGCCAGGTCAAAGTTTGACCATTGACTTTTGTTGACTTTTAGGGTTTGGTCAACAATGAGGGCCTTTGAGCCAAAAGAGGGGTAAAATGGTCTTTTACCCTTCTGAGGGTGCCAAGAGAGGGTTGAGTCTAGTCCTGAGAGTTATATTTATGAGAGTATTACTTTATGTGATTAGGCGGAGGCTAGATCGTGTTTATATCGACTTAGAGATTTATCGAGACATCTGAGGTGAGTCTTCTCACTATAGTTTACCTTGAGTGGTAATTAGAGTTATGTGACAGAGTTATTGTATATCAGAGTATATCAGAGATAGAACCGGAAGGTTTGTAGAGCTAGGACCAGAGGGTCCACAGAGTTAGGGCCCAAGGGCCCACAGAGTTATAGCCTCTAGTGGCTAGTATGTGTTATGTGTGGTATTTTGGGGAACTCACTAGGCTTCGTGCTTACAGTGTTTTGCATTATGTGTTTCAGGTTTTCTCAGGATCACGGGATGACACCGGCTCGATTGTACACACCAGAGAAAGAATTATGTTTTAGAGGATCCTGGATTACTATTTATTTGATTATGGAGTTATGTTTTTTTTTGTAATTTAAACAAAAAAGGAGATTTTTATGAAATGTTTTAAAGAGAAACTATTTCAAATGAAAATTTTGTTTTGAAAATTTTGGTGTTACATGAAATGTAAAAAATAAAAAGGAAGTTTCTTGGGGATAAGGATATAAATAAGGCGCTTTTATTTCAAATCCCTAACATCATGTGTGTCAGTTACAACGCCACGTGAAACATATAGCTGTCACATCTTTCATGGCTTATTTACCGGGATATGGAAACGTCAAGGCGTGATTTCCTCTCACCTATCATTACGTATATAAGGGTTTGAACAACTTATTTTCTCTCACATCTCACAAATTCTTCCAAGGAAAAAATAAAAACCCTTTTCTCTCTCTACCTAATGTTCATCTTCTTCAACTGCTACCATGGTCGGATCATCTGAAACAACATTGTTTGCTGACCAAACTATATTTGTGGTCATGCTGAACCTAAAGCCTTGTCAAAATCTCATTCTAGATCTGGATTCATATAGATACAATGAGATGAGGAGGCCGAGGATCGAATGTTTAAGGTATTTTCCAATTACTCAAGCTTTAACAATGCCAGACTCAAGCTTTGACAACGCCAGACTCAACCTCTTAAAGCTCATTTCAGCAGAATGTTAGGGCTTGATTCATCAAAAGGCCTTGTTGATCCGAACTCAATTTCATCAACATGTTTTATCAGATGGGACATATTGTGGATATTTCTCTTTTATCCAAGTGTAGGAAGCCCAACCTTCCTCCAATATAGAACGGGTTGTTCACATTGTTGTTTAAAAGCTTTTCGGAATGAGTAATAGGAATAGGCAGTGCAAGTAATCTCTTTTGCACCATCATCTATGGCCTCTACAATGGCATTAATTTGGACTATTGCACCATCCTCTAGACACAACTCATTAATAGTACTTCTTCTTCTACTCACAACACTGAGATATATTGTGCATAATTTTGGTCAATCGTTGTTAAACGAGCACTGGTTCACTTCAAAGTTCCAACATGGAAGATTCTATTATTGTTGCGATTCTAATCCTTCTGACATCATAATTTATGATGTTTGACCCAACCAAGTTCGGATTTGTGGGATCAATCCTGGAGGTGATGATGGAAAAGGTGCTATCTGACAACGTGATCGTAAATGAGTATCACAAGCAGACTATTTATGGTGCTCATCCTATGCCAAAAAGCTTGCGAAAGGTAATTGAGGAAGTAAACAAAATGAAAATGGGTGCAAAACCAAAGGGATATTCTGGCCCTTCCGAAGTTGTTAAAACTCCGAAGAAGAGGGTTAAGAAG
Source organism: Lactuca saligna (assembly GCF_052625555.1). Classification (NCBI taxonomy): domain Eukaryota; kingdom Viridiplantae; phylum Streptophyta; class Magnoliopsida; order Asterales; family Asteraceae; genus Lactuca; species Lactuca saligna. Next base: position 201,119,531 of record NC_136419.1, on the reverse strand, counting down.
GCCTTTCGGAAACCAAGGTCACCCTATCCAATGGTTCATGAGGCTTCGGAGTCAATAACTCAATCTGACTTTCGTGAGGGTGAACCAGTTCAAAAAGAAGTCAAAGATACTGCTGACACTTTGCTACTACCTAGTACAACTCCAATTTCGAAGGTATCAAATCCTCCTACTTCTTCTACATCTATCTCCGATTTCTTTGAAATGCACACTCCACCACCATCTTTGATAACTACTTCCTCTCCAATCACTACCACTAGACACATAACCGTTACTCCTCTACCAAAGATCTATGTGGGTGTTTCTCTACCACAAATTTTTTTCCACTCTCCACTCCATTCTATATAGATTCCACAACTACAACAATAACCACTGTTAGTACACCGATGGCTACTGTCAACGTATCTGTTATGGGGCACATGTTGATTTTGGTGTTACTAATGGTCCAAGCACATCTACAGCTTCACCTCTCGGAGAAGATCATCCAAACATCATTTTTGGGGATGTTCAAGAATATTTTTAGGATTTTACTTTTATCCCCTTTACCATTCATCAGAACGATGATGATAACGATGCCCTAATGGCTCAAGGGCAATTTAAATAACTCAGTGCCAAATTGGATTCAATTATGGAGTCCTCTATCTCGTCTTCCAACTATGATTCATGATGAAGTCATACAGAACAATGGCTTATATGCTCAAAAAAGAGAATGCAAATGTCCTTGCTGAAGATACAAAGACTATCCAAGCATCAGAGTCAACCATTTCAGATGCGACCGGAAAATCGAAACACTACATGAAGAAGTAATGAAGTTCATGGATTACTTTCGAAGATCTTCTATGACAACACCGAGCGTGTTAATAAATTCATTTCCGATCTTGAGTCGACTTTTCAAATTGAGAAGGATTCTCTTTAGCGTGTTCGCTCCGCAATCCAAGTTGACAATTCTGAGCTCAACATCACTATTGAGTCTAAGATTAAGAAACTTCAGTCCGACCTTGCAGCAGAAAACAAAATCATGGAAAAACTAGCTCAAAAGACTGAAAAATATTAGGTTCTTTCGCGACTAATAGTTTCGGTGCAGCAACAGGGGGGAGAAATTAAAGAAAATCCTAAGAAAAAGTCTTTGTGAACCATCTGATGAAATAAGCAAAAACCAAGTTGGAATCCTAATGATTAGAATGATCATGAAGCTTTTGGATCTAAAGGAAAAGAAAAAGATATTGATGATGATGAAGAAGAAGAAGAGTTGTCTGAGGGTGAATAGCTCACAAGAAAGAAGCATGATAAGGAACTTGATGAGCTCTTGCGAGTTCGCTAAGAGTTGGAAGATCAAGAAATGGAAGACAAAATTGCGAAAGTCACCCTAAAAACTCAGAAGTCACTTTTTCCTCTGTGGAATCTTAAGAGGATTCATAAGGAAGTAGTTGATGATCTGAATACTTATTGGTTGGAGTCTTCGGTATCATTCGAGCTGGAAAACACTATTGACTCTCAACTCGACTTTCTGATCAATCCTAGGGTTTTTCTGTTCAGATGCTTTGAGAAGATTGAGAAGGCACCACTCTCGGATTATGATGTTAACCATATGTTCTTCTCTTTTTATCTCAAGTATGGTAAGCCTAAATGCCAAACTTGGAGTTTATAGAATATTGTCGCTGTGAAGGTTTATACTCCGATTCTAACTGTAAAACTTCATCAATGTCAAATTCAAAGGATTGAAAGGAGCCAATCATTCAGAAAATGAATTTACACTTGCTGATTTGCCATGCATGAATCCTTACGATTAGATTTCCTTGTTCCTAATCTTGTCAAAAGACGAACAGAAGTACGAGCCGATCATAGCTCATCTAAAGAAGATGCTTATTTTGCTACATTCACGAGTTCGCAAAGATGGATATGGAAATAGCAGTCATTCTGATAAAGAAGTTGATTCTAAAATCAGAGGGGGAATCGAAGGATATCAACAAGATGAAGCTTGGAAAACTCATAAAGGAAAATTGGAGCGTAGTATACCAACGGAGGACTGATCGAATAGTTCAAAGGTGTATGTTTTTCCTGCTGGACAAAAACTTACACTCAACTTTCTCTCTGACCTACATCTTGGGACAGACTGAAGCCTATAAAACGAATAATGCTGCTTGTCAGAAATGATTTTCCGATATGATCAAGCGGTACATCGCAGTCAGAAACACCCTTCTAAATTTAACGCTGAAGCTTTTCAAGGTGCAAAAAAGGCAACAACAATAGAAGAATCTCCTTTGCAATTTGACACAAAGGGGGAGATTGTTGGGCTTATTAATGTGTTGTGTCAACTGTATATTCTAGAATAGTATAATTTACTACGGTTTGGTATTTACTACGGTTTGGTTATGTTTTGCTAGGGTTAGACTATTAAATATGCATGCATGTAACAATTAGGGTCAATGTTGGCATCACCCTACCTAGATTTCACAGAGAAGTTCATATTGAATTCTTCTAAAGCTATTCAATATAAACATTCAACACTATTTGATCTTCATTGTTCTTGTTATTTATTCACATTGTTTATAGATCCTATCGATCTAAGTAATTATTGTTTCAACAGGCATACCAAAGGGTATGTTGTGCGTACGTGGTCAACCCCTCGACTTCTATTCAAGCCGTAGTACACCCCGTGTACGTGTTGAGTACGCCCAGTGTACTCAACTGAGTTGCCCCAATCGACTCAATTGACTTTTGACATTACCACGACTCAGTTGACTTTTGACTTTTACCAATATTTTAACCAAGTTTGACCTAAGGGTATTTTGGGTAATTTGATTTATAGTTTGAGATTTGGGTTCCTGTTAATTGTATAGGTAACCAGTAGAGATAACCTTTAGAACACTGGATGATGCAACTATTATTTTAGACTATGAGGTGAGTTTTCTCACTGTATCCGTGGGTCGAAGGCATTAATGTCAACCTACCATGTTTTGTTATATGCTAGCTGTCTTTGTGACTCTGACATGGAATAATTGTTGTTATGTTATTTATATGTGTTGGCGTGGTCGAGTTGAAATAAACCCCAAAGCGAGGCTCCAAGGCGGGGGACCATGTTTGATCATTGGGTTGAAATATACCGTAGATCGAGGCTCCAGGACAGGGGCCCATATTTTCTTATTGGGTTGAAATATACCCCATGGATTAGCCCAGTTGTATGTTTTGGTATGTGGTACTTTGGGGAATTCATTGTGCTTTATGCTTATAATTTATGTTTATGTTTTTCAGGTATTTCCGGTACGAAAGAAAAGAGTCTGACGTGACTGCACCGCATCCACTAGAGTTTTCTGCATCAACAATTTTCAATATTTACTCTAATGTTTAAATAATATATTCACATTGATCGGTTTTGGAACAACTTGTTTGTAAGGTTTGTTTTTTTAACAAAATAAAGTTAAAAATGGAAAATAAATAAAGTATATAAAAAAATAAAAATTAAAGTTAAAAAACCATATGGTGTAATTTTTTGCAAACTTTAGAGACTAAATTTGGACTTTAAATCTAATTTTATGACTTATTTTGCAAGAAAGATAAAAGAGTAATCATCAAAATGGTTAAGTGGGCTAGAGTGATAATTTTGCGAGAAAGTTGTGGTCATAACATTTCAAAAAAATGTTAGGTTTCTCTCAATTACTCTTATAAAACTTAGGACTTTTATGATTTAATTTCATATTTCAATTAACAAATAGATATATTATAATAATCATTGTAAAAATTTACCAAGAATAAGATAATATTTTATCATTTAATAATTTATTTTATATTAGTAGATTAATTATACTAAATTAGAAATTAAAGGGTCATTGACCTTTCAAATATATATGTTCATAGAAAAAATATATCATTTATAGTTTAATATGATGCTATGATATGATTATTTGTTTATAAAAATAAATAAAGTAAAATATATTTTATTTCCTACAATTTTGACCTAATTACAACCAAAATTTTGATGAATAACAATTAAAAAGGTTATAAATTAGACATTTTCCTTTTGTTGTTATTACATTTGAGGTTACATTCAATATCCTCCCCTCCTCTCACTTCCATTATTATTTTCATCAGATAGATTTTAGTGCACTTAGGGTAAGACGTAAGAGGAATGGTGTCAACAACACCAATCTCCAGCTTAGGCTTCTCCGTCTCAACCTCACTTGGCCAAGGAAGTTTGGCAAGTAGCCAAAGTGGAAAACTGCAAGCAAGAGGGGAGAAAGAGAATGAGTGTAAGAGTAAAAGAGTATAAAGACTCGCAGTCACTCCCCACAACCTACCACAACCTAAGATCATTTTTAAAGCTTCCACCTCACTAAGCCACTCCCCACAATGATTTTTAAAGTTTCGAAGTAAAAGCATATCAATGAACCCCTGCTTTTCCTATGTAAAAAGATAACATAGTGGCTGCAGAAGATTTTCGGCAATGATTTTGTTACATATGTGTAAATTTGTAAAAGGTATATTAAATCCAATGGCAAGTATCTTAATATAATCAAAATTTAAATGGCTAATATAAAACCAATTTTTTAAGAAAACATGTTAATATTAAACTAAAATTTTTAGAACAATGTGGCCAAACAGATTCTATAGCAAAGATTGAGTGGAAATTGTGTATAGTGTAATTTGTTAAAGTTAAATAAATTATAAAGTTCATTATTATACTTTTAAAAAATAAATATTGATATATAAATTGTTGATTTAAATTATATATATATATATATATATATATATATATATATATATATATATATATATATATATATATATATATATATATCGTATTATAAAATCATCATAAAGAATGACATGGTCAAAGAAAAACTGTCTAAATAGAATTACCATATTGTTAATATATTAAGTATAAAAGAAGATCCGAATGACTTACCAATGTACTGTTTTTTTATGGCGAAAAGGAAATTAATTTAAAATAAATAGGTATATTTTATTATAAAATTCCAAATAATGGCAAGTCAAAGTGAGATTGAGTATCAAGATTCCATCACTATCATCATCATGGACTATACAAAACAAATAAAATAAAATAAAATATATAAGAAATTAGGACCCTAAATGTAGTCTAAAGAAGGGACACAATTGGGCCACCATCTAATGGTGCCAAATCAATTGCCCCCACCATGCTTTCTTTCTGCCCACCCAATTAACTTCCCCTTCTCTATTTTAATTCTTAGCATGAGACATGTGACATTCATTTTTATAGTAACCTATAAATTAACATTTATTAACACTCAATTTATGATTTTAGCTTTATATATAGAAAAACAGAGTACATTTGAGTGTTATGTTTGAATAGACAACTTTATTAAAATTAATGTGAAGAAACCATTTTATTAACTTTACCGTTTAAACTTGTCAGATTAAAGTATTCATATAGTTGTTTAGTAGAGTATTTAACGAAAACATTTTAAATGAATAAACTAATATATCTTCACATAGAACTTTTTAAATTTGGAATTTACTTTTTATAATTTTGTTTATAAGTTGTAAATTTATAATTTGTTTACAACACCCACATAATTTTGAGGAAAAAAAAAATCCATGACAAGAACTTATAAATCAACATGTTCTTTGATAAAGCATAGTTCTGAAAAATCCATCCAATAGTTTCTTCTTTTTTCATGAGATTTGTAAAGCTCTTAGAAAAAACTTATATTATGTATGTTTTTTTTTTTTTTTTTATGTTTATTAGACTATCAGGTGTGGAACGAAAACGATGTGGAGGAGTACATGGCACCTCCACAACACCGTTAAGGAGGAAGAAATACCACCCCATAACTTGTTATGGTTACATGGTGGTAACGTCAATGTAGATTAATGGAGAAAATCAACTAATCAAAATATTTTAAATGTTGAACAATCAAATATTAAAAAAACAATTAAATATTTTTTACCTATAAATACATATCATATTACCTAATTTTATATATATATATATATATATATATATATATATATATATATATATATATATATATATATATATATATATATATATATATATATATTAAAATTGTGTGTTCTTAGCTACAGTAAAGTTCATAGATATTTGGTAGACTTGGTCCCTTATTTATTGATGTGGGTTTAATTCTATCTCATTTGGGTTGCTCTTTGCAGTGGGTCATTTTTTGTCACATTGTATATATGTTTGTGGACACGTGTTCTTTCACACATATGTTCACACCTGTCATCCGCAACTACTCAGCTCCTTATGTTCCACGTTTCCTTCACCGCCTCTTAACCCAATGACTCATACTTAAAACCATCTCAATTCATCGACTCAACTCTACATCGCCTACAAGCAAAAAAAAATTACCTGAATCTTGATCATAATGAAAAAGGGCTTTACAAGTCGTCTATATGTTCTGCTATCGTTCTCCTGCTCCCATCTTGAATGATTTTAAATTCATTAGGTAGTTTATCTTCTGATCTACTTCAATGAAAACAATATTAGGCAAATTTAGCATTCCGTAAAGATGTACTACTTTATTGGGTTATAATTTGGTATTTATGATCATATTGTTACTGTGAATTCGCAGAATGCAAGTAAAAGTCAGCAACTACACTGAAGGTAAAGTACGAACTGAACTATGTTTCAATTTTGCCTTCCAAGTGTTCGATGAAAGTACTAACTAAACTCTGTTTTCTTTATGATTCTTCCATGCTGCTATTTCAGGGCCCCTCAACTGGCATCGAGACTGAAACTACACGAGTTCTTGCACTTCGTGGAGTCCATGTAATTATGGTTTATTGGGAAATTAAAAACCAACGAGATAAATATTGATTATGCTAACCGTAAACTTTTAAATATAGTTTTCTTTGGCATGTGATGCTTGCAGTGATAAATTACGATTTCAATATTTAGGTATGACTTTGTGACATCCCCAAAATCACGGGCAGAAAATACCGATTTCATTTATGCTTTTTAAAATAATTTTCAGAGTAAACCCTTTTAATTTTAAAAGAGATGCAGAATTTGTTCCCAAAAACAAAACATGATAAAATAGATATTTATCAAACATTTCATACAGAAATATGATTTCATTTCATAATCAAAAGTTGGGATGTCATGTTCCGATACAGATCATAAAGCATAAACGATAGCATTACAAGTCATTCAACAATATATACATATACAGACTTGTAAACAAAACATCTTGATGATTCGCCTATCTTAAGCTCTTGCGCCACTTCCTGTAATACAAATAAACTGAGTGGGTCAGGCTTGAGAGTCTGGTGAGCATATAAGGTTTTCAACCCGCAATAAATATTTAATTTCAACAATCAACAAATAAACACGATTACTCATTCCCGTTATCCTCACTTTACGTCCCTAAAAATAACATCTATTATAAGGAACCTAATTTAGGTTTTCATCGGAACGGACATTACTGCAAAGGGGCTTCCTCAACAATAAGTGTCCTAAAGGCAACCATGTGGGGGATAGAGTCCACCGGTGAACACGTCGTTCACAACACCTACAGGTAATGAGCCTGCTAGTGTTCCACAGGACAGTCTAGAATAGTCCGTGGTCATCATCCATACTCTGCAGAATGACTAGAATAACACCAATAACACCGAGGCCTCTCATCTGTTTATTACACACCAATTATCTACCAACGTTCTACCAACATATTAGTAGATAAAAATATACATTTTTATACATTGTTTAAAAACCTGTATAACATGCTTTAATCAATACATATCCCACATAATAGATGAGGCATACACACATAACACGTATTCCATAGAGAAAACACCATATCTATAAGATAGAAGAGAGTGAATATACACTCACACGTATAACAACAACATATATACACATAACACGTATTTTATATAAAATACTTCATAATATTGCGTTGAAATGAAAATAACTACACATTCACTTGATCAGAAGATGATCGGGCAGCACTACGGCTTGCAGAAGAGGTGTTTCTTCGTAGATCTGGAAGATCTTCACAAAACCCGGCTCCTCGTGGGCAACGCTTCAGCTCGGGAATAACGCTCTTCGGGATCCTCGGGGCTTGGAAATATTACCGGGGCTTCGGGGTACAAACGGCACGCAAATCGAGGAAAAACTAGAGAGAGGAAAGAGTTTGAACAAGAGAAAATGGCTGATCTTAGTTTCTATTTATAAGTTGGGGGGTCTGGGATTACGTTGGACGCACTCAGTACGCTGGGCGTACTTTGACGTCACTGCATGCATCGACCGGTGGCACTCGAGTATTGGTCAGACAAGTTGCATCCTCCTGAGTACGCTAGGCGTACTCAAATTACGCTGAGCATAATTTGACTTGTCGAAATTCTAAATTGCGTAACTTTCGCATACGAGCTCCGTTTTCGACGTTCTTTATATCCATGCGTAGGTCAGACCATACTCTACAACTTTCATTTAGACTCCATCGACTAAGTTTGACTTTTATTTTTAGGAGGCCGGGACAGAAAAACTTCGTTATAAATTCATAACTTCTTCGTTCGACGTCCGTTCTCGCCTAGCTTTTTATCGTTTCGCAACTAACAACGAGATCTTCAATTCTCGTTTAGATTGTTTCGGCTAAAAACCGATTGATCTCAAATCGAGTATTCGGGCTGCATACTGCCTCGTCGAAACTTCAGAAAATCATAACTTCCTCATACGAAGTCAGATTCGGGTGTTCTTTTTATGCACGCTCTCGGTTTAACGAACTCTACGACTTTCGTTTAGATTACTAAGGCTAAATATGGCTCTAACGTAAATTTCACTTTTTACATCGTTCAACTTTGTCGGTTCTGTCGCGAAACTTCGACAGGTCATAACTTCTTCGTTATATCTCGGATTTCGGCATTCTTTATATATTCGGAAACCTCATTTCAACTACTACAATACACTTAAATTTTGACGCTCGTTTTATTCTTAATTAATCATATCACATAATTAAGCAATTAAGCACGAAACACATAATATTTAAATAACACGTTCTTATTATTTCAAATTGGGTTACAAAGGTTAACCTAGACTATTACATTGCTAAAAATGGCAAGCCCAGAAACACAGGCGTTACATACTTTCTTTCTGTTTTTAATAAATACAAAATTTAAAAAATATATATATTTAAGGAAAAATATATGCAAATACTACATGGATATTTAAGTAACATAGGTTTGGAAAGAAGTTTCAGTCTGCACAACTTAAAGAGGAATCTTGGAGGCTTACACTTATATGTCATTTCTTTATAGAAATATTAATGCATATAATATAAAGTTTTCTTTTTTTATTGCAGAAAAACACGGAGGAGAAACTTGCAGAATTGACTACTGAATACTCAGTAATTTTAAAAATTAAATTGGTTGTATCAGGCCTGAACTTAATAAGGTGTGAACAGTTTACTTGGTCCTTAATATGCATATCTAGAATCATACTTGTGATTTTGGTTTAAACAAAAGAAAATATACTCTGTCACTTTGTTGCAGAATATAAATGTTGTAATTTATAGTTTTATATTATATTTTTAGTTGATCTCATCATGTTTTGAATCGTGTGTCAGGGTAGAAGAGTTGTTGAGAAAAAGCCCTTTCAACTTCCTGACTTCATTGCAGCTACTGGGATTGAGAAAATTAGACAAGTAAGTTTTTTTTTGATGGAATTGGAATTTGGGATTCCATTCCACTTCTTAAATTTCGTGTTCAATTGATTTCATCATTCTTGGGAAGGGTGTAAGGATATCAATTTAATTCTTTTTTTAGTAAAAGATGAAAATACCCTCTTTGTGTATATATTCTATTTATATGAAAAATAAACAAAAAAGATTGAACACAGATATATTATAAAACCATAAATTACAACATTTATATTTTTTGTCAAATGAGTCAAGTCCTTGCCAATTTTATCTCAACTCCATTGGTTTCTGGTTTAGATTGGGATGTAGGGTGGCCTTTTGTTGCCTTTGATCTTGATCCGTCTGTAGTGAAGATTAGTCTTTTTATTTCTCTTATTTCTCTCTCTCTCTCTCTCTCTCTATATATATATATATATATATATATATATATATATATATATATATATATATATATATATATATATATATTCGAAATTGATTATTTGAATCGAAATTTAGGCATCAAGAAAACTTGGATTCCCTATCTTATATGGGGATGGATCACGTGCAGCTGTTTTACAAAATCTGCTAGAATATCATCTCTTAAAGTTGTCATGGTGATATATGAAGGAAAAGAGAAATGAGTTGAAGCTGTTGAAAGAATTTGTTTTGCATTTCCTACAGTAATATTTTGAAAATATAAAAAGGAGTTTCATTTTTTCTTTTTTTAAGTTAAATAGTTAAATTAGTTGATATCTAATGAAAAAAGCTTGAATTTCCAAATACACATATATGCTCGAGCTCAGGATATTCCACATCTTTTGGATTTGAAGGCAGTAGGGGCAACAGATGTCATTCTTGAAAATGCTGAGGTAAGTAAATTACCATTTTAGCCTTGGAGTAGAGTTGATTTTTGCAATTTTGATTCTAATAACTGCACATGCTAATCAAAATCCGTTGCTAAATGATTCATTTACAAAAAAAAAAACAAAAAACAAAAAAACTACTAGTATAGCTTTTTTTTTTTTTTTTTTTTTTTTTTTTTTTTTTTTGCAAATTTCATCTCTTAAGGTTTTCTTTTGCAATTTTGTCTTTATTTTGTTTTGCACTTTTTGTTCCAGTTTTTTTTTTTTTCCTTTTCTGGTCCAAAATTTTTTTTTTCACTACATTTGTGGTGCCAAAAAGTTTGTCTTTTGAGATTATGGACCTGATTTTAAGTTTTTGTATCTTCTTTTTTTTGTCTTCTAATTAAAATAAAGATATTACCCTTTTTATAATATTTGTTATTTAATTACCTGATTTCAATAATAATAGAACTACATGATAAATAATAAAAATAATATCAAAAAGTTAAATAAAAGGTAATATAGTCATTCGCACATGGAAGAAGGACAAACATTATTATGATTCTCCAAAATAAGGAGCATATAACAATATATGTTACAAAACCATTAATTTTGATGTGTTTGCATGTTCCTGTTATTATAGGCTTACAAACATACTACGTCAATCATTTGGGGCTTTTAGGTTGGGTATTATGAGAATTAAACAAGAATAAGAAGCATCTTTGATAGTGGAAGGGTAATTTAGGCAATTTAGGTTTTGTCACACCCCAAAACCAAGAAAGGCGGAAACGTTGTGGGGCAGAGGACGTCATGTAAAGTATCACAACACAGTAAAAGTAAATAAGCAAACAACATCTTCCATTGCATTAAATATATAATTTTAATACAAGTGTGTTCTTTACAGTTATAGACACCAAAAATAAAGTAAATCAAAATAATAAGAGGAGTCTTGGATGCGCTCCATCTTCTCAAAAGCTGGCATTGGTACCTGACTACTGATGAACTGAGAATACAAGTTATTTTGAAAGAGTTTATCAGCATTAAGTTGGTGAGTTCATAAGTATTTTAGTGTCGGTGTTTGTTATCAAAACGTTTGAACATGTCTCAAGTGTAAGTTTGTAAAATGTATGTAAATGTTTGTAAGTGTTTGTAAAAGTTTGAATCTCTCAGAAAAACCTATATTTTCTATTAAAGTAGCCTTCTACCAAGGCTTAACTGTTTTGTATGTTCGTTTACTCTAAAAGTGTGTAATTTACTCAAGTGTAACTATCATTCTCAAAATATAGTTTGTACATAAATGTTTAAGTGAAAAGATCACTAATTGTGTAAAGAGTAAATTAATGTAGTACTGTAGTGTTGTATTATAGGAACTACTGCTGTACTAACTACCTTAAACCGGATTTATATTAAGGCATCAAGTGATTAATTGCACCATACTATTGACTGGTAACAACGACATATGAATGGTCGTAAAACGGAATGATGTTTGGCACCCGTAGACCTGCAGGTCCGGCTGTAGCTAGCAGCAAGGTGTAGGATAGTCAATCCAGTATAGATCTATACGCAAACTTACGCTCTCCCTCCAAGAGAATTATGGATACAACTCGGGCCATGACATTTAAGGCATGCTCCGATACAGTGGATCACAATTGTTAACGTATTCATGTATATGTATTGTAATGTTACTTGTTCTAGTATCGTTGTATATGTTCTCTTCCTAGTATAGTTGTATATGTTCTCTTTCTAGTATAGTTGTATATGCTTTCTTTCTAGTATAGTAGTATATGTACTCATAGTAATGTAATGTATATGTTCTCATAGTAATAAGTATTAACTCATGAATGAACTGACTCATTGATCTAGAAATTTGTAGTAGTATGATCCTGTGTTAGCCCGATGGTAACTTATTAATGATGTAACTAATACGCATGAATATGGAAGTACTTTTATGTCTATATATGTATATTTAATATATAATTAATATTGAAACGACCTTCGGACGGCTACCCGAAATTCCACTAGACCACATCTCAAGCGCGAAAAGGAAATAGGGTGGATGGCCTTCCTAAGCCCTTTAAACATTTCTTATATATATCTATACATATATGGACATGTAATTTATAAGAAGTATAACAAAGTTTAAATAAAAGTATTTGGTAAGAAAAGAGTTTGTAAGACATTTTGAAGTAAAGCAGTTTGATAAACAGTTTGAACAGTGATAAAATCATTGGTTCTATAGTTATTAATCACATGTGATTGATGTAATAACTATAAGTATTTAACTTGTATTCCCCCCACCCCCCCATAAAATTATTTAAAACATTTAAAAGTATTTCAAAGGTTAATTAACGGGGGTATGAACTCACTTGTGGTGAGTGGATAGGGTTGAAGTGTCGAGTTCGGTGCTAGGTGACAATTGGAGACTTGTACCCACGCACGAGCCTAGTTATCATATAATGAACATATGTATAACTAATTAGCCTTATTATAACTAATAATATGAGTTGGGACACTCTAGAACCTGAAAACACTTTTTTTCAAGTGTTAAAGTTCACAAGGTTTGCATCCGAGTGCTAGTAGGGCAAATACTAGGGTGTTTGGGGTCCAAGGGTAAACTCCTTGGGAGTTTACAGTCTAAATGACCTTTAACTTGGAGTTTACGGCAATAAACTCTAGGGTTTATGGTCTAAACTCCAAATATTGCAACCATGAGTTGTTTTGGAGTTTAACAAGTGCATAGAAGTAACCTTGCTAAGTGGTTTAGTTCTTGGAATGGATTAAGACCACAAAACACCCACCTTGAGGTGTTTACGGCCTAATGGTAATTTCCCTTGGGTTTACTACCATAAACCCATATGGGAAGTGGTATTTCCATTGTTTTAAGTCCTTAACACCACTAGGTAAAAGTCTAGGTTAGTTTTTAGGGCTAAGTAAGGAATATGACTCATTTAAACAACCTTTTGGGTGTTTACGGCCTTGAGATATCCTTAGGCCATAAACACCTATATTTTTTGGTGTTTGATGTTTTAAAATGCTTAAACATATCAATGGAAGGTTTAGATATGTTAAGGTAAGTCTAGGGCTTCAAACTAGGGCTTAAAATGGGACTTAAGCCAAATTTGAGGGACTTTTAGGGTGTTTACGGTCCAAGCATCTTTTTGGACCGTGAACACCTCAAACATGGTGTTCTTGGCTAATTTCCTTGGTATTTGTTTGATATACTAGCTCACAAGCACTTAAGGATGGGAGTCCTTACTATAATGGTGCTTGATTCGAGCTAAAAGGGCCAAGAACACTTAGTGTGTGTTCTTGGTGTTCTTGGTGTTTTGGAAATCTATACAAAATACACAAATAAACGGATGAATAGGTGTAAAAACACTAGATTAAGTGTTTTACTAACTTGAAATGGTTAGAACACTTACAAGATCGGAGTTTTGGAATTAAAGGTTGGATGATAGTTGAGAGGGTTTTTGGGAGTTTACTCTTTTCACTTTTTGGGGAGTAAACACAAATGGCTAGTTCTTGGGGAGTAAACTCATACATAGATATGAGTTTACGGTTTTTGGGTGATTTTCAAACCCAAAACATAAAAGTTTAGCCGGGTGATCCTAATACAGGAAGTGTTTGCGGTTTTCAAAATAAAAACCCGAGACAACACTTTCTTTCACCCGTTCGTTTAAAAAAAATAATATTAAAATAATCAAACGAACTTTATATTTCTTAAAAATAAGAAATAATGATATTAAATCACGATACGAAGGGGTTGACTTTTAAGGTTTGACCAAAAGAAAATTTCGGGTTATTACAGGTTTTATTGTATTTTGAGCAGAATTTAGTGAGCAACAGATGCATGTGGCTCAATGAATGGCAAAGTATTGAATATTTGATGTTGGCATGTGAGTATATTTTTGGGTTTATCGTGGTGTTTCAGGTTTTGATGGATTGCACATGCTCTTGTGTTGGCTTTTTTGCCCTTGTGATGATGGCTGCCTTGTGGTTTTCTAATATGTTTACGGTTGCTCATGTGCTCTTGATTGAACTAACAAGATCTACACAAGCATTTACGAAATTAATAGTTGCATGGGATGTCGGTCTTAGACTTAGATGATGATGTGATTTAATTTCATTTTGGAAAGTTGAACCGGAGCAATGTACATTCTTTTTTTATAGCATACTACAACACTTTGATATCTTTTCTTATTAACACATTGTCCTGTGAAAATTCTACCCAATTATTGGATTGTATTTTCAAAATTTTCTTATTCTACCATTTAGACGTTTGTAAATCGCAAATCCGCTACAATGGCAACGTACTTTATTGTGGCTAACAACTTAAGCAGTGTACATTACTTTGACATAAAAGCAACACTTTCCGTCCCTGCAACGCGGGGGAAACTTTCTAGTTTATATTAAATTTTTTTTATTAATTAAACTATAATGTCCCAAAATTTTCTATTTGTATATATTAATAAAACATCTCCAAAAACAATATACTAAAACCACAGTGAAATCAGAGTGTGTTAAGAAACATCTAAGTACATTAGAGTCATATAAAATATGGAACAATGTGGTGTGTGCAATATAATCATTAAAAGCTCTTCCTCTTTGAACCAGAAGTTCCTGAAACATAAACTGAAAACTGTATGCACGAAGCTTAGTAAGTTCCCCAAACTACCACATACCATACATATTAAACATATAATAGGCCCCGATCGTCATCGAGCCCCGCCCGGTATTAAGCCCCACTCGGAACAGATCCGTCAATCATCAGGCCCCGCCTAGCATCACGCCCCGCCCGGTATACATAAAAACACATAAACACATACAAGAATTACAAAGATAAATAACATTCAATATAATCATCAGGCCCCGCCCAGTATACATATATTGACATAACACATGCAAGAGTCACGTAGATAACTATCATCACAATCATAACAAAGCATGGGCCAACATTGGTTCCTTCGAACCTTTAAGCACGGTGAGGACACTCACCTCAAGCTATTGAATCTCTCAAATAAAATATCGGTCTCCTGATCCGAAAAATCCCCACGCTAACACCATCAAATAATATCTGATTAATAATTGGATCTTAACCATATTCAAGAATCTAAATTACTTGTCTAGTATCCATGGTAAAAGACCATTTTACCCTTCTCTTACTTGGCCTAAAACCAAGGCCTAACCCATATGCACAATAAGACCAAATTCCTAAATGGCATCCGAAGGCCCAATATGACCCAACTTCCTAATCGGGCCTAAAAACTATCATGGGCCTAATTCCAAAAAAGCCCATAGCCTACAAATGGCCCAAATCAGAAGTCCAATGGCCCAATAAGGCCCAAAACCTAAAAGTCCAAAACTATGGCGCAAACACGTGAACTCAACCTGTTGAGTACGTTGGGCGTACTTAGACTTATGCTTAGCGTACTCCTTCAGGGGCCAGTACGTGTACTCCGCAGACCACCAATCTAACTCATTAAACACTTAATCGATTAAGGCATTCAACCAAACTCTCAGATTTGATCCTAAATGACAACTTTACTCCCATTCATGACGTAATGGGAGCCAAAAATCAAAAAGAACCATAGTAAGAACCCTAAAACATGCATGGACCAAAATAACTCATAAAGATTCCATTTTTATGGACAAAAGCACCTTAAAGGTGCTAAGATCCAACATCAATGGCTTCTGGAGGAAACCATATTCTCAAATATGGCTTAAAGGACCCAAAAAAAAATGCACAAATAACACCCTAAGTTGGATCTAGCATAAGGAACCATCAAGATGAGAGGTTTTTACCTCAAATGGTTTGCTAAAATGAAGATGACTCTGGATCTACAAGTACAAGCCACTCCCAAGCAACCACCAAGTATTCTTCTTCTTCTATTCACCAAAATCACCACAAAAAACTCACTTCCAAGTTCAAATCTCACAAATGGCAATTAGGGTTTTGATTTTTGTGACAACCCAAAAATTCTATTCTTATAAAAGTCCAATTGGTAAAAGTCAAACATATCAATTGAAGGTCAAATTTATTTCTTTAATTATCTTAATATAGTTAGAGTAATGAGTTATAAGTGTATGGACCTTGTGTTCAAAAGGTGTAGTATGTTTAAGAAGGGAAACCTTCGAAACCGAAAACCTTTCCCGAACCGCAAAACCTCGCTTGGACTGCAAATGAGGTTCATAGCCGCAAACCCTCAAAGCAGCAAACGAGGTTCACAGCTGCAAACCCTCACATCAGCAAATGAGGTTCACAACTGCAAATCTCTACGGCAAACCACTTCGGGCTGTGAACTCCCTTCGGACAGTGAACCCTACCATATATATATATATATATATATATATATATATGTATGTATTTGACTGATTTCATCTACACTTCTACACCTCTAGCCGAAAACTCAAGCCTTTTCTCTCTAGAGCTTCAACCGAAAACCCTCATTCCCTCTCAAATATCATCCTTCTTCGTTTGATCTTGCTTAGGATCTTCAAGTATTATTAATTCATCAATATTCGTGGGCCGTAAACTCAAGAACACCAAGTTCTTCTTGGCTCGAAAAACCCCAGGCTTGCCGGGAACACCTTGCAGCCTTCCATCTTTGTGAAAACCCGAAATTTACTTCATGTACAAAAGAACCTTTTGAATCTAATTTAGACTCATTTTGTTAGCTTTCAAGACTGTTTGGGGTCTATTGGAGCCTTCTAAACGTAATAGAAATGAGGTAGGAAGCTAGAAAAAGGATAACACAATGCATATCAAGCAAAATCAGGCCAAGCACTCCAAAACAAGGAGTGTGCGGCCACACACTTGAGTGTACGGCCACACACCCGTTTCTAGCCATACACTCACCTCTATATATAGGGGAGGACCCCCTTCATTCATTCATTCTTCATTGGTTGCACTCTACTTCTCTCTCTACTTTCTCCCTTTAAAAATATCGTTCAAAGAACACTCTAAGGTCCTCAAGAACGTGAATCACCCCATCAATCATCTTGTTACTAGTAAAACATCTGAATCTAAGCTTAAAACTCATAATGTTCTTAGTGTTCTTCATGTGTTCTTCATCCTTTGAAGGAGTGCGGCCGCACACCTTCATATGCTGACCGCACACACCTTAAAAAATCTCCAAAGTGAAGAGTTTTGCCTTCATTTACTCATAAGACTTAAGAACACCTCAAAAATCAACATTTTGGGCACAAATTATGAGTGTATGGCCGCACACTCCTGTGTACATCCGCACACACCGACTGTACGTCTGCACACTCATGTGTGCAACCGCACACACGCATTTGTTGTGCATTTTGACCATACACTCCCTTGTGTAGCTGTTTTAAACATTTATCAAACTTATTTTCATGTTTAATTGTTCTAAAAATTATTTTCCAATGCTTTCAAAATGTTTTTTTTTTTCAAATCATATCTACACCAATATATTTATATAAGTAAGGAGAAGGATTTAGAACTGATAGCTCACCTTATTTACTATTCTTGTTTGATTGTGGACTTAGGGTATTCCGTTATCTGTCCGACTGTCATTGAATTCTTTTGTGTTGGATATAAAAGTCTTCGCTTCATTTCAACACCTTTATGTATCAAAGGCATTCAACTAACATCTCTATTTAACTATAATAGGTATAGTTAAAGGTTTCCACTCATTACTATTCCTACTATGATACTCACTATGATCAGTACAGTTACGAGTCTACACGTACTATACACTATAGGAAGAGAATACTATACACTATACGAAGAGAACACTATATACCACATGAAGAGGATACTATATACTATGTGAGAGAATATACGAAAATAGAATGTGATGCACTACTTCTGGAGGGAGAGCCTCCTGGAGGGAGAGCGAACATTATGTGTATAGATCTATACGGGACAGACACTCCCATATCCAGACTGCTAGCTACAGTCCGAGCCGAATAGGCCCAGGGATGACAAAACATGACTGCACTACTTGTGACCTAAAGGGTCAACTGTTACACTACTGTCACTCAGTATGGTTACATACGAGTTCACATTCAAATCTTAATTAACACATTTGGAATTAAAGGTAAAACAGACTTCCCGAGGTGTATATACATTTAAATACTATCCGGAGTTTACATCGCTAGTACATTTAGCCGACAGTGATACTGCTGGGGTAAAACTCTATTCTTCCAATTTCTTTATATGAACGAAAGTTAAAACTATATTTTCACATTGACATTTTCACTGGGATAACTCTTACGTTTTCAAAGAATCAAACTTACAAATATCCAAGTCTTGGTAAAAGACTACTTTTACTGGAAAATATAGGATTTTCTAGGGATCACATTATTTTCAAAAATTGATAACAAATATTGTATTACTTAGTTTCAAACACTTTTTATACAAGCAATGATACTAAATACTTATGAACTCACTAGCTTTATGCTGATACTCGTTTTCAAAATAACTTGTATTCTCAGGTCATCAGTAGGCAGGTACAGATGCAACTTTTGAGAAGATGGATCATATACAAGACTCATCTTTTATTTTGATTATACTTTTGGTGTCTATCAAACTGTATAGAACACACTTGTATCACAATTATTATGCTAATGTAATGGATGTTGTTGTTGTTTGTCTTTACTATTAAGCATTGTTATGATACTATACATGACGCCCTCCACCCCAGAACGTATTCCGCCGTTCTTGGCTTTTGGCTGCGACAGATTGGTATCACAGCCATGTTTATAGTGAATCAAGTATATCAACCCATAAAAGATATACAAACTATAAACACTTCAGGATCAAAACACTCTGACCAAGAATATATACTTTTAAGTAATAAAATATTTAACTAAGTATATATATAAACCTCCACTCAATACACAGGGTCAGTATCATACTAGAACAAAACAAAGGTAATAAGATTGTTGAACAACATAATTAGGCTTAGAGACATATGGTCAAATCTGGGTGGATGTATCCTGATCAACTACATCTTCCTAGGAGTAAGTAGCATGTGTCTAAGGATGGTTGTGGTGTTGCAACAAGTATAAAAACTTACCAACACTACTACAAGAACATTAGAACAAGAATACTATAGGAGTATTCTGTGAGAACTAAAAAGTTCGTTACTAGTAGGGCAATAGTTGCTAAGTGGATACTCTACGGTTACATGTGACTAAGGCGTTATAGACTTAGAATTTGTGATCTTTGCTTTACTTCCTGTTCCTTGTTTGGTTGTGGATTTAGAGTTAGGGTCACTTATTCGAAGGTCTATCTTGTTTCGGTCGTATATAATCAGTATGCACTATGCAAGTATTGGTCTGACTAATAACGATCCTCTTATAAGTATCTTAGATTAGTACGTCTATTAACTATTCTTCCCCTTTTCTCGCATAGATATCATGGCCGGATTTCATCATGGTGACCCGTACTTCCCAAATCACGGCAAAGCGGGATGGCTTGAAGAAGAGCCCGATGAGGAACATCAAATCCCTTTGGATGACCACCAAGCAGAAGGCTTCTCGGATGCGTTTGACTATGAACCCGAAGTCAACAACCTACCTCCTATGGCCCCGGTCCCAAACCCCAACCCCAACCCCTCCAGGCCTTCCAAGGCTCGACGCCTGCATGGGTTGAATGCATAGAGATGTGGAGTGAAGAGCAAAATCAACCCATGCCATTCAATGGAGACCGAAGATTTTATGACACCAGTGAAGGAGGATTAGCAGACAGAGGCTTGCCCATCCTGGTCCGAAGAGTTGCCCGCAATGAAATCCAAGGTAGGAAAGCCCTCCAGCGTATCGCAGAGGTTGATAAAAACGGAGGACTGCACTCCCTTCGCACCAACCGCCTGGAGCATACTAGGGAAAGGTCCGCAGCAGACCATGAGGCCTTGCTTCGGGAAATAGCTGAGACTCAGGCTGAAGTCATAGAGCTCCGGGTTCACAAGAGGGTCTATGAGAGACACCTCCTCGACATGGAACGTCAACTGGCTGACCTTAGGGTTCGCCCGAGAAACATCCGTGGCAGCCGTTAAAAGATGACTAGCACATCTTTTCTTTTGACTTAGGAATATCCTTTAGCATCTGCGCTTGAATAGGGGTGTACCTATAAGGATTTCATGAGCTCCAAACCTGCATTCTTCAATGGAACCGGAGGGATCATTGCACTATCCCAATGGATTAAAAGAACTGAAGCCATCTTCGAGATGTGCTCGTGCCCCGAGGAAAGCAAGATTAATTTCGCTGCTTGCACCTTCACCGAAAGGGCCTTGACATGGTGGAATGGCCATGTCAAATCACTCTCCTTGGTAACAGCCAATGCCATGGGCTGGGACACGCTAAATGACTTTCTGGCAAGGGAGTACTTCCCTAGGGGAGATATCCAAAAACTCGAGGAGGAACTCTGGAACCTCAGGATGAAAGGGACCGACGTGGTGGCTTATACGGCCAGGTTCTGCGACCTGGTAACTATGTGTCCTAACATGATTCCTAGTGAGGGCAAGAAGATTGAGCGATACATCTGGGGTTTAGTACCTCCGTATTGAGGGAACGTTTTAGCATCATGCCCTACGACCTTTGACAACGCCAAGGAATTGGCCTAAAGGTTGATTGACCATGAAGCTCCTTCCACTCCATTCACAATAACATCGATTGCTACTGCACCCATCAAGACATCCCACAACAAGAGGAAGCGGTGGGACCGGAAGAAGGGCAAATCAACCCAATCCTCTTCAAAGAACCAACAAGTGGTAGCCGTCCATGCTGCCACTACTCCTGTTGCCCCTGTTCCAACCAAAATATATGCAGGGAACCTACCCAAGTGCACCAAGTTCCCTTTTCATCATAACGGCCCCTGCCGTGAATTGTACTGCACTAACTGCGACCGGAAGGGCCATATCGTTCGGTTTTGCAAGTCTCAACCCAAACCCATTTCCCAGGTCCCCGGTACGGGAGTAAGCTAGACCTACTATGGCTGTGGAGAAGTAGGGCATTTCAAAAGAAACTATCAAAAAACTGGGAATACTGGAGGAACAAAAGGACTACTTGCTATTGGGCACAATGAAGTAGTAGCAGACCCCACAGTAGTCATGGCTACGTTCCTTCTTGATAAATCTTATGTTTGTACCCTATTTGATAGTGGGGCAGAAAGAAGCTTCGTAAATCAAAACTTTAAACACTTACTTAAACAATCCCTACAACCGTTAAAAGAAACCTTCATCGTAGAAACGACTAACGGAAGGACAGAGAGTTCTAACGAGATCTACATGGGGTGCACTCTCACGCTAGATAATCACTCATTCCCAATCGACCTCATACCAGTATCGATCAAAAGTTTTGATGTCATCGTGGGCATGGACTGGTTGAGTCTCCATCATGCTGATATCCGGTGCTTCGATAAGGCCATCCGTTTAAATCTACCGAATAACAAAACCTTGATGATCTACGGAGACAAGCCCAGTACGAGCCTTCGTATCATCTCAAGTATTCAAGCCCAGAAATACCTGCGTAAAGAATATTATGCATTCCTTGCACACGTCATCGATACGAGCCGGAAAGTAAAAGATCTAAAAGACTTCCCCGTAGTATGCGACTTCCCCGACGTTTTTCCAGAAGAGCTACCAAGTCTACCTCCCCAACATCAGGTTGAGTTCGGGATCGACTTGATTCCAGGAGCTACCCCCGTAGCCAAATCGCCCCATCGTCTAGCGCCTGCTGAGATGCAAGAACAATCTGGTCAACTTAACGAGCTGCTCAGCAAGGGCTTTATAAGACCAAGCTTCTCACCCTGGGGGTACCAGTCTTGTTCGTGAAGAAGAAAAACGGATCGTTCCGTATGTGTATCGATTACAGAGAACAAGCTAACGGTCAAAAATCATTACCCTCTTCCTCGTATAGACAATTTATTTGACCAACTACAAGGGGCGAGTTACTTCTCCAAGATTGATCTGAGGTCTGGATATCATCAGTTACGAGTGCGTGAGGAGGATATCCCTAAGACAGCTTTCTGAACTCGTTACGAACACTACGAGTTCTTAGTAATGCCGTTTGGACTGACCAACGCGCCCGCAGTATTCATGGACTTAATGAATAGGGTGTGTCGTCCATACTTGGATCAGTTCGTCATCGTCTTCATTGACGACATAATCGTCTACTCTCAAAGTCAGAAGGAGCATCGCAATCATCTACGACAAGTCCTGGAAACCTTACAATCGGAGAAACTATAAGCAAAGTTTTGTAAGTTCCAATTTTGGATCTGAAGAGTCGAATTCTTAGGACACGTGGTTAGCGAAGAAGGAATCCACGTGGACCCATCCAAGATTAAAGCTATCAAGAACTGGTCAGCACTGAAAACACCTACAGAAATTCACCAATTTCTAGGTCTCGCTGGCTACTACCATATATTCATACAGAATTTCTCGCGAATTGCAAAACCCCTTACAACATTGACTCAAAAAGGTGTGGCCTTCGATTGGGGAGAGAAACAAGAGAAGGCTTTCCAAACCCTGAAACGGGCCTTATGCACCACATCGATACTATCCCTCCCCGAAGGGACAGAAGATTTCGTAGTATACTGCGATGCATCAAATCAAGGGCTCGGTTGTGTTCTGATGCAACAAGGTAAGGTCATCGCCTATGACTCAAGACAGCTCAAGACAAACGAGGTCAACTACACCACACACAACCTCGAACTAGGAGCGGTTGTGTTCGCCCTAAAGATCTGGAGACACTACCTATACGATACAAAGAGAACGATATACATCGACCACAAAATCCTGCAACACATATTCAACTAGAAGGAGCTCAATATGAGGAATCGATGGTGGGTCGAGCTACTCAATGACTACGAATGCGAAATTCGTTACCATCCGGGTAAAGCCAATGTAGTAGCTGATGCCCTAAGTCGAAAAGAATATTCTGGTCGAAGAGTAAAGTCATTAACAATGACTATCCATTCGCATCTATCCGCACAGCTTAAGGAGGCTCAGCTCAAAGCCTTGAAACCTAAAAATGTGGCGGGAGAATCCCTACGAGGAATGGATAAGAACTTGGAAGTCAAGGGTGACGGAGCCTTATATCTCATGGACCGAATCTGGACGCCGCGACACGGTGGCTTCAGAGAGTTGGTCATGAAGGAAGCCCACAATACTCGATATACCGTTCACGCAGGTTCAGATAAGATGTATATGGACCTTAAAAGGTTATACTGGTGGCATAACATGAAAGCAGAGATCGCTACCCTTGTGAGTAAATGCCTAACTTATGCCAAGGTCAATGTCGAATACCCGAAACCATCAGGTCTACTACAACAACTGGAGATACCTGAATGGAAGTGGGAGCGGATCATTATGGATTTCATAACCAAGCTACCCAAGACAATGGGTGGGCATGACACCATATGGGTCATCATCGATAGATTGACCAGGTCCACGTACTTCCTTCCCATCAAAGAAACAGACAAGTTGGAGAAGATCACAAGAACATATATTAGGGAGATCGTACGGTTGCATGGTATTCCCATATCTATTATCTCCGATAGGGATAGCAGATTCACTTCGAGATTTTGGTAGTCGCTGCAAAACTCCTTGGGAATGAGACTGGACATGAGTACAACCTACGATCCGTAAACCGACGGACAAAGTGAGAGAAATATCCAAACCTTGGAAGATATTCTACAAGCCTGTGTGATTGACTTCGGTAAGGCATGGGATACCCACTTACCCCTTGTCGAGTTTTCCTACAACAACAGTTATCACACGAGCATCAAGGCTGCTCCATTTGGGCTGAAGTGGGTGACGCTCAATTAGCTAGAGGACGAGCTCCTGAAAGCACTCTCACAGGTCTGAAGATCATTCGAGAGATGACGAAGAAGATCATTCAGATTCGTGAATGATTGAAAGTCGCTAGAGACCGACAGAAAAGCTACGCACACAAACCAAGAAAACCCTTGGAGTTCCAGGTGGGAGACCAAGTCATTTTGAAGGTCTCACCCTGGAAAGGCTTGATTCGCTTTGGAAAGCATGGAAAGATGAATCCAAGATACATAGTACCTTTCGAGATTCTCGCTAGAATTGGCCCCGTAGCTTACAAATTCAATCTAACTTGCGAGCTCAGTAATATACATCCTAACTTTCGTGTTTCGAACTTGAAAAAGTGCCTATCCGAAGAGACTCTCGTAATCCCACTCGACGAGATTGAGATCAATGAGAGCCTCAATTTCGTGGAAGAACCTGTGGAGATTATGGACTGAGAGATTAAACGAACGAAACAAAGCTGCATCCCAATTGTGAAAGTTCGTTTGAACGCCAAATGAGGACCAAAGTTCACTTGGGAGCGTAAGGATCAGATGAAACTTAAATACCCTCATATTTTTGCTTAGTTATTGTGTAATAACTTAGTTGTTTGAACTCTAATTTCGGGACGAAATTCCCTCTAACGAGGGGATGATGTGACAACCCAAAATTTCCTTCTTGTACAAAAGACCCATTTGAATCCAAGTTAGACTCATTTTGATAGCTTTCAACACTGTTTGGGGTGTATTGGAGCATTCTAAACATAATACAAATGAGGTAGGAACCTAGAAACAGGATAACACAATGCATATCAAGCGAAATCGGGTCAAGCACTCCAAAACATGGAGTGTGCGGCCACACACTTGAGTGTACAGCCGCACACCCATTTCCAGCCACACACTCACCTCTAAATATAGAGGAGGACCCCCTTCATTCATTCTTTCCTTCTTTGGTTGCACTCTACTTCTCTCTCTACTTTCTCTCTCTAAAAATCTCGTTCAAAGAACACTCTAAGGGCCTCAAGAATGTGAATCACCCATCAGTCAGCTTGTTACTAGTAAAACATATGAATCTAAGCTTAAAACTCATAATGCTCTTAGTGTTCTTCATGTGTTCTTCATCCTTTGAAGGAGTGCAGCCGCACACCTTCATATGGTGGCTGCACACACCTTAAAAACTCTCCAAAGTGAAGAGTTTGGCCTTCATTTACTGATAAGACTTAAGAATTCCTCAAAAATCAACATTTTGGGCACAAATTAGGAGTGTACGACCGCACACTCCTATGTACGGCCGCACACACCCACTGTACGGCCGCACACTCGTGTGCAACTGCACACACACATCTGTTGTGCATTTTGACCATACACTCCCTTGTGTAGTTATATACCACTCATATACAACCTTATATGGTTGTAACACTTCATAATAAGTGTTTACTAGTCCCTAAAGAGGTCCCGCTACAATAAATAGTTATTCCAAACACTAATTTCATGTCATTATTGTTGGATTAATGTCTAAGTCCATAACTATATTTGGTATATACTTGACCCGACCCGACATGGTCCTTTTGGGTTGCACTTCACCGAAACAATTTATATGGATAATCTTTTGAGAATAGTATATTTATGATTAATATTAATATATTATAAGTTCTAATACATTAATATGGAATCATATTATTTAATTAGTATTGATCAAGAATTAATTTAGAATTAATTAAGTGATCAAAATGAACTAATTAAATATGGACTCTTATATATATGGAATGGGCCAAGTTCATTTAGGTTGGGCTAAGCTTTCATGGATATTCCATGGAGTCTTTAACCCATGGATCATATGAAATGAAAGGTCATGGGTTTAACCCTAGTCTCCATACTATATAAAGATGTCCTTGGTTGGTGAAATTAGCACTAGTGTGGGTACACTATGAAGGGCTAGTCGATTTCACTAGAGAGAACCAAGTATTCATATTCTCTAAAGTCTTCCAAGGTGTTTTGGTGATTTGTGGTTCCACTTGAGGCTTCCACACTATTGGGGCTAAGCTCTTAAATCTTGAAGACATCAAGCAACATCAAAGGTATGTTATCTAACTAGTACTTATTAGTATAAGAACTGCATAATATGCTAGTTAGGATTTAAGCCTTAGAAAGATCTTATTTGCATGTATAATAGAGAAAACATAGATCCAAGGTATTTAGGGTTGCATGTACACTTAGGAGTGCTAGAATATTCAAAACCCAACAGTGGTATCAGAGCCTAGGCTTGTTTTCTTGTTATACTTGCAAACACTGCTTAAAAAATCGAAGTTGTTGCAGTCTGATCATCAGACTCAGCGAGTCCATCAGGAGACTCGGCAAGTCCATGCCTAAAAAGTGATCAAATCGATCCAAATCGCCGAGTTGGTTCATGCACTCGATGAGTTGGACCCCCAGACAGCATAAATTCGACTTTTTTGGCTGGAATTGGACTAGGAACATTACCCTAAGATTTTTTTGGACTTATAAACTTGTTTTTGATGTGGTAATGTTCAAGCTAATCCAATTTCAAAGATAATTTTCAATTGATTCATGTTTTGTATTAGTTTAAGGTTAGACTAATTACATGAAAAAGTTTGATTTGAATTATCTTATTCTTATGAGTTGCTTAGATTAATAGAAAAGTTGAGTGAAATAGTTGTTTTCAATCCAAATTAATCTAAGAGTTGATTCTAAAATGTGTTTTTGTAACTTGTCCTCAAGTTATATGAAAAGTCACATTTAAGTTTCTTAAAACTCATAAAAGTTGGCAAAGGTTACAAAAATGAAGAGTCTTGTCTCATTGAATGGTTTTTATGACTCCATAACTTGTCCTCAAGTTATGGAAGTTCAAGAGTCACTTCATTAAGTAATAAAATGTGTAACCTTAATTAATTCCATAAGTTATAAAATAAAGATAAGTTAATTCTTTTATTAGTTTAAAGTCTTCCATAACTTGTCCCCAAGTTATGGAACTTGAAGAGTTTTTGGATTAAAACTACTTTAAACACATAAGTTATGGAATTAATTAGTTCTTGAATAATTTCAAAACTTGCCCTCAAGTTTTGGAATTTGAAAAGTGTTGCTTATGAATACTTTAGTTCCATGTTAGCCCTTAGAATTTTAAAAGTTAAAATTCAACCATTATACTTTATTATATTATAAGTTAATAATATTTATATATATGTATAAGAGTAAAGTCAGTCTTACCGTTTGTAGGCCTCATTCATGAAGCCGGTCTATAAGGGGGGTATAAGGTTACTGCCTATAAAATGGCAGTTTAATGGGTGTCCACTCTCACCCACCACTTCCTTGACCGGTGGAGGGTCGTTAGGCGAATGGGTTTGACAGGACTATAATTCTCCCTTCATTAAAAGTATTAATGATAAATACTAAGTAACTAAACTCTTAATAATACCCAATCTTAGTTACTTAGGAAAATGTGAATAAGGTGCTAATCCATGAAATTACACTTTGCACTTTGTTTAAGTCGGTTAGTGGAGCGTGTGTGGTTAACCGACACACTAACTTGTATTTAACAAGGTAGGCAAAGGGTAACTTAATGTTTATCATAGTATCGATGGAGCGTGTGTGGTTAACCGGCACATCGATTGACGGGTAAACACTTAAGGGTACCAAGTAATTTGCATGGTTACTTCACACCTTGTTTTGTGATCCTCAGCGTCCGAGTCACAAAACCTGAAGGGCACACTCGAGATTGAAACATGCCATTGAATAGTTCAATGAATCTCAAAGATCTAGGAGTTTCAAATCCAATTAAAACCTAATGATTCATTTCTTTTATCTTAGTGGACATTGGTGAATTTTCATTCACCTACCTTCAAATATTTTATAGCTTGGATTACGACATCCCTCTTCTAAGTTATAAAATAGTTTGTTGGGTCCTAGCCTTAATATTTCATATTGGGTGTCATATTAAGGACTTAAGATCAACTATCTTGAATATCTCCCAAAAGATGTCTGGTTTAGACATTTATGATCTTCCCAAATCTCTTGAAACAAGATTTCTTAAATGAAGATGATGTCCTTTGGAAATCATACTTCTTTCACCTCCTCTCATTATTCTCCCTAACCCACAAGTTCAAGGTCACTCAAGCCCTATTAGCAAGGCAAGGTCTAGGTGTGGTCACATCTTGGAGATGTAGTCACATATTGACAAGCCGGGAGAGTTGGGTGTCAAGGTCTTGAGAAATTTGGTGGCTCAACTACTTTCTAAGTAACATAGTGAGTTCGTTTGGAACACCTATGAAATAGACTATGACAAGACCCTTAATGATCTTATCTATTTGCTACGATCAACTTCCTAAGACTTTATGGACATTGATAATGATGACATTGGATATCTAGTAAAGCTCTCTCTTCCCATTGGAAAGGGATCGGCCATAGTCAACTCGGTTGACCAAATGGTAAAGAGAAAGGCCAAGTCTAAGATAGTCCCATGTACCATTATCAAAGGGTCCATATGTTTATATTGCCAAAGAAAGGGGAATTAGTTGCAAAGCTGCCAAACATACCTAAGGATGTTAAAGTCAATAAGTTTGACTCTACTTCAGGTAAAGTCCGCTATCTAACTCTGCTAAGTTTCTATTATGAGATTCGTGATACATGATGTGACTGGGTCACATGGTGATGTTTTATGAATCAAAGAAAAGTGAAGAAACTTAAAGAAAGAATATGCTGAATTTGATCGCGTAGATGGATTTCTATCGCGTAGTTTGAAGATTGGATTCTTGAGCTACTTCTTAGGAGTTATGAGATATTGCTTAGGAATAAATAACAACAAGTTTTCATATGGATTGTAAGGATATGTTTTTCCGCAAAGTTTTAAAATAAAAGAAAATTTTTGATTTTATTTATTTTAAAATATCCTTACAATGGCATTTGAGGAAAAATTGTTGCTTATATGATTCCATTAATAGCAAGAGTGGAAATATGAAATTGAGTCTTTCATTTGTGGTAATGTCTAAATTTACCAAATAAGGAAAGATTCTCATCACCCAAGTTTCAATTGGACCGGAACTTGGAATCATGCAAGTTGTATAGCATGATGAATGAGAACTTTCAAGTATTGGACAATTAAGAATAATTACTTGTTCACAAGGATGTGTGAGTCAAGTAATGGACTAAGGGGTCGAGTACAGATTCTTGTGCACTGATTAAGTCCACCACAAAAGATTGATAAGATTATTCGTCATAGTTTACTAAAGCTCAGTAAATATGGTTATACTTACGGCATTCCTTTTCATAGTTCTTAAAATTGTTTAGACACACAAGTGTGCTATTTAAGGCAAGGTGTATGATTTTGATAAAGTTTTTTCAAAACAACTAGTATCAGAAATCTGATCTTTGGTAAGAAAGTCAGCTGATTTCTGAGTACATGTCAAAGCTAGTGGGAGCATAAGTGTTATGCTCATAATCATCATGTTAGTGGGAGCATGATAATTATGATAAAGATTGCAAGTTAGCAATGTTAATTATAGAAAACAAAGTTTCAATTGGGAAATAGTTGTTTTGCTATAGTTAAGGGAGCGAAATTATACTTCATTTCAAATCTAAAAGCTTAGATTGAGGTTTTAATCGTATTTACTCAAGGATATATATATATATATATATATATATATATATATATATATATATATATATATATGAATTTCATGTTTGAATGGCTCAACATAAGGAAATTCTGTATATGGGTCCATTATATGCGTTCTAAAATTCGATTATGATTACGACATCCCTTTTCATAATCTGAATTATGAGAACTTGGCAAATTGAAATGGAAATAGTATAGCAAAAGACTGGTGTAGTCTTTATGTGAGACATCATGAATCGTGTCCCATATGCTTCGAATATAGGATCGATTACATGTGCTATATTCATCCATTCTAAAATTTTCCAAATATTTGGGGCATTAAGAAGGGAAAAGGCGTAGAATTGGATATAACTAAAATGATTAAACAATTGTCGAGGACGATCTAAGGTTTACCAAAGATTGGGTGCTCAAGGACAGTTAGAAGTATAGTATTAATTCTGGAAGGACCATGTTGACATAATCTGTAAGGAGGCAACTCTTGTTCAGAAGTGATAGTCAAAATGAATCTGGAAATTTTTGAAAGTTAGAAATTATTCAATCTGTGTGAGATTAGGAAACTTAATGCAAGAAGGATGTTTCCAAGGAGCTGATCTCCTTTGGAATACTTTGTAATGATTGGTGCCAAGTCTTTGTGAATTTGTGCATAATCATTACAAGAAGATCAATGCATATAAGTTTAGAATCTAACAGATTTCAGTAAATGACATGAGTTTGGAATTCTTGCATTTGCAGTAAGGATTTGGGATTGTGAAAAAGGATAATTTGAGTTATGTTCAGTTGATCTATTTCACAAAGTAAAGATCATAGACAAACATAGTATGCATACTTGGTGTATGGCATGACCAGTGTTTAGAAAACATAGTGTACATGCTTGGAGCATGGGACAACTATTGTTTTAAATTCAAGAATAAAGTTGATAGCTGAAACAGTATACAATGAATAATTGTAATCATATGGTGATAAATAAAAGGTGTTTTATTTATGTTCATAGGTTTTGATACCATATTGGATTCGATTATTATTGTGTTTCATTTTGCATGTTTTGACTTCCAGAATAAACTAGTTTATTCTTCCGGAATGACTAAGTTATTCAAACCATCCACAGTCGGTCATACGTTGGAAGTAGATATGAATTAAGACTATCATGGGTTAGCTTGTAGAGGTCTAAGGTGTTGGACAAAGGGCTACAACACTCATGAGTGCTCATAAGTTCTGAGTATTGGATTCAACCCGCACTCATTGGAAACACTTCATTGATTTTATCACGAGTGATCATGAGACGATAATATCTTATATTCTTCAAACCTAGAGATATGAGTTGTCACTATGAGTTGGTTGTACATTGATTGCACGAAAACGCATTCGGTAACTCGGTGTTATAAAACGTGCCTTTGTGTATGATTCAACAAGTAGTAGAACAAGCCATATGAGTCGATGTTTATCCATTCCTTTTACCTTCGGGATAAAAGCGATATATGTGGGCCCCTTGATGATTTGATGATGACAAATGGAAGTGCTCGGCCGAGCCAGGACTGATTTGATTTGTTCAATTAGTCAGTCGTCATAAATCGGAAATTGGGAAACAACAAATGGACAGAGAGAATGACTATAATCCATGTCTCAGTCCATATGATATCTAGAATGGAGGAATATATGATACCTTATCTAATGGACAAGTTCGATGACAAGATCAGAGTTTAAGATCAACTTTAAGAGCTACGATTGCCAGTTAGGTTTTGAAGTTATACTCAATAATAGTTTTAGACTTATCCAAGTGGGAGACTGTTGGATTAATGTCTAAGTCCATAACTATATTTGGTATGTACTTGACCCGACCCGGCATGGTCCATTTGGGTTGCACTTCACTGACACAATTTATATGGATAATCTTTTGAGAATAGTATATTTATGATTAATATTAATATATTATAAGTTCTAATATATTAATATGGAATCATATTGTTTAATTAGTATTGATCAAGAATTAATTTAGAATTAATTAAGTGATCAAAATGAACTAATTAAATATGGACTCTTATATATATGGAATGGGCCAAGTTCATTTAGGTTGGGCTAAGCTTTCATGGATAGTCCATGGAGTCTTTAACCCATGGATCATATGAAATGAAAGGTCATGGGTTTAACCCTAGTCTCCATACTATATAAAGATGTCCTTGGTTGGTGAAATTGGCACTAGTGTGGGTACACTATGAAGGGCTAGCCGATTTCACTAGAGAGAACCAAGTATTCATATTATCTAAAGTCTGCCAAGGTGTGTTGGTGATTTGTGATTCCACTTGAGGATTCCACACTACTGGGGCTAAGCTCCTAAAGCTTAAAGACATCAAGAAACATCAAAAGGTATGTTATCTAACTAGTACTTTGTAGTATAAGAACTTCATAATATGCTAGTTAGGATTTAAGCCTTGGAAAGATCTTATTTGCATGTATAATAGAGAAAACATAGATCCAAGGTATTTAGGGTTGCATGTACACTTAGGAGTGTTAGAATGCTCAAAACCCAACAATTGTATGGTTAATAGGATCCGTTTATGGTCAAGTCCGCAATTAACACTCAACCTCCTAAACTTATCCTATCGTCGCATTACTCACTACAGGTGAGTTCATACCCCTTAATCAACCTTTTAAATGTTTTTATACGATTTATGGAGGGATACAACATGAACCAAACAAGCTATAGTACTAATCATATGTGATTTACAGCTTGTTATCAAAAGGATTTTCTATATTTTCAAATTACCATGCTAGTAAAGTTGTTTTAAACATTTATCACACTTATTTTCATGCTTAATTGTTCTAAAACCTATTTTCCAATCCTTTCAAAATGTTTTTTGTTTTCAAATCATATCTACACCAATATATTTATATAAGTAAGGATTGAAGGATTTAAAACTGATAGCTTACCTTATTTCCTGTTGTTGTTTGATTGTGGACTTAGGGTATTCTGTCATCTGTCCGACTGTCGTTGAATTCTTAGTTATATATCATATATATTTGTGTTGGATATAAAAGTCTTCGCTTCATTTCAACACCTTTGTGTATCAAAGGCATTCAACTAACATCTCTATTTAACTATAATAGGTATAGTTAAAGGTTTCCACTCATTACTATTGCTACTAGGATACTCACTATGATCAATACAGTTACGAGTCTATACGTACTACACACTATAGGAAGAGAACACTATACACTATACGAAGAGAACACTATACACTATACAAAGAGAACACTATATACCACATGAAGAGGATACTATATATTATGCGAGAGAATATAGTAAAATAGAATGTGATGCACTACTTCTCGATACGACACTTTGCTATTCGATCGTCGTGTAACCAGAGCCTCCTGGAGGGAGAGCGAACACTACGTGTATAGATCTATACAGGACAGACACTCCCACATCCCGACTGCTAGCTACAGTCCGAGCTGACTAGGCCCAGGGATGACAAAACATCACTACACTACTTGTGACCCGGAGGGTCAACTGTTACACTACTATCACTCAGTATGGTTACATACGAGTTCACATTCAAATATTAATTAACACATTTGGAATTAAAGGTAAAACAGACTTCCCGAGGTGTATATACATTTAAATACTATCTAGAGTTTACATCGCTACTACATTTAGCCGGTAGTGAAACTATTGGGGTAAAACTCTATTCTTCCAGTTTCTTTATATGAACGAAAGTTAAAACTATATTTTCACACCGACATTTTCACTGGGAAAACTCTTACGTTTTCAAAGAATCAAACTTACAAATATCCAAGTCTTGGTAAAAGACTACTTTTACTGGAAAATATAGGATTTTCTAGGGATCACACTATTTTCAAAAATTGATAACAAATATTGTATTACTTAGTTTCAAACACTTTTTATACAAGCAATGACACTAAATACTTATGAACTCACTAGCTTTATGCTAATACTCATTTTCAAAATAACTTGTATTCTCAGGTCATCAGCATGCAGGTACAAATGCAGCTTTTGAGAAGATGGATCATATACAAGACTCATCTTTTATTTTGATTATACTTTTGGTGTGTATAAAACTGTATAGAACACACTTGTATCACAATTATTATGCTAACGCAATGGATGTTGTTGCTTGTCTTTACTATTATGCATTGTTATGATACTGTACATGACGACCTCCACCCTAGAACGTATTCCACTGTTCTCGATTTTGTAGTGTGACAATCTTTGCTTCTCACACTTCGTTTGTAAGTAATTCTTACATTCTAGGTTCTTTCCTGAATACCATAGAGGTTATATTCACTAATTCAATGCCAATATATCGTATAAATTGCTTTTTAGGACTTGGTTTTGTTTCGGGAGCTATCTTGTGGAAAAACACCCTATATCAAATCTTCAATTAAATCACCCACATAAGGTGAGTTCATACCCCTACAAACTACCTTTTAAATGTTTTTAAATGCTTTCTAGGGGGAGAATACAAGTTGAACACAATTTAATTATGTTAATATTTACATGTGAAAACAACCAAACAAAAAGTTTCTTATTGTTATAAATACTGTGTTTACAATAAAAGATTACTAAATGTTTCCAAAATGATGTTAAGTCACATAAACTCTTTTAAATACAGTTAAACTCTTTTTAAATGTTTTATAAACTCTTTAAACTTATATTTGTCAAAATCATATTCATATATGTATATGTATATAAATAAGATTTAAAGGACTTAGGACTAATGATTCGCTTTATTTACTTTTCCTTGTTTGGATGTGAACTTAAGGTGGAGTATTTTTGTCTGAAGGTCGTTTCCATTTTAATTTTATATATGTATATATATATATATATATATATATGTGTGTGTGTGTGTGTGTGTGTGTGTGTATATATATATACATATATATATATACATATATATATATATATATATGTATAAAAGGTTACTTAAATCAGTATTATTACCTTTATATCACGCCGAGAAAAGGGATACATTCATGAATGATCATGCTAAACAGATAATACATATAAGTTATAATAGGTATAATTTATGAACAAACCATAAGTCTATTTTTACTAGATAAGTACTCAAGGTTAAACTACTTTTCTAAGATAAGGAGATAATTCAACCTTTACTTAAACAAGTTAAACTAAATGTGAGATACTTTTTCATGGTATAGCAATACACTTGCTAGGTCGAGTTTTGTAACCAGTCTCCCAGAGGGAGAGTGTGAGTTTGTGTATAGGTCTATAAGGGATTGACCATCCCACACCTTGTTTTTAGCAATAGTGGGACCTACAGGTCTACAGGTGACAAATGTCATACCATTTTTGACGTCTGAAGAACGTCGTGCTATATACTAGTCTATCGAGTATGGTTATAACCATAATCACATTTTAAGCCTAATTAACCAGTTTAATTATAGGGTAGTTAATGCATCGGTAGTGTATATTTAAACAATACTACTGCAACAATTATTTTCCATAAACGAAACGGGAAACCATTCTTCTTATAGTTTCGTTGTGAATTAAAATTATGTTATACTATGTTATAAGTACAACAAAACTTATACGGAACAGTTTTATGGCATTAAAACTACTTTTCAGTTGTAATAGGAGAATATGGGATTTTCTTAAAGGCATTCTATCTCTTTGTAAAACGAAAACAACTATAAAAGAACTAATACTTATAAACTCACCAACTTAAATGCTGATACTCTCTTTCAAAATAACTTGTATTCTTAGGGAATCAGTAGATAGCAACACCTCCAGAGCTTTTGAGAAGACTGCCTAGTGTCGTGTTGCGTCTTTTGTCTTTTACATATCAACTTTTGATGTTAAATATACAATGTTTTAACACTTATGTAAAAGATTATACTTATTAATGCAATCGTGGTTGTAACTTGATTACTATCATGCATATGTTGTGATACTTGACATGAGGTCATCCACCTCCAAACGTCTCTGCCGTTCAGGTTTAGGGGTGTGACAGATTGGTATCAAAGCATTGTTTATAGTGAACTCAATATATCAATTCATAAAAGATATACAACTATAAATACAATTGGATAAAAACACTCTGACCAAGAGTATACTTTAAAATATAACGGTATTTTATAAAAGTATAAATACATGCAAAATATATATACTAGAAAAAGTATCAAAAGATGAACAAACATAAATATTTGAATGTTGGACATTACACTCAAACCTAGACAGTTATGTAATCATATCAGGGATAAATATAGCATGATCAATTATATGTATTTGAGATAGGACCAACATGTGTGTGTGAGTGATTGTGGTGTTGCAGCAAATCTAAAACTTACATACCCTATACACAAAGGAATACTAGAACCGAACATAAAGTTTAAAATACTATAGGAGTATTTTATGATACTATATAATATCAACAAAACTGAAAACTTATCCAAGAAGTTCTGGAATCAAACATGTAATTAAAATACTATAAGAGTATTTTAGGTGCTATAAATAACTTATGTGAAAACTAAAAGACCCCTACTGGTAGGTCTATAATTACTAAGTGTATACGTTAAGGTTATATATAGTTGAGATTCTATAGACTTAGAATATGTGATTTTCACTCTACTTCCTGTTCCTTGTGTTGATTGTGGTTTTAGAGTAGGATCACTTAATCGAGAGTCTATTTGATCTGGATTATATATAATCTGTACACACTATGTGATTATAGAAAGACTGGAAGGGAGCATCTTCTTAAAAATTTATTCCAACAAAATGTTTTATTAATCTCATAGATTCTTTAGGCATTCCTATTCTTGTATAAACCACTTAGATAGATGTAATCACTCCACAACAAACGACCAACAGAGGAATCAATGAAGACCCCGAAGAGATTTGTTAGGAGGATTCTGAGAAGGATACAGACGAGGAGTAAAGAAACTATAGAAATCACCAAGTGCATTTACCTTATCAGGAGCACTCATGAGAAGTTCACATTTCGGGATTGAAACCCTCCGTTTTGAAGTAATGAGGATCAATGTCAAAACCTGAAGTGCGGAAGCACGGGAATTCAATATGCCTACGAAGAGCAAGGGAACCATATAAATACCAGGAGACAACAAAATTGTTACTGCCGAAAGTAGAACAGAGAACAGAGAACAGAGGAAAAACCACACATGAAGCAAGCGATGTGGTTGAGTAATTTTTTAATCGTACTAATAACTAATAAACCGAACCTAGTGAGTTAGTGGCTACACTACTCACACTATGTGCTAGGCTTATCTCCTTTTCCGTCACAACTAATATCAGTAAAACGAATCACAAAATCTCAATTGAGAGTGATTTTTGCTAAAATTCACAAGTTTGTTTTATAGACTCGGTAATTAATTGTTTTCAAACCTTTTTGAAAGTGGAACATGATACCCTCCAATCTAAGAAAACTTATTTCGGTCGACACTCGGTTTATAACCATTACTAAAGACTTCCCCCCATAAATACATCGCCTGGATGTGGTCGAAACTGTTGGATAAGGTGTCTAAGTCCATAACTATTTCTGGTAAGTACTTAACCCGACCCGACATGGTCCATTTGGGTTGCATGGCACCATGCAATTGGATAGACTAAATGAGAGGAATAACACTTGTGGTTATTAATATATTATAAGTACTAATATATTAATAATATTATTTAATTAGTTTGATCATGAATTAATTTAGAATTAATTAAGATAACTAATTAAACATATGGGTTGATTATATAAATCATCCATATCTTGTATAGTGGGTTAAGAGGGTCCATGGATAATCAAGTTGGGTTAAACCCATTGGATGCTCCATGGGAGTTACAAACCCATGGGTCATGGAAATGAAGAGTCATGACACATTAGGGTTTACATGGTGTAACCCTAGATGTGTCAACACTATATAAAGTTCATGTTTCTCCCAAAATTGGCTATACATACATACTTGAGGGCTAGAGCCGATTTTAGAGTGTTATACTTTCTCTCCAAGTTTACTCCATAGCATTTGGTGTTGTGTGAAGCATTTGAGGCATCACACTTGGGGTACTAGGCTCACAAGGTTTCAAGGATCAAAATCAACAAGGTATGTGGTTTCATCTTTTATTGAAGTTAAAATTGTTCCCCATGTATGCTAGATAGGATCATAGCCTTGGAAATCAACTTTTCATGATAATTAGACAAACATAGATCCAAGGTTATTAGGGTTGCATGTACACTTAGGAAGTGTTAGAATGCTCAAAACCCATCAGTGGTATCAGAGCCTAGGCTTGTTTGTTGATTATTTGTGCAAACTATTGAAAAAATCGTTTTTTCTGTTTTCTGCTCGTATGAACTTGCCGGGTCCATGGGGGGACTCGACGAGTATATGACCAAATGCAAGCTACTCGTCGAGTTTGTTCTTGCACTCGACGAGTAGAAGCTACAGTTTTCAAAATTTCGATTTTAGTTGCTGGAAATGGACTAGAAACATTACCCTAAATTGTTTTGATTTTTGTAAAGATGTTTTAGATGGTGTAATGTTTATGCTAATCCTTTTACAATGACAATTATCAAAATTACAAGTTTTAAGTGTAATTTTTTGATTCATGAAAGTGTTCATATTCATGTTCTTGTTCTTATGATGCTTAGATGATCATAGGAATTGTTTGTAACCTATGTGGTAGATTAATTCATGATCATTATGTGTTTTAATGGAGTCCATAAGTTGTCCTCAAGTTATGGAAAACCAAAAGTCACTTTGTTAAAAAAAACCATTAAAAGAACACACGAGTTATAAAAATGAAGAGTCTTCATTTTTAATACT
Organism: Lactuca saligna; assembly: GCF_052625555.1. Lineage (NCBI taxonomy): Eukaryota > Viridiplantae > Streptophyta > Magnoliopsida > Asterales > Asteraceae > Lactuca > Lactuca saligna. The sequence goes on along the minus strand of NC_136419.1, from coordinate 201,080,867 downwards.
CTATTAACTCATAAGTTACAAGAAATGTAAAGTTTTGAAAGTTTACAAAATTTTCCCTCAAGTTTTGGAACAAGTAAAGTCTTGATTAAAACTTTAGTTCCAACCCTTAGAAATTTAAAAGTTAAAAATTCAACCCTTATACTTATAATATTATAAGTTAATAATAATAATAATAATAATAATAATAATAATAATAATATATATATATATATATATATATATATATATATATATATATATATATATATATATATATATATATATATATATATATAAGATCAAAGTCGTTTTACAGCTAGTACGCTTCATTCATGAAGCCAGTCTATAAGGTGGGTATAAGGTAGTTGCCTATAAAATGGCAACTTAATGGGTATCCACTCTCACCCACCGCTTGCTTGACTGGTGGAGGGTCGTTAGCCGAACGGGTAGGATAATGACTTAAAAATTCTCATTAAAAGTATAATGATTATTATAAAGTAAATAAATATTTTATAAATTCCCAATCTTAGTTACTTTAGGAAAATGTGAATAAGGTTCTAATCCATGAAATTACACTTTGCACCTTGTTTAAGTCATTGGTTGAGCGTGTGTGGTTTACCGGCACACTAACTTGGACTTAACAAGGAAGGAAAAGGGTGACTTAAGCTTTTTCATGAGGTCGGAAGGAGCGCATGTGGTTTACCGGCACTACGATTAAGTGAAAAACATTAAGGGTACTAAGTAATTTGCATGGTTACTTCACACCTTGTTTTGTGATCCTCGGTATCCCAGTCACAAAACATGAAGGGCACACTCGAGATTGAAACATTCCATTGAAAAGTTTAATGAATCTTAAAGAATCTAGGAATTTCTAAAAGCCAAATAAAAACCTAATAATTTATGTTTCGTTTTCATAGTGGAAATTGGTGAATCGTCATTCACCTACCTTTCAAATATGTTATAACTTGGATTACGGCATCCCTCTTCTAGGTTATAATATATTGTGATTGGATCCTAGCCTTAATATCACATTTGGGTGTTTTATTAAGGACTATCCTTATATCTAAAATAAACTTACTTTCTTCCTTTCAGATGTCTTCCAACAATGCTACTCCTGCCTTAAACCCTACTAGCTCCTTCTCTCTCATGAACCTTTGTGGGAGAGTCATCTTTGATGGATCCAACTTTACAGACTGAATCAGAAACATTAGGATGGTCACTCGTTACGAGAACAAGGAATATGTTCTTGACAAGGAGCTCAAGGTGCCTAAGCCAACTGCTACTCCTGAGGAGCTTGCTGAATATGAGGTTTATGAAAGAGATTCTACCAAAGTGGCATGCATCATGATGGCCACCATGACAGCCGAGCTCCAAAAGTCCTATGAGGACTACTTTCCTTTTGAGATGCACCAGGATTTGATGGACCGCTACCATCAGAGTGTTCGTCAAGAGCGATATGAAATCATGTCCTCTATGATCACAACCCGAATGAAAGATGGTGAATCCATCACAATCCACATGAAGAAAATGTAAAGGTATGTGGTTCGATTGATGAAGTTGAATGTGAACATCCCTGAGGAGTTAGCAATAGATATTCTTATGAACTCCTTACCTTCGTGTTATGATTAATTCCTCATGACATACCACATGAATAAGGAGGAAGTTACACTTAGCAAACTTCAGGGACTCCTAAAGACCGCAGAATCAGGTCTTAAAGGTAATTCGGTTGTGACCACTCCTACTTCTACTCCAAACTCAGCACTTGTCCCGGAAATCGGGAAAGGTAGAGGGAAGAATAGAAAGAACCCTTCGAATGGTACCAAGGGTAAGAACCTTGATGGCTCCTCTTCTAGTGGAACCAAGAAAGGTTCCGTTATACCTTCTTCTGATCCCAAAGAGGCTGAATGCTTCTACTACCACGAAAAGGCGCACTGGAAGCATAACTGTCCAAAGTACCAGCAAGATTTGAAGGATGGGAAAGTTAGACCGAACCATGCAGGTATTTACACTATCTCATCTAATAATTCACTCTATTCTAACTCTTGGGTCCTTGATACCGATTGCGGTATTCATATTTGTTCTGAATTGCAGGGACTAAGAAGAAGTTAGAATGTGGAGTATGGAATGATAAACTTGATCATGGGGAATAGGAAAGTTTCACATGTCACCAAGATTGGAGTTTATACTTTGTTGCTTAGTAGTGGATTTACTTTAGATTTGAATAAATGTTGTTATTCGCTAGAAATGGCATGAAATGTTATTTCCTTTCATGCTTTGTATAAACAAGGTTTTACCTTTTCCTTTGATAACGAAATTGGTAGAATAAATGCTTTCTTTAATAACGTGTTTTATTTTAAAGCATTACCTTGTGATGGTGTGTATGAAGTTGTGTCTGTTGTAGATAATTTAGGAAATAATGTGTTGTGTATTGATTCTACTAATGATAATAACTTGGATAAAGCATCATTATGGCATTGTTGTCTTGGACATATAAGCAAGAAACGCATAGGCCAACTCCAAAAGGATGGAGTCTTGGAGTCATTTGACCTAAAGTCAGATGATAGTTGCAAATCATGCTTACTTGGAAAAATGACAAAGTCGCCCTTCACAGGTTCTTGTGAGGGGGTGAAGGTTTGTTGGATCTTGTACACATGGATGTGTGTGGATCATTCAAACATGTGGCAAGGGATGCTAATCATTATTATTTGACTTTTACTGATGATTATAGTAGATATGGATATGTCTACTTAATCAAGCATAAGTCATAGACTTTCGAGAGGTTTAAGGAATTTAAACAAGAAGTCGAGAATCAATTGGGCAAGAACATTAAGATGCTTTGATCCAATCGTGGTGGTGAGTATCTTAGTTTAGAGTTCCTTAACTATCTTAGGGAATGTGGGATTGTCTCACAATTGACACCTCCCAGGACACCATAGTTGAATGGTGTAGCTGAGAGGCGTAATCAAACCTTGTTGGACATGGTTCGTTCCATGATGAGTCAAGCTACACTACCAATCTCATTTTGGGGGTATGCCTTAGAGACTGCCAACCATATCCTTAATCTGGTCCCTACAAAGAAGGTTGCCAAAACACCTCACGAGATGTGGCCTGGAAAAGTTCCTAGTCTAGCCCACATCAAGGTTTGGGGCTGCGAGGCTTTCATGAGACGCGAGAATCATGACAAACTCGAACCTCGAAGTGAGAGGTGTATTTTCATTGGCTACCCACAAAAATCCTTTGGTTACCTCTTGTACAGAACTAGTGAGAATGTGGTCTTTGTAGCAAGGAGGGTTGTCTTTCAAGAGAGAGAGAGAGAGTGTTGGGTTTTGAGCAATCTAACACTTCCTAAGTGTGCATGCAACCCTAATAAACCTTGGATCTATGTTTGTCTAAATACATGCAAAATAATAATTTTCCAAGGTTTATAACCTATCTAACATGGCATGGGGAACATTTCAACATAAAAGAGTTAGAAGAGATTACATACCTTTTGGTGAGTTTGGTTCTAAGGAGTTTGAGGGACAAGCACCAATAGTGTGAATGCCTCAAATGGAATCACAAACACCACAAACTCTTGGAAAACTTTGAGAGAGTATACACCTTGTATAAAATCGGCCACACACATGCACACACACACACACTAGTTCAGTAGTTTTCTCTTAGGCTCCATTTCATGCTCCATAAGCATGCTTATATAGTGTGCATGGTTAGGATGAAACCCTAATAACCCATGTCTTTTCCTTTTCCAAGGATCCATGGGTTAAAAGCTCCATGGATCATCCATGGCCTTCCACATAAGCCTAGCCCATTAACAAATGAGTATTAGCCCACACTATATAAAACAAATAGCCCATAATTTAATTAGTATTCCTTTTAATCTCTAAATTAATTCATAATTAATTTAAGACTAAAACTAATTAAATAACGTAACTTCATACTAATATATTATAACTCATAATATATCAATAAACATATGTGTATAACTCTCATAAAATTATCCATAATAGTTTGGATGAGATGCAACCCAAATGGACCATGCCGGTCGGGTCAAGTATATACCAAATAAGTTATGGACTTAGACACCTTATTCAACAGACTCCCACTTGGATAAGTCTAATAACTATATTTGCCTATAACTTTAGGAACCAACCAACAATCGTAGCTCTCGAAAACTCCCTCGAACAATGAAGACTCTGTCGAACTATGAAGCGCCATTTTAGATAAGTGATCACATAATCCTCTGTTCTCATGATATCAGCCAGACAAACACATGGAACTATGTCTTGCTTATTGTCTAGCAGTTGTTTCTCGATTTTCCAATTTGTTTGACGAAGAACTTCAGTGAACACATCGGTTTAGTTCTGACCAGGCCTGGTACATGGGTCAACACAAAATCATCGAGGGGCCCAGATATCGCTTCTATTTCTAGAAGGAACAGATAAACTTCGACTGATATGCTTGTTCTACTACTTATTGAATTGTACACAAAGGCACGTTTTATAACATGAAGTTACTGATGCGTTTACGTGCAATCAATGCACAACCAACTCATAGGTAACAACTCATATCTCTAGGTTTAAAGATTTGTATGATGTTATCATCTCACGATCACTCGAGATAAATTCCATGAAGTGATACAAGTGAGCGTGGGTTTATACCAATACTCATAACTTATGAGTACTCATGAATGTTGCAGCAACCATTGCCATGTCTAAACACCTTTAAGGCATCTACAAACCCAATTCATGACAATCTTGATTCATACCTACTTCCGACGTATGATCGATTGTGGAGGTTTGAATAAATTAATTATTCTGGAAGTCAAAACATGCAAAACTGAAACAATAGTAAATAATTGACAATGATAGTAACACTTTACTCATAAATAAATCACAAATTTTATTCATCATCAAACGTCGATTACATTTTACAAGTTTCAGGAAAACTATCTAATCTGTAAAACTAATATCGTCCCTCAGCCCGATGCGTCTCGCATGCTGAAAATGCTTAACCCTCGTCAGTCCCTTTGTAAGGGGATCTGTAGGATTCTCATCCGACGATATCCTCCTTGTCACAAGGAGTCCTTCTTCAATCTTGTGTCTTATGAAGTGATATTTTCTATCAATGTGTCGGGATCTGCCATGATCTCTTGGTTCCTTGGCTAAGGTAACCGCACTATTGTTGTCACAGAAAATCTCTATAGGTTCCTTAATAGCTGGTACAACTCCAAGGTCTCCGATGAAGTTCTTTAGCCATATCGCCTCCTTCACTTCTTCACTCGCTGCTATATACTCTGATTCACAAGTCGAATCAGCCACCGTCTCCTGCTTGGAACTCTTCCAAGAAATTGCTCCTCCATTTAAGGTAAAGATCCAGCCCGATTGAGAGCGGAAATTATCCCTATCAGTCTGAAAACCAGCATCACTATACCCTAATATTATCAAGTCATCATTGCCACCAAGGGTAAGGATCCAATCCTTAGTCCTCCGCAGGTACCTGAGAATGTTCTTTACCGCGGTCCAATGAGCCTTGCCAGGGTTCCCCTGATACCTGCTGACCATGCTCAAAGCAAATGCCACATCAAGACGGGTACAAGTCATAGCATACACGATCGAGCCAACTGCGGAAGCATATGGTAATTGGCTCATCTCAGCTATCTCTGCCTCTATACTCGGAGTCTGAGTCTTACTCAGTTTGGTATTGCTTTGGATCGGTAAATCTCCTTTCTTGGAATTCTCCATGTTGAACCTTTTCAACACCTTATCCAAGTAGATACTATGACTAAGTCCAATTAGTCTTCTACTCCTTTCTCTTAATATCCTTATCCCTAGGATATAGGTAGCCTCCCCTAGGTCCTTCATAGCAAAGCACTTCCCAAGCCAGGACTTAACCTCCTGCAAGGTTGGGATGTCATTTCCTATGAGTAGTATGTCATCCACATACAGTACCAAGAAGCTAACTATACTCCCACTATCTCTGACATACACGCAAGACTCATCTTCGCTTCTCAAGAAGCCAAACTCTTTTACCTTCTCATCAAAACAAAGATTCCAGCTACGAGATGCTTGTTTTAATCTATAAATGGATTTCTCAAGCTTGCATACTCTATTAGGGTACTTTTCATTGACAAAACCCTCTGGCTGATTCATGTACACATCCTCAGCCAACTTTCCATTAAGGAAAGCGGTTTTGACATCCATTTGCCATATTTCATAATCATGAAATGTTGCAATGGCTAACATAACCCTAATAGACTTAATCTTTGCTACCGGCGAAAAGGTTTCATCATAATCAACACCTTGAGTTTGAGTAAAACCCTTCGCAACCAGTCGAGCCTTATAAGTATGCACTTTTCCTTCCATGTTTGTCTTCTTTTTGAAGATCCATTTGCACCCGACTGTTTTATGGCCTGGTACATTGTCAACCAAGTTCCAAACTTGATTGTCATACATGGACTGTATCTCGCTGTCCATAGCCTCCTTCCATTTAGCAGACTCCGGGCCTGCCATGGCTTCCTTAACACTGCTAGGTTCATCCAAATTTACTAGTGTACTATCACTAATAAACGTATCACCTTCCATAGTAATATGAAAACCATAATAAAACGAAGGTGTGTTCCTAACCCGTGTGGAACGCCTCGGAGGTACAGACTCGTCAGCTGGATCAACAGGAGTTTCCTCCTCAGGTTGATTGCTAGTGTCTGAGGTTCCTTCACCAATTGATTCTTGAATTTCTTGAAGATCAATCTGCCTCCCACTGTCTCCTTGGCTTATAAATTCTTTCTCGCGAAAGATCCCTCTTCGTGCTACAAAGACCACATTCTCACTGGGTCTGTAGAAGAGGTAACCGAAGGATTTCTATGGGTAGCCGATGAAAATACACCTTTCACTTCGGGGTTCAAGCTTATCATGAGTTTCGCGCCTCACGAAGACTTCGCAACCCCAAATTTTGATGTGGTCCAAATTGGGAACCTTCCCAGTCCACATCTCATGAGGTGTTTTGGTAACCTTCTTTGTAGGGACTAGATTAAGGATATGGGCGGCAGTCTCTAAGGCATACCCCCAAAAAGAGATTGGTAACGAAACTCGACTCATCATAGAGCGAACCATGTCCAACAAGGTTCGATTATGCCTCTCAGCTACACCATTCAACTGTGGTGTCCTGGGAGGAGTCAATTGTGAGACAATCCCACACTCCTTAAGGTAGTCAAGGAACTCGGTACTAAGATACTCACCACCTCGATCGGATCGAAGCATCTTAATGTTCCTGCCCAATTGATTTTCTACTTCCTCCTTGAATTCCTTAAACCTTTCAAAGGTTTCGGACTTATTTTTGATTAAGTAGACATACCCATATCTACTAAAATCATCAATAAATGTCACATAATACCGATTACCATCCCTTGTGGCGGTTTTGAATGGCCCACATACATCAGTATGTATTAGGTCCAACAAACCTTCACCCCTCTCACAAGTTCCAGTGAAGGGTGATTTTGTCATTTTTCCAAGTAGACAAGATTCACAACTATCATCTGATTTGAGGTCAAATGATTCCAAGACTCCACTCTTTTGGAGTTGGCCTATGCGTTTCTTGTTTACATGTCCAAGACGACAATGCCACAATGATGCTTTATCTAGGCTAGTAGAAGAATCAATATACAACACATTATTTCCTAAGTTGTCTACAATCGACACAGTTTCATACACACCATCACAAGGTAATGCTTTAAAATAAAACACATTATTAAAGAAAGCATTAATACCACCACATTCATTATCAAATGAAAAGGTAAAACCTTGTTTGTACAAAGCATGAAAAGAAATAATATTCCTCGCCATTTCAGACGAGTACACACATTTATTCAAATCTAAGTTTAACCCATTATTAGGCAACAAAGTATAAACTCCAATCTTGGAAACAGGTGAAGCCTTCCTATTCCCCATGATTAAGTTTATCTTCTCGTGCTCCACATCCTCACTTCTTCTTAGGCCTGCAAATCAGAACATATGTGAATACAACATCCTGTATCAAGCACCCAAGAGTTAGAATATGTTGAGTAATTAGACAATATAGTGTAAATACCTGCATAGGTGGGTTTCACTTTCCCATCCTTTAGATCCTGCAAGTACTTAGGGCAGTTTCGCTTCCAGTGTGCCTTTTCATGGCAATAAAAGCATTCAGCATCCTTGGGAATGGCAGAAGGAGTGACAGAACCGTTCTTAGTCTTTGATGAGGAGCCTTCAAGAGACTTTCCCTTGGTACCCTTCGAAGGGTGCTTCCTCTTTTTCCCTTTGCCTTGCCCAATAGCTAAAACAGGGGTAGAAGTTGGAGTAGGAGTAGTAGAGGTAACAACCGCTTTACCCTTAAGACCGGTTTCAGCGGTCTTCAAGAGTCCTTGAAGCTTGCTGAGGGTAACTTCCTCCTTGTTCATATGATATGTCATTCGAAAATGATCATAACAAGAAGGCAAGGAGTGCAAAATGATGTCAATTGCCAACTCCTCGGGGATGTTAACATTCAGCTTCAGCAAACGGTCCACATACCTTTGCATCTTTTGCATGTGGCCCGTGACGGATTCACCATCCTTCATGCGGGTAGTTATTATGGAGGAGATTATTTCATACCGCTCCTGACGAGCACTCTGATGGTACCTTTCCATCAGGTCTTGGTGCATCTCAAAAGGGTAGAAATCTTCATACGACTTTTGGAGCTCGGCTGTCATCGTGGCCATAATGATACATGCCACCTTAGTAGCATCTCTCTCATGAGTCCTGAATTCAGCGATCTCCTCAGGAGTAGCAGTAGACTCATCAAGTTCTTTTAACTCCTTATCGAGGACATATTCCTTGTCCTCGTAACGAGTAACCATCCTGATGTTCCTAATCCAATCCATGAAGTTGGAACCATCAAAGATGACCCTCCCACAAAGATTCATGAGAGAGAAAGAACCAGTTGGGTTAGAGCCTGAAGTATTAGTGATGGAAGACATCTGAAAGAAGAAAGTAAGTTTAGATTAGATATTTAGGATCCTTAATAAGACACCCAAATGTAATATTAAGGCTAGGATCTAATCATAATATATTACACTTAGAAGAGGGATGCTGTAATCTAAGTAATAATATATTTGAAAGGTAGGTGAATGACGATTCACCAATTTCCACCATGAAAATGAGATGATTTATTAGGTTTAATTGGATTTGAAATTCCTAGATTCTTTTGAGATTCATTGAACTTTTCAATGGCATGTTTCAATCTCGATTGTGCCCTTCAAGTTTTGTGACTGGGATGCCGAGGATCACAAAACAAGGTGTGAATAACCATGCTAATTCACTTGGTACTCTTAATATTATCACCTAATCAATGTGCCGGTTAACCACACACGCTCCATTGATCTATGACAAACATTAAGTCACCCTTCGTGATCCTTACTAGTCCTAGTTAGTGTGCCGGTTAACCACACACGCTCCACCAACGACTTGGTAAGGTACAAAGTGTGAATTCCATGGATTAGCACCATGTTCACATTTTCCTAAAATAACTAAGATTGGGAATTAAAAGAGTTTAGTTATTTTATAATATTCATTATACTTTTAATGAGGATTTAAAGTCATTGTTCTACCCGTTCGGCTAACGACCCTCCAACGATCAAGCAAGCGGTGGGTGAGAGTATACACCCATTAAGTCTCCATTTTATAGGCAACAACCTTATACCCACCTTATAGACCGGCTTCGTGAATGAGGCCTACTAACGGTAAAACGACTTATTCTTATACATATATATAATAATAAACCATTAATGTTATAAATAGTATAAGGGTTGAATTTTAACTATTAAAACTCTAAGGTTTGGAATTAAAGTTTATTAAAGTGTGTGAAACTTTAGAAATTCCAAAACTTGAGGGCAAGTTTGGTAACTTTGCAAAACTCATCATTTCATAACTTATGAATTAAAGGTTCATAAAAATGAAGACTCTTCATTTTCATGTAACTTATTTGTTTTAAGTGTGTGTTAAATGAAAGTGACCTTTGGTAATCCATAACTTGAGGACAAATTATGGACTCCATTAAAACACATAAATGATAAAGAATTAATCCTAAACAATTCAGCAAATAATTCCTATCATTTTCTAAATTCATAAGAACATGAACATGATTATCAAAAATTCAAGAATTATATGAACACATAAAATCATGGAATTTTGATATATGCTATTGCAAATGGATTAGAACAACCATTACACCAACTAAAATAAGTTTTATAACACCAAAACAGTTTAGGGTAATGTTTCTAGTCCATTTCCAGCAGCAAAAGTCGAGAATCTGCACTCTTTCGATCCTACTCGTCGAGTGCATGAAATTACTCTCCGAGTAGGTTGCAGTTTTCCTTGGACTCGTCGAGTCCCCCCAATGGACTCGGCGAGTCCACCATGCTGACAGCAACGATTTCGACTTTTTTCACTATTTTGCATCAAGTATCAAACAAGCAAGCCTAGGCTCTGACACCACGGTTGGGTTTTGAGCAATCTAACACTTCCTAAGTGTGCATGCAACCCTAATAAACCTTGGATCTATGTTTGTCTAAATACATGCAAAATAATAATTTTCCAAGGTTTATAACCTATCTAACATGGCATGGGGAACATTTCAACATAAAAGAGTTAGAAGAGATTACATACCTTTTGGTGAGTTTGGTTCTAAGGAGTTTGAGGGCCAAGCACCAATAGTGTGAATGCCTCAAATGGAATCACAAACACCACAAACTCTTGGAAAACTTTGAGAGAGTATACACCTTGTATAAAATCGGCCACACACATGCACACACACACACTAGTTCATTAGTTTTCTCTTAGGCTCCATTTCATGCTCCATCAGCATGCTTATATAGTGTGCATGGTTAGGGTGAAACCCTAATAACCCATGTGTTTTCCTTTTCCAAGGATCCATGGGTTAAAAGCTCCATGGATCATCCATGGACTTCCATATAAGCCTAGCCCATTAACAAATGAGTATTAGCCCACACTATATAAAACAAATAGCCCATAATTTAATTAGTATTCCTTTTAATCTCTAAATTAATTCATAATTAATTTAAGACTAAAACTAATTAAATAACGTAACTTCATATTAATATATTATAACTTATAATATATTAATAAACATATGTGTATAACTCTCATAAAATTATCCATAATAGTTTGGATGAGATGCAATCCAAATGGACCATGCCGGTCGAGTCAAGTATATACCAAATAATTTATGGACTTAGACACCTTATCCAACAGAGAGTTCATAAGCCAAGGAGATAGTGGGAGGCTAATTAACCTTGAAGAACTTCAAGAGTGAAGTGGTGAAGGAACCTCAAACCCTAGTAATCAACTTGAGGAGGAACCTCTTGTTGATCCAATTATACATCCAATTGTACCTCTGAGGCGTTCCACAACGGTTAGGAATTAACCTGAGCATTACTGTGGTTTCCATATTACTACAGAAGGTGACACACTTATCAGTGATGAGACACTGGTAAGTCTGGATGAGCCTAATAGCTTTGCGGAAGCTATGGCAGGCCCCGAGTCTGCTAAATGGAAAGAGGCAATGGATAGCGAGATACAATCCATGTATGACAATCAGGTCTGGGACTTGGTTGACAATGTGCTAGGTTGTAAGACAATTGGGTGCAAATGGATCTTCAAGAAGAAGACCGACATGGATGGTAATGTACACACTTATAAGGCACGACTGGTTGCAAAGGGGTTTTCACAAACTCCAGGAGTTGATTATGATGAGACATTTTCACCAGTAGCCAAGATTAAGTCTATTAGGGTATTGTTAGCCATAGCTTCATTTCATGACTATGAAATATGGAAAATGGATGTCAAAACCTCTTTCCTTAATGGGATGTTGGCTGAGGATGTTTACATGAATCAGCCAGAGGGCTTTGTCAACACAGAGTACCCTAATAGAGTGTGTAAGCTTGAGAAATCCATCTATGGATAAAAGCAAGCACCTCACAGATGGAATCTTCGCTTTGATGAGAAGTTCAAAGAGTTTGGGTTTTCTAGGAGTGAAGATGAATCTTGTGTACATGTCAAGGCTAGTGGGAGTATAGTTAGCTTTTTGGTGTTGTATGTGGATGACATACTACTCATAGGAAATGACATCCCAACTCTGCAGGAAGTTAAGTCCTGGCTTGGGAAGTGTTTCGCTATGAAGGACCTAGGAGAAGCTACCTATATTCTAGGAATAAGGATCTTGAGAGAACAGAGTAAAAGACTAATTGGACTTAGTCAGAGTACATACTTGGATAAGGTGCTGAAGAGATTCAACATGCAAGATTCCAAGAAAGGAGAGTTACCCATCCAGAGTAACACTAGACTGAGTAAGACTCAGAGCCCGAGTACTGAGGATGAGATAGCAGAAATGAGTCGGGTACCTTATGCTTCGGCAGTAGGCTCGATCATGTATGTTATGACCTGTACTCGTCCTAATGTAGCCTTTGCTTTATGCATGGTTAGCAGGTATCAGGGGAATCCTGGTAAGGCTCACTGGATAGTGGTAAAGAACATTCTCAAGTACCTGCAGAGGACTAAGGACTGGGTCCTTTCCCTTGGTGGGAGTGATGACTTGAGAGTTGTAGGGTATAGTGATGCTAGCTTCAAGACTGATAGGGATAATTTCCGCTCTCAGTGGGGCTGGGTCTTTACCTTAAATGGAGGAGCCATCTCTTGGAAAAGTTCCAAGCAGGTGACAGTGGCTGATTCAACTTGCGAATCATAGTATATAGTGGCAAGCGAGGCAGCAAAAGAGGCTACGTGGCTAAAGAACTTCATTGGATACCTTGGAGTTGTACCTGCTATATCGAAGCCCATAGAGATTTTCTGCGATAGTGAAAGTGCAGTTGCCTTAGCAAAGGAACCAAGGGATCACGGGAGATCCAGACACATTGACAGAAAATACATTTCATCAGACATCGTATAGAAGAAGGACTCCTCGTGGCAAATAGGGTATCATCGGATAAGAACCCGATAGATCCCCTCACGAAGGGACTGGGTAGGGTTAAGCATCTCTAGCATGCTTGGAGCAGAGGGCTGAAGGATGATATTAGTCTTAGTAGTTAGATAATTTTGAAATTCTTAAAATGTAATTGACATTTGATGATGAATAAAAGGTGTGTTTATTTATGAGTAAAGTGCTGCTATCCCTTGTCAATCGTTTACTATGATTTCATTTACATGTTTTGACTTCCAGAATATTTATGTTGTTTTACATATTATTCAACATATCCATAGTCAGTCATATGTTGGAAGTAGATATGAAGTAAGATTGTCATGAGTTGGTTGTAGAGGTCTAAAATGTTGGACATGGTCTCAACACTGATGAGTGCTCATAAGTTATGAGTATTGGATTCAACCCACGCTCGCTGGTATCACTTCAAGGAATTTATCTCAAGTGATTACGAGATGGTAATATCATATAAGTCTTCAAACCTAGAGATATGACTTGTTAACTATGAGTTAGTTATGCATTGATCGTGCGAAACCGCATTGGTAACTCGATGTTATAAAACGTGCATTTGTGTGTAATTTAACAAGTAGTAGAACAAGCATATGAGTTGAAGTTTATATGTTCCTTCTTGGATTAAAAGCTTATATATGGGCCCCTCGATGATTTTGTTTTGACCTATGTACCGGGCCCGGTCAGAACTAAGTTGATGTGTTCAATTAAGTTCTATGTCAAACAAATCGGAAATCGGGAAAAAAACTACTGGACAATAAGTAAGACCATGTTCCATGTATTTGTTCGGCTGACTAAATGAGAGAAATAACACTTGTGGTTATTAATATATTATAAGTTGTAACAGCCCGGAATCTCAAGTATTGTTAAAATTATATTTTAGGGGGTGTTTTAAGGGGGGACTCGGCGAGTTGGAGCCAGACTCGCCGAGTAGGATCGCAGACCTGGTCGCGGGTTCGCGACTGGACTCGACGAGTCAGATAGGGACTCGGTGAGTCGGCGCTGTTTAGCGAAAACCCTAGCCGTTTAGGTTTGGGACGTATAAAGGGGGCTTATAGGCCGTCATTGTTCGTTTTGGCCTTCTGAGAAGAACTCTAAATCGATTGTGTGCATCTAGATCAAGATTAAAGGCCATTGGTGATTTAGAAGGAGTTGTTGTGCAAAGAAGAGAAGGGCTTGGCTAAAGGAACAACAAGGGGGTCACATTCTGAGGATTGGGGACACAGAGAACACATTATCCAGGTAAGAATTCGTGTATACTCTGCTATGGTGATGTATTTTGAGGATTAGGGTTTATGGAACCCTTTTATGGATAGATTGAATGTTACCCAAGTCCCCCAAATGATTGTAACCTTGTGTTGGGACCCTTGGAGATCCAGAATGTCCCATGTCTGTGCATTTCGGGAATTGGTGAAGGTTTTGGATTGAAATCCTTATGCCTTAGGTCAACATGTAAATTATAAGTCTTGGGGTGTATCATGAGCACCTAAATGAAGACCTTATGTAATGGACCAGTCGAGGAAGGCCAGACCTATGAATGGTCGGAGCAATTATGACCTTAGGAAGCAGTTTGCGCGGCTGCATGGCATGGACTTGCCGAGTCAGATGAGCAGACTCGGCGAGTAGCTTGAAGAATAACTGGGACTCGTCGAGTTGTTCATAGGACTCGGCGAGTGGAGTTGGGGTGGCCCCGCGATTCTTCCAGGAATAACTCATCGGGTCAAGGAGGATACTCGACGAGTAGAAGGGAAAACTTAGAGGATTGGAGGACGACTAGACTCGCCGAGTCGCAAGAGTACTCGCCGAGTCCGGTCGAGCTGACCGTAGACTGTTGACCAGAGTTGACCTATGTGTAATTCCTTAGGGTCAGTTGTCTTGAAAGATAAAGGTGTTAATAAGCGATGCACGATATTATCCAGGGAGTCTGTAGCTCGGCGGATCGAGTACGAGGGATTTCAGGAGTTGCTAACTTTCAATATCCATGAGGTGAGTCTTCTCACTATACTGTACCCGGAAGGGTTTGACTGTGTGACCGGAAGGTCGGACATGATATGTGTTATACGTGCTATAAATGGTAAGATAATTGCTATGCGTGCTATGTATGTTTATATGGGCCGGAAGGCAATATGTTATGTGATCGGAAGTCGAATATGATATATGATATATGTGCTATACGTGGTAAGTTAAATGTATTATGTGCTGTGTATGTGTATGGGCCGGAAGGCAATATGTTATGGGCCGGAAGGCAATATGTTATGGGCCGGAAGGCAATATGTTACGGGCCGGAAGGCAAATATGTTATGGGCCGGAAGGCGATTATGTTATGGGCCGGAAGGCGTTGTGCTGTGGACCGGAAGGTCAGGGCCTGGAAAGGCGTATATGTGTAAGTGGTATACTGGGGAACTCACTAAGCTTCGTGCTTACAGTGTTTTGTGTTATGTTGTTTTCAGGTTCTTTCAGTAACACGGGACGACACTGGCTCGATTGTACACACCAGAGAAGGAGTTATATGTTGGGGGATCCTGGTTTTCTATTCAAGTGAAAATGAAACTATGTCTTGTAATTCAATTATGTATGAGATTTTAAACAAGTGTTTTAATATTAAAATGATTATTTTAAACAAAAATTTTGCCTTGAAATTTTACGGTGTTACAAATTGGTATCAGAGCCATGGTTTGAGGGATTCGGATGCGCCTTCGGGTAAATCTGGACTCAAACTGAGGAAGTAAGAAAAAGTTTTCAAATAAATAGTTTTCTAAAAATGAATAAGAGTTCAAAGAGAAAGCAAGAAAGAGCAGTGTGTACAATCAGCCAGAGCCAAACGGTGATTTCCCAAAATACCCTTACTTTTGTGTTATGAAATATCTATGATGCACTTTATGAGATATTATTGCATGCTAGAGACAAGCTAGGTATTTCATATCTTAGGACTAGAGTGGCCTGATTTGTGATGCCTTAGCCTAGGGTTTGTTGTTATATGTGCGTTATGCTTTTGAGTATGTGATGAGTGAGAGTATCCAGTTAGAACGCACGAGGGGTAGAGTTACAGAGTTCAGGGGTATTTCCGAGGATGAGCCGAGAAGGTGGAGTTATCGCAGATAAGGAGTCCTATGTATTCTTCGATGCTCGAATGCTGCTTGCTTTGTGCTTTGTGGAACTCTCGATGATGGGAGTCAGCTACTAAGTGAGTATGACGATATTCAGGAGGTAGATGGCTGACATCATTAGGAGCTCTTCAGCAGCTGATAGCAAAGAAGTGGGAGGACGACGGAAGAGACTAGGGAGTAAACCTAGCCAGATGAGTGCGCTGGTAAAGTAGAAGGATTTCGCTGGAGAGCGGGCACGTGCGATGGGATTGGTGAAAGAGCAGGTCGAGCAGCTACTTAGGAGCTCTGGGATGGTCCGTGTGGAAAGTATGGGTAGATGTGGCAGGTAGTATGGGCCCGTACTACTGAAAGCAGAGGACCCATACTTGTTACAGGGAGCATTCTGAAGGTCCTAAGGAACGGATTGAGGAGTGATGATATGGTTCGAGTACCATACATCGGAACAGATTGAGGAGTGATGTTATGGTTCGAGTACCATACATCGGAGCAGATTGAGGAGTGATGTTATGGTTCGAGTACCATACATCGGAGCAGATTGAGAGGTGATGCTATGGTTCGAGTACCATACATCGGAGCAGATTGAGGAGTGATACTATGGTTCGGGTACCATACACTGGAGCAGATTGAGAAGGGATGTCATGGGATGAGTACCATGGTTCGTAGTGAATGATGCTGGTGATTATTTTATTATCCGGTCATGATCGATGAGGTAGAGATCGGATGCTATGGGTTTTAAGCCTGCAGACCATGATTGAGTATGAAGAGGCGTCCCTCGAGAGGAAAGGCGAGTGCCTATCAGAGTATTTTGGTGAGGAGTTAAAGGAAGGAGAAAATTTCAGTCTGAGTTGAGCAATCAGTCGATAGAGGAGAGGTCATCTTCTAGGTGGGTAGTGCTATTTTTGTTCGTGTGCAAGACACGGGAGGTCTGATGTTTTAGTTTTGGGTTTGGGGGGGTACACCCTACATGTCGTATCGGTGATGATTTTCCCCAGAGTAGCAGGTGGCAGGTGTGCCGCGAGGCAGTGACTTATCGGGAGTAGACAGTCAGTTGGGACTGAGGTAGTCGAGGACCACACCACACCTAATCGAGAATAGTAGGTTGTGTTATAGTGGTAGTAGTGGGGAGTTCAGTTGAGTTTTGCAGTGTAGGGAGTTTTCGTCTATGTTGGGAGTGGGTCCCTGTCCTTGGGAAAATTCCGGTGTTGGAACATTGGTTGATGGGTTGAGGTGAGAGGAACGATAATTTTGCGGTGCAGTCTATGAGACAGGGATGTTATTGAGCAGTTGAGATGCTTAGTGTTGGATTGGTATGAGATTTGGAACGATTAGAGGCAGTCGTGTTGAGAGGTTCTTGAGGAGTGCATCAGAGGTTCAGAGTATAGGGGGTTGATTGAGTTCCTTAAAAGGGAATTATCGGGCGTGGTGTAGCACCTTCCGGGGACAGGTGCGATTTCGCTGGTGGGAAAATAGTCGTGGGTTGGTTGTGTGCTAATTGGTAATGGTTTGAACCCTAAGTGGGGGAGAATCGGGTGCAGTATGTAAAGCAAAGATTTGTCAAGAGTAGTTATATGTGGAGTATAGAGATATGCTGTAAGAAATCATGAGACCAGAGATGTCGGTGATCGAGGAAAGGGGTCAGAGTGAGTTAATGCAGGAAGTACTTGAGGAGGACGAATGTATCCATGACAGGTGATTGGTGTTGTTGCAAGTAGATAGAGAATGACTGGGCGGCCAACTCCCGGGGTCAGTATGCGTATCCTTGTTTGGATCTTGAGCGTAGGGAAAAAGAGTTTCGGAGAATTATCAGCATATTTCGTAGCGTCAGCGTTTTCTCGTATTCCAATCGAGAAATTATATGCACCGAAGATGTAATGGGGAAAAATGTAGATCTAATTATGGGGTTCAGAGGAGATGTATTATTGTGTCTATATGATGCTTGGGGCAAGAGATCAGTGGTTGTGGCAGGATCTTGTGATGTTTTGTTGGGGGTATTCTGAGATATCCGGGTATGATATCTTTATTTCGGAGTTACTTGTGAATCCTGAATTGAATCGACGTGTGGCATATCAAGTATCTGTGAATCTAGTGGGAGCCCTTCGAGTATGGGTATCCAGGGAGATTATTTGAGAGAGTGGATTTTCGCAAAGATGGGCATTTGTTATGTTGATTGCCTCCAGAGTCTGTGATGGATATTCGAGCCGTAGTACTCCCTACTCAAAGGGTGTTGTGATGCTGCTTGGAGTTGCAGTACTCACTAGATGGCAAGAGAATTTCGACGTTGGAATGTTTTCGAGCAGTGCATGGTATGGAAGAGTTGGGTTTGAGTAGCCCTGGTATTGAGTCCTTGGAGCTTGGATGTTGAGTCGGGGGCGAGACGGGGGTCTCCGTCTCTGTCAGGAGATGCGGGGAGATACGCAGGGAATATGCGGAGCAGAAACCAGAGATTTGAGTTGAGACGATCCTTGGTTGGATTGTATTTTTCTCGCATGAGGAAAAGAGGATTTCGTGACTTGCGTGTCACTGGGCCGGGATAGTGGTCACGGGGAGGAAGTTAGTGGGACACTTGGATCATGATATGTGTGACGTGGGGGCTCAGCCGTGGAGCCAAAAGCTGACCTGGTACTCAGTCTCGAAGAGGGATAGGAGAAGTGAGCTAGAGTTTATCATGATGTTGTCTGAGGACACTTTAGAGAGAGGAAAACGATCCAGACGCTCGAAGACATGCTTCGGGCATGTGCATCAGATTTCGGAGGAAGCCGCGGTACGTATTTATCCTTGGTTGAGTTGTCCCATATCAACAGCCATCATTAGTGCATTGGTATGCAGCCCTTTGAGCTGTTGCGTAGGAGGTGATGTCGAACCCTCATTGCTGAGGAGAGGTAACGCATGGACCTGAGAGTCCTTGCGAGCAGATCCAGAGCATGTGCGATACATGGAGTAGTGGCAAGGTTGTCAAGCGGATTTCCCTAGGTAAGGGAAGAGGAAGGTATGTTGGGACTAGTGCAGCATGTGTATGCGAATACAAGAAGGGAACTCGTGAGAGTTGCTCTGAGAGTGCGAATGGGTCTCTCAGTCGTTCCGAAATGGATAAAGTGGGTTTTGGATCGGGGATCTGGTGATTCATGGTTTCCTAACCCTTATGGGTCGAGTGATCGTTGAGATTTGGAGCAGAATTGCATCGTGGGTAATTCTCGGTTACAGGGAGTAGTGGGCAGTACAGAGATCGTGCTTCAGTCGACAGAGCAGATTCAGCAGGTTAAACAGAGGTTATTGATCGCCTAGAGCTGACAGAAAAGTTATGCAGACAGACGCCGGTCCGAGCTTGAGTTTCAGGTCGGCGACTTCGTACTCCTGAAGGTCTCTTCTGGAAAAGGGGTGATTCGATCCAGGAAGAGGGGCAAGTTGGAGCCCCGGCATGTTGGGCCTTTTTGTGAAATTGTGAGGGTAGGACGGGTGGCCTACCGTTTGGAGTTGCCAGCGGAATTGAGATAGATCCACGATACGTTTCATGTGTCGCAGTTGAAGAAGTGTTTAGTCGATGAGTCAGCAGTGGTTCCACTAGAGAACATTTAGGTGGATGCAAGCCTGAGTTATGCTGAGAGACCAGTGGTCATCAGGAATCGGAAGATCAAGGTTCTGAGGAACAAGGAGGTACCTCTGATGTTGGTTCAGTGGCAACCTCGGAAGGGATCGGAAATGACTTGGGAGTCGTAACGTGAGATGCGGGAGCAGCATCCGGAACTATTTTCAGAGTAAGACTTCGAGGGCAAAGTCTGATTCTAGTGGGGGAGAATTGTAACAGCCCGGAATCTCAAGTATTGTTAAAATTATATTTTAGGGGGTGTTTTAAGGGGGGACTCGGCGAGTTGGAGCCAGACTCGCCGAGTAGGATCACAGACCTGGTCGCGGGTTCGCGACTGGACTCGATGAGTCAGATAGGGACTCGGCGAGTCGGCGCTGTTTAGCGAAAACCCTAGCCGTTTAGGTTTGGGACGTATAAAGGGGGCTTATAGGCCGTCATTGTTCGTTTTGGCCTTCTGAGAAGAACTCTAAATCGATTGTGTGCATCTAGATCAAGATTAAAGGCCATTGGTGATTTAGAAGGAGTTGTTGTGCAAAGAAGAGAAGGGCTTGGCTAAAGGAACAACAAGGGGGTCACATTCTGAGGATTGGGGACACAGAGAACACATTATCCAGGTAAGAATTCGTGTATACTCTGCTATGGTGATGTATTTTGAGGATTAGGGTTTATGGAACCCTTTTATGGATAGATTGAATGTTAACCAAGTCCCCCAAACGATTGTAACCTTGTGTTAGGACCCTTGGAGGTCCAGAATGTCCCATGTCTGTGCATTTCGGGAATTGGTGAAGGTTTTGGATTGAAATCCTTATGCCTTAGGTCAACATGTAAATTATACGTCTTGGGGTGTATCATGAGCACCTAAATGAAGACCTTATGTAATGGACCAGTCGAGGAAGGCCAGACCTATGAATGGTCGGAGCAGTTATGACCTTAGGAAGCAGTTTGCTCGGCTGCATGGCATGGACTCGCCGAGTCAGATGAGCAGACTCGGCGAGTAGCTTGAAGAATAACTGGGACTCATCGAGTTGTTCATCAGACTCGGCGAGTGGAGTCGGGGTGGCCCCGCGATTCTTCCAGGAGTAACTCGTCGGGTCAAGGAGGATACTCGACGAGTAGAAGGGAAAACTTAGAGGATTGGAGGACGACTAGACTCGCCGAGTCGCCAGAGTACTCGCCGAGTCCGGTCGAGCTGACCGTGGACTGTTAACCATAGTTGACCTGTGTGTAATTCCTTAGGGTCAGTTGTCTTGAAAGATAAAGGTGTTAATAAGCGATGCACGATATTATCCAGGGAGTTTGTAGCTCGGCGGATCGAGTACGAGGGATTTCAGGAGTTTCTAACTTTCAGTATCCATGAGGTGAGTCTTCTCACTATACTGTACCCGGAAGGGTTTGACTGTGTGACCGGAAGGTCGGACATGATATGTGTTATACGTGCTATAAATGGTAAGATAATTGATATGCGTGCTATGTATGTTTATATGGGCTGGAAGGCAATATGTTATGTGATCGGAAGTCGAATATGATATATGATATATGTGCTATACGTGGTAAGTTAAATGTATTATGTGCTGTGTATGTGTATGGGCTGGAAGGCAATATGTTATGGGCCGGAAGGCAATATGTTATGGGCCGGAAGGCAATATGTTACGGGCCGGAAGACAAATATGTTATGGGCCGGAAGGCGATTATGTTATGGGCCGGAAGGCGTTGTGCTGTGGACCGGAAGGTCAGGGCCTGGAAAGGCGTATATGTGTAAGTGGTATACTGGGGAACTCACTAAGCTTCATGCTTACAGTGTTTTGTGTTATGTTGTTTTCAGGTTCTTTCAGTAACACGGGACGGCACCGGCTCGATTGTACACACCAGAGAAGGAGTTATATGTTGGGGGATCCTGGTTTTCTATTCAAGTGAAAATGAAACTATGTCTTGTAATTCAATTATGTATGAAATTTTAAACAAGTGTTTTAATATTAAAATGATTATTTTAAACAAAAATTTTGCCTTGAAATTTTACGGTGTTACATAAGTTCTAATATATTAATAATATTATTTAATTAGTTTGATCATGAATTAATTTAGAATTAATTAAGATAACTAATTAAACATATGAGTTGATTATATAAATCATCCATATCTTGTATAGTGGGCTAAGAGGCAACATGGATAATCAAGTTGGGTTAAACCCATTGGATGCTCCATGGAGGCTCCATGGGAGTTACGAACCCATGGGTCATGGAAATGAAGAGTCATGAAACATTAGGGTTTACATGGTGTAACCCTAGATGTGTCAACACTATATAAAGTTCATGTTTCTCCCAAAATTGGCTATGCATACATACTTGAGGGCTAGAGCCGATTTTAGAGTGTTATACTTTCTCTCCAAGTTTACTCCATAGCATTCGGTGTTGTGTGAAGCATTTGAGGCATCACACTTGGGGTGCTAGGCTCACAAGGTTTCAAGGATCAAAATCAACAATAAGGTATGTAGTTCTATCTTTTATTCAAGTTAAAATTGTTCCCCATGTATGCTAGATAGGATCATAGCCTTGGAAATTAACTTTGCATAATAATTAGACAAACATAGATCTAAGGTTATTAGGGTTGCATATACACTTAGGAAGTGTTAGAATGCTCAAAACCCATCATAAACCTCGATAATTATTCAGCAAAACGTGAAAATTTATATGTTTAAATACATGAATAGAATACAACTAGAAATGACCATGGTTAATCAGGAGCTCGTCGTCTCACATGTAACAGAATCATGCCTCTAAAGAAATGAAAACAACCCTCTGGCAAAATGCCAATCCTTTAGGTAGATGCTATTTCTTTTCAAGATGCGGTCACAGCCACCGTGGTAGCGGTCATAACACACCTTAATTCAAACAACACAAATGTAAGTGGAACTGTTATCGATAATTCTGATCGCAGTGATGACCATGTTCAGCAACGAGTGCTTGTCTGTAAAGACACTCCAAACCTCAAGCCTAATATCATGGAACGAAAGTTCAAGAGTGAGAAAGAGAGTAGTTCAACTCAAGGGCCTACCGAAGGGCAGCATGCTATTGCAGTCATACCCCCTTTAGGCCTACTATCCCTACACTTGCAACATCGTATTTAGGAAACCTCCCACACTGCAGCATGAAGGAACACACAGCCCACTTATGTAGGACTCCGATTGAGCACATCACTTCAACCACCAATGATGGAATTAGTCCAGTATGCCATTTATGTGGTGAAATAGGACATCTCAAGAAGGGCTATCCAACAGAAAGGAACGACGGGAAAGCAGGATGAGTTTAACAACGGAACATGATTAAGAAACAAGGAACCCTACTAGAATTTTGGTATGCTTCCAAACCTCAGATAATTAAACAACTAATTTTTACAAAATGTTTCACATTAAATCCTAATTATCATTACTCTCTCGTTCGAACAAAATCACAGCAATCATATAAAACGAACAATCCTAGTAGGTAAGCTATGATGTCTTAGTGTATACATTAGGGTCACTTATAATTAAGATTTGTAGACTTAGAGCGTATAATTCCGCCTCATTTCTTGTTCCTTGTTTGGTTGTGGATTTAGGGCAGAGTCACTCAGTCGAATTTCTTTCCAATCTTAATTATACATGACTTGTATAAACCAAGCGATTATAGAAAGACCCGATAGGGATTATTTTGAGAAAGTTCATTATTTCTCAATTTATTAGAACCCTCATATCAATAGTACTCGTTAATTATGGTACAAAATGTTTGCAGTAATAATTCCAAGGATAAGACCGAAAGCGCTAAAAACATATAGACATAGAATAGTTCATCGTCCTTATAGGCACTCTTTACAAATCGACTCAATATCTATCACAACGAGAAGTTCGGACGTCGTTAGGCGACATGGATTGACTTGGTCCTCACCATATCTGTTTCCTTCTGTGTAAAAAGAACTTTCACCTTAAACAACCATCAAATGAAATCTTTTCAATCTATAATGAAAAACCAAACCCTGACCCTTATATAATCTCTCGCTTCAAAACTCAGAAGCACCCATGCGAGGGGTACAACGCCTTTCTAGTCTACCCGGTAAACAATAGACTTGAAGCGAAAAACACCAAGGGTGTTCCAGAAGCCCGTAACCACCCGAATCCATTTGGTCAACCTATCGTTGCTAAGTATATACGCAAGGGTGGGATATAATGTAGATTCAACAAGATTTAGGATGTGTGATTCCGCCCTATCTCCTTTTTTTGTCTAGTTATGGACTTGGGGTAGAGCCACCCATCCGAAGTTCTTTTCAATCTTGATTATATACAACTTGTATACATAAGGTGATGGTGGATGAGCCAAGTATAAGTGTAACCATGAACTATTAAGCAAAAGCTTTCAACATATATTTGATCAGAAGGTGCTCAACATGAGACAACAATGGTGGGTCGAGCTACTAAATGACAACGAATGCAACATTTGTTATCATCCTAGTAAATCCAATGTAGTAGCTGACGCCCTTAGTCGGAAAGAGTACTCAGGTCGTTGAGTCAAATCATTAACTATGACAATCCATTCACATTTGTCCTCACAAATTTTAAAGGCTCAACAGGAAGCCTTGAAACATGAAAATGCGACAGGTGAAACCCTAAGAAGGATGAAAAAGAACTTAGAAGTCAAGGGTAACAGAGTCTTATACCACATGGATCAGATCTAGACACTGAAGTTCAGTGGCTTCAGAGACGTTGTCGTGAATGAAGCACACAATACTCGATACTCCGTTCATCTAGGTTCAGACAAGAGGTATCTGGATCTCAAAAAGTATTATATTAGTGGCCTAGCATGAAAGCAGATATTACTACCTTGTAAGCAAGTGTCTGACTTGCGCCAAAGTTGAAGTTGAATATCAAAATCCCTCAGGTTTACTGCAATAACCAAATATACCTGAGTGTAAGTAGGAGTGGATTACAATGGGCATCATAACCAAGTTACCCAAGACAAAGGGTGGAACTGATACCATTTGGGTGATCGTCGACAGATTAACCAAATCCGTGCACTTCCTGCAAATTAAAGAATCGACAAGATGGGGAAGCTAACTAGAACGTATGTCAAAGAGTTAGTAACAATGCACGGTGTTCCAGTATCTATTATCTTCGATCGAGATAATAGAATCAACTCACAATTCTGGCAATCACTTTAGAAATCTCTGGGAACTAGGCTAGACATGAGTATAAGCCTACCACTGAAAAACTGAGGGGCAGAGTGAGAGAACGATTCAAACATTGGAAGACATGCTAAGATCATGTGTGATCAACTGTGGTAAAGCATGGGATACACATTTTCCACTGGTCGAGTTTTCGTACAACAAGAGTTACCATAATAGCAATAAAGTTGCTCCAGCCGAAGCCCTCTATGGTCGCAAGTGCAGATCACCTTTACACTGGACTAAAGTAGGTGACACCCAACTAGCTAGAGGTCAAGTTCCAAACAACACCCTCACTAGTTCGGAAATCATTAGAGAATCTACCGAGAAGAGAGTATGAATCCGGGAAGAACTTAAAGCTTCCAGAGTCATACAGAAAAGCTACGTAGACAATAGGAGAAAACCCTTGGAATTCCAGATTGGTGACCGCGTCATGTTGAAGGTCTCACACTAGAAGGGCATGATACTCTTTGGAAAGCATAGAAAACTAAATCCAAGGTACATAGGACCATTAAATATTCTTGTTAGAATTTATGCAGTAGCTTGCAGACTCCGACTACCTCATGAACTTAGTAGCATATACCCTACCTTCCATGTCTTTAACCTGAGAAAGTGCTTATCCGACGAAACTCTTGTTATCCTACTCGATGAAATCGAGATTAGCGAGAGCCTCAACTTTGTGGAAGAACCCATAGAAATCCTAGCCAGGGAATCAGTAGGACTAATAAAAGCCATATCCCGATAGTGGAGGTCCTCTTGAATGCAAAGCAAGGACCCGAATTCACTTGGGAGTGGGACGATCATCTGAAACATAAGTATCAACATCTTCTACCCTTAGTCAATGTGTATACCTTAGATTTAATTTTGGGATGGAATTCCCTCTAACGGGGGGATGATGTGACAACCCAAAATTTCTATTCTTAAAACATCAAATTGGTAAATTAAAGTTAAACATATCAACTAAAGGTCAAATTTATTTCTTTAATTATCTTAATATAGTTAGAGTAATGAGTTATAAGTGTATCAACCTTGTTTTCAAAAGGTGTAGTGTGTTTAAGAAGGGAAACCTTCGGAACTGAGAACCATGCCCAAACCACAAAACCTCGCTTGGACTGCAAACGATATTCACAGTCGCAAACCCTTGAAGCAGCAAACGAGGTTCACAACCACAAACCCTCGTAGCAACAAACAAGGTTCACAACCGCAAACCAATTCAGGTCGTGATCTCCCTTTAGTCCGTGAACCCTACCATATATATATATATATATATATATATATATATATATATATATATATATATATGTATATATATATATGTATATATATATGTGTGTGTGTGTATTTGATAGATTTCATCCTCACTTCTACACCTCTGGCCGAAATCTCAAGCCTTTTCTCTATAGAGCTTCAGCCGAAAACCCTCATACCCTCTCAAATATCATCCTTCTTCCTTTGATCGTGCT
Organism: Lactuca saligna; assembly: GCF_052625555.1. Lineage (NCBI taxonomy): Eukaryota > Viridiplantae > Streptophyta > Magnoliopsida > Asterales > Asteraceae > Lactuca > Lactuca saligna. The sequence continues at coordinate 201,054,537 of NC_136419.1, read as the reverse complement.
TAGGATCTTCAAGTATTCTTCATTCATCAAGATTCTTTGGCCGTAAACTCAAAAACACCAAATTTTTCTTGTCCCGAAAACCCCCACGTTGCCCGTGAATACCTTCCAGCCTTCCATCTTTTATTCTAACACTTCATTTGTAACTAATTCTTACATTCTAGGTTGTTTCATTAATACCTTAGTGGTTATATTCACTAATTCAATACCAATATATCATATAAATTGCTATCTAGGACTTGGTTTTGTGCAGGGAGCTATCTTGTGGAAAAACACCCTATATCAAATCTTCAATTGAATCACTCACATAAGGTGAGTTCATACCCTTACAAACTATCTTTTAAATGTTTTTAAATGCTTTCTAGGGGGGAGAATACAAGTTGAGTACAATTTAACTGTGTTAATATTTATATGTGATAAAACCAAACAAAGTGTTTTCTTATTGTTATAAATATTTTGTTTACAATAAAAGATTACTAAATGTTTCCAAAATGACGCTAAGTCACGTAAACTCTTTTAAATAATGTTAAACTATTTTTAAATGTTTTATAAATTCTTTCAACTTATATTTGTCAACATCATATTCATATATGTATATGTATATAAATAAGATTTAAAGGACTTATGACTAATAATTCAGTTTATTTCCTTTTCCTTGTTTGGATGTGCGCTTAAGGTGGAGTTATTTGTCCGAAGGTCGTTTCCATTTTAATTATATATATATATATATATATATAAGGTTACTTAAATCAGTATTATTACCTTTATATCATGTCGAGCAAAGGAGTACATTCATGAATGATCATGCTAAACAGATAATACATTTAAGTTATAATAGGTATAATTTATGAACAAACCATAAATCTATTTTTACTAAATAAGTATTCAAGGTTAAACTACTTTGCTAAGATAAAGGGATAATTCAATCTTTACTTAAACAAGTTAAACTAAATGTGAGATACTTTTTCGCGACATAGCAATACACTTGCTAGGTCGCGTTTTGTAACCAGTTAAGCTAAATGTGAGATATTACAACCAAATGACCAATCTCAATCAAAATCCCAAAATACCCTTAATTTAAGTTGGTCAAAGTCAAAGTCAAATTGCTCAAATCAAATTAGTCAATTTAGTCAACCCAGTCGAATCAACTTAGAGTGAGTATGTGAGGCGTACTCCCTAGGTATGTTGGGCATACTTAGATGCTGAGCACCATCAGAGTGGTTGACCTCGTACGTTGGGCGTACTCCCAGAAGTTCCAAAACACAATAATTTCTTAATGTCATAAGCACTCGTATCTATTTTTCATATCTATGTCTAAAATATCCTCAAGAGTCATAAATTTTACAACTTTATGACATTGCATGTCCATTAAGTGCTTAACTCAACTTCTTAATCCATTAATACCTTCTAAATGATGCATGGAGAAAAACCAACCATTTGTAACCCATTTTTATGACTCAGGACCCTTCCAAGGGTCTGAAAGGATAACTTAATGGGTCAAGAGCATACTATGTTCATGAATCATCATTTTGGGACCAAAAAGTTACTTAAAAGAGCAAAAAGCTTGATCTACAAGATGGAGTTGAAAAGATGCAAGCTTTATACCTTCAATATGTGGCAAACCAAGAAGAAATCCCAGATCTAAAGTGCCCTCAACTCCAAGATCTCCTCACCACCTTCTTCTCTCTTCAAAACCACTCCAAAACTCTCTCAAAGTCTCAAAATTTGCTCTCTCTTGCTCTAGGATTGCTTGAGGGTCAATATCATAGATGGAGGCTAGGTAAAAAGACGATATAAGTCCATATGGTTGCTAAAATATGAGCCAAAGCCCTAAAATTACGGTTTACATGCATTCTACGTATTCCTTGCGTACGAAGTGTACGCTTAGAGTACTATGGCGCACCTTACTACGCTCAGGATACACACACGTATGCGGGACGTACTAATCCTAGCCCAACTTTCACCAAAATGCCACATTGGGCCCTTCCCCACTCTTTCTTAACTTAGGGACAAAAAATGCAACATAATAAAATTATATAGTCCAAAATTAGAAGTACCTTAAAATCAGGATGTTAGAATTCTCCCCCACTTGATCTTGACTTTGTCCTCGAAGTCAACTATGGTGAATAACTTAGGATAATGCTCCCACATCTCAGACTTCAACTCCTAGATCCACTCAGAGCCTCTCCGTTGCCGCCAATGAACTTTACCAAAGGTATCTCTTTGTTTCTTTAGACCTTCATCTTTATTTCAAGAATAGTTACGGGCATATCGACATAGTTCAGGTGCTTATCGACCTGGATATCATCCAACAGAACCACTACCTCGCTATGTAACACACACTTCCACAACTTGTAGATCTAACTAAGCAGGCTTGGCAAATCCAACCTGTAAGCTACCTTGCCAACCCTAGCAACACCCAAAAAGGTCCAATAAACCGGGGACCCAATTTCCCCCTCTTACTAAAGTGTATCACACCCTTCTAGGGTGAGACCTTCTGGAGCACCATATCACCGAACTGAAACTCCAACTCTGATCGGTATCAGTCGGCATATCCCTTCTACTGACTCTGTGTGGTCTGCAGTCTCTTCCTAGTCCGTTGGATAAGATCCATGGTTTGAGGGACTACTTCATTCCTTCACATGATCCTATAACCAACCTTTCCCCAACAAATCGGGGTACGATCTCTTCGAGCATACAAGAGCTCAAATGGTGGAGCACCAATGTTGGAGTGATAGCTATTGTTGTAGGAGAACTTCGAAAGACATAGGTAGGAATCTTAACTCCAAAAAAATCAATAACATAGGCCTGTAACATATCCTCAAGGGTCTATATAGTCTGCTCAATTTGGTCGTCGGTCTACGAATCATATGTAGTGTTGAAATGTAACCTGATGCTCAATTCCTCATGGAACTTTTGTTAGAAACGGAATTGAACCTAACATCTCAGTTGAGAACAATAGATACCAAAACTCCTTGATGAGAAATAATCTCCCAAACATACACATCGGCCAACGTTTCAGCCGGAGAGCTCTCCCGGATGGCCAAAAAGTGGGCACTCTTGGTCAATCGATCCACGATGTCTGATATAGAATCAAAACCCTTTGCTGTCTTCGACAACTTGGTGATAAAATCCATGGTCATCTGTTCCCATTTCCACATGGGAACCTCCAGAGGTTGCATCTTTCCATGTAGTCTCTAATGCTTGACATTGACCATCCTGTTGGTCAAGCACCTCTCGACATACTGGGCTATCTCCCTTTTCATACATGACCACCAGTAGCATAATCTCGAATCCCGATACATCTTGGTGGCTCCCGGGTGTATAGAAAAATGAGAATTAGGAGCCTCCTCTAACACTGTCTATCTGATCCCACCTAAAACTGGAACCTGAACTCGACCACACCAGGTCAATAACCCTCGACTACACATGAAAAATCGGTCAATCTCACCCATGATCCTTTCCTATTTCTAGTTCTTTTTCAGAACTCCCTCTGCCTAATTCTCTCTGACAAATTCCAAAAGTGGAGAATCAACAAATATCTTCATACATATATCCCAGACTGAAGATCTAGCTGACTTGCAGCTCAAAGCATTCGCTACCACATTCGATTTACCCGGATGGTAAAGGATCTTGCAGTCATAATCCTTGACCATGTCCAGCCACTTGCGATGCGTCATGTTCAGGTTCAGATGATCAATAAGATATCTCAAACTCTTGTGATATGTGTTAACCATACAATAGATCCCATAAGGATAATGTGTCTAAATATTGAGGGCAAACAACACTACCCCCAACTCCAGGTCATGTGTGGGATATCACATCTCATGCGGCTTCAGCTTCCGTGAAGCATAAGTGATCACTCATCTACTCTTCATAAGGAACGCCGCCAAACTGGTGATGGATGCATCATAAAATATGATAAAATCCTTGACTCCCTTTGGGAGGGTCAATACCGAGGCCTCACATAATCTCTGCCAAATAGTCTCAAACGCTGACTGCTACTCAAGGCCTCATCAGGAATCCACTTCCTTCCTCATCAGACGAGGGATGGGTCCCACAATCTTGGAGAAGTCCCGAAAAAATCTCCGATAGTACCCTGCCAAACCTAAAAAAATCCTAATCTCTGTGGGAGATTTCAAAACCTCTCACTGCATTACAACCTCGATCTTGGCGGGATCAACCAAAATCTCATCCTAGTTAACAAGATGCCAAAGGAACTAGACCTCTCGTAACCAAAACTCACACTTTGGGAACTTGACATAAAGGTTTTCCTACCTCAAAACCCCCAGAAGCTCGCAAAGGTGCTCCTCATGCTACTCTTTGGTGTTGGAATACACTAAGATATCATCAATTAACACAATGACATGTCGGTCGAGCATCGGCCTGCATACCTGATTCATCAAGTCCATAAACACAACAAGCACATTGATGAGCCTAAATGGCATCAACACTAACTCATACATGTCTTCCTTTCACCCTCACCTGATGATACCTAGACCTCAGATCTATCTTAGAGAACCAAGATGCACCTTGAAACTAATCAAAGAGGTCATCAATCTGCGGAAGGGAATAATGGTTCTTCATATTTAACTTGTTCAACTCCTGGTAATCAATCCACATCCAGTGTGAATGATCCCTCTTCTTGACAAACAGTATTTATGCTCCCCACGGAGAACTGCTTGGTCTGATGAAGTGCTTGCCTAGCAGCTCCTAATGGTGAGATGACAAATCCTGCATCTCAGGTGTTGCAAAGTGGTACGACACCTTGGCAATCGAAGCCACACCTAGCACAAGATCAATCCTTAACTCAACCTGACTCTCAAGAGGCACACAAGGTATCTCCTTCGGGAAAACATCAACAAACTCACTGGCAACTGGTACCTCTGAAACTGAAGTCCCCTCCCTAACCCGAGCATCAACCAGATAAGCCAGATAACCTGCACACCCATGTTGAATATATTTTCGAGCCCTGGTTGCCGAACAAAACCTTAAACCAACTCAGGTTCCCACTCCATACATAACCAAGTCTCACCTACTTGGGGTTCGAACTACCACTCGACGGTCCTCAAAATCAATCATGGCACCAAACATGCTCATCCAATCCATGTCCATTATCACGCATACATCCCCCATGGGGATAGGGATCAAATCAATCAGTTAAGGCACCCCAAAGATCTCCAATACACAACCCTGATACACTATGGATGTAGAAACCCCATGTTCATTGGCAATAGAAACTCGCAAAGGACACTCTAACTTCCCAATAGGAATAAACAACTCTCTACTGAAAGATCAAGATATAAAGGAACAACTCACGCCTTAGTCAAATAACACTGAGCAGGCAAAGATTTGACTAAGAACATACCAAATAAGAACATATACATGAACATAACATAGAACATAATCCATAGAATAATAGAAACATACCAGTCACAACGTCTGGTGTCGCCTTGTCCTCATATGCCATGAGCTGAAAGTGTGAACTCGAGCCCTTGGGGGCTTCGCCTTGCCGTGGCTGCCATCCGTAAACCTTAGAGTAGCCGGTGCTGGAGCCTGCACCGGCCTAGCAGCAAGCAAGGGACACATGGCCTTCACATGGACAACATGATTGCAGTGGTAGCAAATCCTAGTGCTCAGTACTCAGGCCTGCTGATGGAAATCCCTCGTCATGTGGCTCCGCCTACCATAATTGTGGCATCCAGAAGAATATCGGAAAGCACCATCATGAACCTTGTTGAACTTTCCATAAGTGCGACCCCTCCGACCGCAAGATCCAACATCATCAGCCTTGAACCGCTTCGGTATAGTATGAGAATGTGTCAGAGCCTGCCTCTACTCCTTCGTCTGGAGATCCATCACGATCTCCCGCCGCCTAGTGGCCTCTTGCAACTAAATCAATGAACCATAGTGTTGTGTGGATATAAACTGCCTGATGTTCATCTTGAGAATGCACATGTAACGGGTCATTTGAGCTTTCTCAAAAGCAGCAAACTCAGGACAAAACATGGCCCACTCTATAAACATATTTGTGATCTATGCCACCGACTTAGTCCCCTGTCTCAAATCCAAGTAATTTTGGGCCAACCTCTCACACTCCACCAGCAGAACATAACTGGAATGGAACATCTCCGTGAGCTTCTCCTAAGTCACTGCAGTCCTCTACTCAGGAGAATACAAGCTAGTAACAAGTCTCCACCAATCCTTCGCTCCAGAGCGAAGAATATTTAGAGGGCACTTGACCTTCTGGCAGCTGGGCAAGTGCAAGTGCAGAAACATTCCTCGATGTCATACAACCGCCTAATAGCTATGATCGGATATGAAACTCCATGAAATGCCAGGGGTTTCATATTTTCGTTGTCCCGATACTGAAAGGCTCTCCTAGTACCAATCCCGGCAGCAACAATGGTTGTAGTCGCTGCAACAACAACAACCTCAAAAAGTGTAGTGTATCTATCATCAAAGTACTCCATCATAGCGGTCTTAATAGACCCAAACATCTCTAGTAACGAATCCTAAAAGAAGGAAATAACCTCCTTCTACATGATCTCCCTAACCCGCTCCTCAGTCAAAGTTTGCCTATCCTGACCGCCAGCTCCGGTCCTGATTGGGATCCTTCCTCAAATCATCTAGTCATCACCATAATGAAAATAAACCAGGGAGATATCAGATAAATGCATATCATACCAGGAAACCAACTCCCAACAAATCCCTAGGGGTTGTGACTTCCCTGCTACATGTACGGGTCCTGTGCTTCCAGTAGTACGAGCCCATACTACATTTCATTACTACCCGTATTTGTTTTATAGGATTACCACAACAACCCTAACAATACATAATAGCATATGGATACACTCAATCCTCACTTCCTAGAAAAAGGATAAACATTACAAAACTGGCCGACTGACCCCACACAACTCATCCATGAAACTTCCACCAACCTTATAGCACTCATGTATGCTAATCATACATAACACTGGATCCTATAGACAGTCAAATACTTGATTCTACCCTAATCCCTTCATCAAAAAAGAACATGAATTGAGGCCATACAGAACATTATCAGGCTATAAAATCTTAGTTATGTACAAATTTGATGCATACACTATGCAACAACAATAATGATGTCAATTTCATATAAGAAATGAACCTAGGCAACCAAGCATCATAAAATTAGGAAATTCTATCATGTAATTCCTGAAGATCCCTGGCCTATCACTAGCACGTTGTTCTAACATATCATAATATCAAATAACAATGTGGTAATTTGGGGCCTACTTATTGGGTCCGGCTGATCGTACACATTCCATCCTCTTTGATTATTTTGAAAACAATTTGAAAATCCTTTTGAAAGCCTTTTTTATTAGTTTCATATTGGATTCACATGAGTATTCCTCCAATTCTTTCAAACCAAGGCTCTGATACCAACTTGTAACACCCATAAAAATCACAAGAAATTTAAACTTTTAAAATCAACCCGATTCATAAATTATTTACAGATCATAGTTTCCAAAATATTTTCCTAACATAAGAGTCTCCCAAAATCATAAGTCATAAACAAGAGGATGTGTACGGTCATGCCTTCGTCTTCATACGGTCATCTGAAATACCTAAAACACATCCAATGCTTAGTGAGTTCCCCTAAAGTATCAACACATAAACATATCATATACACAATACCATCATGTAATGGGTCCACAGCTAAAAAACTGGATTACCCCTGAACCCACATCATAAGTTTAGCTTGCCCTCAAGCTCACAACTTATGTATGGCTTGCTCCTTCATCAAATCAGTCATCAGACTGAAGTACCATCTGTTGGATAAGGTGTCTAAGTCCATAACTTATTTGGTATATACTTGACCCGACTGGCATGGTCCATTTGGGTTGCATCTCATCCAAACTATTATGGATAATTTTATGAGAGTTATACACATATGTTTATTAATATATTATGAGTTATAATATATTAATATGAAGTTACGTTATTTAATTAGTTTTAGTCTTAAATTAATTATGAATTAATTTAGAGATTAAAAGGAATACTAATTAAATTATGGGCTATTTGTTTTATATAGTGTGGGCTAATACTCATTTGTTAATGGGCTAGGCTTATGTGGAAGTCCATGGATGATCCATGGAGCTTTTAACCCATGGATCCTTGGAAAAGGAAAAGACATGGATTATTAGGGTTTCACCCTAACCATGCACACTATATAAGCATGCTTATGGAGCATGAAATGGAGCCTAAGAGAAAACTAGTGAACTAGTGTGTGTGCATGTGTGTGGCCGATTTTATACAAGGTGTATACTCTCTCAAAGTTTTCCAGGAGTTTGTGGTGTTTGTGATTCCATTTGAGGCATTTACACTATTGGTGCTTGTCCCTCAAACTCCTTAGAACCAAACTCACCAAAAGGTATGTAATCTCTTCTAACTCTTTTATGTTGAAATGTTCCCCATGCCATGTTAGATAGGTTATAAACCTTGGAAAATTATTATTTTGCATGTATTTAGACAAACATAGATCCTAGGTTTATTAGGGTTGCATGCACACTTAGGAAGTGTTAGATTGCTCAAAACCCAACAGTGGTATCAGAGCCTAGGCTTGCTTGTTTGATACTTGATGCAAAATAGTGAAAAAAAGTCGAAATCGTTGCTGTCATCATGGTGGACTCGCCGAGTCCATTGGGGGGACTCGACGAGTCCAAGGCAAACTTCAACCTACTCGGCGAGTAAGTTCATGCACTCGACGAGTAGGATCGAAAGAGTGCAGATTCTCGACTTTTGCTGCTGGAAAAGGACTAGAAACATTACCCTAAACTGTTTTGGTGTTATAAAACTTATTTTAATTGGTGTAATGGTTGTTCTAATCCATTTGCAATAGCATATATCAAAATTCCATGATTTTATGTGTTCATATAATTCTTGAATTTTTGATGATCATGTTCATGTTCTTATGAATTTAGAAAATGATAGGAATTATTTGCTGAATTGTTTAGGATTAATTCTTTATCATTTATGTGTTTTATTGGAGTCCATAATTTGTCCTCAAGTTATGGATTACCAAAGGTCACTTTCATTTAACACACACTTAAAACACATAAGTTACATGAAAATGAAGAGTCTTCATTTTTATGAACCTTTAATTCATAAGTTATGAAATGAAGAGTTTTGCAAAGTTACAAAACTTGCCCTCAAGTTTTGGAATTTGTAAAGTTTCATACACTTTAATAAACTTTAATTCCAAACCTTAGAGTTTTAATAGTTAAAATTCAACCCTTATACTATTTATAACATTAATGGTTAATTATTATATATATATGTATAAGAATAAGTCGTTTTACCGTTAGTAGGCCTCATTCACGAAGCCGGTCTATAAGGTGGGTATAAGGTTGTTGCCTATAAAATGGCGACTTAATGGGTGTATACTCTCACCCACCGCTTGCTTGATCGGTGGAGGGTCGTTAGCCGAACGGGTAGAACAATGACTTTAAATCCTCATTAAAAGTATAATGAATATTATAAAGTAACTAAACTCTTTTAATTCCCAATCTTAGTTATTTTAGGAAAATGTGAACATGGTGCTAGTCCATAGAATTCACACTTTGTACCTTACCAAGTCGTTGGTGGAGCGTGTGTGGTTAACCGACACACTAACTAGGACTAGTAAGGATCACGAAGGGTGACTTAATGTTTGTCATAGATCAATGGAGCGTGTGTGGTTAACCGGCACATTGATTAGGTGATAATATTAAGAGTACCAAGTGAATTAGCATGGTTATTCACACCTTGTTTTGTGATCCTTGGCATCCCAGTCACAAAACTTGAAGGGCACAATCGAGATTGAAACATGCCATTGAAAAGTTCAATGAATCTCAAAAGAATCTAGGAATTTCAAATCCAATTAAACCTAATAAATCATTTCGTTTTCATGGTGGAAATTGGTGAATCGTCATTCACCTACCTTTCAAATATATTATTACTTAGATTACGGCATCCCTCTTCTAAGTGTAATATATTGTGATTAGATCCTAGCCTTAATATTACATTTGGGTGTCTTATTAAGGATCCTAAATATCTAATCTAAACTTACTTTCTTCTTTCAGATGTCTTCCAACACTAATGCTTCAGGCTCTAACCCAACTGTTTCTTTCTCTCTCATGAATCTTTGTGGGAGGGTCATATTTGATGGTTCCAACTTCATGTATTGGATTAGGAACATCAGGATGGTTACTCGTTACGAGGACAAGGAATATGTCCTCGATAAGGAGTTAAAAGAACTTGATGAGTCTACTGCTACTCCTGAGGAGATCGCTGAATTCAGGACTCATGAGAGAGATGCTACTAAGGTGGCATGTATCATGATGGCCACGATGACAGCCGAGCTCCAAAAGTCGTATGAAGATTTCTACCCTTTTGAGATGCACCAAGACCTGATGGAAAGGTACCATCAGAGTGCTCGTCAGGAGCGGTATGAAATAATCTCCTCCATAATAACTACCCGCATGAAGGATGGTGAATCCGTCACGGGCCACATGCAAAAGATGCAAAGGTATGTGGACCGTTTGCTGAAGCTGAATGTTAACATCCCCGAGGAGTTGGCAATTGAAATCATTTTGCACTCCTTGCATTCTTGTTATGATCATTTTCGAATGACATATCACATGAACAAGGAGGAAGTTACCCTCAGCAAGCTTCAAGGACTCTTGAAGACCGCTGAAACCGGTCTTAAGGGTAAAGCGGTTGTTACCGCTACTACTCCTACTCCAACTTCTACCCCTGTTTTAGCTATTGGGCAAGGCAAAAGGAAAAAGAGGAAGCACCCTTCGAAGGGTACCAAGGGAAAGTCTCTTGAAGGCTCCTCATCAAAGACTAAGAACGGTTCTGTCACTCCTTCTGCCATTCCCAAGGATGCTGAATGCTTTTATTGCCATGACAAGGCACACTGGAAGTGAAACTGCCCTAAGTACTTGCAGGATCTAAAGGATGGGAAAGTGAAACCCACCTATGCACGTATTTACACTATATTGTCTAATTACTCAACACATTCTAACTCTTGGGTACTTGATACAGGATGTGGTATTCACATATGTTCTGATTTGCAGGGCCTAAGAAGAAGTGAGGATGTGGAGCAAGGGAAGATAAACTTAATCATGGGGAATAGGAAGGCTTCACCTGTTTCCAAGATTGGAGTTTATACTTTGTTGCTTAATAATGGGTTAAAATTAGATTTGAATAAATGTGTGTACTCGTCTGAAATGGCGAGGAATATTATTTCTTTTCATGCTTTGTACAAACAAGGTTTTACCTTTTCGTTTGATAATGAATGTGGTGGTATTAATGCTTTCTATAATAATGTGTTTTATTTTAAAGCATTACCTTGTGATGGTGTGTATGAAACTGTGTCGATTGTAGACAACTTAGGAAATAATGTGTTGTATATTGATTCTTCTACTAGCCTAGATAAAGCATCATTGTGACATTGTCATCTTGGACATGTAAACAAGAAACGCATAGGCCAACTCCAAAAGAGTGGAGTCTTGGAATCATTTGACCTTAAAATAGATGATAGTAGTGAATCTTGTCTACTTGGAAAAATGACAAAATCACCCTTCACTGGAACTTGTGAGAGGGGTGAAGGTTTGTTGGACCTAATACATACTGATGTATGTGGGCCATTCAAAACCGCCACAAGGGATGCTAATCGGTATTATGTGACTTTTATGGATGATTTTAGTAGATATGGGTATGTCTACTTAATCAAACATAAGTCTGAAACCTTTGAAAGGTTTAAGGAATTCAAACAGGAAGTAGAAAATCAATTGGGCAGGAACATTAAGATGCTTCGATCCGATCGAGGTGGTGAGTATCTTAGTACCGAGTTCCTTGACTACCTTAAGGAGTGTGAGATTGTCTCACAATTGACTCCTCCCAGGACACCACATCTGAATGGTGTAGCTGAGAGGCATAATCGAACCTTGTTGGACATGGTTCGCTCTATGATGAGTCGAGTTTCGTTACCAATCTCTTTTTGGGGGTATGCCTTAGAGACTGCCGCCCATATCCTTAATCTAGTCCCTACAAAGAAGGTTACCAAAACACCTCATGAGATGTGGACTGGGAAGGTTCCCAATTTGGACCACATCAAAATTTGGGGTTGCGAAGTCTTCGTGAGGCGCGAAACTCATGATAAGCTTGAACCCCGAAGTGAAAGGTGTATTTTCATCGGCTACCCACAGAAATCCTTCGGTTACCTCTTCTACAGACCCAGTGAGAATGTGGTCTTTATAGCACGAAGAGGGATCTTTCGCGAGAAAGAATTTATAAGCCAAGGAGACAGTGGGAGGCAGATTGATCTTGAAGAAATTCAAGAATCAATTGGTGAAGGAACCTCAGACACTAGCAATCAACCTGAGGAGGAAACTCCTTTTGATCCAGCTGACGAGTCTATACCTCCGAGGCGTTCCACACGGGTTAGGAACACACCTTCGTTTTATTATGGTTTTCATATTACTATGGAAGGTGATACGTTTATTAGTGATAGTACACTAGTAAATTTGGATGAACCTAGCAGTGTTAAGGAAGCCATGGCAGGCCCGGAGTCTGCTAAATGGAAGGAGGCTATGGACAGTGAGATACAGTCCATGTATGACAATCAAGTTTGGAACTTGGTTGACAATGTACCAGGGCGTAAAATAGTCGGGTGCAAATGGATCTTCAAAAAGAAAACAAACATGGAAGGAAAAGTGCATACTTATAAGGCTCGACTGGTTGCGAAGGGTTTTACTCAAACTTAAGGTGTTGATTATGATGAAACCTTTTTGCCGGTAGCAAAGATTAAGTCTATTAGTGTTATTTTAGCCATTGCAGCATTTCATGATTATGAAATATGGCAAATGGATGTCAAAACCGCTTTCCATAATGGAAAGTTGGCTAAGGATGTGTACATGAATCAGCCAAAGGGTTTTGTCAATGCAGAGTACCCTAATAGAGTATGCAAGCTTGAGAAATCCATTTATGGATTAAAACAAGCATCTCGTAGCTGGAATCTTTGTTTTGATGAGAAGGTAAAAGAGTTTGGCTTCTTGAGAAGCAAAGATGAGTCTTGCGTGTATGTCAGAGCTAGTGGGAGTATAGTTAGCTTCTTGGTACTGTATGTGGATGACATACTACTCATAGGAAATGACATCCCAACCTTGCAGGAGGTTAAGTCCTGGCTTGGGAAGTGCTTTGCTATGAAGGACCTAGGGGAGGCTACCTATATCCTAGGGATAAGGATATTAAGAAAAGGGAGTAGAAGACTAATTGGACTTAGTAAGAGTATCTACTTGGATAAGGTGTTGAAAAGGTTCAACATGGAGAATTCCAAGAAAGGAGATTTACCGATCCAAAGCAATACCAAACTGAGTAAGACCCAGAGTCCGAGTACAGAGGCAGAGATAGCTGAGATGAGCCAATTACCATATGCTTCCGCAGTTGGCTCGATCATGTATGCTATCACTTGTACCCGTCCTGATGTGGTATTTGCTTTGAGCATGGTCAGCAGGTATTAGGGGAACCCTGGCAAGGCTCATTGGACCGCGGTAAAGAACATTCTCAAGTACCTGCGGAGGACAAAGGATTGGATCCTTACCCTTGGTGGCAGTGATGACTTGAGAATATTAGGGTATAGTGATGCTAGTTTTCAGACTGATAGGGATAATTTCCGCTCTCAGTCGGGCTGGATCTTTACCTTAAATGGAGGGGCAATTTCTTGGAAGAGTTCCAAGCAGGAGACGGTGGCTGATTCGACTTGTGAATCAGAGTATATAGCAGCAAGTGAAGCAGCGAAGGAGGCGATATGGCTAAAGAACTTCATCGGAGACCTTGGAGTTGTACCAGCTATTAAGGAACCTATAGAGATTTTCTGTGACAACAATAGTGCGGTTACCTTAGCCAAGGAACCAAGAGATCATGGCAGATCCCGACACATTGACAAAAAATATCACTTCATAAGACACAAGATTGAAGAAGGACTCCTTGTGACAAGGAGGATATCTTCGGATGAGAATCCTGCAGATCCCCTTATGAAGGGACTGACGAAGGTTAAGCATTTTCAGCATGTGAGACGCATCGGGCTGAGGGACGATATTAGTTTTACAGATTAGATAGTTTTCCTGAAACTTGTAAAATGTAATCGACGTTTGATGATGAATAAAATTTGTGATTTATTTATGAGTAAAGTGTTACTATCATTGTCAATTATTTACTATTGTTTCAGTTTTGCATGTTTTGACTTCCAGAATAATTAATTTATTCAAACCTCCACAATCGATCATACGTCGGAAGTAGGTATGAATCAAGATTGTCATGAATTGGGTTTGTAGATGCCTTAAAGGTGTTTAGACATGGCAATGGTTGCTGCAACATTCATGAGTACTCATAAGTTATGAGTATTGGTATAAACCCACGCTCACTTGTATCACTTCATGGAATTTATCTCGAGTGATCGTGAGACGATAACATCATATAAATCTTTAAACCTAGAGATATGAGTTGTTACCTATGAGTTGGTTGTGCATTGCTTGCACGTAAACACATCAGTAACTTGATGTTATAAAACGTGCCTTTGTGTACAATTCAATAAGTAGTAGAACAAGCATATCAGTCGAAGTTTATCTATTCCTTCTAGAAATAGAAGCGATATCTGGGCCCCTCGATGATTTTGTGTTGACCCATGTACCAGGCCTGGTCAGAACTAAACCGATGTGTTCAGTGAAGTTCTTCGTCAAACAAATCGGAAAATCGAGAAACAACTGCTAGACAATAAGCAAGACATAGTTCCACGTGTTTGTCCGGCTGATATCATGAGAACAGAGGATTATGTGATCACTTATCTAAAATGGCGCTTCATAGTTCGACAGAGTCTTCATTGTTCGAGGGAGTTTTCGAGAGCTACGATTGTTGGTTGGTTCCTGAAGTTATAGGCAAATATAGTTATTAGACTTATCCAAGTGGGAGTCTGTTGGATAAGGTGTCTAAGTCCATAACTTATTTGGTATATACTTGACCCGACCGGCATGGTCCATTTGGGTTGCATCTCATCCAAACTATTATGGATAATTTTATGAGAGTTATAATATATTAATATGAGGTTACGTTATTTAATTAGTTTTAGTCTTAAATTAATTATGAATTAATTTAGAGATTAAAAGGAATACTAATTAAATTATGGGCTATTTGTTTTATATAGTGTGGGCTAATACTCATTTGTTAATGGGCTAGGCTTATGTGGAAGTCCATGGATGATCCATGGAGCTTCTAACCCATGGATCCTTGGAAAAGGAAAAGACATGGGTTATTAGGGTTTCACCCTAACCATGCACACTATATAAGCATGCTTATGGAGCATGAAATGGAGCCTAAGAGAAAACTAGTGAACTAGTGTGTGTGTGCATGTGTGTGGCCGATTTTATACAAGGTGTATACTCTCTCAAAGTTTTCCAAGAGTTTGTGGTGTTTGTGATTCCATTTGAGGCATTCACACTATTGGTGCTTGGCCCTCAAACTCCTTAGAACCAAACTCACCAAAAGGTATGTAATCTCTTCTAACTCTTTTATGTTGAAATGTTCCCCATGCCATGTTAGATAGGTTACAAACCTTGGAAAATTATTATTTTGCATGTATTTAGACAAACATAGATCCAAGGTTTATTAGGGTTGCATGCACACTTAGGAAGTGTTAGATTTCTCAAAACCCAACACCATCAAGCCCTAAGTATGAGTCTAGCATATCACCCGGTCCTCAGCTCGTATCTGGAATGCTCCTTAGCCCTCAGTATGAGTCTTGCAAGCGCTAACTGACTATCAGCTTATATCTGGAATGCTCAAGGGTTTGTTAGCTACCACACGAAGCCGTACAACCTCAAACCACCACAATATATTGACATATAATAGATACCAAACATACACAAATAATTATGCAGAAAAAATCACAAGTAGTCCTACAAATCTAGCAAACTAGCATATCGGCCACTAGCATAATCATGCATATCCATTCCATACTCAGCGTATCAGCTAATAGCAGGATATCAAACCAATAGGACAACCTTGGTGCCTTTGACCCATAATTACAGTGAGGAAAATTCAGCTCACAGACTGGACAAAAGCTGAAGAGGTCTAGACTCAGAATCTCAGCTCTAACCGTCATCTATTCCAACCAAATTCTCAATCTCAATCAAAATCCCAAATCACCCAAAATACACTTAAGTCAACTTGGTTAATCTCAAACTCAAACTGGTCAAATCAACTGAGTCAACTGAGTCAACCCAGCTAAGTCAACTCAGAGTGAGTACGCGGCTCATACTCCATAGGTACATTGGGCATACTTGCATGCTAACCACCATCGGAGTGGTTAACCTCGTATGCTGAGCATATTTCAAGTGTGTGGGGGCATACTCCTAGAGGTTTCAAAACTCAATAATTTCTTAATGGCTTAAGCACTCACATCCATTTTTTAGATCCATGGATAAAATACCCTCAAGAGTCATAAAGTTTCCAAATTTATGACTTTGCATTTCCATTAAGTGCCTAACTCAACTTCTTAATCCATTAAGACCTTCTAAATGATGCATGGAGCAAAACCAACCATTTGTAGCCATTTTTATGACTCAAAACCCTTCAAAGGGTTTGAAAGGGCATCTTAATAAGTCAAGAACATGCTATGTTCATGAATCATCATTTTGCAACCAAAAAGTAACTTAAAGGAAAAACCTAGATCTACAAGATGGAGTGGAAAATATGAATGCTTTATACCTTTAAGATATTGGAAACCAAGATGAAATCCCTGATCCAAAGTGCTCTCAACTCCAAGATCTTCGCACCACCTTTTTCTCTCTTCAAAACCACTCCAAAACACTCTTAAAGGCTCAAAAGTTTCTCTATTGCTCTAGGTTTGCTTTAGGGTCGATATCACAGATGGATGTTGGCTAAGAAGAGGATATGAGTCCATAAGGTTGCTTAAATATGAGCCAAAGCCCTAAAACTTATGATTTGCATGCATTCCATGTACGCCCTGCATAAAAAGTGTATGCCCAAGTACTAAGGCGCGCCTTAGTATGCTCATCATACACACACGTATGCACGACGTACTCATCCTAACCCAACTTTCACCAAAATGCCACTCTGGGCCCTTTTCCCTTCTTTTTAATGGACAAAAATGCAACATAATATAATTATAGAGTGAAAAATTAGATGTATCTTAACATCGGGATGTTATACCGCCCGTCATCGGGACCGACCCAACATCAAGCCCTGCTCGGAATAGAGCTATCAGTCATCTGGCCCGCCTGGTATACATAAAAACACATAAACACATGCAATAATCACAAAGATAAATAACATACAATATAATCATCAGGCCCTGCCAAGCACGGGGCCCCACCCGGTATACATATAACACATAACATATGCAAGAGTCACGCAAACAACGAACATCCTTATCATAACAAACCATGGGTCAGCATTAGTGCCTTCGACCCTTCAAGCATAGTGAGGTAACTCACCTAAAACTGTTGAATCTCTCAAATAAAGTCTCGGTCTGCTGATCCGAAAAATCCCCGTGCTAACACCATCAAATAATATCCGATTAATAATTCGATATTGGCACATATTCAGGAATCTATATTACTTGTCCAAGATCCAGGGTAAAAGGCCATTTTACCTTTCTCTTACATGGACCAAAACCAATGCCTAACCCATTTTCTCAAGAAGCCCAAATTCATAAATCACATCCCAAGGCCCAATATGGTCTAACTTCTTAATTGGGACTAAAACCATTATTGACCTAATTCCAAGAAAGCCCATAACCTATAAATGGCCCAAAATCAAATGTCCACTGGCCCAACAAGACCCAAACCATAAAAGTCCAAAACATATGGCCGAAGCCCATGAAAGTCAACTGATAGTTAAACTGCTGAGTATAATAGGCTTACTCAGCCTTTTGAATAGCGTAATCCCTCTAGGTATGGTACGCATAGTGTACGAGCTGTGTATCCTATGCGTACTTTGTAGACCATCAATCCTACTCATTAAGCGCTTTATCGGTTAAGCCATCTAGCCAAACTCTAATATCAGATCCTAATGGTGTCTTAACACGTGAATTTGGCAGCTTTACTCCTATGCATGACTTAATGGGACCCAAAATTCATAAAGAACCATATTAAGAACCTTAACACATGAATGGACAAAAATAACTCATAAATATTGAATTTTTATGCACAAGGGATCTTAAAGGTGCTAAGATCTAACATCCATGGCTTCTAGAGTAGACCATAATCTCAAACATGGCTTAAAGGACCCAAAAGTGCATAAATAACACCCGAATTTGGATCTAGCATAAGAAACGATCAAGATGAGAGATTTATAACTTAAATGGCTTGCTAAGATGAAGGTAACTTTGGATCAACATGCTCAATCCACTCCCAATTAACCTCCAAGTGTTCTTCTTCTACTACTTCACTAGAAACACCACCAAAACTCACTTCCAAGCTCAAATCTCACAAATGGCTATTAGGTTTTCGATTTTAGGGTATAGAGAGATAGACATTGTTCATTAGGTGGTCCAAGGGTGTTATAAGTTGTTTAAATTGGTCACAAAAAATTAAAATTAGGGTTTGACCTAACATTGTACACGCCATACCTACTCCCATTTACGCCTAACGTACGTAGGTGTATGAGTAATTGATAAGCATCAGTTTCGGTTGAAGATGTCAATACAACATGTTATACCCGAAACTCATCTATCATTGTTAAGCATCATGGAAGAACTGCTTGATGGGTTTGAGCCATAAGAACTTTCGTATGTGCACCTGCAAACCCTAATTGCTTGGATCTAGGTTTCTCTAATTGAACATGCAATATATCCAAGACTTTCATGGCTAGATCTAATGTAAACTAACAATCAAAACATATGAAAACAGATCTAGAATCATACCTTGAATTACTTGCTTGAAACCTTCTTCTCCTTGGAGCTTAGAGTCACAATTGTCACTCCTCTAATGGCTTACAAACACCAACTAGCAAGAAGATGATTTGAGAGAGGTGAGGAAGAGGAAAATCGGCTCTAGGGTTATTCCAATAATCAAGGTACTCAACTTCCACAACCCCAAGGGTCTATTTATACTGTGAGCTCCTTGGGTTTCACCCTAAAATCCTAATTGGATAACTTAGCCTCAAAGCAATCCAATATCCCTCCTAGATAAGCCTTGGACGATTTCTAGGTGATCCATATCCCTAAAATCGTCCAACCCAGATCCATAAGGATTCTTAGCTCAAAATACAACTATCACACACTTGACAGTTTATACCCCTTTCTTCAATTAATCTCTTTAAGTCACCAAATTAATTCCTAATTAATTTATGACTCAAATTAATATTATTATTCCTTTAACATATTATTCTTATAATACATTAATAATAATATCTCTTCTTTGTATATAAATCACCCTATCAAGTTGCTATGGTGAAGGCAACCCAAAAGGACCTTGCACAATCGG
Organism: Lactuca saligna; assembly: GCF_052625555.1. Taxonomy (NCBI): domain Eukaryota; kingdom Viridiplantae; phylum Streptophyta; class Magnoliopsida; order Asterales; family Asteraceae; genus Lactuca; species Lactuca saligna. Next base: position 201,035,005 of record NC_136419.1, on the reverse strand, counting down.
GTCAAGTACTTACCAAATATAGTTGCAGCCTTAGACACTAATCCAACAGTCTCCCACTTGGGTAAGTCTAGTAACTATAAACACAAACACAATCCGATCAGCAATCGTAGCTCTCAAAGATGATGTTAACTCTGCTCTTATCAGTAACCTGTCCTTTAGTAAAGGAATCGTATAGTCCTCTGTTTTGATATCGTGCAGACGATTTCATGAAACATTTTCATACTTATTGTCCAACAACTATTTTTTCGATCTCATATTTATTTGACATAGAACTTAATTGAACACATCAATTTAGTCCTGACTGGGCCCGACACATAAGTCAAATAAAATCATCGAGCGGCCATGATATCGCTTTTAACCTCTTAGAAAAAAGTAACAGATAAACTTCGACTTATATGCATCTACTTATCGACTAATCAACTATACACAACAATGCGTTTTATGACATCAATTTACTGATGCGGTTTCGCATTATCAATGTACAACCAATTAGTAAATAATAAACCATATATATAAGTTTTAAGACCATATGATATTATCGTCTTGCGATCACCCCAAAGTGATTCCAGCAAGCGCAGGTTTATTCCAATGTTCAAAACTTGTTCATAAGCACACATGAATGTTTCAGCAAACCTTTTCTACGTCTAATACCATATAGAGAATCTACACACCAATTCATGACAATCTTCATGCATACCTACTTCCAACATATGAACGATTGTGGACCATTCGAATAACTCGATTATTCTTAACAACTTAATTATTCAGGAAGTCAAAACATGCAAAGTCAAACAATAGCTAAACAATTAACATAAGATAGTAACTTTACTTATAAATGATACTCTTTTATTTAATCATCAAATGTCAATTACATTTACCTATTACACGTTTCTAAAACTATCTAATATAAACTAACACCATCCTTCAGCCTAATACTCCTAGCATGCTGCATGTGCTTAACTCTACTCAGTGCCTTCGTAAGTGGATCTGCTGGGTTATCTTCTGATGATATCCTCTTAACTATGAGGTGTCCTTCTTCTACTCGATGTCTAATAAAGTGAGATTTTTTTTCGATATGCCAAGATCTACCATGATCCCTCGGTTCCTTGGTCAGGGCAACCGCTCCTTCATTATCACAAAAAATTTCCATGGGCTCCTTTATAGCAGGCACAACACCAAGATTGCCAATGAAGTTCTTCAGCCATATTGCCTCTTTTGATGCTTCGCTCACTGCAATGTACTCTGATTCGCACGTTGAATCAACTACAATTTCTTGTTTAGAACTTTTCCAAGTTATCGCTCCTCCATTAAGGGTAAATACCCATCCTGAATGCAAACGGTAGTTGTATCTGCCGGTCTGGAAACAGACGTCACTATATCCTTGCACCTAAAAGTCATCACTCCCTCCAAGGACTAGAAACCATTCCTTGGTCCTCCGAAGGTACTTAAGGATGTTCTTGACCGCAATCCAATGTGCTCTTCCAGTATTCCCTTGATATCTACTAACCATGCTCAAAGCAAAGGCCACATCAGGGCGAGTACAAGTCATAACATACATGATTGAGGCAACTGCGGAAGCATAAGGTACTCGGTTCATCTCAGCTATCTCGGCTTCGATACTCGGACTTTGAGTCTTACTCAACTTTGTATTACTTTGTATCAGTAGTTCTCCCTTCTTCGAGTTTTCCATACTAAAACTTTTCAGTACTTTATCTAAGTAAGTATTCTGACTAATTCCTATTAGTCTCTTACTTCTTTCTCTCACTATCCTTATTCCCAATATATAGGAAGCCTCTCTGAGGTCCTTCATAGCGAAGCACTTCCCGAGCCAGGACTTTAACTCCTGCAGAGTCGGGATGTCATTTCCTATGAGTAGTATGTCATCGACATACAAAACGAGAAAGCTAACTATGCTCCCACTGGTTTTGACATATACACATGATTCATCTTCGCTTCGTACAAATCCAAACTCTTTGACTTTCTCATCAAAGAAAAGTTTCCATCTGCAAGATGCTTGCTTAAGTCCATAAATGGACTTCTCAAGCTTGTACACTCTATTTGGATGTTTCGGATCGACAAAACCCTCTGGCTGAGCCATGTAAACATCCTCAGCCAACTTCCCATTAAGGAAAGCGGTTTTGACATCATTTGCCATATCTCATAATCATGAAATGCGACAATGGCTAGCATCACCCTAATAGATTTTTATCTTAGCAACTGGTGAGAAAGTCTCATCATAGCAACTCCGGGAGTTTGAGTAAAGCCCTTCGCCACTAGTCGTGCCTTATACGTGTGGACATTCCCATCCACGTCGGTCTTCTTCTTGAGGATCCATTTGCACCCAACCGTCTTACGTCCGGGCACATTGTCAACCAAATTCCAAACTTGGTTGTCATACATGGACTAAATCTCGCTATCCATTGCCTCTTTCCATTTAGCAGACTCCGAGCTGCCATGGCTTCCTTATAGTTGTTAGGTTCATCTAGGTTTACTAGCGTACTGTCACTAATATACGTGTCCCCTTCGGTAGTAAATATGAAAACCATATAACTAGGGTTGAACTCTAACTCTTTCAGAACGTCTAAGAGGTAAGGATTGGTCAATCGGTTCAACCGGAGTTTCCTCCTCGGGTTAAGAGCCAGCGGTAGAGGTTCCTTCATCACTCGATTCTATAATTTCTTCAAGATCGATCTACCTCCCACTGTCTCCTTGGTTTATGAGTTCTCGTTCTCAGAAAACCCCTCTCCCTGCTACGAAGACTACATTGTCACTCGGTCTATAGAAGAGATATCCAAAGGATTTCTACGGGTAGCCGATGAAAATACATCGCTCACTACAAGGTTCGAGCTTGTCGTGAGTTTCTTGTCTTACGAAAACTTCACAACCCGAAACCTTGATGTGTGCTAACGAGGGAGATTTCCATGTCCACATCTCATGAGGTTTTTTGGCAACCTTCTTTGTAGGGACTCGGTTAAGGATATGGGAGGTAGTTTCTAAGGAATACCCCAAAATGAGATAGGTAGTGAAGCACAACTCATCATAGAACGAACCATGTCTAAAAAGGTTCTATTGCACCTTTTTACCACATCATTCAACTGCGGTGTCCTAGGTTGTGTCAATTGCGAAACTATTCTGCATTTCGTGAGATAGTCATGGAATTCAAGACTTAGGTACTCTCCTCCTCGATCGGATCAAAGCATCTTGATTTTTATGCCCAATTGATTACCCACTTCATGTTTGAATTCTTTGAACTTTTCAAACTTTTCTGACTTGTGCTTGATTAAGTAAATATACCCATATCTACTATAATCATCGGTAAAAGTCACATAGAAGCAGTTCCCATCCTTTGTGGTAGATCTAAAGGGCCAACACCCATCGGTATGTATGAGATCCAATAAACCCTCACCCCTCTCACAAGTGCCAGAGAAGGGTGACTTGGTCATCTTTCCAAGTAAACAAGATTCACACATGTCATCTTCCCTAAGGTCGAATGACTCCAACACTCCATCCTTTTGGAGTTGGGCTATGCGCTTCTTGTTGACATGTCCAAGACGACAATGCCACAAAGATGCTTTATCCATACTATTGGAAGAATCTATACACAACACATCATTTCCTAGGTTATCTACAACCATAACAGTTTCATAAATTCCATTACAAGGCTTTGATTCAAAGTATAAAACACCATTTAGATAAGCATAAATAGAACCATTCATATTATTAAACGAATATCTAAAGCCTTGTCTAAACAAACCATGAAATGAAATGATGTTTCTTGCCATATCTGGCGAGTAGCAACAATTATTTAAATCTAAACCTAATCCATTACTAAGCGCTAAAGAATACACTCCAATCTTGGTGACATGCGACAATCATCTGTTTCCCATGATTAGATTTATTCTTCCTCGCTCCACATCTCTATCTCTTCTTAGTCCCTGCAAATCAGAACAAATGCGGTAACCACAGCCTGTACCAAGAACCCAAGAAATAGTATGAGATGAATCATTAGATTTAATTGTGTATATACCTGCAAAAGATGGCTTGATCTTTCCATCCTTAATGGCTTGCAAATATTCCGGGCAACTTCTCTTCTAATGCCTTATTTTGTGGCAATGATGGCACTCAGCCTCCTTCGGGTTAGGGTTGGGCTTAGCAAGATCAACCTTGGTCCCACTAGAAGAGGAACCATCTTGGGACTTTCCCTTGCGGTGGCTCTTTGACGGAGCCTTCCTCTTCTTGCCCCTTCCTTTCCTTACAACCAAAATAGGAGCAGCGGTTGGTGTGGGAGTTGGTGCAAAGACTTGTCCTTAAGGTTGCTCTCAGCAGTCCTTAGGAGTCCTTGGAGTGTGCTTAGGGTGACCTCTTCTTTGTTCATGTGGTAGGTCATCCTAAATTGGTTGTAGCATGAAGGCAAGGAGTGAAGAACAATGTTAATGGCCAAATCTTCCCTAAAGTTAACATTTAACTTGCGAAGATCATCAACATAGCTTTGCATCTTTTGCAAGTGCACGATTCACGATTCTCCACTTCCCATCTTGGCGGCGATCATGTTGGTGATGATCTCGTAGCGCTCTTGCATCGCGCTTTGGTGGTACCTCTCCATCAAGTCTTGATGCATTTCATAGGGATACATGTCCTCATAGGAATTTTGGAATTCTTGGTTCATAGTGGCTATCATGATGCAATGGACCTTCATTGCATCACGTTCGTGTGTCTCAAAGACAGCCATCTCCTCGGGAGTCGCGATTTTCAGGTTGACCTTCTCGAGCTCTTCGTCGAGGACATACTCTTTATCCTCGTAACGTGCAATGGTGCGAATGTATCTTATCCATTCGCTAAAGTTCGTACCATCGAAGGTCACCTTTTGGCAAAGACTCATTAACGTGAATGAGTTAGCAACAGCGTTGTTTACGTTCGACATCTACAATTAGAAAGGACAAAGTTTGATTAGAATTGGATAACTAATTAAACACCCAAAATGAAAAATTAGGGCTAGGACCCAACAACATTATTTACATATTAGAAAAGGGATGCCGTAATCCAACACGCAAATAATTTGGAGGTAAGTGAATGACGATTCACTAATTCTTCACCTTGAAAACATAACCTTAAGTTTTATTAAGAATTCCAAGATTCTGAGATTCATTGAACTTTTCAATGGCATCTTTAAATCTCGATATGCCCCTATAGTTTGTGACTGGGATGCCGAGGATCACAAAGTGGGTGTGAATAACCATGCAAATCTACCTGGTTCCTTTATTGTTAGAATCACCTATTCGATGTGCTGGTAAACCACACACGCTCCATCGAACTATGATAAACAATGAATCACCCTTTGTCACCTTTGCTTAGAACCAATTAGTGTGCCGGTAAACCACACACACTCCACTAACTTCATAGCAAGGGTGCAAAGTGCAATTTCATGGGATTGCATCAATTCACTTTTCCTAAAGTAGCTAAGATTGGGAATTTTATAAAATAGTTTAGTTACTTTATAGATTCATTATACTCATTAATGAGGAGAGAGAGTTGCCCTATCCTACCCGTTCGGCTAACGACCCTCCACCAGTCAAGCAAGCGGTGGGTGTGAGTGTACACACATTAAGCGCCATTTTATAGGTAGCAACCTTATACCCACCTTATAGACCGGCTTCGTGAATGAGGCCTACTAACGGTAAGACTAGCATTTTAATTTTACTTATATATTTATTAAGCTCTTAATAATATAATAGTATAGGGTTGAATTTTAAACTTGTAAAATTCTAGGGGTTGAAATTTAAATTCTTCTAAATTAAACTATTAATTACCAAATTCAAATTTCAAAAACTATCAGGATAAATATTAGACTTTTCAAAACAATAGGGATCAAATAACAAATCATTCAAATTAAACAATTAATTTCATAATTATCTATATTCGACATAATCCAATTTTAATCATTAGATAATTACCAAATAATCTTAAATAGTTCATATTTATCATATAAATAATTAATATTCATAAGATATGAAATTATCTATTATTATGTCAAGGATAATCATTAAATTAGGTTAAAATTCGGATTTCTACATAATAAAACGATTTTGGTATCAATCCAAGACAAAAACAGCAACAAAATCCCGAATTTTCCTCTGTCTGGCGCTGGAATTCGCCGAGTCCACAATGGAACTCGCCGAGTTCATCAAGCAGATGACTAAAATCGAATTTTTTAAGCAACAAGCAACTAACCAATGCATCAATTCAATAGAAATCAATCAAAGCTCTGATACCACTGATGGGTTTGAGCCATAAGAAATTTCCTATGTGCACATGCAAACCCTAATTGCTTGGATCTAGGTTTCTCTAATTGAACATGCAATATATCCAAGACTTTAATGGCTAGATCTAATGTAAACTAACAATCAAAACATATGAAAACAGATCTAGAATCATACCTTGAATTACTTGCTTAAAACCTTCTTCTCCTTAGAGCTTAGAGTCATAATTGTCACTCCTCTAATGGCTTACAAACACCAACTAGCAAGAAGATGATTTGAGAGAGGTAAGGAAGAGGAAAATAGGCTCTAGGGTTATTCCAATAATCAAGGTACTCAATTTCCACAACCCCAAGGGTCTATTTATACTGTGAGCTCCTAGGGTTTCACCCTAAAATCCTAATTGGATAACTTAGCCTCAAAGCAATCCAATATCCCTCCTAGATAAGCCTTGGATGATTTCTAGGTGATCCACATCCATAAAATCGTCCAACCCATATCCATAAGGATTCTTAGCTCAAAATACAACTATCACACACTTGATAGTTTATACCCCTTTCTTCAATTAATCTCTATAAGTCACCAAATTAATTCCTAATTAATTTATGACTCAAATTAATATTATTATTCCTTTAACATATTATTCTTATAATACATTAATAATAATATCTCTTCTCTCTATATAAATCACCCTTTCAAGTTGCTATGGTGAAGGCAACCCAAAAGGACTATGCACAATCGGGTCAAGTACTTACCAAATATAGTTACAACATTAAACACTAATCCAGCACTGCTTATGAGCTACTGAAAGGAAGGAAACAAAACATCTCTTATTTTCATGTGTTTGGATGTGTTTGATACATATTTAATTAAAGAGATCATCATTTGAAGTTTGAACGTAAAGCTGATGAAGGAGTATTTCTAAGATAGTCAAGCGTATCCAAGGCATTGATGGTATTCAATCTTTCAAGGCAAACTATTAAGGAAAAACCTCATGTCACCTTTGATGAAGACTCATTCATTCATGATCGAGTTAATCACCCCTCACCAATTCTGAATGAACTTACATACAGTCCTTCAGACCCTGTTCTTGAGTACTGGCCAAATGACGTTGAGTCTATTGTACCAAATGTTTCTCATTTAATCATTGCACAACCTACCTCTAAAGATCAGACTGCCATCCCTGAAGAAGCTAAACAATCAAATCAGGAAGACTGTGCTCAAAATATTAGAAGTGAAAGTTCTAATCCAAGAATTCTTTGAGATCATCATGTATCTCAAATCATTGGAGATTTAAATTATTGGATTGTCCCCTTCAGCAGAGTCACCATAAGATTTTGCATGTTTGTTAACTTCGTCTCAATGATTGAACCAAATAATTTTGTTGATGCATTGAAAGAAGCAGACTGGATCAAGGCAATGTAGGATGAGCTAAATTAAATTGAACGTCATCATATCTGGACTCTTATTCCAAAACCTCAAGGGAATACTATCATTGGCACTCGATGAGTTTTCACGAATAAAATGGATGAGGATGGGATTATGATAAGAAACAAAGCTATACTTGTGGCTTAAGGTTTTTCTCAGCTTGAAAAGTTAAACTATGATGAAACATTTGGTCATGTTGCTACACTTGAAGCAATTCAATTGTTTCTTTCCTTTTCCTATTTGAAGAACTTCAAAGACTATCAAATAGACATCAAGACTTCCTTTCTACATGGAGATCTTCAAGAAGAATTTTTTTTAAAGAAACCTCTAGGGTTCAGAAGTGAAGAATTTCCAAATCATGTGTATTGTCTTGATAAAGTTGTCTATGTTGGATTAAGTGTGTAAGCCCATAACTATATTTGATATGTATGTGACCCAGTTGTAGCATGGTCCTTTTGATTTGCCTTCACAAAAGCAACTTGACTCGATGAATAATGGAGAAAGAGTTTATTATGGTTTATTAATATATTACATGAATAATATATTAAAAGATATATCATACTGTTTAATTAATATTGGTCAAGAATTAATTTAGAATTAATTTTGTGATCAAAAAGAGATTAATTAAATCAAGGAGATTGATACTATAATTATAAGATAATTACAAAGTTGGGCTTAGGATCCATAAGGAAGCAATGGACGAATTCTATGTGGGAGTTCACATAGAAATCATCCAAAAGCAACTGGATTAGGGTTTTGACTGAAACCCTAACTGCTCACCTATATAAAGACCCCTTGGGCATCTAATTTTCGGCTACCACAACCTTACAAGGATTCCTAGAGCCGAAAATAGCCTCCTCCTTCTCTCTCTCTCTCTCTCTCTCTCTCTCTCTCTCTCTCTCTCTCTCTCTCTTTCTAAGATTCTCCAATTGCTTTTGGTTTTTTGATTCATTAGAGGCATCAAATTTGAGGTGCTAGGTTCACAGAAGCTCAAGGTTATCAAGCTACAATCAAAGGTAACATTCTAATTAGTTTATTAGATGTTTTTTTCGATTTTGGTATCCTACATCTAGGGTTTACAGGCTTTGGATGATTATTGCATTTACAATTATAAAAACATAGATACAAAACTTTAGGGTTTGCATGTGAACCATATGATTGATGTTTTGCTCATAACCCAATAGTGGTATCAGAGCCTAGGTCGTTTTTCGTTTGTATTTGATGCATAGATAAATTATTCAAAGTTGGAAAATTCAAAAAAACATTCTTCTGCCTGATGAACTCGTCGAGTCACCTAATGAACTCGACGAGTCAGGGCTACTTGATGAGTCATGTCTCTGACCCGGCGAGTCGGCTCGTCTATTAGCATATTTTCGGGATTTTGACTAAAATTGGGCTGGGATAATTACCACAAATGTTTTTGATAGGTAAAATACAATTTTTTTCAATATTATGTTGATTATCCTCATCCAATTAGAAGATAATTGTTAAACAATTAGATAATCACTTGTTTATATGATATAATAGATTATTGGTATTATTTAATATGAATTATTTTACCATAAATTGAATTAGGTCAAATTTAGATAATCACTAATTATTTGATTAATTAAATTATTTGAAATTTGATCTAGAAGGTTTTGAAAAGTTTCAAAACTTGCACTCAAGTTTTGGAATTTAAATTTTTGATTAATAGTTTTAATTTTGAAATATTTAAATTCTAAACCCTAGAATTTTACAAGTTTAAAACAAAAACCTTACACTATTATAGTATTATAAGATTTATAATTATATATATATATATATATATACATATATATATATATATATATATATATATATATATATATATATATATATATATATATATATATATATATAAGATAAACTAGTCTTACCGTTAGTAGGCCTCATTCATGAAGCCGATCTATAAGGGTGGTATAAGGAAATTGCCTATAAAATGACGGTTGAATGGGTGTCCATTCTCACCCACTGCTTCCTTGATTGGTGAAGGGTCGTTAGCTGAATCGGTAGGATAGGGCAACTAGTTCCTAATTATTAAGTATAATGATCTACAATGCAACTAAATGTTTTTATAAATTCCCAATCTTAGTTACTTTAGGAAAAATATGAAAATGATGCTATTCCATGAAATTACACTTTTCACCTTGCCAAGTAGTTAGTCGAGTGTGTGCGGTTAACCGACACACTAGTTTCGGACTAGAAAAGGTGGAAAAGGGTAACTCGATGTTTATCCTAGATCAGTGGAGCGTGTGTGGCTAACCAGCACATTGATTAGGTGGTAAATGATAACGAGAGTACAAAGTACATTTACGTGGTTATTCACACATTGTTTGTGATCCTCGGTATCCCAATCACAAATTTGAAAGGCATATCGAAATTTATATATGCTATTGAAAAGTTCAATGAATCTCAATAGTATCTAGGAATTTCAACTCGTTTAAAACTTAATTGTCTTTTTTTTTTCATGGTGGAAATTGGTAAATCGTCATTTACCTAACTTCAGATTATTTGCAATTAGATTGTGACATCCCTCTTCTGAATTGTAAATAATTGTGTTGGGTCATAGCCCTAGTTTTTCATTTGGGTGTTAAATTGGGGATTCTTATCTAATCTAAACTTTCTCTCTTTTCCTTTTCATATGTCTACTCCAAACAACAACGCTTCTGGTTCAACCCCTTCTGGCTCATTTTCACTCATGAACTTGTGTGTGAGGGTGATATTTGATGGGTCCAAATTCAGCGATTGGATCTAAAACATTCGCATGGTTACCTGCTTCGAGGACAAAGAGTATATTCTCGATAGGGTGTTGAAGGAGATTAACACCAACACTGCTACTCAAGAGGAAATTGATGCTTATGAAACTCATAAGCGAGATGCTACGACGGTTCATTGCATCATGCTTGCAACAATGATTGTTGAACTCCAAAAGTCCTTCAAGGACTACTACCTATTCGAGATGCACTAAGATTTGATGGAAAGGTACCATCAAAGTGCTAGGCAGGAGAGGTACGAGATCATTGCTGCAATGATGACTACCAAATTGAAGGATGGAGAGTCCATCACGGCCCACCTACAAAAAATGAAAAGGTATGTAGACCGCTTGTTGAAGTTGAATGTCAACTTCGATGAGGACCTAGCCATAGATATAATTCTACATTCACTGCCTCCTTGTTATGACCAGTTTCGTATGACCTACCACATTAACAAGGAGGAGGTCACTCTAAGCAACCTTCAATGCCTGCTAAGGACTGCTAAGAGTAGTCTGAAAGGAAAATCTATTGCATCTAGTCCTACTATTGTTACCCCTGTTTTGGCTATTGGAAAATAAAAAGGAAAGAAAAGGAAGGCTCCTTCTAAGAGCCACAAGGGAACGTCCGATGCTGGTACCTATTCTAGTGCAACCAAAGCTGGTCCTACTGCTCCCTCTTCCAAACAAAAGGATGCAGGGTGCTTCTACTACCACGACAAAAGGAACTAGAAATGAAGCTGCCCGAAGTACATGTTGGACATCAAGGATGGGAAGATAAAGCCCACTTTAGAAGGTATTTATACTATTCATTCTAATAACTCATCACTTGCTATGTCTTGGTTCCTCGATACAGAATGTGGTTTTCACATTTTTCTGATTTGTAGGGTCTAAGAAGAAGTAGGGATGTGGAGCATGGGAAGATAAAATTGATAATGGGAAATAGGAAAGCGTTGCCTATCACCAAGATTGGAGTTTACTCTTTAGTGCTTAGTAGTGGGTTAGGTTTATATTTGAATAACTGTTTCTATTTGTTAGAAATGACAAGAAACATTATTTGTTTTCATGGTTTGTATAAAAAAGGTTTTAGATTTTCATTTAATAATGAAAAAGGTGCTATTAATGCTTTCTTTATTGGTACTTTATATTTTGAAGCATTGCCTTGTAATGGTATATATGAAATTGTGATGGTTGTAGACAACTTTGGAAATGATGTGTTGTATATTGATTCTTCCAATGGTTTGGATAAAGCATGCTTGTGGAATTGTCGTCTTGGACATGTCAACAGGAAGTGCATAACCCAACTCCAAAAGGATGGAGTGTTGAATTCAGTTGACCTTAAGGACGATGACATGTGCGAGCCTTGTTTACTTGTAAAGATGACCAAGTCACCCTTCACTGGTACTTGTGAAAGGGTGAGGCTTTATTGGATCTCATACATACCAATGTATGTGGGCCCTTTAGATCCGCCACAAGGGATGCAGACTGCTTCTATGTGACTTTTACTGATGAGTATAGCAGATATGGGTATATCTACTTAATCAAGCACAAGTCAGAAACCTTTGAAAAGTTCAAAGAATTCAAACAATAAGTGTAGAATCAGCTGGGCAGGAAGATAAAGATGCTCCGATCCGATCGAGGTGATGAGTATCTTAGTATCAAGTTCCACGACTACCTCAAGGAACGCAAAATTTTTTCGCAATTGACGCCACCTAGGATACCGCAGTTGAATGGTGTGGCTGAGAGGCTCAATCGAACCTTATTGGACATGGTTCGTTCCATAATGAGTCGAGCTTCATTACCTATCTCATTATGGGGGTATGACTTAGAGATTTCCCCCCATATCCTTAATCTAGTCCCAACTAAGAAGGTTTCCAAAACACCTCACGAGATGTAGACATGGAAAGCTCCCTCGTTGGCACATATCAAGGTTTGGGGTTGCGAGGATTTCGTAAGAAAAGAGACTCACGACAAGCTTGAGCCTCTTAGTGATTGGTGTATTTTCATCGTCTATCCACAGAAGTCCTTTGGATATCTATTCTATAGACCGAGTGACAATCTTGTTTCCGTTGCGAGGATAGGGATTTTCTGAGAGCGAGAACTCATATGCCAAGAGGATAGTGGTATGCCAGTTGATCTTGAAGAGCTTCAAGAATCAAGCGATGAAGGAACCTCTAACACTAGCTCTCTACCCAATGAGGAGACTCCTATTGAACCAATTGACGAGTCCTTACCTCTTAGACGTTCCAGTAGAGTTAGTGATCCACCAGTATTATATGGTTTCCATTTAACTACTGAGGGTGATACGTTTATTAGTGATAGTAAACTAATAAATTTAGATGAACCTATCAACTACAAGGAAGCCATGGCAGGCCCGGAGTCTGCAAAATGGAAAGAGGCTATGGACAGCAAGATTCAGTCCATGTATGACAATCAAGTTCGAAACTTGGTTAACAATGTGCCATGTCATAAGACGGTCTGGTGCAAATGGATCTTCAAGAAGAAGACCGACATGGATGGGAAAGTACACATGTATAAGGCGCGTTTGGTTGTGAAGGGCTTTACTCAAACTCCCAGTGTTAACTATGATGAGCTCTTCTTGCCAGTATCGAAGATTAAATCTATAAGGGTTATGATAGTAATTGCTACGTTTCATGATTATGAAATATGCCAGATGGATGTCAAAACCGCTTTCCTAAATGGGAAGTTGGTTGAAGATGTTTACATGAGTCAGGCAGAGGGTTTTGTCAATGCAGAGGATCCTAATAGAGTGAGTAAGCTTGAGAAATCGAATTATGGATTGAAACAATCATCTTGCAGAAGGTATCTTTGTTTCGATGAGAAAGTCAAATTTTTTGGTTTTTCGATAAGCAAAGATGATTCCTGTATATATGTAAAAGCCAGTGTGAGTATAGTTAGCTTTCTTGTAACGTATTTTGATGACATATTGCTCATAGGAAACGACATCCCAACCATGCAGGAGGTTAAGTCATAGCTTTTGAAGTGCTTCGCTATGAAGGACCTCGGAGAAGCTGCTTATATTGTTGGGATAAGGATGTTGAGAAATAGGAGTAAAACACAAATAGGACTTAGTCAAAGTAATTACTTGGATAAAGTATTAAAACATTTTACCATGGAGAATTCCAAGAAATGGGAGTTACCAATCCAAAGCAATACCAAGATGAGTAAGAATTAAAGCCCGGGTATCGAAGCGGAGGTAGCAGAGATGAGTCGAGTACCTTATGCTTCCGTTGTAGGCTCGATCATGTATGCTATGATGTGTACTCACCCTGACGTGGCCTTTGCTTTAAGCATGGTTAGCAGATATCAAGGGAACCCTGGTATATCTCATTAGATCGCAGTAAAGAACATTCTCAAGTACCTACGAAGGTCTAAGAAATGGTTCCTTATTCTCGGTGGGAGTGATGACTTGAGAGTGCGAGGGTATGGTGCTCCAGTTTTCAGACTGACCGAGACAATTTCTGCTCTCAGTCGGGCTGGGTCTTTACCTTGAATGGAGGAGCAATGACTTGGAAAAGTTCCAAGCAGGAGACGGTAGCTGATTCAACATGCGAATCAGGGTACACAGCAGCGAGTGAAGCGTAAAATGAGGCAATATTTCTAAAGAACTTCATTGGAGTCCTTGGAGTTGTGCTAGCCATATAGGAGCCTATGGAGATTTTCTGCGATAACTAAGGTGTGGTTGCCTTGACCAAGGAACTGAGGGATCTTGGTAGATTTAGGCATATCGACAGAAAATATCATTTCATTAGACATCGGGTGGAAGAGGGACTCCTCATAGTGAAGATGGTATCATCATAGGATAACCCAACAAATCCCCTTACGAAGGGACTGAGTAGGGTTAAGCACTTGCAGCACACTAGGAAGAACTGATTGGAGTACAATATCAGTTTTAGTGATTAGATAGCTTTAGAAACTTGTAATAGATAAATTGTAATTAACATTTGATGATTAAATAAAGGAGTTTATTTATAAGTAAAGTTACTGTCTTGTGTTAAACTATCCACAGTCGATCACATGTTGGAATTAAGTATGAAAGAAAGTTGTCATGAATTGACATGTAGATTGTCTAAGCATTTACACATAGCAAAGGTTTGATGCAATGTTCGTGAGTGCTCTTGAAATAAGATTTAAGTATTGGATTAAACCTGCGTTCACATGAATCACTTCACGGAATTTAATCATGAGTGATTTTGAGACGATAATATCATATAGTCTTTAAACCTAGATATATGAGTTATTGTTTACGAGTTGGTTGTGCATTGATAATATGTAAAAGCTTAGTAACTTGATGTTATAAAACGTATTGTTGTGTACGATTTGATGAGTAAATAGTACAATCATATAAGTCAAAGTTTGTCTGTTCCTTTTATCCTATGAGGTTAAAAGTGATATCTTAGGACTCTCGATGATTTGGTTTGACATATGTGTCAGGCATGGTTAGGACTGAAATGATGTGTTCAATCAAGTTCTATGTCAGATAGTTTAGAGATCAAGAAACAAACTACTGGACAACAAGAATGACTATGTTCCATGTATTTATCCACACGATGTCTCTAGAACGGAAGACTATAAGATCCCTTATCTAAAGGATGTGTCTGACTTTGACAACTACTTTTGAGAGCTACGATTGCTAATCAGATTTTGAAGTCATACTTGCATTTATAGTTATTAGACTTATCCAAGTGTGAGACTATTGGATTAGGTGTTTAATCCCATAACTATATTTGGTATGTATTTGACCTGGTTGTAGCATTGTTCTTTTGGGTTGCCTTCACCAAAGCAACTTAACTAGATGAATAATGGAGAACGAGGTTATTACGGTTTATTAATATATTATATGAATAATATATTAAAAGAGAAATCATATTTTTTTAGTTAATATTGGTCAGAAATTAACTTTGTGGTCAAAAAGAGATTACTTAAATCAAGGGGAATGATACTGTAATTATAAGATAATTACAAAGTTGGGCTTAGGATCCATAAGGAAGAAATGGACGAATTCTATGTGGGAGTCTACATAGAAATCGTCCAAGGGGTCTTCTGGAAGTATCCTTTGGGTTGCTTAAGGACAATGCAACTGGATTAGGCTTTTGACTAAAATCCTAACTGCTCACTTATATAAATACCCCTTGGGCATCTAATTTTCGGCGATCACAACCCTATAAGGATTCCTAGAGCCGAAAATAGCCTCCTCCCTCTCACTCTAAGATTCTTCAATTGCTTTTGGTGTTTGTGATTCATTAGAGGCATCAGATTTGAGGTGTTAGGTTCTCAAAAGCTCAAGGTTATCAAGCTACAATCAAATGTAACATTCTAACTCTTTTATGAGATGTGTTTTTTGATTTTTGTATGGTATATCTAGGGTTTACAAGTTTTGGATGATTATTTCATGTACAATTAGAAAAGCCTAGATCCAAAGCTTTAGAGTTTGCATGTGCACCATAGGATTGATGTTTTTCTCATAACCCAACAATCTATGGTTTAAAACATGCACCCCGAGCATGGTATGACACAGTGGCGATCAATTTTCTTTCATATGGATACAAATGAGGAAAGGTCAACAACAATTTTTTCATAAGGAATTCAACATCCCATATCATTCTTGCTCAAGTGTATGTGGATGATATCATCTTTGGATCCACTAATGAAAAGCTAAGTGTAGAATTCGCAGAGATCATGGCCAAAAACTTCGAGATGAGCATGATGGGTGAACTAACTTTCCTTTTTAGGTTTATAGGTCAAACAACTAACTAATGGTATTATCATTTTCCCTACTAAATATGTTGCAGATAAGTTGAAGAAGTATGGATTCTCTTATTGCAAGCTGACAAAGACTTCAATGTCCTCATCAACGTCTATTGGCGCTTATCCAAATGGCATTGATGTGAATACAACCCTGTTTTGACGAATGGTATGCTCTCTGTTCTATCTTATTTCCAGGCGCCATGACATTATGTTTGCTACTATATTGTGTGGTTCTTATCAAGCCAGTCCTAAGCAATCTCATCTACTCGTTGAGAAAAGAATCATTCGGTACTTAAAGCATACACCCAATCTTGGGTTATGGTATCCTCAAGGTTCTAAGTTCAAGCTGCTGGGATACACTGACTCCGATCATGGTGGATGTGGCATCGATTGCAAAAGCACTTCAAGAGGAGCTCTAATGCTTGGAGATATATTAGTAAGTTGGTTCATCAAAAAACAGACATCAGTGGCTTGTTCTATTACTGAAGCTAAATATGTTGTCGCTGGAAGGTGTTGTGCTCAGATTCTATGGATTTATAATTAGATCTTAGACTATGGTCTAAATTTCTTAAAGACTCCCATTTTCTGTGACAACAAAAGTACCATTTAGATGATACAGAATCCAATGCAACATTCCAGGAGCAAGCACATTGACATCCATCATCATTTCATTATGGACATAGTTTAGAAGGGAAAAGTGGAGTTATTTTACATTCCATCCACTGATTAGTTGGCGGACATTATCACTAAGGCATTGGATGAGAAGACTTTAAACAAATTGATTGCAGATTTTGGCATCCTTTTTAATGACGTAATTGATCTCTAACTTTTAATTTAAGCTTATATTTGCTTGCTGAAAAACACTAAAAAAAGATGCTACTTTTACTATGTTTATAGACTTTTACATAGTATTTTTAATCTCTATTTCTAATATTTACAATTATTCTTTTCTCAATTATACATCTTTGTGGCCTATCTGAGATTTATCTGCATCTCCTTTCTCGAGATTTTGTAAGAGCTGAAAGATCTCAATGCTCTTGTTGTTGGGATAAAGAGCAGCATTGTTGGGGTGCAAAGTTCTTCATTCATGACTTTGTAAATGTTTGACTTTTGTAAAACCCACTTGCATGTGGTGCTTTAGCCTTTAGACCCATTTGGTAGTTAGAGTGAGAGAGAGACATGTAAACACCTCTATAAATAGTGGGTTTGTCCACTTGTAGAGGTGTGCTTTGAGAGGTGTAGAAGTGAGTGTGTAAGTGTGTGTTAATTATGTAGTCTAGATCTAGATCCCTTTTGTAACACCATATACATTCAATATATCTCTTAAACACCCAAATCACCATGTTCAATTGTGCAAGTTTTAATTCCGCATGCCAAACCATGTTCTTTGTCACTACAATTGGTATCAGAGCAGGTCTTCAAGATTAAGGTGATATTTGAAGAACGATTCTCGGTTTGGCAATATTTGTCGCAATTTGATCAATTTTGGTGAGTCTCTCTCTATGATCTCTCTTAATCTCTTTAAATCGTGCGTTGCGTTTTTTATTTTTGATCGTTTGACTCATTGGATCAAATTTTCTTTGAAAAACTCCATTGATGATCCAATAATTTCTTTTAAGATCAAATTTCATTTAAAATAAAATTCAAGGATCTGTTACTATTCATGTCCAATTTTTGAAGTCCATTTAAAATCCAACCTATTGTTCATAATCATGGTTTTGAGTCCATAATTGATCTTGCTTAATAACGATCATTCGATATTGTTCTTAAATCCAATTTTGAGCCCAAATCTAAAAATCAGTTACTGTTCATCTTTTATTCAAAAATTCAAGCCCAAAATTTTGACCCGATAATTCAAGTATCTGATTTCCTCTTCTCGCATCATACTTCATTCAGATAATTTCATAGTACAAGTTCACAATCGATTCCAATCGATTACTTGTTTATCAAATCCAATCGATTTCACATTTGAAGTAGGTATATGTCGTTTGATTTGGTATACCTAACTTCACATATTCGAGCTTAAAACTTGTGATTTACATAATTTGTTTGTCGAATAGATCGTTTTCTTGTGAATCAAACTTATTTTATAATTGATATATTTCAAGTCTTCCAAGGATTTACTTTGAGATATTCTATAGTGATTTTGATGAATCAAAATATCAAAGTTTTTTTTGTTCCAATGATAAACTGATGTAGATGAATATGATTTTTGGGTTGATGAAGATCAATGTGTTGATGTATTGGTGAAGAAAAATTGATGAACTTGCATTGATCATGTGTTTGATCTGAAAAGAAATTGGAACTCGTTTTTGATAATCAGTGTCGATGGTTTAAAAAGTCAAAGCTTCTTATAAAAGTCAAAATTGAGTTTCGTTAATGAAGCTTTATGATCGAGTATTGATTTCGGATGATCGAGTGGAGTAAACTGTGTTTTTGTTACAAGTGATTGATTTTGGAGTTTTGATTTTTAGTCGATTGCTTTGATAATGAGGGCCATGGTTCGAATGTCTTGTAACCAGTTTAACTCTATGTTCTTATGCATCGATGCTAAGGCTTTTTATGTGGAATCAAAATCGAAGTTAGTTACTGAATGTTGTGGATTGGATTGGGAAGAGGAAACCGATAGCAAAGAATATTGATGATCTTTGGAGTTAATCTTGGTGATGTTCGGGTATCAAAATCGAATGGTTGAACTAAGAATAGAGAAGGTCGATGACTGGGTTATTATTAACGAAGGGCAGTAGATTGATATACGATTGGGTGATTGAATCTAATGAACGAAGAAGAACAAGTTTTCGTTAATATGAATGTCACTAGAAACAAAAAGTATTTTTGTTTTGGAACGAAGGGTGTTTGATCAGGGTTCATACGAAGGGTATTTGATCAGGGTTCATACGAAGGGTATTTGGGAAAGATAAAGAAATTTCATACAAAGAAATTATTGTTCATTACTGTTCACTGTATAATCTTCGTATGCTTCGTGCTTCGTATGAATTGAAAAAGCAAAAGTTTCGAAAAAGGCCCCTAAACCTTCGAATATTTGACACTTTGCATATTAACTCAAGTTTCGTATGTTTGACACTTTCCACCCAAATTCGAAAATTTTTTGGAGCTTCGAATATTTTTGGGCATGCTTCGTATGTTTGTGCAAAAAGGGCAGTATTTATGAAGATGGTCCCTGAGACTTCGAATTTTTGGCAGTTTTCACCCAAATTCGAAAAAGGACTATTTTTTGCTGAAAATTGAAGTTTGTGCATTTCAGGCCCCTGCAGTTTGTGCAAATTGACACTTTCTACCCAGCTTTGGAAAGGGGAAGAGTTTTGCATATTTTGCTGTTTTGGGCGCAACGGGTCACTGCAGAATTTTGAAATTGACAATTTCTACCCATTTTTGAGAAATTTTGTCAAAGGCGATCCATGAACGGCAATAAAAATTGATTATTTTTCGGGTTTTCTGGATTGAAGCACAAAGTTTATGCCATATGTTAAGGGGGAGTTTTGACACGAAAAATTCCGAATAGAGCATGTTCTTTTTCCTTTGGAGTTTTATAATCAAATTTTGATTATAAAAAGGGGGAGAAGTTTTATATGGAAATTCGAACTTGAATTTTTCATATTACGCGGATTTGAAGACCGAAGTGATCTTGAAGTTTTGAAGCCACGAGATGATGCAATTAGAAGTTCGGAAGTGATGTATTCGAAATGGGTTTGGATTTATTGAAGATTTTTGGGGTGTGTTTTTATGCGCAACTATTGGGTGATTATTTGGAGTTTGGAATACTCTTAATCATTCGTTGCTGCTCGGATTGTATGGAAGAATTGAAGATTGAAGTTCGTTTCGACATGTGTCACCTTTGAGGCTCGAACCGCGTAGTGCTTGATTTTGGAAGATTTGAAGTGGGTCATTCATTCCTAACTTTGAGGGGGAGAATGTTGGGGTGCAAAGTTCTTCATTCATGACTTTGTAAATGTTTGACTTTTCTAAAACGCACTTGCATGTGGTGCTTTAGCCTTTAGACCCATTTGGTAGTTAGAGTGAAAGAGATACATGTAAACACCTCTATAAATAGTGGGTTTGTCCACTTGTAGAGGTGTGCTTTGAGAGATGTAGAAGTGAGTGTGTAAGTGTGTGTTAATTATGTAGTCTAGATCTAGATCCTTTTTGTAACACCATATACATTCAATATATCTCTTAAACACCCAAATCACCATGTTCAATTGTGCAAGCTTTAATTCCGCATGCCAAACCATGTTCTTTGTCACTACAAGCATCATGTCCTCTTATTCTATTGAACGCCCTCTTTCTCCTCCACTCACTGTGATGAATGCAAGGATCAACCATTAATGTAGTAAGTATTGTTTTCATCTACTGACTCATAATCCAATAAAACCTTGAATGCCCTCGTGTTGATCATGAAGAAACAATGGTTTTATTGATTCGAGCCAGTGAACTCATTGGTTACAAAGACTGATCTTTACTTCTCTCTTACTCCGAATGAATATGAAGCTTAGAATCCATCTGTAATGCTTCAATAATTAAAGGCTTTGTCACTTATGGTATATTGTGAGTTATATATTGATGTTCTTACCTTTGTTTGTTTTCTCTCTTATATAGCTAAAAATTCAGTGGGTAGATATCCTAGAAAATTGAAGTGCATTAATTACCGTTCAACTCTAAAGATTTGATGGAACGAGTCTTTTCTAAAAAATTTGCACATATTTTGATGTTTAAACTATTTTCTTATTTGAATAACTTTTTTGTTTGTATTCTTATATTGTTTATTCTTTTGTACAATTTTTAAAAGGAATCTAAAGGTGTCCAATCTAAGCCTAGTATTTAACTTTGACATATCATCATTCCTAGAAGCATGTTGTATGTGGCAAGATCTGTCTGACTTTCTCATCATTGAGTTCGATTTTTTGTCAATCGTCGTTGTGATAACCCATCTTCTTGGTGAAGAAAAAAACTTTTCTTGGTGAAAGAACAATTTAGAGAACTCCCTTTATTATTTACTTTTCTTAGATTAAGTTTTACTTTCGTCTTTATACTTGAATTGTATCCGATCTATCCAAACCTTTAAATGGGGGGAAATCATTATGATGAACTAGACATTTTCAAGAAGACGTGTTATTAATGTTAAGCTTTAGTGATAAGGACTATTAAGTCTTATACCAAACCATAGGAACCAATGTTTTCAAAAACACATTTTTTTTTGTGAAAGTAGGCTTCTTCCTAAGAGGTGGGATCCATGCCTTTTTCCCTTTATTAAAGATGTATATTAAATACTAAGCCCCTTGTGGACCCGTATGTAGCACCTTGTTCCTGGTATGAATTTCATTCAAGTATTATTAATCTTTTTGGCGTAGAAATCGGCAAGTTGATGGGAAAATCGACGAGTAGGAGCGACTTGAAACCGGGAGTTTAATAACCTACTCGACGAGTCTGCGGCCAGACTCGACGAGTAGGCCCTGACTGAAAAAACCCTAATTTAAGGGATTGCACCCTATTAAGCATCTCATTCAACCTCCCTTCATCCCTATTTCTCTAAAGAACTCTCCATATCAAACCCTAATAGTTTGTGTAAAGATCTAAGGCCTTTCTGGTGGTTTTTGGTGATTTTGGAACATAAGAAGGAAGAGAAAGGCTTAAGGAATCAAGAGGAGGCCAGAGGATTTCGAATTTGTGCACACTTTGCAGTTCTTTAGAGGTATAAAGCTGATACATTGCTCTTTCATATTTTAGATCCCTTTTTGGGGTAATTTAGGGCATTTAGGAGCCATTCTTGGTGACCAATCATGAGTGCAAGTATGGTTGGGGGCTAACACTTTAGATCCAAAGTCTTTGAGGGGTTACAAGGTAGAAATAGACTGGTTTTGGAGCCTTATAGAGCCCTATGCATCTTAAGAGTCTCATTTAGGGCCATTTGAGCTCATAGTACCATGCATGCACGTAAAGTTGGTAACTTTACATGCTAGATCGATCTTAGAAGCCTAGATCTATCTTTTAGTCAAGTGTTGTACATCAAAAATCGAAAAATAAGACTTGGTCATTCTCAACTCGACGAGTCGTTCTTGGACTCGACGAGTCCATGGCTTGACTTCCCTTCTCTGTTGTGGTTCGAAGGAACCCAGTGAGTGCTAGAGTGGTCTTAGGGGGGTCTGGGGGAGTGACCCAATGCTTTAGAATTAGCCATAGAACTGGAAATCATAGAACTCGACAATTTGTTCATACAACTCAGCAAGTCAAGGGAAGACTTGTTCATAGGATGCAGATGAACTCGACAAGTTGTTCATACAAATCGGCGAGTCGGATGAAGGTTCATTTGTGAATGTTTTCAAAGGAGAACTCATCGATTCATTGCTAAACTCGACGAGTAGGGGCGTTAAGAAGGACATATAAAAGGATAAGGACTCGACGAGTTGGCGGCCCAACTCGACAAGTCAGGTCAACTGGAAGTTGACTTTGACTTGGTCAGAGGTAAAATAGTCATTTTACCATAAGAGTAGTTATTAGTGTCTAATTAAGTGTTTTATGGATTTATAGCCGGAGGATCACCGAAGCAGTAGTCAGACATCTGCCGATCAGCTTTTCAGCTTTTCAGCAGTCAGCCTTACGAGGTGAGTTACCTTCCAGTAGAAGTGGGTCTAAGGCATCAATGTCAACCCACCAGTAGGAGTCGTATG
Organism: Lactuca saligna; assembly: GCF_052625555.1. Lineage (NCBI taxonomy): Eukaryota > Viridiplantae > Streptophyta > Magnoliopsida > Asterales > Asteraceae > Lactuca > Lactuca saligna. The sequence goes on along the minus strand of NC_136419.1, from coordinate 201,012,098 downwards.
TTAGATGATTATGTTTGTGATATTCATCTAGGTTTGATACTACATGATATGTTATGTGCTAGTATGATATGATGTTATATGTTAGTAACAGTAGGGGAGATAGTCCCCAAGATTTCCAGTCGATAGGGCCGAAGGGGGTAGTCATACCTATTCATGATAGATAGAATATGATTATGTGTTACATGTTACGTGGTAGTAGTAGAGGGGTGAAATAGTCCCCAATATCCAGTCGAGAGGATCGAAGAGGAGGCCAGCACCCAGGTATGCTAGGAAGTATCCCGTCGAGAGGACCGAAGGGGAGGCCAGCACCCAGATATGCTAGGCAGTATCCGGTGGAGAGGACCGAAGGGGAGGCCAGCCCCCAGGTATGTTAGGCAGTATCTGGTCGAGAGGACCGAAGGGGTAGGTCGGTGTGACAACTATCAATTCAGGTCATTCTCGGACTCATGCATCTTTATAAAAACCATTCATGCACAACATGCCATGGCCTAGTAGTATAAATTAGTTCAAAATCTTGCATAAACTAGGATCCAACTAAAATCTAGGACTAATATACTTGACTCTTACGATTCCAGTAAGTTGTTTAACTACAATAGGAAATGCCATTACCATAATTAGAATGAGACTTCAAACTTTGTTACAATTGAAAAAGGGTATAAAACCCTAAAAACAAATTAAAATATTCTAATTTCATTCCAATATGATGGTGAATATCAAATAATGTTCCAAAAACTCTAAAGAGTCAAAAATCCAAAATTATAAACTTTAAAGCTTAAAAACTTTATAAATTTTGCTATAAACTTCCTAATATAAAATTTTTATTAATCAAACTATGGATTATAATCAATGAAATAGAAATTTAAATTATCATACATTAATCATAATTTATTAGTTAAAAACAAGAATTTTAAATAAATCAAGAATTGCTTAAAGAAACACTTTTATAAAAATTAAGGTTTTATAAAAATTAAAGAGGGAATTGTATAAAATTTAAATTTAGGAGATAGAGGACCTTTAATACACAAAAATCCAGCCACCCACTCCCCCATGCCCTCTCTCTTCCCAAAACTTCAATCATTAAAACACAATCCCCACTCTTCCACTTCTCTCTTTACTCTCTCTCACACTCCACCCTTTCAACTCTCAAACTCTCCTCCTTTCTCTCTCTCTCTCTCTCTAAACTCACAAAAATATTCAGTCAAGAACACCTCTCCACACTCAAATCTTCATTTTCTAAGGTTATTCTTCAAGGTATTCACGAAAATCTTTCACCCTCCCTTACTTTTCCTTCTTGTTTTAAAGGGTTTTCTTGTACTTCTCTTCCTTCTACACCATTCTTTATGAACATTCATTAACATGTTGATGAATGTCGAGTTTGATGATGATGGTGGTAGGGTTTCACCCAAGAACAACATGCATGATGTTTAATGGTGAAATCCAAGGACCAAAACCAATGTCAAACACTAAAGTTTGGATTTTTACAAGTTTTAAAGGTTCATACACCTTATGCATTCAAGTATTTCCTTTAAAAACATCACTATGACAAACATATGTCCATACATGGTCTTCAAACCGTGATGCATGTGATGAACACCAAGCTAAAGAGCTTGATGATCAAAGTACATTGTTAATAGTGCATGTAAATGATTTTATTTATAAAAATATCTAAAAGTTCTTTTCTATTCGAAATTAAAGTTTTCCAGATTCCCATTAAGATAATATGAATATCTGGAAAATCCCAAGAGTTTTTATCATTTCCTTGACTTATTAAAATTGTTACAAGAAAACATGGGCATAAATCACATAAAATACTTTCAGAGGTCTATAAATCCTGAATAAATTCGTGGATGACCCCTATGGTTAATAATAATCTCTCATTAAGTTTCATCGATTTATGTTTCTGTTTAGTATGACTTTTGATTTTCTTTTTGTTTGGGTCCAATAAATCACAAAACCACTTTAGAGAGAGTAGAAATTGTATCTAACAATTTTCGCAGCTCTTACCTGAGGTGGGAGACTCAGAAAAATAATTTCAGAATTTTTCATCATGCCTTTCTCTTTTTACGAATTTTTAGTGATTATAATGGCCTAAAAACAGGAAAAATAGTTCTGATTATCCAAAATTTATGAAAATTTACCAGAGCATCATGGTGTACATTAGGAGGTTACATACAAATTGTGAGGATTTTTCTCTACCGTATACTATTTTTCTACTATTTTCTAAGGTTAAATACACTTAAATACATATAAATACACATAAATACCCAAAACCGGATTATACAATATGAAAATCACTTTTGGTATTTTTCTCAGATTTACACTGTAAATGATGTTAGAAATGTTTTGGTAATTTCTTTTAACTGTTTATTATTTAATCTTCAATTAATGATCATTTAAGGGGATAAAACAAAGAAAAATACAAATACCAACTGAAAAATATCTTTTATATTTTTCCCAGCTTATTTATGTATAATAATAGTAAAATAAAAAGTTTGGGTAATTTTGGAAACCGTTTTCTATTTATTTCTATTTTTATTGGAATAAATGCTAAAAAATCATAAAAAATTAATTAAACAGCTTGGAAATCCATGTTTATATTTTTCCTAGCTTAGTTATGTATAATAACAGTAAAATAAAAAGTATGAGAATTTTTATCCTTTGAATGCTATTTTTCGTGAATTTATGTTGTTATGAAGGCTTAAAAATTTTTGGAAAATAGTTAACCATATCAAAAAATCAAGGAAAATTTTCTGGAAAACCTCTATTGTATTTAGAGTGAAAATACAAGGTTTGACAATTTTTGGAAACTGTTTGATCATATTTTACATTTTTCGGAATTTAAAAACACCTTTAAATGTGTTGAAATACCCTCAATGTATATTACTAAATCTGGAAAATTAATATCCAAAATTGTCTTAATCACATGACTTATAGAATTTCATCATTTCATAAAAATTGTAACCAATTAATATAAAACCGATATTAGAACATAAATTTGGCATTTCTCTATATGTAGAGTTTAGTATATTAGCATTAGATTTCGACATGGAAACTCACTAGTGTGTGTTTGATGTCGTAGGATCCCGGTATTAAGACGTTGGTGTATTCCGAGGCACCACTTATACCTACTCGACACATTGTGAGTATTCACGCACTCCCCTATTTTTAGTTTTTATGTTTTGGGGTGGAAAAGCATGTCCAGAAAAACTATTATTTGCATGTTGTATTTAAATTGATTTGTATCAAACATGATTGCTATTGTATTGCTATGTCTCTCTATGTATGTCTATGCAACACGGAACATGAGAACTTATCGTACTATGGCCCTTCCCTTATGTCTAACCATTAACTCTTTGAGCCAATTGTCATTATGGATAGAGCTATTAGGAATTGACAACTCCTCACTCACCCTAATGCTGGAGTGCATGATACCATATTCATCTATGGAACGATAAGCATAGATCTTGATAGGGCTTCAGTCATAGGTTTGGTTGAGACTCATTGTTTGCTCATACACATACAAACTCGTTTCTCGTTATAGCAATAAACTTGTTATCAATAATAGCAATCAACTTATTTCTCATTAAAGCAATGTACTTGTATTTATGAAAATCCATATTCCAAATCTTGATTTTATAAACTTGTGAACGCACCAACTATTTTCATAGTTGACGCTCATTTTACATGCTTTTTCAGGAAATAATTAGTAAGTGGATATAAAGATTCATCATCATAGAGCATGTTGCATCGTGTGGAAGTTATTTTATGAAGTCATATTTTGAACAATGTTATTTTAGGAAAACTTGTACTTTGTTTTGTTTAAGCTATAAGTTGTAAACTTTTAAATATTGCTATGGTGATGTATCTTTATCTTTTGCAATGAAACCCTTATCGTTGTCATATCTTGTGTTTCTGCTTTAGCGGGTGTGACAGTCGAGCACCCAGATATGCCTGACAGTATATGTATTTTATGTGATTGTATGGTATGCGGTACGATGGGGGAACTCACTAAACTTCGTGCTTACAATTTTTAGTTTTGTTTAAGGTACCTCTTCAGCGAAGGGGAAAGAGTTGGCGCAATAGCTGCACATCATACATACACGTTGTATTTCCACATTATGATATTCTTGGGATTGTACTTTGACATTGTTATATTAGGGTTTGGTTTTCATACATGAGATATTAGTTTTATGAGATGATATGTCTTCACTAGGTTTTCTTATGGAAGTTTCATAAATCAATTAATTAAAAAGGAAATTTTTGGGCTCGAAATCTGGAATGTTACAAGTTGGTATCAGAGCCCTGGTTTGAGGGATTCAGACACACCCTCGAGGATGTCTGGACTAAAACCGAGGGATTAAAAGACTTTTACAAAGAAAATGGTTTTCTAAAAGCTAAGTTAAAAAGTGTTAAGAAAGAACAAGGTGTGTGATGTGCGCGACCGGCCGAGCTCAAGTAAGTTTTCCCCAAAGTACCCATACAAGCTTATGTTATGATTATCAGTTTAGTAGAACAACATGCTAGATAAGGACTAAGGATCTAGGAAGGATGCCTTATGTTCCTATTATATGTGCTTTTGAGCTGCATGATAGTATTGATTAGACAGAGACAGTATAGCTTGTTAAGGTTATGCGTGATTATATAATGCATGCTAATACAGATTCTTGTTATGTGGATAGAATTGCTCGAGCTTGTTTCCTTTTTGTCTGAATGCTTCTTTCTTTTTGCTTTGTGGGACTTGGAGTGATGGGAGTTAGCTATTAGGTGGGTACGTTAGGTCACATGCAATCAGGGTTGAATAATCTTAGAGTGTTGGATTTAACCCTATTGCGTAGCTCTTATTTGAGTCCTAACCGTTGTGGGATGAGTCCCTTACTCGAAGGATTATCTGAGCCTCGTGGCATGTGATTGTATCCATATGGTCTCTAATTGGCGTTGCAGAGAGGCCATCAGCAGCTGAGGACTGGTTTGGGTGGAGATAGAGGTACCCTAGGGCAAGCCTAGGATGAGAGTAGCAGAGATCAGTAGCAGTAGAAGGGACTTGGTGGAGTCGAGGCAGTTCTTGAGGAAAGTACGGATAGATGTGGAAGATAGTATGGGCCCGTATTACTGAAAGCAGAGGATCCGTATTTGATTCGAGGAAGGTTGAGACGAGACTAGGAAACTTGTGATAAATGTGATCCCTCTAGATGTATCAGTATCACTGACGGTTGTCCTTATGTATTGCAGAATGGTGGTGCTACGTCCAAACCCAACACTTGGTAGTTTAGGAGAGGGATCGAGTCCGGGTTCAAGTTCCGAACCAGTGGATGATAGGCTACGCGAGTTCATCATCTCTGAGATCATTAGAGGCATCCATGATGCGACCCCATTCATCTTTGGGTCGATCAAGGAAGGGATCATCGAGCTGATGGAGGATTGCCTCAGGGCGTTCAAGACTGACATGGCGAACAGCCATTCAGGATCCCGCACGCTATCCTTTAAGGATTTCAAGGGCAGTGGTGCGCCGAATTTCCATGGGGTGAAGGACCCCATTGCTGCCAGACGTTGGATTGCAAAGTTTGAGTCTTCACAGTTGACTAGCTTCTGCCCCGAGGGGTCGAAGATGCGATATGCAGCAGGGTGCTTGAGAGACCGGGCCAGGGATTGGTGGGAGTCGGTTGGTGACACTCTGGGAGCCTCGACTATTAAGGCTATGACATGGCTGAATTTTGTGACCCGGTTTAGAGCTGAGTTTGCACCTAAGGTGGAGCTCCAGCAATTGGCCTGGGAGTTCCTGGATATGAGACAGACGATTGATACAGTGGCGGAGATCACCACCATGTTCCGGGAGAGGGCGTTGCTGGTGCCCCAGTATGCGTCAGACGAGGATATGAGGAGGACCCTCTCCCAAGACATGTTTCGAGTCGACATTCGGGTGCATGTTAGTTTTTCAGCTTGCCCTACCCTAGATTCCATGATTTCCAGGGCAAGGGAGAGGGAGATTGACCTAGAGCATGTTCGGAAGAGGAAGGTCGAGGAGGGACAGGTGACTGGGGCTTCGGGGAAGAAGCCCAATGGATCAGACGCTGGACCAAAACACCAGCAGCGTCGAGGCCGCGGAAGGAAATGCGGCAAGTCACATGAAGGAGCGTGTAGGTTGGCATCGTCGGGATGCTATAAGTGCGGCAAGTTGGGGCATTTCAGCAAGGACTATACCGCCCCTGCACCCACTATTCAGACATTTGAGTTGTTGTGTTTCCACTGCAGCTAGAGGGGCCATAAGAAGGTCAATTCCCCGCAATTGATAGCAACAATGTCGGTGAAGGCACCAACTCCAGTGACCCTGCGGATTAGGGATGGCCGAAAGGGTAAGATAGAGGCTCCATTGGTGAGGAGTCGGGCCTTCCAGTTAACTACCGAGGAGGCACGCGCCGCACCCGATGTGGTGACGGGTATGATTCCTTCTCCCTAATTTATTCATATGATGCTTATGATATTGATATATATATATATATATATGTTTAGGATCATTCCATGTGAACGGCGTCCCGGTTCAGGTGTTGTTTGATTCGGGTGCTACCCGATCGTTTGTTTCTCGTGCGCGTAGCAAGAAGTTTATTGAGTCCTCAGGCATGTTGGATTGCCCTCTAGAGGTCGAGATTGTGGATGACCAGTCAGTGCGAGCATCCGAGATCTACCAACATTGTGTTTTGAGGCTGTTCGAGGAGCGTTACCTGGTATATTTGCTTCCCATACCTTTGCGGGGGAACAAGGTTATTATTGGTATGGATTGGCTAAGCCCCAATGGGGCAGTAATTGACTACGCGTGGTAGTTGGTGCTGATCAGGAACGTAAGAGGGGGAGAGTTGGTGGTTCAGGGCGAGAGGCCACAGCGAGGACCAGCTCTATGTTTAGCAGCGAGAGCTAGGCGCTACCTTCAGTAGAGTTGCGCAGGATTTGTCTTTTATGTGATGGATACTCGGGAAGCGTGTAAGGGAATGATCGGCGATGTGCCCGTGGTACAAGAATTTGTGGATTTATTCCCTGAGGAGTTGCCTGGGGTACCTCCGGAGAGGCAGGTAGAGTTCAGGATCGACCTAGTCCCTGGTGCGGCTCCGATAGCCAAGGCACCATATCGGTTGGCTCCTCTTGAGATGCAGGAGTTGTCTACACAACAGCAAGAGCTGTTAGACAAGGGATTCATTAGACCAATCAGTTCACCCTGGGGAGCCCTGGTTCTGTTTGTAAAGAAGAAGGACGGGTTGCATCGGATGTGTATAGACTATCGGGAGTTGAACAAGGTAACGGTGAAGAATTGTTACCCACTACCGAGGATAGATGACTTGTTCGACCAACTTCAGGGAACATCTTGGTTTTCCAAGATAGACTTGCGGTCAGGCTATCATAAGATGAGGATCAGAGATGAGTATATTCAAAAGACTGATTTTCGGACCCGCTATGGCCATTATGATTTTGTGGTGATGCCTTTCGGGCTCACTAATGCTCCTACCGTGTTCATGGACTTCATGAACCGCATGTGCAAACCGAAGCTGGATCGATATATGATAGATTTTATTGATGATATCCCGGTCTACTCCAAGACACAGGAGAAGCATGAAGAACATATGCGAGAGGTTTTGGATACTCTAAGGAGGGAGATCTTGTACGCCAAGCTCTCCAAGTGTGAGTTCTGGTTACGCGAGGTGCAGCTTCTTGGGCACCTTGTCAACCAGAATGGTATTCTTGTCGACCCGGCCAAGGTGGAGGTCCTGATTAGATAGGAGGTTCCGAAGTCTCCATCTAAGATTCGGAGTTTCCTAGGATTAGCCTGCTACTATCAGAGATTCATCCAGGATTTCTCCAAGATCGTCGTGTCGTTGACTCGGCTAACGAAGAAGGTTGTAGTCTTTCACTGGGGGCCTGAGCAGCAGCCAGCGTTCGAGGTACTGAGATAGAGATTGTGCGAGGCGCCAATCTTAGCCCTGCCAGAGGGCATAGAGAATTTTTTTGTGTACTACGATGCGTCTATTTTGGGTTTGGGCACGGTATTGATGCAGAGAGGGCATGTCATCACCTACGCTTCGGGACAACTTAAGCATCATGAGGCGAATTATCCGACGCGTGATTTGGAGCTGGGGGTTGCTATTTTTGCCCTCAATATTTGGCGTCATTACATCTATGCGGTTCGTTGTACCATTTACACGGACCACAAGAGCCTGAGGTATCTCATGACCAGCCGAATATGAATATGAGGCAGCGTTGGTGGCTTGATGTGGTGAGGGATTATGATTGCAAGATTCTATACCATCCGGGGAAGCCCAATGTTGTGGTCGACATGCTTAGCCGCAAGGCAGCACCGATCAAGGGTATCTGTATGAGGATGATTGTGGTAACTCCGCTGTTGGAGCGGATCTGAGAGGCCCAACAGGAGGCGATGAAGGAGGAACACCGGAAGAGCGAGCGTATTGTGGGTCAGGTTTCCTCCTTCGACTATGATAGCTGAGGGTTGTTGACCCTTCACCGTAGAATGTGGGTCCCCTATCATGGAGGCTTGTGTCAGATATTGATGGAGGAGCCGCACAAATCCATGTTTTCTATTCATCTTGGGGCAACGAAGATGTATAGGGATCTTCGTCTTGAAAATTGGTGGCCCTGGATGAAGCGGGACGTAGCATGGTATGTGGAGCGGTTCTTGACCTACAGGAAGGTCAAGGCCTAGCACTACAGGCCACATGGCAAGATGCAGTCGTTGGATATTCCCATGTGGAAATGGGAAGATATTACCATGGACTTCATCACCAAACTTCCCAGGACCACACGGGGAGTGGTTTCCATATAGGTCATTGTGGATCGATTGACCAAGAGCACCTATTTTATACCGATCCAGGAGAGTATATCGGCCAAAAAGTTGGCCGACATTTACATTTGAGAGTTGCTGGCTTGGCATGGAGTGCCAGTCTCCGTGATTTCCGACAGGGATGTGTGGTTTACTTCTAGGTTCTGGAAGAAGTTCCACGATGAGTTGGGTACTCGTCTACACTTTAGCGCCGCATTTCAACCGTAGATGGATGGTTAGAGCGAGCGGACCATCCAGACATCGGAAGATATGTTGCGGGCGTGTGTGCTAGATTTTGGTGGTAGCTGGTATACTTACCTCCCATTGGTTGAATTCTCTAACAACAATAACTACTACGCGAGTATCGATCGTCCTGCCTTTGAGATGTTATACGGAAGGAAGTGCAGGACCCTAATATGTTGGGTTGAGGTTGGCCAGAGGGTCATGGGGAGCACCGAAGTGGTGCTCAAGACGACAAAAAGGATTCAGCAGGTCAGGAGCAGGCTTCAGACTGCACAGAGTCTGTAGAAAAGCTATGCCGACAAGCGTCGTTCAGACCTAGAGCTTCAGGTCGGGGATATGGTTCTCCTGATGGCGTCGCCTTGGAAAGGAGTCATCTGATTCAGGAAGCAGGGAAAGCTTGGCCCCAGGTATATCGGACCTTTCATGGTTTTGGCATGGGTGGGCAAGGTGGCATATCAGATAGATCTGCCAGTGGAACTCAGTCAAATCCACGACACTTTCAACGTCTCCCACCTACGAAGGTGTCTGGTGGATGACTCGACAATGGTGCCCCTAGACGATATACATGTTGATGGCAGCCTGAACTACATTGAGCGGCCCGTGGCAATCCCTGACCAAAAGTTGAAGGATCTGAGGAAAAAGAAGTTTGAGCTGGTGAAGGTGCTATGGCAGCACCGGAAGGGCTCAGAGCAGACGTGGGAGCCGGTGGACGAGATGATGGAGCATTACCCAGAGCTTCTTTAGGACCGAGCGGAAGACTTCAAGGATGAATTCTAAGATAAGTGGGGGAGATTCGTATCAAACGGTTCCTAGTGTGAATTTCATTCAAGTATTATTCATCTTTTTGGCCTAGAACTCGGTGAGTTGATGGCTAACTCGATGAGTAGGAGCAACTTGGACTCAGGAGTTTAATGACCTACTCGACGAGTCAACAGCCAGACTCGACGAGTAATCCATGACTCGAAAAAACCCTAATTTAAGGGATTTCACCCTATTTAAGCGTCTCATTCAGTCTCCCTTCATCCCTATTGCTCTCAAGAACTCTCCATACCAAACCCTAATCGTTTGTGTAAAGATCTAAGGCCTTTGTGGTGGTTTTTGGTTATTTTGGAACATAAGAAGGAAGAGAAAGGCTTGAGGAATCAAGGGGAGTTCGAGTTTGTGCACCCTCTACAGTTCTTTAGATGTATAAAACTGATACCTTGCTCTTTCATATTTTAGATCCCTTTTTGGGGTGATTTTGGGCTTTTAGGAGCCATTCTTGGTGACCAATCATGAGTGCAAGCGTGGTTAGGGCTAAGACTTTAGATCCAAGGTCCTTGAGGGGTTACAAGGCAGAAAGGGACTAATTTTGGAGCCTTAAAGAGCCCCATGCATCTTAAGAGTCTCATTTTGGGCCATTTAGGCTCATAGTCCCATGCATGCACGTAATGTTTGTAACTTTACGTGCTAGATCGATCTTATAAGCCTAGATCTATCTTTTGGTCAAGTGTTGTACATTAGAAATCAAGAAATGAGACTTGTTCATTCTCAACTCGACGAATCGTTCTTGGACTCGACGAGTCCATGGCTTGACTTCCCTTTTCAGTTGTGGTTCGAAGGAACCCAATGATTGTTAGAGTGGTCTTAGAGGGGGCCAGAGGAGTAACCCAACACTTTAGACTTAACCATAGACTTGGAAATCATATAACTCGAAAAGTTGTTCATACAACTCGGCGAGTCAATGGCAGAATTGTTCATAGGATGGGGATGAACTTGACGAGTTGTTCATATAATTCGGCGAGTCAGATGAATATTCATTCATGAATGTTTTAGAAGGAGAACTCGTTGAGGCGTTGCTAAACTCGACGAGTAGGGGCGCGAAGAAGAACGAATGAAAGGATAGGGACCCAACGAGTTGGTGACCCAACTCGACGAGTCAAGTCAACTGGAAGTTGACTTTGACTTTGACTTTGACTTGGTTAAGGGTAAAATAGTCATTTTACCCTAAGAGTAGTTATCAGTGTCTGATTAAGTGTTTTATGGATTTATAGCCGGAGGATCACCGGAGCAGCAGTCAGATATCTGCTGATCAGCTTTTCAGCATTCAACCCTACGAGGTGAGTTACCTTCAAGTAGAAGTGGGTCTAAGGCACCAATGTCGGGCCACCAGTAAGAGTTGTATGTTAGATGATTGTCTTTGTGATATTCATCTAGGTTTACTACTACCTAATATGTTATGTTCTAGTATGATATGATGCTATATGTTAGTAGCAGTAGGGGAGATAGTCCCCAAGATTGTAGTCATACCCAGTCATGCTAGATAGAATATGATTATGTGTTACATGTTATGTGGTAGTAGTAGAGGGGTGAAATAGTCCCCAGTATTCAGTCGATAGGACCGAAGGGGAGGCCAGCACCCGGGTATCCTAGGCAGTATCCGGTCGAGAGGACTGAAAGGGAGGCCTGCACCCAGATAAGCTAAGCAAGATCCGTTCGAGAGGACCGAAGGGGAGGCCAGCACCCAGGTATGCTAGGTAGTATCCGGTCGAGAGGACCGAAGGGGTAGGTTGGGCATCCAGATATGCCTGACAGTATATGTATGTTATGTAATTGTATGGTATGCGGTATGATGGGGGAACTCACTGAGCTTCGTGCTTACAGTTTTCAGTTTTGTTTCAGGAACCTCTTCATCGAAGGGGAAAGAGCTGGCGTGGTAGGTGCACATCATACACTCACGTTGGATTTCTGCATTATGAGATTCTTGGGATTGTACTCTGACATTATTATATTATGGTTTTGTTTTCAGACACGAGATATTAGTTTTATGAAATGATATGTCTTCACTAGGTTTTCTTATGGAAGTTTCATAAATCAATTAGTTAAAAAGGAAACTTTTGGACTTGAAATCTAGGATGTTACACCGTAGAACACCATATAGGCAAAGAAAAATAGAGGAAAATCCTTGAGGTATGAGATCAGAATCTATAAGTCACAAAAGAGAGGAAATATGGGCTTAAGGTCTTGGTTTTCAAAATTTACCTAGCCTATTTGATATGTTATAAGTTAAACAATGTTTATGGAGATTGAGGGGGAAGAGGTTGAGGTGGGAAAAGGTTGGAGAAAAGCCTCAAAAAGATTGTTGGGCTGAAAATTATTTTGAAGATTGCGTCTTTTGGGCTCGACAGATTATGTTACTTTGTATTCCGGTTTGGGCCTGTCCAACCGTGAACCTTTTATGTTTTGTATATAAGTTTACGCTTGCATGCATATTAGGTTAAGGTTTTTAGAGATCTGAAAATAGCGATACATCTAGACAATAATAGGTTTCTTTGATTGTTCCTGTAACCTTCCAATCCTCTACAGTTGATGTTCATAATCGAGCTCTTCTGAGGATTTTGTTTAATCATTCGACACGTTTGATTCCATCTTGACTTATTCTTTTTATTGCATTCATATTGTTTATGTTTATATACTTGTTCAAGATCTAATCGATCTTTATAGATTAAAGGTAAGTTTAATCTCATCAATTGGTATCAGAGCAGGAGGCTGTGTAATCGATACACATCTTTTCTGTGAAAAAGATTTCCATTAGGGTTTTTCCGCAATTATCAATATTTATTGAGCCGTCATCTCTCTATTGACGTATCTTGATATTTATTGTTTTGCCCTAATCTGCTTTATTACAAGTCTGATCTTTGAACAGGTTGTTACAATCATAATGGACGTGACGCAATCAAATCCTATTAATATTTCCAACAGCATCGGTTCGACGACAAAGATTCCAATCTTATACACCCATGACTATGAAGTATGGGCACATCACTTTGAAGACTACGTGATTGGATCGGAGGATAATGGGTACCTCATATGGGAAGCTATCATCAATGGACCATTCTCTCATTTTGCATCGTCCAGAATCATTAAGACACAAAAGGAGTACAATGATCTGCTAAAGGACGTGAAGGATATTGCACAAGATGAAAAGGACAAATTCCAATGCAATATTAAGGCGTTAAGGTTGATCAGATTCGCCCTTCAGTCCGACACATTCAGATTGGTCAACTCATGCACAACGGCAAAGGAAGTTTGGGATAGACTTCGTGAACTGTATTCTACAGACGAGGATCTTGAACATTCTATTCAAACTTTGCTTTTATCTGAGTTTGGAGAATTCAGGCAAGGGGTCGAAGAAACCGTGACCCAGACGTTTGATCGCTTTAATCATCTACTCAGCAAGATGATCAAACACGATATTGAAAGGAAGCTTATCGAACAGAAGGTTACTTTCTTGAATGGTCTGAGGTCTGAATGGAGAGAAGTGGTTTCCACAGTCAAAGCCCATGAGCAGTTTAAATCATACTCTTTGGCAAAACTGGTGGGTATTCTCAAGTCCCAAGAGAAGATTGTGCTGCAAGAAAAGAACGTCGTCTCTAGTCTTGGTTCGATGGCCCTCCTATCTAAAAGTAAAGTTGTGATGGAAGATGAAGATCTCAACTTGGAGGAATATGATCTCACGTCTGAGGATTATGCCATGATGGTGTCCAATCCCAAGAGGTTCATAAAGAAGAGATTCCCCAGCAACAAAAACCAAAACTGGCAGGGGAGTTACAGCTCTGAAAAGGTGAACAATGAACCGAAGGCTGAGGAGCACAAGAAGGAACCGAAGGTGGATGGCGATTCCGGAGTAAGCTGTTTCTACTGTGGTGGGAAAAACCACTATGCTAAGGACTGTGTTCTTAAGAAGATGGCTGAAAAGGATGATGTAAATGATGAGGAAGTTGTGTTGCAGAAAATATTGGACGAGTTGAGAAAGAAGAAGTCTACTGCTAACCCTTCTATTAATGCTCTCATTGTGCAGGGTTCTGTTAATGATGACGAGTTCGGTAGCACGGAAGTTTGGTCTACCGACTCAGAAGACGAGGAAGTGAGGAAGCCTACCCATGGATAGGCTTATGTGGCTAAGGAGGAAAGAAGTGGAGGAAGATGCTTCATGGTAACTGATGTATCTCAAATGCGGGGATACAACACCGATGGAGGAAGCGATGGACCGAAGGTAAAGGAGGACACGTGCTTTACGGCCAAACCTCTCAGCCAGCAATTCAATGAGCTCGATGAACTGATAAAGAAGGTACAATCTGTTTTTATTTCATGCAAAGTACCATCATCCTCATATGAGAAAGAACTAAAAAACGTTAATACAAGAATTTCTCATCTAGATAGTAGCTTAACTCAAACTCGAGTCACCAATTCTAACCTAACTGATCAATTGAGCAGGGTGGCGTCGAAAAGTGAGGAGCGGAGAATGTGGATCGAGTTAAAGGAGTCTGAATTAGTTAAAGTTAAAGACAAAAACATTTATTTGCAAAGAGACAATTTAAAATTGTTAAAACAGCGGAATGTTTTTTGTTTAATTGCTAAACGTTTGTACTCTAATATTACTCAGCTTCACTTGGATTGTGAAATAGGCCAAAAGATCCATCGAATGATTTTGCCCTTCCTAGAGTTTAAGGAGGATGAAATCGATGCCGAAGCCTACAATTGTGAGAGTGTGATATCGTCTGATGATGTCAATCTGACCTACATGTATGGATTGGACAAAATTGAGTCCTTCATTAAATCCAAAGACCACAAGGACATGCTTAAAAATCTTTTGGATGAAAATGACAGACTTAAACTGAGAACCGAAACCATGCAAAAATTTGACTCTTTAAACGCCAACGTAAGCTCAGAAAACAAAATTGATGTTGAAAATGCATCTGAGCTTAACGAGGACGAAAACATGAGTGAAATTTCTGTAGAGGACATGGTTGACTGCTCAGAATTTATTAAAACCGAACCTGAAAACCACAAGAATCTTATTTCTGAAAATTCAGTGGAGTTCGCTTGGTTGTCCCATCAAAAGTCCCCATTATTAGTTGAGAAAGCGGTTGTGTATCAAAAGGTCAGGACTACTCCGAATCAAGTATACAAGGTGACAGGAGTTACCGAACATCAAACAGCTGAACTCACAGCTATTGTAAACGAAGACAATGCTGATGGCTGCGATGAGTACTTCTGGGAAGCTCCAATAGATAATGCAAACGAAACTATTGGTTTATCTGAAAGAACCTCCTGGAAGAGCAAAGGAAGATACATACCTGAACCCTTGAATAAGCCGGACAATTTTGATGAGCCAAATACCAGTGGTACAAAAGATATTCCTCGGAAGGATGATCGTTCGGCAAAGGAAGACATTCCCTCTACTTCCTCAGCTCAAAGTAAAACTCTTGCAGTTCAAAAGGAACCAGCCAAGGAGACACCGAAACCGAAAGCAAATGTTCATCATCAACCTACACAGATGAGGAATAGGAAGAGAGAAAGGAACAATAGATACAGCAAGAACCTTTCTGAAAGGAAACAATTCTGGCATTCCCAGAATGCATATTTCTCACACCAAGACAAGAATCTGAAGTATGAAAACAATCCTGTAGGAAAGCTTGAAAGTCACAAAAACCGAAAGCCAAGGTTCGGTTCACAAGAAGATATCAACCGAAGGCAAAGGTTCGGTTCTGAAAAAGACTTCAACCGAAACCAAAGGTTCGGTTCCAAAGACAGCTCCAACCGAACGCAAAGGTTCGGTTCTGAAGTCAAAAGAGAACAAAACTCTAAGGTCAGTCCCTCCAACGATCAAAAGCAAAAGGGTCACCTAGAGTCTCCAGCCAGTAAATCCTCTCAATCCAAACCCTCTCATTCTAATTCTTCTCGTTCTTCTAATTCTTCTACTTCCATCGATTTATCTCCATCTTATTCTAAAACTGATTCCTCTTGTTCTCAAAAATCTCATTCATCAGCTGAACAAAAGGGAAAGCAGAAGGTCAATGAATCCAAACCAGAGTCTAAACCGAACACACCCAATCCTAACAAAATAAAAGTTTTTACCATTAAAAGGAAAGATGAAACAACTCTTATAAAATGAACATATCTAGTTGACGTCTCACTTACTATTCCCGTTCCCATGCAAAGCTCACGTGGACCCAAGAAACTTTGGGTTCCTAAATCTGCCTAATTTTTGCAGGTTATAAGTGACGAGCAGTTCGACGAAGAATAGTACATCGATAGTGGCTGCTCACATCACATGACAGGGAGGAAATAGGAGCTTAGGGAATACAGATCTCTTGCAAATGGTGGCAATGTCATGTTTGGAAATAATTCTTTCGGAACCATAAAGGGATACGGGATGATAACAAATGGGGATTTTACTATAAGGAAGGTGGCTTATGTGGAAGGACTCCAACACAACCTCATTAGTGTATCTCAGCTTGTTGGAGGTACAGGTCTCAAAGTCTCGTTCGATGATGAAGGTTCTAAAATCATAGAGAAAAAGGCAAAGAAAGTGATTCTCAAGTCAGAGCGAAAGGGTGAAATGTTTCCCTTAAACCTTAAACCCATCAAAGGAAACCCAGCTATATGCTTGTTGTCAAAAGCTCAATCCGACGAAAGCTGGTTGTGGCACCGAAGATTATCTCATCTCAATTTTAAATATATCAACCGACTTGTCACTGGAGGTCATGTTAGGGGTCTTCCATTGCTCAAGTTCGACAGAGATCATTTGTGTGTTGCATGCGAAATGGGGAAGCAGAGTCGTCAAAGTCACCCATCTATAATCAACACAAAAGTTGTTGAACCACTCGAATTACTTCATATCGATTTGTGTGGTCCTTCATCTATCGAAAGCATCGGTGGTAGCAAGTATATTCTTGTTATTGTTGATGACTTTTCACGATTTACATGGGTGTTCTTTCTAAAGCTCAAATCTAAAGCGACTCAAAAGCTGAAAGTATTTATCAAGAAAATTGAAGTACAGCTCAAGAAGGTTGTTCGCAACATCAGAAGCGACAATGGTCTCGAATTCAAGAACAGGGAGTTTGAAGAGTTTCTTACAGAAAAGGGAATAAGTCACAATTTCTCAGCTCCCTACACACCGCAACAGAACGGAATAGTCGAAAGACGAAACCGATCTTTGTGTGAAGCTGCCCGAACCATGCTAAGATTCGCTTCCTTACCTCTTTATTTTGGGCTGACGTTATTTCGGCTGCTTGTTTTACACAGAATAGGTCCTATCTCAACAAGAGGTTCAAGCTCACTCCATATGAGATACTGAACAACAGAAAGCCCAATGTGAAATTTTTCCATGTGTTCGGCTCGAGGTGTTTCATCTTTAATTCTAAAGAACACCGCAACAAGTTTGATGTCAAAGCCGACGAGGGAATTTTTCTGGGTTACTCTCTCACATCCAAGGCGTACAGGGTCCTAAACAAGCGTTCGAGAAAGATTGAAGAAACATACTATGTGACATTTGACGATACCTATGTCAAGAAGCTACAGGCCAAAGAAGACACTGCAGGGGAAATCTTTCCTCTAACTAACAAGGTCACAGTTTTGGTCGCCAATTTATACGAGACATTTCTGGAGCTCTTTGACGAATCAGAGAAAGCTTCACTCTCCGAAGCAGGTGCAGCAGACAACAAAGTTGATCCTATGAAGCAGATTGTCGAAGATGCTGCAAGAAGAATGCATGAAGAAGGATCAACCACTAATGACTCGCCTTCCAACAACGCTCAAGTCGAGGGGGAGCCAAGCTCTCAAGTCGAGGGGGAGCCAAGCTCACAAGTCGAAGGGGATCCAAGCTCACAAGTCCAGGGGAAACTAAATTCTACCACTCCAACCGAAGGTCTTTCACCAACCGAAGATGATTCTCCAACAGAAGATACCTCTCCAACCGAAGATGCCTCAACGCCTGGAAGCTCAGTACCACAAGAAACACCTGAACCTCATGCCTCTCAAAGCTCATCAATTGAGGACGAACATGATGATCTAACACTCGATTACGATAGCCAATCTGAGCCAGAAGAAATGATCAATGCTGAACTAGATCCAACCTTTAATCCGAATTACCCTCCTCTTATCAAATGGACCAGAGATCATCCTGTCTCTCAAGTAGTTGGCGATGTTTCTGAAAAGGTTCTGACCCGATCACAACTGAAGGCAAAACAGACATCCTTATTTACAAAGGTTGTGTTTTGTATGTTTAACTCATTCGTATCAAAGGTTGAACCAAAGACAGTTAATACTGCCCTAGATCACTCTGATTGGGTTCAAGCAATGCAAGACGAACTGAATGAATTTGAAAGGAACAAAGTCTGGCGCCTCATTCCAACTCCTCCAAATGCTTCGGTTGTTGGTCTCAAATGGGTTTTTAGGAACAAAATGGACAAGGAAGGTAATGTTATAAGGAACAAGGCTCGTCTGGTGGTAAAGGGATACTGTCAGGAGGAAGGGATAGACTATGAAGAGACTTTCGCTCCAGTAGCTAGGCTAGAATCTGTTAGAATATTTCTGGCTTATGCTGCTCACAAGAACTTTGAGGTTTTCCAAATGGACGTCAAGTGTGCATTTCTCAATGGAGAACTCGAAGAAACTGTGTACGTGGAGCAACCTCCTGGGTTCGTGAACGAAAAGCATCCAAATCATTGCTATATTCTGGATAAAGCTGTGTACGGCCTCAAGCAAGCTCCGAGGGCCTGGTATGAAACGCTTACAAAATTTTTAAAGATGTCTAAATTTAAACAAGGTTCGGTTGACCCAACCTTCTTTCACAAAAAGGAAGGTAACCACCTTATGATAGTTCAAATTTATGTCGATGACATCATCTTTGGCTCCACGAATCCCAGCTTAACAGCTGAATTCAGAAAGCTGATGGAGACTAAATTTGAAATGAGCTCAATGGGTCCTATTAACTTTTTCCTTGGTTTAAACATAAGACAGGGACCCGAAGGCATCTTTATTAATCACGAAGCTTACACGAAGACTCTCCTAGAAAATTTTGGTATGATGGGAGACACAAAAGTCAAAGTCCCAATGGCATTCGGCACCAAGCTTACCCCATCCCTAGACAAACCGGCTGTCGATATCACGCTTTATCGTCAAATGATTGGCTCACTGATGTATCTAACTGCTAGCAGACCTGATATCATGTTTTCTGTGTGTTATTGTGCTCGATTTCAGGCAAACCCACGCGAACCTCACATGCTTGCAGTAAAGAACATCTTACGCTATCTCAAGCGAACCACCTCCTTAGGTCTATGGTATCCTTCCAACTCAGGATTCTTTGTACAAGCCTATTCTGATGCTGACCTTGGAGGATGTGGACTCGACCGTAAAAGCACAACTGGTGGTTGTCAATTTCTTGACGGGAAGTTAGTCAGCTAGCAATCCAAGAAACAAACGTGCGTGTCGTTGTCTACTGCCGAAGCGGAATACATTGCAGCTGCATCCTGCACATCACAAGTGATTTGGATCCAAAGTCAACTTCGAGACTATGGACTCAATATGAAGAAGATCCCACTATATTGTGACTCTGAAAGTGCAATTAGGATCTGTCATAACCCAATGCAACACTCCAAAACCAAACACATAGCACTGAGGTATCACTTCATCAAAGATCACGTGGAAGATGGAAACGTCGAAGTTCACTTCGTAAGAACCACTGATCAACTGGCCGATGTCTTCACCAAAGCTCTTCCTGAAACGACCTTTAATAAAATTCTACAACGCTTGGGTATGATGGTTGCAGAGTCGGTCCCAAATCCTCAAATCTCTATTTAAGAATCAAGAACCGAAGCAAACAGACCGCTCTGTTGCTCTCTGCTCTGGCGCTTTAAAGGAACCGAAGCAAACAGACCGCTCTGTTGCTCTCTGCTCTGGCGCTTTAAAGGAACCGAAGCAAACAGACCGCTCTGTCTCTCTCTGCTCTGGTAAAATAAAGGAACCGAAACAACCAGACCGCTCGGTCACTCTCTGCTCTGGTAAAATAAAGGAACCGAAACAACCAGACCGCTCGGTCACTCTCTGCTCTGGTAAAATAAAGGAACCGAAACAACCAGACCGCTCGGTCCCTCTCTGTCCCAGTAATTTAAAGGCGCTCAAGCAAACAGCACGCTCGGTCTCTCTCTGCTCTAAAAGATTTTCGGAACCGACCATGATAGACCGCTCGGTTCTTCTCGATTCTGAAACTATCACCGAAATACACAGATCGATCGGTCTATCTCTGCTTCCAATTTTTTTTTTTGTTGTACAAATTTTATCTTTCTTTTTTTATTTATTTTTCAGAAAATTCTAAAATTACAAAAACATTTTATCTTTCTTGTTTTATTTATTTTTCAGAAAATTCCAAAATTACAAAAGCATTTTATCTTTCTATTTTTATTTATTTTTCAGAAAATTCCAAAATTCCAAAAACATTTTATCTTTCTGTTTTTATTTATTTTTCAGAAAATTCCAAAATTACAAAAACATTTTATCTTTCTGTTTTTATTTATTTTTCAGAAAATTCCAAAATTCCAAAAACATTTTATCTTTCTGTTTTTATTTATTTTTCAGAAAATTCCAAAATTACAAAAACATTTTATCTTTCTAGTCGGTGTACGTTTTGCACAGGTGAATACAAGCATCTCCTTCTATAGTGTTTACCCAGGTATGTTTTATCTTTATCAGACTAGTTAGACGTCCCTAGAAGCATGCTGCTGTATGTTGTCGCAAGCCTCTATGATCTCGAGCATGCCTTAATGATTCGATCAACACCTATCGTTTCTTCCCAATCAGGCTATTCTCTCACACTCGGTCTAGAGCTACCTTCCTCTACTCATCTGAAACATGAGTTGCTCTGCTTTGTCCTATTTCTGTAGCAGAAGGTACGTTCGGTCTCTTAACCCTCTCCTCATCTTCTTCATTTACCTTCGATTCCCCAAAGTAACCCTTGATGCTTTCGGTCTTTACCACTGAGGCTTATGGTTGCACAACATCTGTGTTTATGATCTTAGATTCGTTTACCACGTTCTAAGTGAAACCCAATATCCAACACCTGAAATGAATTGACGGTGAGTGATAAACTCAAGCTCTTACTTGGAAATCTTCTTTTCTTTTTGTGTGATCTTTTATGAAATTGTCTCCACCTAAGACATTTCTTCCCAAAGAGGTCCAGTTTAATTTTTCCTTGAGATTTCTGTCTATACCATTCACGTCACGAAATACTTCCCACCCACCTGTTCAACAGATCTCATCGGTCTCACAGGTAACTCTACCAACACTCAGTTTTATGTTAAGACTTGATGCTTGGTTTGAGTTCAGCCACCCTTCAGCCATTATCAAAAGATGCCTTTCATTGTTTGTTAAAAGACAACTGATCGTATTTCTCGGGAAACCACACAAACCCTTCAGGTCACTCTTGGCTTTGAAGGAAGCGATTCTTGCCCGGAATCTTCCGCTTTCTGTCTTCTTACTAGACAACACTCACATCCCAAACACCTTTGATTTATTTCTTTTTCTTTCACACTCTTATGCACGAATATTACTTTTTTCCAACATTCTGATTGCTGTTTGGTATGTGGTTTTAAGTTTCAGTTGTAACCAAACAAGGGCACAACGAATTTCAAACGGTACGAAAATGATTTGGGCGCGTGCAAATGATTCGTTTCACACCCACGTGTGCTGACGTATTCCTGGGATACACCATAACTTCCAATCGCGCTTTTTCAGGCGATGTTTTGGTTTCTTCATCATCACGATTTTCTCTCTCCTGTGAACGGTATAAATAAGGCGTGATCGTGTTCTTTGGCAGTTACCTCTCAAGAATTTTCTCTCTGAAAAAGTTACCACTGTTCATCTTCTTCCACAATTCAACAATGGCGACTTCTTCTTCCGCACAAGATCAAACTGCATCCTCTTCTCTGCTCTCAATCAAACCTAATCAGAATTTGATCATAGAGATAACCCCATTCCTATATGACTCATACATGCTACACATGGTGGAATGCCTCAAATATTCCCCATTGTTGTTGGCACTTACGCAAGTGGAGGCCGTTCCCATGTCCCTGCTCTCCCAAGTCTACACCACGGCCAACTACGACAAACATAAAGACCGCATCTTCTTCACCATTCACGACAAGAAAACCTCAGTGTCCAAAACACGGTTTTGCTCTCTTCTAGGGCTTGCCGTCGACTCCTCCGTCATCTCACCGGACTTCATCTCCACGGTGCAACTTTTTTCAATGATGTATGAGATGGGGTATACGGATGTTCTTACCTCCATTGCCAAAGTCAAGAAATCCTGTCTTCCGTCTCAATGGAACGGATTGCTTACCCTTCTAATTAAGGGTTTAGCGGAGAGATGTGGTGGTTCTGACACCACAAGCAAAGGGTTTCTGACCATCATGTATGGTCTTTACAACGACATTAATCTCGATTATGGGTCCATAATCTGGGCTCAAGTCGTTCAGAGTCTCAACACAACTGCCAGGTACTCCGAGATATCGTGCGGCAGGTTTTGGACGCTTATTACCAGAAGGGCCATGGATTCCCTTGACATCCCGGTAATGAAGGATGCTCTTACGGCTTCAATTGCCACTTACCACACCAAGAAGATCATAGTCTCCGATCCAAGTAAGTTTCTTCACTATGGACTGATCCTTGAGTCCATGTATAGGTGCGTCACGCCACACAGCAAAATCATGGCTGACTACAGCACCAGAACACCCTTGCCTCCTAGGGTTCTGTCTGAGGAACAACGTGCTGCTCTTGATGCCCTCGATCAACCTGCCATCCGTGGCAAGAGGGCGAGCAAAAAGGAGAAAGCGGAGAAGAACGAAACTGCACCAAAGAAGGAGAGAAAGAGAAGGTCCTCCAAACGCAAATCTGAGGCAGAGGCACCTTCTCAATCAAAATCAAAAAAGGTAAAGAAGATGGCTAAAAGAGCCAAAGGGTCTCCTTCTTCTGAATCAGAACCGAATGCACCATCAGAAACAGAAGTTGCTGCTCCTCAAACCGAAACAACACCCGTTCAGTCTCCTCAACAACCATCTTCACCAGTATCTCCTCAGATTCCCAAATCACCCTCTCCATCTACATCTCCCCAACTTACCAAATCACCCACTCCTCCTACTTCCCCAAAAATTCCAACCCCACCCCAATCACCCACACAGAAGGTCACACTTTCTGTTCCTATATCTATCCCCCTAACCACAACAGAACCTAACATTCCCTTATCTGTTTCTCAACCTTCATCCTCTATCTCCACGCCCATTATCACCGAATCTGTTACCATCACCTCTTCCCAACCACCAGTAACGGTCAATGTATCTGATACAGGGGCTGCTACTGTGGTTGAAACCCCGGTCATCAACCTTCCCCCATCTCCATCTCCATCCTCCAACTCCGGTGCTACCTTGGGGGGCGATGATGAAGAGTTCGACTCTATCTATTATAGCCCCTACCGGATCCCTACAGACACAGATGCCGATACCCCTATTTCAAGTCAGCAGATTCAGGAAATTCACGCCAAACTTGACAGTCTGCTGGCTGACAATAAAGCCTACGGGGGTGTTGTGCTCAAAGCCTTCATAGAGTCTGCAATCAAGACGTACACTGACGCCTTGGATCGTTCAACTGACGCCATAGATAACTCAGCCGCTTCATGCTCAAAAGCCACCAAGGAAGTTTCCGAGGTTGTTCATACAACTCAGATCTTTCTTGATTCTCTAAAAGCTCACGCTGACTCTAGTGCATCCAAATTTCAAGCGTTTGTAGACTCTTTTTCGGCTACCCTTCAGGGTGAAACCACAAAAGTTGAGGCTCTGTGCGCTGACCTCAAAACTGAATCCACTTCATTTCTCAAATCTTTGGATTCACGTTTTGCCTCTCTGGCAGCCGAGAGCACCCTGAAGGAAGATCTTGTCAAGCACCAGGCAACCATCGACCTACAAAAGATCCAACTGGCCCAGGCACAATAGGAAATTACTTTGCTACAGACTCAGCGGGCAGTTCTTCAAAGTTGCGCTGGTGATGTCAAGAATATGCTAACAAATGTTCTTGACACCCATGATCCCTTCCTAACTCTCACTATTAGACAGCATCTCCAGGCGAAACTCCTTCCTGCTATTAATATCTTAAGTGAAATGAAGGTGTCTCGGAGAAGCTTGTTCTTCTGCGACAAAGGGGAGACGAAGGTGTGTCCAAGACAGAACCGAAGGTTAATGTAGCTTCGGGTTCTGGGAAACAAGTCCTAGTTGAGAGTGAATCAGATTCAGATGAAACTATCACTGAAGCTCTTCAACGCAAGAAAAGGGACAAAGAGCTTGATGAAACTCTAAGGATAGCTCGAGAGGCCGATGCCAGGGAAAGAAAGATCAGGGAGGATGAGGAGGCCATTCAAGCCAAGAAGACTCTGTTCCCAGATTGGGACAGAGACACACTCATCACTCAAGCGATTGAGTTTCCTTCCATATGTTGGTTGGAACCGATTGCATCCTTTGAGTGTGAAAATACAAAAGACTCGCAGTTCGACATGCCCATCACGCGCAAAGCTTTCACATTTCATTGCTTTGATGTCACTGCCGATGTCCCTCATCCGAACTTGAAGGTTGACAGAGAGCTAATAGATTTCTATCTGAAATATGGTCAACCGCAGTACTTGACATGGAGTGCTCAGAAAATCATTAAAGTCAAGGTACTGAAACCGACACAGGCTGGGAAATTTGTGAACGTTAATTTCAAAATCAACAGAGGAACGGCCAACACAGAACATCTTATTTCTCTGGCAGATCTTCCCAGTCTGAATCCGCATGATTGGATTTTGCTATACAACATTCTTCTCTCCAACCAAAGAGAGTATGAACCAATTCTTAAACATCTTAAAAGAATGTTGGCTTCCTACGTCCACGAGCTCGCCACTATGGATCAGGAAATAGCAAAAGTTCTGAACAAGAAACCGACCGTCAAGCCCACTTCCAAGACCGGAGATGTTCATAAAATGAAGATAGGGCAAATTGATTCTTCTAATCTGACGGTTATGTTCACCAGAGGCGACAAGCATAAGTTTCTATTTGCTTTGGTAGACAAACATCTGTTTTCTACAGATTGTCTGGAGCATATTATCAATATCATTCACCGATGCAAACAGAACTCAACAGCAGACAAGAAGAACTTCACTGACATGCTTCGTTGGTATATCACCTTTAGGCATCATATTCTGGCTTTAATACCGAAGATTTTTGAAACGGTAAAGAAGCCCTCTGCTGTGAAAAGAGAATGAAGGTCTCGCTCCAAATTGACGCAAAAGGGGAGATTGTTGGGCTGAAAATTATTTTGAAGATTGCGTCTTTTGGGCTCGACAGATTATGTTACTTTGTATTCCGGTTTGGGCCTGTCCAACCGTGAACCTTTTATGTTTTGTATATAAGTTTACGCTTGCATGCATATTAGGTTAAGGTTTTTAGAGATCTGAAAATAGCGATACATCTAGACGATAACAGGTTTCTTTGATCGTTCCTGTAACCTTCCAATCCTCTACAGTTGATGTTCATAATCGAGCTCTTCTGAGGATTTTGTTTAATCATTCGACACGTTTGATTCCATCTTGACTTATTCTTTTTATTACATTCATATTGTTTATGTTTATATACTTGTTCAAGATCTAATCGATCTTTATAGATTAAAGGTAAGTTTAATCTCATCAAAGATGACGAGAGATAATACATATCTCGTTAAAGGATGAAAAATAAAAGAATTTTTTAGTTTGTCATTTTTTTCGACTCCATGCTAGTAAGTACTAAATTTCACTTGTCTTCATGAAACCGTGATTTCCCTCTAGTTTTGGAAAATCATCATAATACCCTAAAACCTGTTATGGTTGGGTGTTAATTGTTTTGGAGTGCATGACCAGATTATGGACTTGAAGGTTTGTTAGTTGGATCCTTATTGAACAAACCTAACACCCTATATCCTCGAAGTGGGTGTTAATTGGCATAAAGCAAAAAAAGCCTAAAAACTCCAAATATGCAAAGAAAATTGTATTTCATGATTATGAGTTGATTGCAAAAAATTTAGACATCTAAATAAGTCATAACCATCTCCGAAAACATTGTATAAACAGTTTTAATCATAGGACCATATATTAAACATTTGGGGAGAACGGGTTAACATTTTATCCTATGAATAGTAGCAAGGGCTTTGTATCTATTATCAAAAAAAATTCCATGTTTTAATATTCTTACTTCCTTTTAATCACTACACATTCTTGCAAATGTAAATACCTTATCCTTAGTAAAATTACTCGAAGGTTACACGTAATATTCCAATGGTGTTATGAATTAATATATTTAACCATAAACAAAACATTTGTGAGAACGAGTTCTCTTTTGGTCCTAAGGATAGTAAAATGGGCTCATTATCCATGATTAAATTATCTTCTCCAATTTTCATTCTTTTACTTCCCTGCAGTCACTGTATATTCTTATAAATGCCAATACTTATCTTGAGTACTATACTTAAGGGTTGGAGTAATATTCCAATGGTATTATGAATTTGAATATCTTACTATATAATACTATTTATATTTTAACTTTTCATCTTTTTAAAATATAATGGGCATTTATTCTTTCTTACTTCTTTTCTTGTTTTGGAAACAAATAGCCTATTAGAATATGTCTCGTAGTAAGTCTACCTTTTTCTTTGGCGTTTGGGTTCAGATTTCGGTGTACCAACTCTAACATCCTTTTATCCATGGGAAATTGATGTTCTTCTTCTTGAAACTTCCATTATGGATAGAATAAATAGGACCACTTCAAGTTGGAGTTTGTATTCAAGACCATGTTAGGATTAGAGGCCCTTAACATGACATGCAACTCCATTAAGGATCTTTCCAAGTTGTCCATATCAAAATTAGAATGAATTGATTATATGTACATGTGAGTTAGTTGATTATGTTACCATAGTCAACACCCAACATAATGGAATTCCATGTTGCTTCAAATTGTTAATGTGCATGAGAACTATTCTCAAACTATGAATTTAGATAAGATTAATCAGTCATATCAGCTTATCCTTTCATGGGTTTTAAAGCATTAATTTTTAGTGCATAGATTTATAGATAGTATTCAATAAGTTCCATTCTAGTTTGTTTTATATAAAATCCTTAGAAAATTAGTTAGCCAATTTAATTAAAGTTATTTAAATAAGGCTAGGATCGCTATTTCACTCCAAAAATGTGAAAAGTTTATTCATAATTAGAGTATATTTCTATGCATTTTTTGTACTTATGAAATTATTCATTAACAAAGTTTAGATCCAATGTATTGCATTTATGTTCTTTACATTCATCAACAAGATATACAAATATGTCACTCACAATAGCTCCTAGTTAGGTGTTTATCAATTTTCGTCAAAATGGAACACGTGACAAGTTCACATGATTGATGACTTTGTACTAGATTAACATGCTACAATTTTCTTTTATGACCGTCATATGAGCGTTACAGACTTATTAAAATGTGCTGATATATCAACATTCGAGTTATTAAAAGCAATTTATTTTTGATAATATTGATTCTTGCTATTTTAATTGGTTTTCAATTAGAAATAGTAAGGCTTCTATGAATTGGAATGAGTGGATGCGTCATCCAATTCTTCCTACTTTATAATATTTTCTGCTAGTTCCAAGCTAAACGGTTTTAATAGTAATGTTGTTGTCTTGAAAAACGTGTTTCTATTATATACTTGATCCATGCTACACGTATAATTACATATTTTGAGATATAGTTAGGTGCATTCATTTCATTCATGTACTATGGTAGGGACACGATAGGGAAATATCATGATAAGTTCAAATTAACTTATACATTCAATCAAAAACACTTGAACTATACCTACACGTTTTTGTAAACAAAAACTAAATATCTACAAAAAACATACTTTGAATGAAAACTAATTCAAAATCAAATTGGTAAATGTCATTATCCAGTTAACAACTCCCACTGCCTTCAATTTTCCTTTTCGACTCTTCTACATTCCTGCATAAAAAAATTAAATGTTGTTATCTGATACTAATGAAATAAGAAAATTGTGAATTTATATCATGTAGTTATACATGACTTGTTTTTAGACAAATTTCGTTCCAATTCCCCTTCTTCCCTTAATGGAATCTGTCAATATCTATCAGCATATGCTCCTTTTTTATTGGTTGAGAGGTAGTATTATTGGTAAACATTTTCCATTTACTACTTTTCCTATTATTGTTGTCTTATGTTACTTTCCCTTATTTAGTCAAGATCAATATACATGCCTTATATATGAATTTATCTACACTTTTAAGAATTGAATGTAATTGTGAGATCAATGTTTCCTAACTATACATTTACACCTAATAAATTAAAGGATTCGAAATAAACAAAACAAAATGCTTTCAAAACACTGTTTTCGGGGTGTAGCTGCATTCTTTACGTGTAACAACCCACTCTATGATGCCACCTAGTATGTTAGCCATAAATATATAGTATGTTAGACATAAATATATGGTCTTGGCGGACCGAGGGAATCACATTTGTTCCTGTCTGCCGATATGCACCATGAAGGAAGAGAAACATGGTTCATGGGTGAGGTTTTGTAGTGGGTCAAAGCAAACCCATACTACCATGCCCACCTGCGCTGAGAGCCTTTCCAACGCTCAAGGATAATGGGCATCTTCGCTTTCCTTGATGCTACATAGGCTGACACCCAAAGTGCAACATAATTTACTTGGTTGTTAGGTTTCGGTGGTAGCTATATTTTATAATTTCTTAAAAAAGTACTAGAAAATACAACCCGAAAATGTAATCACTATTTTAGATAACAAAAACACTTTAGATACAAAATTACAAACCAAAATACATAATATTTTATGAAAAAAATTTAAACAATCAAGAATAACAAACAAAGAAAATTATAGAGTTAATATAGGCAAAGGACAACCCATCAAAATATTATTTGATTCTTACGCTCATAAAAAACAATTATGTTAAAACACTACTAGAAGAATTTTTTAACTATTTTCTATAACATAAAGAACACTTTAAAGATAATAATAATAATAATAATAATAATAATAATAATAATAATAATAATAATAATAATAATAATAAACAATATTGTGATATAAGGTGTTGAATGTGGCTCTATTACCATTGTTAGAATTGACGTTTAATATATTTATTATATCAAAAAAGCAATGTAAGTAAAAGAATATTTTAAAATTTTAATCCCTAAAGCCATGGATCTATTTATAAATTAATTCAAAAGCATTCAATCATAAGGTGTTTGGAATACTACCTCAAGAATATCAATGCAATCAAGTGTAGATTATCTCGATGGTTGATCCACATAGAGAATGAAACACAAGCTGTTAGACTTCCAACTGATCAATAAAACATTGTTTCTCTTCACTTTGTTAAGATCGATGTAGAAAGAAAGAATAGATAGATAGAGAGCAATGGACAGCTAGACATGCTCTTAAGGGACCAGTTAGGGTTTTGGTGGTTTTCTTTTCTGTTACATAAACGACCATTTAGGCCCGTTTATTTGTAACAATAGTATTTTCTTAAAAGCTTCTTAGCAATAAATAGAGCCTAAAATCATTTATAATTATTTACTAATTAATAATAATTATAGTCATTTATGTGACATTCGAGATTATTGGTATGTTTCCTTTTAGCCCTTAATGTAAAATTTATCTCATTTTAGTTTGTAGCTAGTACGTGTGGTGTACTCTATGCGTACGCTTAGCATACTAACCCAATTTTGAATCATGCATGCACCCACATACGTTAGGCGTACGTGTGAGTACGTAGGGTGTACCTAACTCCAGGGTAAACCCTAATTTTTAGGGTTTGTGCCCTATTTAAACAACTTATAACACCCTTGGACCTCGTAATGAACAACCTCCGTCTCTCTATACTCTAAATTCAAAACCCTAATTGCCATTTGTGAGATTTGAGCTTGGAAGTCAGTTTTGGTGGTCTTTTGGTGAATTATAAGAAGAAGAATAAGAACACTTGGATGCTGCTTGCTAGTGGATTGAGCATGTAGATCTAGAGTCATCTTCATCTTAGCAAACCATTTAAGGTAAAAGCATCTCATCTTGATGGTTTCTTTAACTAGATCCAACATAGGGTATTATTTGTGCATTTTTGGGTCCTTTAAACCATATTTGATATTATGGTCTACTCCATAAGCCATAGATGTTAGATCTTAGCACCTTTGAGGTCCATTGTCCATAAAAAAAAATGCAATATTTATGAGTTATTTAGGTATATCCATGTGTTAGGGTACTTAATATGCTTCTTTTTGAGTTTTGGGTCCCATTAAGTCATATATAGGAGTAAAGTGTTGGATTAGTGTCTAAGCCTATAACTATAGTTGGTATGTACTTGACCTGGTTGTGCATGGTCCTTTTGGGTTGCCTTCACCAAAGCAACTGGATAGGATGATTTATTGAGAAAGAGGATTAATTATGATTTATTAATATATTATATGAATAATATATTAAAGGAGAAATCATATTGTTTAATTAATATTAGTCAAGAATTAATTAAGAATTACTTTTGTGACTAAAACACATTATTAAACTTAGGGGACTGGAATTGTAATTATAAGATAGTTGCAATTGGGCTATGGATAACCTTGGAACATAGGTTGGAAGAATTCTATGGGGAGCCCATAAGGAATTCGTCTAATGGCTATTCTAAAGGGATTCCGTGGGCTGCTTAGGGCCTAAGCAGTCAAATTAGGGTTTCCTAGCTGATAACCCTAATTGCCTCCCTATATAAGGACCCTTATAGCCCCAAACACATGTGGAACTCTTTTGGAAGAAACCTAGCATGGTTTTAGTGCTTCTCTTCTTTCTCTTTAGTCATCCATTTGCTTGTGGTGGTTGTAAGCCATTAGAGGAATGACACTTGTGACTCAAAGCTCCAAAGACACGAAGATTCAAGCCATTCCACAACATGTAATCATCTAGATCTGCTCTTATGTGATAATTTTGAAATTCATATGCTAGATTAGGATTCTTGAGTCTTGGATGAATTGAATGTACAATAAAGAAACCTGGATCCAAGCATTAGGGTTTGTATGAGCACATAGGATGTTCTTATGTATAAAACCCATCAATGGTATCAGATCCTTGATTGGTTTATGTTGTATGTGATGCAATGCTCGTTTATCTGCTGAAAATCAAATTTATGGCCTCTGCCCGACCTGACTCGACGAGTCAATATTTGGACTCGGCAAGTCCAAGTGGTGACTTGGCGAGTCCAGTAGTCAGGCATGGGATATTTTGGGATTTATTGCTGTTTTGCTGAAGGATAATTGCTAAAATCGTTTTCTTATGATAAAATCCGAATTTTATTATTTCTATGTGATTATCCTTACCAAAACAAAAGATAATTTCAAATTGTTTGAATAATAATTTCCTTATATGATAAAAGTAATTATTTAAATTATTTGGTGAATTATCTTGCAAATAAAATTGATTAGGTCAAATATAGATAATCATTAAATTAATTGTTTGATTTTGAATTATTTACTGTTTGATCCTTATGGTTTGAAAAGTTCAAAAATTTTCCCTCAAGTTTTGGAATTTAAATTTTTGATTAAAAGGTTTAATTTTGAAATATTTCAATTCTAAACCCTAATGATTTGAAATGTTGCAAAACTTGCCCTCAAGTTTTGGAATTTAAATTTTAATTAAAAGTTTAATTTTAAAATGTTAAATTCTAAAACCCAAATTTTTGAAAAAGGTCAAATTGCACTTTATGGTTTTATTAAATTAATTAAGTGTATAATTAAAAGAGAGTTAACAAATCCATAGTGATATGGTTTACATTTAATTAAATTAAAAGTGTAATTTATTAAATTATATCACCTAGTATTTTAAAAGTATAAAATACACCCTTACACTATATATAACATTAAAAGTCTAATATTATATACATATAGCTTAAATGCGAGTCTTACTGTTAGTAGGCCTCATTCACGAAGCCGATCTATAGGGGGGATATAAGGTTATGACCTATAAAATGGTCGTTTAATGGGTGTCCACTCTCACCCACGGCTTCCTTGATTGGTGGTGGGTCGTTAGCCGAACGGGTAGGAAAGGGCAAACCCTTTCCATTAAAAGTATAATGAATTGTGAAGTAACTAAATGTTTTTACAAAATTCACAATCTTAGTTACTTTAGGCAAAAGTGAATTTGATGCAATTCCATGAAATTACACTTTGCACCCTTGCGAAGACGTTAGTGGAGCGTGTGTGGTTATCTGGCACACTAAATGGGCTCTAAGCAAAGGTAGAAAAGGGTGACTCAATGTTGGTCATAGTTCGAAGGAGCATGTATGGTGTGACATCCCCAAAATCACGGCCAGAAAAGACCGGTTTTGTTTATACTTTATTTCAAAATCAGAGTTATCTTTTAATAAAAGGGTTGCGGAATTTGTCCCAAAACAATAATATGATAAAGATTTATCAAAAGCATTTCCATAGAAATGTATTTCATTAAAAGACTCGGGATGTCATGTTCGTACAGATCAAAAGTATAAACAGTACAATATAAGCCTTACTACATTATTTCATATCTACAGGCCTATATCCATAATCCCTCGTCCAAAACATCACACCTATGCTCATGCGCCACTACCTGTAATACATAAAACTGAGTGGGTCAGGCTTGGGAGCCTGGTGAGCACATAGGGTTTTCAACCCACAATAAATAAGTTTATTAATTTCATCAATCAACAATAACCCGATTACCCGTTCCCGTTATCCTCACTTTACGTCCCTAAACACCTATCATAAGGGACCTAGCCTAAGGATACTCATCGGGATGGACACTACTGCTAAGGGGATTCCTCAGCAATAAGTGTCCTAATAGGCAACCATGTGGGGGATGGAGTACACCGGTGAACACATCGTTCACAACACCTACAGGTTGCGAGCCTACTAGTGTTCCACTGGCTATCTAGAAGAGTCCGTGGTCGTCATCTATACTCCGCTAGATGACTGGATCAACAACAACAACATCGAGGCCTCTCATCATTTTATCACACATCACCTATTACATCTACCCATGTTTTACCCCAACATTTTCGTAGATATAAAATACATATACAGTTTTAATCATTGAAAACATGTATAACAACGTTCATCTAACGTAGATAGCAAGTATTCAGATAATATGCACACATAGCACGCAATTTATATAAAATACTTCATATCTATGTGTAAGCTGAAAGTAACTATGCACTCACCGGAAAAGGTGGTGATTCCGAACTCAGACAGCGCTTCGCTTCTTAAAAAGAATTTTTTTCTTCGACGAAACCTAGTATTATTACCACTAGAGTTTAGTTTATTATTCGTCGAGACTAATTAATAGTCTAGCTATTATTATTATTATTATTATATAAGCGTCAAAAAAAATACTTATATAACCCATAATAATAGCCCAAGTATTTATTATAAGTTCCTAATAACGTTACTATAATTAAATAAAAGTTATATTAAAAATAGCGTAGGCGTAGCTCACTTACAGCGGGTTTTATAGAAAACCGGGCTTTGCTTGGAGCAGCGTTCCCGATCCGAAAAGCTCTTCTTCTCAGAGCCTTCGAGCACTCCGAGGCTTCCGCCTCGTGCTAGGGAGGTTCCCTAGGCTTTTAGGGGGATTTCGGGGCTAGAGAGAGGTTCTTGAGAGAGAGAGAGAGAGTAAAGAGAAGAAAGAATGGGAAAGGTGTGAAGAAAATGAGGGTGGGAGAGGTGGTATTTATAGGGTGAAATGTGGCTGAACTTGGTGCCACATGTCACCATCTGGTGGCAAGCCTTGGGGAGAAAGCAATGGCCAAGATTGTGCCACATCACCCATTTTCGCACAGCACACTTCCGACTTCTAAAATCCGTAACTTTCACATACGACCTCCGTTTTTGACGTTCTTTATATCCATGCGTAGGTAATAATAAGATCTACAACTTTCATTTTGACACTGTCAGCTAATTCTCGACCGATCTTAAATTTAACAGTACAAGGAGATTATACTGTTAAACGTCTGCGTAAAATTAATAACTTCTACGTACGGACTCTGTTTTTGTCTGTCTTTTACTGTTGATTTCCTATTAATGAGATCTTCAACTCTCATTTACGTTGCATAAGCCAAAAACCGCTTGAACTAAAATTCGAGTTTCAGGCCGTGCACTGCTAAGCCGAATCTTAGAAAAATCATAACTTCTTCATACGAAGTCAGATTTGGGCGTTCTTTTTATCGATGTTCTTAGTTTAACATATTCTACGACTTTTGTTTAGATTTCTAAGGCTAAAAAGTCTTCTATCGTAAATTCACTATTTACGTCTCCCGGTGTCGTGCCGGTTTTGCCGTAAAACTTCGGCGGGCCATAACTTCTTCGTTATAGCTCGGATTTCGGCATTCTTTATATGTACGGAAACCTTGAGACATATTCTACAACTTTATGTAGAGATATCGGGATTATCTCACACTTTAATTTTGATGCTCATTTTTATTCTTTATTAATTATACATTTATAATTAAATAATAAACCAATAAACACACATAATTCACATAATACTCAAATATTTCATATTTATTACTTCAAAAAGCGTTACAATAGTTGACCTAGACTATTACATTGACAAAAATGCTTAGCCCTGAAAACCCGGGCGTTACAATTCTCACCCCCTTAGGATGATTCCGTCCCGGAATCATGCATCAGCAAACAGATGTGGATAGCGACTCATCATGTCATCCTCTGTTTCCCAAGTGAGATTCGGCCCATTCGAATGTTTCCATCGGACTAGCACCAAGTCGACCATCTTGCGTCGTAACTTCTTACTCTTACGGTCAATAATTGCCTCAGGCTCTTCGATCAGCCTTTTATTCTCATCCATCCTTAATTCCGAGATTGGAATTATGTCGGGAACATCTCCCATGAATTTCCTCAAATAACACACATGGAAGGTGTTATGAATACCATTGAGTTCTTCGGGCAATTCCAGCTTGTAAGCTTGGTTCCCAATCCTCTGAAGAACTTTGAATGGTCCAATAAACCTTGGACTCAACTTTCCTCGTTTCCCAAATCGTATAAGTCCCTTCCACGGTGAGACTTTAAATAAAACGGAATCCCCAACTTCGAAGGTTATTGGTCGTCTTTTCTTGTCGGCATAGCTCTTCTGACGATCCTGAGCTGCTAACATTCTTTCCCTAATCACCTTCAATTTCTCAGTAGTCTCATGGACTATCTCGGGGCCCATTAACTGCTTCTCTCCAGCTTCAAGCCAACAAGACGGCGTACGACACTTCTTCCCATACAAGGCTTGATAAGGAGCCATCTTGATGCTCGAGTGAAAACTATTGTTGTAGGAAAATTCTACCAGAGGTAAGTGCTCGTCCCAATTCCCTTGGAATTCGAGGGTACATGCTCTCAGCATATCTTCCAACGTCTGAATCGTTCTTTCACTCTGACCATCAGTTTGCGGATGGTAAGCAGTACTCAAACACAACTTTTTACCCAACTCCTCTTGTAGACTCCTCCAAAACCTCGATGTGAAACGACTATCACGATCTGACACAATAGTAAGAGGGACACCGTGAAGTCTTACAATTTCCTTCACGTAAGAATTTGCGAGCTTATCCATAGACCACTTCTCGTTGGCTGCTATGAAGTGTGCACTCTTGGTGAAACGATCCACGACTACCCAAATCATGTCGTGACCATTCTTCGTTCTGGGCAGTTTAGTCACAAAATCATGTCGTGACCAGTCTTCCCATTTTCCCATGGGTACATGTAAGGGTTCTAAACTCCCATACGGTTTCTGATGTTGTGCCTTAACCCTCGCATATGTTACGCACTCAGCCACATACTTCGCAACATCGAGCTTCATCGTCGGCCACCAGTAGTAGGGTTTTAGGTCCCTATACATTTTAGTGCTACCGGAATGAATCGAGTACATGGTCTTGTGTGCTTCTTCCATTAGAAGATCTCTTATTCCTCCCGTCTTAGGTACCCAAATTCGATCTAGGAATACCTTCAATCCTCGACTGTTCGTACCGAACACTAACGTTTTTCCCAAACGTTCTTCCTTTCGGTCATCCTTCTCTAAGGCTTCTTCTTGAGCTTTTCTGCTACTTTCCACAATCGTCGAGACGACTTCAATTCTTAACGCTCTTGGCCTTTTTCTTTCAAGATTGACTTTCCGACTGAGAGCATCAGCAACAATATTTGCTTTACCTGGGTGGTAAAGTATCTCACAGTCGTAGTCCTTGAGAAGTTCTAGCCAACGTCGTTGCCTCATGTTCAACTCCTTCTGATTAAAGAGATACTGGAGACTCTTATGATCAGTGAAGAGCTTGCACTTCGTGTCGTAGAGGTAATGCCTCCATATCTTTAAGGCAAATACTACCGCTGCCAACTCCAGATCATGAGTGGGGTAGTTCTTTTCGTGCTCTTTCAATTGTCGAGATGCGTATGCTATCACCTTTTCTCTTTGGGTCAGAACACAACCCAACCCGACTCCAGATGCATCACTATAAACTGCGAAATCTTCGACTCCATCGGGTAGAGAAAGTATCGGTGCTTCACATAACTTCTTTTTTAGCTTCTCGAACGCCTCATCGTGTTTCTCACTCCATGTATACGTAGCTCCTTTATGGGTCAAAGCTGTTAATGGAGCAGCTATCAAAGAAAAGCCTTGGATAAATCGTTGGTAATATCCGGCTAATCCTAGAAAGCTTCGAATCTCCGTGGGACTCTTCGGACGTTCCCACTTCATTACAGCCTCGATCTTGGCGGGGTCAACCATTATTCCCTCCTGGTTAACAACATGACCCAAGAATTGGACTTCCCGTATCCAAAAGTCGCATTTGGAGAACTTTGCAAAAAGCTTCTCCTTCTTTAACACCTCCAACACTTCTCGTAGATGCTTGCCATGCTCCTCCTGGCTTTTCGAGTAAATGAGAATGTCATCGATGAACACTATCACAGATTTATCGAGGAATGGTTTACAAACCCTATTCATCAAATCCATGAATGCTGCGGGAGCATTGGTTAGTCCGAATGACATAACCAAGAACTCGTAGTGTCCATATCTTGTTCTGAATGCAGTCTTCTCAATATCCTGCTCTCTCACCTTCAACTGATGATATCCTGACCTAAGATCGATCTTTGAGAAGTAGCTCGAACCTTGCAGCTGATCGAATAGATCATCAATCCTCGGCAATGGATACTTGTTCTTCACCGTTGCCTTATTCAACTCTCGGTAGTCTATGCACATCCTCATGCTTCCGTCCTTCTTCTTCACGAATAACACCGGAGCTCCCTAGGGGATGAACTAGGTCGAATGAAACCGCTGTCCAACAGCTCCTGAAGTTGCGTCATGAGCTCCTTCATCTCCGTCGGTGCTAATCGGTAAGGTGCCTTTGTTATCGGTGTTGTTCCTGGTAATAAGTCTATACGAAATTCTACTTGCCTATCAAAAGGTAATCCGGGAAGATCTTTGGGAAAGACTTCCGGATAATCGCACACAACCGGTATATTCTGCACCTCTTTCTTTTCTTTCTTAGCATCGATTACGAATGCCAAGTACGATGCACATCCCTTGGACAAACATTTCTTGGCATTCATCAAGGAGATGATTCCAGAACTCACTCTGCGTTTGTCCCCATACACCATAAATGATTCCTTTCTGGGTGGGTTTATCCTTACTATCTTCTTTCGGCATAATATCTCGGCATCGTTGGCGCTAAGCCAATCCATACCCAAAACGATGTCGAAACTGTTTAACTCTATGGGTAATAGTTCCTCCTGGAATTCGTTTCCGTTTAGGTCAATGACGATGTTCCTAATACGATTACTAACAGGTACGAATTTGCCACTGGCAACTTCTACAATTAGGGCGTTATCAAGTTTTTCTACAGGTAATGGTAATTTCGCACTAAATTTATGCGACACAAAGGAGTAGTTGGCCCCGGAATCAAACAGTATATTTGCAGGCAAACCATTTACAAGAAAGGTACCTGAAGCGACGTCTGCTGCCTCCTTTGCAGCCTCGAGCGTCATCTGGAAGGCTCTCGCCTTCGGCTTTGGTGGTATGTTGGGTCTTCCTGCCTCCTTCTTCTTCGGGCAGTCCTTCAAAATGTGCCCTTCTTCATTACACCCATAACAGGCCTTCTGGTTAAGGGTGCATTCATTGGCATAGTGCTC
Organism: Lactuca saligna; assembly: GCF_052625555.1. NCBI lineage: Eukaryota > Viridiplantae > Streptophyta > Magnoliopsida > Asterales > Asteraceae > Lactuca > Lactuca saligna. The sequence goes on along the minus strand of NC_136419.1, from coordinate 200,973,958 downwards.
AGGCTTTCCGCATTTGTAACAAGTGACCCCTCCATCACACTTCCCAAAGTGCTTCTTCTTGCACTTTTCACACCACTTTGCTTCTGATCTTCCTCCTCTCGAACCAGGTTTCGAGAATCTACTCTTCTTGTTGGACTTCGAGGATCCAACGAACTTCCGTTTCTCACCGACCTCAGCCCTTTCCAGTCCTCTTACCTTTTGTTGGGTCTCCACATTCTTAGCTGCTCGAACAGCTGATTTCAGAGTGGTTGCCATCTTGACTGTTGGGCCAAAGTCAGCCGACAGTCCGTTTGCGAATTTCTCAATTTTAGAAAGTTCGGTTGGCACTAGGTATGGAAACAACTTCATCTTTTCCGTAAATGCAGCAGCATAGTCATCGATGCTCATTCTCCCCTTCTTCAAATTTTGGAACTCATTGTTCAGATCAATCAGGTCTATCTCTGAACAGTACTGCGCCTTTAGTTGTTCCAAGAACTCATCCCATGACATTTTCAGGGCTTTTCCTCGTGGCATCGTATCTGCCAATAGCTTCCACCAACTCAAGACTCCAGTTTTCAATTGTCTCACAGCGAAGACAGTCTTCTGCTTTTCGTTGCAGTCGCAGCTCTCAAACACCATCTCCATCTCGGAGATCCAGTCCATAATCTCAACAGGCTTTGGGCTTCCTGAGAGACTTGGTGGTTTTGCACCCAAGAAATTTTTGTACATCCGCCCATCCTTGTTGTTTCTTCCTTCTGGGCCATCCCTTTGTTCACCTTGAGTCCCTATTTGACTCACTTGACGGCTATAGTTCCCTTCCTCAGATGGCTCGGGAACTGGCTCCGTCGGTTCAACATGTATGGTAGGTTCGTCTCTATTCTCGCGGAGCATCCGTCTCATTTCTTCCCTTTGTTCAGCTAGCATAGCCTGAATCATGGCTTGAACTCCAGCCATGGTAACTGGCTCAGGTGCAACTTCTTCAACAATAGGTATTTGCTGAACTACTGGGGGTTGGTTCCTACCTCCATTTGCATTCACGTTTCCGCTACGGGTCCTTGCCATCTTGATTTATACACCGAATAAGGTGAATTTAGATCTTTATTTAGGAGAGACGTTTTAAATCATCCTTATCACTCTGAAACGTTTACATGCTATTTCTAATATCGTAGTCGTACGTTTAGAATCCTAAACACATAAGGTTTCCAGATCCGGTCGGCAACAGACCATAGATCCGAACAAAATAACAGCATATCATCCATAAAGCATTTAGCACATAAAAGCATTCTAGGCACAATTCCTAAAATAAGCTAGTGCTCACACCTCACAATCATCGCTTAGCATTCTAAGTTTAAGTCTAGAAATCCTACAAATTCCTAATTCGCTTAAACTAATGCTCTGATACCAACTGTGACATCCCCAAAATCACGGCCAGAAAAGACCGGTTTTGTTTATACTTTATTTCAAAATCAGAGTTATCTTTTAATAAAAGGGTTGCGGAATTTGTCCCGAAACAATAATATGATAAAGATTTATCAAAAGCATTTCCATAGAAGTGTATTTCATTAAAAGACTCGGGATGTCACGTTCGTACAGATCAAAAGTATAAACAGTACAATATAAGCCTTACTACATTATTTCATATCTACAGGCCTATATCCGTAATCCCTCGTCCAAAACATCACACCTATGCTCATGCGCCACTACCTGTAATACATAAAACTGAGTGGGTCAGGCTTGGGAGCTTGGTGAGCACATAGGGTTTTCAACCCACAATAAATAAGTTTATTAATTTCATCAATCAACAATAACCCGATTACCCGTTCCCGTTATCCTCACTTTACGTCCCTAAACACCTATCATAAGGGACCTAGCCTAAGGATACTCATCGGGACGGACACTACTGCTAAGGGGATTCCTCAGCAATAAATGTCCTAATAGGCAACCATGTGGGGGATGGAGTACACCGGTGAACACATCGTTCACAACACCTACAGGTTGCGAGCCTACTAGTGTTCCACTGGCTATCTAGAAGAGTCCGTGGTCGTCATCTATACTCCGCTAGATGACTGGATCAACAACAACAACATCGAGGCCTCTCATCATTTTATCACACATCACCTATTACATCTACCCATGTTTTACCCCAACATTTTCGTAGATATAAAATACATATACAGTTTAAATCATTGAAAACATGTATAACAACGTTCATCTAACGTAGATAGCAAGTATTTAGATAATATGCACACATAGCACGTAATTTATTAAAAATACTTCATATCTATGTGTAAGCTGAAAGTAACTATGCACTCACCGGAAAAGGTGGTGATTCCGAACTCAGACAGCGCTTCGCTTCTAAAAAGAATTTTTTCTTCGACGAAACCTAGTATTATTACCACTAGAGTTTAGTTTATTATTCGTCGAGACTAATTAATAGTCTAGCTATTATTATTATTATTATATAAGCGTCAAAAAAATACTTATATAACCCATAATAATAGCCCAAGTATTTATTATAAGTTCCTAATAATGTTACTATAATTAAATAAAAGTTATATTAAAAATAGCGTAGGCATAGCTCACTTACAGCGGGTTTTATAAAAAACCGGGCTTTGCTTGGAGCAGCGTTCCCGAGCCGAAAAGCTCTTCTTCTCAGAGCCTTCGAGCACTCCGGGGCTTCCGCCTCGTGCTAGGGAGGTTCCCTAGGCTTTTCGGGGGATTTCGGGGCTAGAGAGAGGTTCTAGAGAGAGAGAGAGAGTAAAGAGAAGAAAGAATGGGAAAGGTGTGAAGAAAATGAGGGTGGGAGAGGTGGTATTTATAGGGTGAAATGTGGCTGAACTTGGTGCCACATGTCACCATCTGGTGGCAAGCCTTGGGGAGAAAGCAATGGCCAAGATTGTGCCACATCACCCATTTTCGCACAGCACACTTCCGACTTCTAAAATCTGTAACATTCACATACGACCTCCGTTTTGACGTTCTTTATATCCACGCATAGGTAATAATAAGATCTACAACTTTCATTTTGACACCGTCAGCTAATTCTCGACCGATCTTAAATTTAATAGTACAAGGAGATTATACTGTTAAACGTCTGCGTAAAATTAATAACTTCTACATACGGACTCTGTTTTTGTCTGTCTTTTTACCGTTGATTTCCTATTAATGAGATCTTCAACTCTCATTTACGTTGCGTAAGCCAAAAACCGCTTGAACTAAAATTCGAGTTTCAGGACGTGCAATGCTAAGCCGAATCTTAGAAAAATCATAACTTCTTCATACGAAGTCAGATTTGGGCGTTCTTTTTATCGATGTTCTTAGTTTAACATATTCTACGACTTTTGTTTAGATTGCTAAGGCTAAAAAGTCTTCTATCGTAAATTCACTATTTACGTCTCCCGGTGTCGTGCCGGTTTTGCCGTAAAACTTCGGTGGGCCATAACATCTTCGTTATAGCTCGGATTTCGGCATTCTTTATATGTACGAAAACCTTGAGACATATTCTACAACTTTATGTAGAGATATCGAGATTATCTCACACTTTAATTTTGATGCTCATTTTTATTCTTTATTAATTATACATTTATAATTAAATAATAAACACATAAACACACATAATTCACATAATACTCAAATATTTCATATTTATTACTTCAAAAAGAGTTACAATAGTTGACCTAGACTATTACATTGACAAAAATGCTTAGCCCTGAAAACCCGGGCGTTACATATGGTTAACCGGCACAACGAATAGGTGACTGTAACATTGGGGGCACCATGTATATTTGTGTGGTTATTCAAACCCTGTTTTGTGATCCTCGGCATTCCAGTCACAAATCGAGGGGAATATCGAGATTTAAACATGACATTGAAAAGTTCAATGAATCTCAAAGAATCTAGGAGTCTTCAATACATTTAAAACTTAATCTCTTTTTCGTTTTTCATTGTGGAAAACTAGTGAATCGTCATTCACTTACCTTCAAATGTTCTGCAATTTGGGTTACGACATCACTCTCCCATGTTTTAGAGCATTGTGCTGGGTCCTAGCCTTAATATCTCATTTGGGTGTTTTATTAAGGACTCAATCAATCAACTAAGTTGAATTTTCTCCCATTTTGTAGATGTCAAAGTATGACAACTATGGTCTTCCCAAATCCTGTGGAACAAGCTTTCCACATGAAGATGATATTCTACCATTCGATTGAGGAACACGAGATCATGCTTCACTTCCTCCACCTCCTATTATTGTTCTCCCTAATGCACAAGTTCAGAGGCTTGAAAAGTTCAAGCTCACTCAAGCCCTGTTAGCGGTGAAACATGAAGATGTAAAGTCAATGTGTGCACACGTCTTAGAAATGAAGTCACACATTGATAGGTTAAAAATGTCGGGAGTCCTTGTCTGTGAGGAGTTGGTTGTTGACCGGGTTCTTCAGTCGCTTCGTAACTCATATGGTGACTTCGTAAGAGAGTACTATATGATATCGATCTCACCTATTTGATTATTGCTGCTGAATCAGCAATGATTTGGTACACTAGAGAATCAAAGTTTATTGGTGGATCTGCCTTCCAAACCTCTATGGACATAGGAAACGGAAACGAAAGGTATGCCATGGTCGAAAAGTTTGATCATAAGAGAAAGGAAAATTCTAAAGTAGGTCCGTGTGTTGTTCCAAAAGAGTCAATTTACTTTTATTGCCAAGAGAAGGGGCAATGGAGACGAAGATGTCCAGTCTACCTGAGAGATCTAAGAGATGGGAGAGTTAGGACGTTTGGCTCTACTTTAGGTAAAATCCACTATCTAACTCCATTAAGTTCCTATTCATTAATTCTTAATACATAATGTGATAAGATTACATATGAATATTTTGTAGGATCAGAGAAAAAGAGAGGAAACTTAATGGAAGAGCAAGATGTGTCTAATCACGAAGAAATGGATCATGATTGCATGGATTCGAAGATCAGATTTTAAGCTTAGAAAGTTATGATAGATTTGTTAGGAATATTTGATTACATAGTTTTTCAGTTGATTTTGCATTTTAAGGAGATGTTTTCTATTGCTTTTATGAATAAAATAAATTTTTTGTTTTGTCATATTTATCTATATCCTTGCAATGAAATCGTTGTGAAAAATTGATGTCTGTGTATTTCTATAAATGGATGTAATTCTTAGTTATGATATTTATGGAAGTGTCATAATTTTATAAGTATGGAAAGATTCCCATCGCCCAATTTTCAATTGTATAGAAACTTGGAATCATACAACTTATATTGTGTGATGTATGGAAATCTTGGTACGTAGGAAATTAAGACTAATTCCTTGATCACACAAGTATGTGAATCAAGTGAAGGACTAAAGGACTAGAACACAATGTTGTGCACTAGTCAAGTCCACCATAAATAACAATAAAACTATTCGTCATTTTTTACTAAAAGTCTAGAAAATATCGTTATACTTACAAGATTAAGTGTAATTTTGAATCATTGAAAAGTTTCAATGAATGGCAGAACGAATAAGAAGAATCAATTAAGCAAAAATATAAACGTTTCTCCAATCTAAGAAGAAGGGAGAGTACTTTTGTATCAGGTTTTATGATCATCTTAATGATTATGAACCATATCGTAATTAATCATCTGAGGACATCTTAGTGCACTAGTATGGCTAAGAAGAGGAATCGGAAATTGTTGACATGGTTAAATCAAAAGGATGAGTCATAATTCGTTCCAAAGTTAAGTCTTGGAGTCATACTATAAGATTGTGAATTGAGTGACACGTCTTAAGAAGTTCTAATACACTCATCAAATGTGAAGTAGAATTTTTTTTTCTTACTATTGCATGTTTGAAATTGGTAAATTGTGATGTCTTGGATAAGACATAGACCAACTAATACCAATTGTGTGTAGCGTTTGTCTTGGTAAGAATCCGCACTAACTCTTGAATATTTGTTTGTTAACAAATGTTTTCTTGACAAGAGAATCTTATATGTCAAGAAATCAGTGGGAATCTAAATGATCTTGAAAAGTTTCAAGAACTATTCAATAGTAAACCTATTATTAAACACTAGCACACGACTTGAGGTTTGCAACCTATCGTGTTGACATATTCTTATTTTTGTGCCAATCGAGTTGAGTTGATTATGCATATGAGTTCTACGAGTTCTCAATAGATTGCACAAGGCAAGAACCTTGTTCAATGAAAGTACATTGACTGGTATAGGTGAGTTGCTAAATAACATGGAAGCAATGGTGGGACCCTTGATGGCAAGAAATCAAGAATGAACAAGTTATGTCCATAAGACTTTGAATTTGTCACAAACATTATGTTACGATTATGGTTATGCAAATTCACATGGATAGGAACACATACACCATAAAATCTAAGTGTCATAAGCTTTCTCTCCTTCATAAAAATGATTGTGAGGAAACGCTTTCACTAAGAAAGATTTTAGGAAGGTAGAAATTGTGTAGATTGCATTCTCAAATTCGGTTATGATTACGGAATCCCTCTTCATAGTTCGAATTGTGAGATTTGGCGATTAGTGTCACACCCCCAAACCAGAATGGTAGAAACGTTCGGGGGCGGAGGACGTTATATTCAGTATCATAACAGCTCATAGAAAGGAAAGTACACACCTCCATACATATATAAAGGTTTTAAAAATGTCTACATAATTGTATTCATTACATGTTCAAAAGATAAATACATAAACATCTTTCAAAAGAAGTAATTAACGCCAGCGCATCAATCCTAAAAGTTGATTTCCAAACCTGCTTAGCGGTTCCCGGAGAATACAAGTTATTTCAAAGAGAAAGTGTCAGCAATTAAGTTGGTGAGTTCATGAGTAGTGTTTTGAGAAAATGTACGACATTCGAAAGTTCGTGTATGTTTTCCAGAAAACGCAGTATTTCAAATGTAAAGAGTTAGGGTTTGTTGTGTTGTAAATGAATGTATTAGATCCAAAAAATCCCATATTTCCCCTAATGGTTGAGATATGAATTGTTGTGTTTTCCAAGAAAATCCCTTATTTTCTTATAAAAGTATGAAATGCATATGAATGTTCGTGTTATAAGTTGTAAATAATTGCACCAGGAAAATCCATTATTTTCCTATTAGTTGTTTGGTTTGTATACAAGAAAAACCCTTATTTTCCTAACATAACTGGCAGTCTCTAAGACCGAAAATCGCAAGCAACCGACGTTCTTACAAGTTGTGTCATAGTTTTATATAATAAAGCTATACGAAGATCGCATTTGTTAGATGAAGAATAGTTTTAATAGCTACTCGTTCATAAAAGCATAATACCATAATAATTGTATATCCGATGAGTTTTATAACCATACTAAACATAATATGCCTGTAACGACGTTCTTCAGGCGTCGCAGCGTTATGACAAGTGTCACCCCAAAGGACGGACTGTAGCTAACAGTCAGGGCGCGGGATCATGACTTCCCGTATAGATCTATACACATTTGACACGTTCTCCTAACGGGAGACTCTGGTTATAGACAGGACTTGCAGCATTACTTTCTAATAAGAAAGTAGTGTTTGAAGATATACACGTCTCATGGATTCTCAACTGAGTCTGTATTAAAGTGATAGTTTTGTATGCAAAGTTTATCCTTTTTCACAATGTTTGACAAAGCATAAATCATAAGTTTTCAGAATGTATAAAACGACTTAGCAACGAAAGGTACATTGAAATCACTATATACTTTGTATAATTCTAATGCACGCAAATTATGACAAGAGTTTTCCATAGTAGTAAGGAATTACAAGTGATTTATTCGATAAAAACAAGTGAAGTGAAACTTTATAAAATACACGATAATAACCGTATGTTTACTTGTATTCCCCCCTTATAGAGTATAAAAGCATTTAAAATGTATTTAAAGTGTGTTTGAAAGGGGTATGAACTCACTTGATTGATTGAAGAAGGTGTGACGAAAATCGAGCAGAACTTTGGCTTGGAAAGGAGGATTTTCTCGGGATTTGTCGGGAGTAAAATCGACCTTCGGGACTTGCCCAAAATGACCAGGGCTTCGGGGTAGTGCGAGCACAGAAAACGAGGCAAAACGCAAGAAAAGTGAGAGTGAATGAGCAATTTTTCCGGGAACCCTCGCATCCCTTTTATAAGAGGCTGGAACCGCCACGGTACGCGGGGCGTACGCGTACATCACGCATGACCGAGTCCTCGACTGCCTCGGACTTCGGATGGGGGGGGGGAGGCTCGCATAGGGGCGACGTGGACGATCCGAGGCCAAGGCCTTGAGTACGCTAGGCGTACTCGTGTACGCGGGGCGTACTTGTGTGACTCAGACTTCGGATAATACCGAAGTTTTGAATAAAAATATATATTAATTATTTATCAAACTTCAAAAATTCATATCTCCTTCATACGAACTCCGTTTCCGACGTTCTTTATATCCACGCGTAGGTGAGGCGAAGATCTACAACTTTCGTTTAGATTCCGTCGGCAAATTCCGAAATTATTTTTATTATTTATTTATTAAAATGACGTGATTAAAGAATTTCTTTAAAAATTCATAACTTTTTCATACGATGTCTGATTTAAGTGTTCTTTTTATGCACGTTTGTAGTTTAACAATATCTATGACTTTCATTTAGACACCTAAGGTCAGAAAGTGTTTTATTAAAACTTTGCGTTTCTACGTAACTTCGTATCCGATTTTTGTCGGAAAAACTTAGAATGGTCATAACTTCTTCGTTATAACTCGGATTTTTGTGTTATTTATATGTTTGGAAACCTTAAGATGATATTTACTTCATAGCGTACTCCAAACAGAGTTTTTGAATACTTCATTTTTCGATGATATTCTAATCCCTTTTTCAAAGAGGTTACAAGACTCGATCTTTGATGACTTGAAATGACGGGTTGTTACAATTAGTCTGAACGTTTGGGACTTAGTAATATAAGTTCTAAAATAATTTAGACACACATGTGAGCTATCTAACGGAAGGTGTATGAGTTTGACAAGCTTAGATAAAGGATTATCAAAGCATATCGTATTAGAAACAATGAACTTTGGAAGTCAATAAGTATTGTTTTTTAGAAGTCTAGTTGATTTCTGAATACGTGTCAAAGCTAGTGGGAGCATAAATGTTATGCTGGAATAGATATAATCGTCATGTTAGTGGGAGCATGATTATTATTTTAAATTATTGCAAGTTGGCAATATTAATTATAGAAAAACAAAAGTTTCACTTTGCAAAGTTGCAGGGGTTGAAAAGTTATTTCGGTTATAATTAAGGGAGAGAATGTTGTACTTCATTTCCAATCTAAAAGCTTAGATTGAGAAATTTTAATTAAATTTAGTCAAGCATATATTTATTATTTTCATTCTCAAAGTTTGATTATGATTACGACATCCCTCTTCATAGTTCGAATTTTGAGAACACGACAAATAGGAACATTATGACAATATTATAGCAAGAAACTGGTAAAGTATTACGTTTTTCATTATGAATAGTATTTTGCATGCTTCAAGCATAGGATCGATTGCATATACTATAATATTCGACCGTTCTAAAAATTTTCCAAATGCCTAGGGCATTTAGAGGGAAAAAAGGAATAGAACTGGATTTGACTAAAATAATTAAACAACTGTCAAGGAAAATCTAAGGTTCGCCAAGGATTGGTCGCTTGTGAAAAGTTGGAAGCATAGTCATGGATGGAACATATAGACATTATTATGAATAGATAATATCCTGTTTAGAATGAGTTGTCATATGGCAAATATGGAAATGTTTTCATATTAGGAATTGAATATTAAGAATCAGTGTCTAGATTAGAAACTTTTATGCAAGGAGGATGTTCAAAGGAATGTACTTTGAATATGAGACTACATGACTATGGAATTGTCTTGTAACAATCTCCAATAGAGAACTTTGTAATTTCATTGGAAAATTCTTGCTGACTTTGGCGCTATGATATTACAAAAGGACCGTTGCATAAAATGTTAGAATCTAACATATTCTATAAGTAGCAAGAATTTGGTATTCTCACACTTATAGTAAGGATTGGAAATTGTGAAATGAGTGTGATTGAAAATCTTATTCAATTATACTACTTCACAAAGTAAGGACCATAGTTGAACATAGTGTGCATGTTAAGAGCATGGGATAATTGTTGTTATAATTCAAGTAAGAAGTTAACTACCCGAAACAAAAAATAATGAGTAATCAACATGGTGATTAAATAAAATGTTTTACTTTACTCAAAGGTTTGAGGCCATATAGTATTATAATTATTATTGTGTTATTTTGCATATTTTGACTTTCTGAATAATACGATTCTTTAAACCCTCCATAATCGCTCGTACTTTAGAAGTAGGTATGAAAGAAGATTGTCATTAATCTGACTATAGATTGTCTAAAGTGTATTAGACATAGCACAAGTTTGTTGCAGAATTGATGAGTGTTGTTATAAGATTAGAGTATTGGATTAAACCCGCGCTCACTTAGATCGCTTCATGGATTTTATCATGAGTGATTGGTGAGATGGTAATATCTTATATTCTTGAAACCAAGATGTGTGAGTCGCATCTTCCAAGTCGGTTACATATTGATAATATGTAAACACACCAGTAACTTGGTGTTATAAAACATATTGTTGTATGTGATTCGGTGAGTAAAGTACAAGCAAGCATTCGAGTCGAAGTTTATCCATTCCTTTTACCCAAAGTGGGATAAAATTGATATATGTCGGCCCCTCGATGATCTATAGATGACACCCTAAGCGCTTGGCCAAGCCGGGACTAAGATGATGTGTTTAATTGTAGTCTGTTGTGACAACTGTCAATTCAGGTCATTCTCACTCTCATGCATCTTTATAAAAACCATTCTTACACAACATGTCACACCCCGAAACCGAAGGCGGAAACGTTCCGGGGTGGAGGACGTCATGAATATCGCAACCAATGTACATAGTAAGCAAAGTAAACAACCATTACATTACATATTAACATTTACATTTGTTCAAAAGTAAAGTTGTACAATGATGATACATATGTATATCTATATATAAAAGTATGACGTGTCTTCTTCGTACTCCGTCTTCGCCAAAAGGATCGTTGAGTACCTATCTAATGTGGACCTAAGAATACAAGCAATTTGAAAATCAGCTTAAAGTTGGTGAGTTCATAAGCGGTTTTGTTTTCTGAAAATGTACGAGTTTCCTTTTACTTTTTGAAAATGTTATGACCCAAGAAAATCCTATATTTTCTTAAAAGTAATGTTTGGTTAACTGATATATTGTACGGTTCTGATTATGTTCAATTGTTATTCCAGGAAAATTCTATATTTTCCTAAAGTGTTTGTGAAGTGTTATCGAACCTGAAAGTAACGTACAAGTATCTACCATACTTAAAGTGTGTGAGTGCGAAGTTTCCTGAAAGTTTGGTTACCTTTAAGTGTACATTAGTTTTACGACGTATATAAAACTAATAAATAAGTATAAAGTTTTCATAATCTTGATTGCGAGTTCCATAACCATAGTACAGACTAGATATGACTCAATATGTGGCCAATATCTTCTATGACTTTTGTCACCCTTGAACCTTTCGGTTCGGCTGTAGCTAGCAGCCATGTGCGGGATAGTCAGTCCCGTATAGATCTATACACTCAAGTCATACTCTCCCCTTTTTGGAGATTCTGGTTAGGGGGCGGTCCTCCACTGTCGTGCCTAGGAATTGTTGCAAAGGACGTGTCTCCAATCTTAAGATTCATGAATTTAAAACTGAAATTATCGATGCGGAAATCCTGTTCTATTGGTGCTTTACTCTCGTGTCTAGGGGGAGTACTAACTAGGAGCTGACTAAGTTCCAATGATACTTGTCCTTCACACTAGTGTCTAGGGGTGTTTTATTAAGGACAATACAAAAGTTCTATCTACTATCCTCCACTTGTGTATCTCTGTGGGGTGTTACCGAGGACAAAACAATATATTAAGTTTCCTGTTCAAATTTCAAAGATTATGTTTTTAAGTATTTAATATGGAAACGATTTGTGAAAATATAAAGTATAACAATTTATAATATTTTTCACAAATACTACGATAATGAAATCTGCAAGTTCAAACGGTTATCTGATATGATTAACAGTGTTAAAAACATATGTAATATGAAACACAACACATATAAAATAAGTTTTCAGTACAAGTATTACTTGTACTTTGCTTGTATTCCCCCCTGAAAACAGTGAAAAACATTGAAAAAGGGTAGGGGCATGAACTCACCAGACGAGAAAACGTGTCGGTTTGGATGCTATGTGTCGGTTCGGGGCTTAATAACATGTGAGGTTCCTATGTAATATGAAATAATATACAAAGGTATCTAGGTAGACTTTAAAACACTAATTAGATATGATAATATACTCCAATGAGCGAAAACACTTCAAATCAAGTGTTTGGAGTGACCCGGGTGACATCTACGGACGTGTATGGCTTGGATAATGAGTTTGGACTTCAAGAGTAAACTCCTTAGGGATTTTACGGCCCTAAATACCACACCCACTTGATTTCACGGCCGTGAACTCATAAGTGGTGTTTTTGGATGCTAAATGGCCTTGAAACACTTAGGGAAATGTTGAGATGAATTTATCTAAGGCTTAGGAATGAATTAAATCACCAATAACACCATAAAAGGGAGTTTACAACCCTAAACAAGGAGTTTACAGCCATAAGCTCCTATACCCCCCCTAAATTGATGATTTAATGGCCTTAGACTAATCACATGTGATTCCAAGTCATTTCACAAGTCTAGGGGTGAAGTTTGGGCATCATTTGACTTAGGTTTATGAGTTTACGCCCTAGGAACCCTTTATAGGGGGTTTTACAGCCGTGAACACTCCAAGGGGAAGTTTTCATCAGGTTTAAGGCCCCTAAAGTGATTGTGGTTGATTCTAGAATTTATTCCAAGGCCATTGGTGTGTTTAAGTGGCTTTTAAACACTCAAATGTGAGTTTACTCTTCATGAGGATGAGTTTACGACCCAAGCATGTTCTTGGGTAGTAAAATCATGTTTACTCCTCAAAAATGATGATTACGGTGTTCTAAGTCAGAATTGGTAAGCCATAAAGTCATAACTAAGTCCCAAAGTTAGTTTCGAGGGGTTTTAAGGCTCAAAACCCCAATCTATTTGAGTTTACGGCCCAAGCATGCTCCAGGGCTGTAAACTCATGAAGATGGTCCTAAATCAATGTTTAAACTCGGATTTGAAGGCTAATGGTGCTATACTATGAGTTAGGGAAGTTACCTTGAAGATTTGAAGCCTAAATTTGATGTTTTTGGACCCTAGATTTGGTTTGAGGAGAGAGGTTAGAGAGAGAGAGTAGTGTGAGAGTGTAAAAGCTTCAAATAGAAGCTTAAACCACCTTAAATATGGTTCGGGTTTGGGACACGGTGGAATTTTACCCGATACCGACGTTAAACGGGGCTTTTGGTCGCACCCGATTAACATGTCGTAACCCGATATGGTCGAAACTAAAATGTTTCCGATTACTAATATGGAGTGATAAAATGAGTTCTAATCATGTTTAGACCCCCATTAAGTCATAATAGATGTCTCCAATATAATGACTTAATTTATAACTTAAAGGGAAACAATTCGAAAAAGACGAATTTTGTGGGCGGAAACGGGTTACGGCGAGGGAGTAAACTTCGGGTTGTCACATTATCCCCCCGTTAGAGGGAATTTCGTCCCGAAATTCAGACCCTAAATACAACTCAAGGATTTCGAAAGAGATACGGATACTTCGATTTCATCGGATCTTTACGCTCCCAAATGAACTCGTGTCTTCATATGGCATTCCGGCGAACCTTCGTTATCGGGATACAGTTTTGGTCACATCGAAGGGTTTACTAGGGTTTCGTTGGGTAGGCACTTCTTATGAATAAAGACATGGAATACCGGATGGTTGCTGCTAAGTTCTGAAGGTAGACGGAGTTTGAAGGTTACTAAGGAGGATCTCAAAGGGTCTAATGTACCACGGGTTAAGTTCTCCGCACTTTCCAAGGCATACCATGTCTTTCCAAGGTAAGACCTCCTATAAGAGGGTACATCTTTCGATGTTGGAATGGTTAAGGTTTTGGCGATTTAGGAAAAATTATGGATGAACCTGTAATTTTAGTCAGCGAGACCCAAGAATTGACGGGTTTCTGTGGGTGTCTTCGGTGCCGACTAATTCTCTATTACTTTGATCTTAGGAGGATTCCATACTTATGTCTTCATTGTCTCCTACATGACCAAGGAAATTGGGTTGACTGATGGACATCACTACGAACTTATAGTGATCATATCGAGTCTGGCATACTGTCTACGGAACATCACTCTCATGGATTTGTAGTTGTCGGTACTTTGACCTAAAGTTTATCTCTAAGAAGTGGCTGGTTCTCTGAAGTGGATCGAAAAGGTTATCTATTTGAGGAAAAAGGATATCGGTTTTGATGGTCGTTTTGACTACTGAAATAGTTCCAGGAATTTGATTGATGCGAAATTCAACCTGAGGTTCGGAAAGAATTCTCGGAAGCTCTATAGGAATACTTCAGGACAGTCACAGACTTCGGGGACATTCTCGAAGTTTCTAACATCCTTTTTCCCGCGGATTACATGGGCTAGGAATGCATGACACTCCTTTCGGGGAAAAGTCTTGAGTTTTAATGCACGAAATGATACGAAGGTCGGAACCGAATCTATCATCGTAGATCATGAGGGTCTGACCAGAGAGGAGATTGGAACGGGTGGCTTTTTTTCAATACTAGGGTATCGGCACGATTGGGACTCAATCAGTCTGTGTCACAGATAACGGCAAAAGTATTTATGGAAACTAACATAGGATCAATGGATGAAGAGTGATCGTTCAGAGCAAAGGTACACCCTATGAATGTATCGATAAAGTTCTCTTTCCTACTGATAGTCGTCTCGATGGTGAATGTTTCATTTACTAGTGAAGGGCTAAGATTAAGAAGATGTTTGAATGAATAGTTAACAGATTTTCTTTTAGCACTAGAATCGAAAAGGATTGCAAGCGTAAGAGTTGTTAAGGAGGAGTATACCTGAGGCGACGGTGGGATCAGCGGCTGTCTCCTCTCGTCCTATTACTAGAACTCTTCCGGTGTTGCCAGTCGTTGCTGTCTTGCGGAAGTTTTGCTTGTAATGCCCTACTTCTCCACAACCATAGCAGGCCTGACCAATACACACTCCGGAAGTCTGATTGATTGATTGAGTTGGTGTCTTACAATTCTTTGCAGTGTGACCCTTTATGCCACAACTGTTGCAAAACACCTCTATACATGGGCTGGAAGTGAGGTGATGATAGTTGCACTTTTCATAACTAGGGAGGGTTCCAACATACCTACTGGTAGGTTTCCGAGCTGAGGATCCAGCAACAGAGACAGTTCCAGGGGTAGTAGCAGCATGAACTGCCATAGTTTGCTGCCTCTTCGAAGACTCCTGCGATATCTGACTTTCCTTCTTCTTCCCAATTTTTCTTTTCTCGCCACTCCTCTCTATCGGTTCAAGAGTGGTGGCTGCTTCCTCAAGGTCATCACTATGGTCGATTAAGATTCGTGCTAAGCATTTGGCGCTATCGTATGTATCTGGCCTCGCAACTATGACGTTTCCTTTCGTTGGCTGGGTTAACCCCCAGATGAATCTCTCTATCTTCTTACTCTCCGGGGTAACCATTCCCGGACAGAGTAGCACTAAGTCATCGAACCTAGAGTTGTAAGCGACAATATCGGAACCTTTCATCTTCAAGTTCCAGAGTTCGTGCTCTAATTTCTGCATTTCGCCATAAGGGCAGTACTCAGCCAGCAGAAGTTCCTTCATGGCCTCCCAACCCATAGCATTAGCTACAAGTAAAGTTAGGGATTTGACTCGGCCGTTCCACCAAGTTACAGCTTTGTCGATGAAGGTGCAGGCGGCAAACTTCACCTTATCAGATTCTGAGAAGGCACAAATTTCAAAGATTGATTCGATTTTCTCGAACCATCGGGTGAGGGAAATGACACCTCCAGTGCCATCAAAGGACGTGGGTTTTGCGTTCATAAAGTCTTTATAGGAACCCCCTTTTCTGTGTCCCTGGCTATCTTCTGGGTTTTGGGGCTGGGGACCACCTCCTGAACTACCGGGGTTTCTTTGTGACATGGCGGCTGTCACTGCTGCAGTAACAACTGCCTGAAGTGTTGCAAGATCGATTTGAGAGAAGGTGGTGGCAGAGGGTTATTGGTCTTTGAGTTGGGTTTCTTTCGTGGAGGCATCTTGATCTAATAAGATCAGGAAAGAGAGGATGGTAAGTCCTCTAAATTGAGTCAAGAGATATGACAGATATATATATATATATATATATATATATATATATATATATATATATATATATATATATATATATATATTCCGAATAAGCGATAAAGCTGGAAAGAGTTATCAAAACAGATAAATTATCGCTAAAGGGATGATCAGGGAACAACGCTTGAATGAGGTTTTCTACAAAGGATTGGCTCGAGAAATACTCCCATAGTATTTCATGTCTCGCTACAATGATGGATTATTACTTGGGTATTGGGTAAGTTTTAGGCATGTCGCACACCACAGTCACTCCCAAACACATGTTGGTCGTGTCTCGAATGAATATAGTTGGCCAAGCTATATTGATCCTAGACACGACTACATAACTGTCCAGGTTTAACCGCAGCATACAACACCCATTTACTTATGTTTTGTTCTACTTGTAGTTACGGATCTCGACGGTTAGCTATATTTGTATACTTTTGAAAATACTTATACTTTGAAGTATACTTTTAGTTCAGAGCACTTAGGCCCCTTTAATGTTTATAGTTTTATACCATGTAAGGTTTGGTATACTTAGTTCACTATAAACAAGGGCTCTGATACCAATCTGTCACACCCCGAAACCGAAGGCGGAAACGTTCCAGGGCGGAGGACGTCATGAATATCGCAACCAATGTAAATAGTAAGCAATGTAAACAACCATTACATTACATATTAACATTTACATTTGTTCAAAAGTAAATTTGTACAGTGATGATACATATGTATATCTATAGATAAAAGTAAGACGTGTCTTCTTCATACTCCGTCTTCGCCAAAAGGATCGCTGAGTACCTGTCTAATGTGGACCTAAGAATACAAGCAATTTGAAAATCAGCATAAAGCTGGTGAGTTCATAAGCGGTTTTGTTTTCTGAAAATGTACGAGTTTCCTTTTAGTTTCTGAAAATGTTAGAACCTAAGAAAATCCCATATTTTCTTAAAAGTAATGTTTGGTTAACTGATATATTGTACGGTTCTAATTATGTTCAATTGTTATTCCAGGAAAATTCTATATTTTCCTAAAGTGTTTGTGAAGTGTTATCGAACCTGAAAGTAACGTACAAGTATCTACCATACTTAAAGTGTGTGAGTGCGAAGTTTCCTGAAAGTTTGGTTACCTTTAAGTGTACATTAGTTTTACGATGTATATAAAACTAATAAATAAGTATAAAGTTTTCATAATCTTGATTGCGAGTTCCATAACCATACTACAGACAAGATATGACTCGAGACGTGGCCAATATCTTCTATGACTTTTGTCACCCTTGAACCTTTCGGTTCGGCTGTAGCTAGCAGCCAGGTGCAGGATAGTTAGTTCCATATAGATCTATGCACTCAAGTCACGCTCTCCCCTTTTCGGATATTCTGGTTACGGGGGCGGTCCTCCACTTTCGTGCCTAGGAAGTGTTGCAAAAGACGTGTCTCCAATCTTAAGATTCATGAATTTAAAACTGAAATTATCGATATGGAAATCTTGTTCTATTGGTGCTTTACTCTCGTGTCTAGGGGGAGTACTAACTAGGACCTAACTAAGTTCCAATGATACTTATCCTTCACACTCGTGTCTAGGGGTGTTTTATTAAGGACAATACAAAAGTTCTATCTACTATCCTCCACTCGCGTATCTCTGTGGGGTGTTACCGAGGACAAAACAATATATTAAGTTTCCTATTCAAAGTTCAAAGATTATGTTTTTAAGTATTTAATATGGAAACCATTTGTGAAAATATAAAGTATAACAATTTATAACATTTTTCACAAATACTATGATAATGACATCTGCAAGTTCAAATGGTTATCTGATATGATTAACAGTGTTAAAAACATATGTAATATGAAACACAGCACATATAAAATAAGTTTTGAGTACAATTATTACTTGTACTTTGCTTGTATTCCCCCCCCCCCCTGAAAACAGTGAAATACATTGAAAAGGGGTAGGGGTACGAACTCACCAGACGAGAAAACGTGTCGGTTTGGATGCTATGTGTCGGTTCAGGGCTTGATAACACGCGAGGTTCCTATGTAATATGAACTAATATACAAAGGTATATGATTAGACTTTAAAACACTAATTAGATATGATAATATACTCCAATGAGCGAAAACACTTCAAATCAAGTGTTTGGAGTGACCCGGGTGACATCTACGAACGTGTATGGCATGGATAATGAGTTTGGACTTCAAGAGTAAACTCCATAGGGATTTTATGGCCCTAAATACCACACCCACATGAGTTCACGGCCGTGAACTCATAAGTGGTGTTTTTGGATGCTAAATGGACTTGAAACACTTGGGGAAATGTTGAGATGAATTTATCTAAGGCTTAGGAATGAATTAAATCACCAATAACACCATCAAAGGGAGTTTACGACCCTAAACAAGGAGTTTACGGCCATAAGCTCCTATACCCCCCTTAAATTGATGATTTAATGGCCTTAGACTAATCACATGTGATTCCAAGTCATTTTACAAGTCTAGGGGTGAACTTTGGGCATCATTTGACTTAGGTTTATGAGTTTACAGCCCAGGAACCCTTTATAGGGGGGTTTACGGCCGTGAACACTCGAAGGGGAAGTTTTCATCAGGTTTAAGGCCCCTAAATCGATTGTGGTTGATTCTAGAATTTATTCCAACGCCATTGGTGAGTTTACTCTTCATGAGGATGAGTTTACGACCCAAGCATGTTCTTGGGCGGTAAAATCATGTTTACTCCTCAAAAATGATGATTAGGGTGTTCTAAGTTCGAATTGATAAGCCATTAAGTCATAACTAAGTCCCAAAGTTGGTTTGGAGGGGTTTTAAGGCTCAAAACCCCAATCTACTTGAGTTTACGGTCCAAGCATGCTGCAGGGCTGTAAACTCATGAAGATGGTCCTAAATCAATGTTTAAACTCGGATTTGAAGGCTAATGGTGCCATACTATGAGTTAGGGAAGTTACCTTGAAGATTTGAAGCCTAAATTTGATGTTTTTGGACCCTATATTTGGTTTGAGGAGAGAGGTTAGAGAGAGAGTAGTGAGAGAGTGTAAAAGCTTCAAATGGAAGCTTAAACCACCTTAAACATGGTTCGGGTTTGGGACACGATGGAATTCTACCCGATATCGACGTTAAACGGGGCTTTTGGTCGCACCCGATTAAGATGTCGTAACCCGATATGCTTGAAACTAAAATGTTTCCGATTTCTAATATGGAGTGATAAAACTTTGTTACAATTGAAAAAGGGTATAAAACCCTAAAAATAAATTAAAATATTCTAATTTCATTCCAATATGATGGTGAATATCAAACAATGTTCCAAAAACTCTAAAGAGTCAAAAATCCAAATTTATAAACTTTAAAGCTTGAAAACTTTATAAATTTTGCTATAAACTTCCTAATATAAAATTTTTATTAATCAAATTATGGATTATAATCAATGAAATAGAAATTTAAATTATCATACATTAATCATAATTTATTAGTTAAAAACAAGATTATGAAATAAATCAAGAATTGCTTAAAGAAACACTTTTATAAAAATTAAGGTTTTATAGAAATTAAAAAAGGAATTGTATAAAATTTCATAATAGGAGAGAGAGGACCTTTAATACACAAAAATCCGGCCATCCTCTCCCCCATGCCCTCTCTCTTCCCAAAACTTCAATCATTAAAACACAATCCCCACTCTTCCACTTTTCTCTTCACTCTTTCTCACACTCTACCCTTTCAACTCTCAAACTCTCCTCCTCCTCCTCCTCTCTCTCTCTCTCTCTCTCTCTCTCTCTCTCTAAACTCACGAAAATATTCAGTCAAGAACACCTCTCCACACTAAAATCGTCATCTTCTAAGGCTATTCTTCAAGGTATTCACGAAAATCTTTCACCCTCCCTTACTTTTCCTTCTTGTTTTAAAGGGTTTTCTTGTACTTCTCTTCCTTCTACACCATTCTTTATGAACATTCATGAACATGTTCATGAATGTCGAGTTTGATGATGATGGTGGTAGGGTTTCACACAAGAACAACATGCATGTTGTTTAATGGTGAAATCCAAGGACCAAAACCTATGTCAAACACTAACGTTCATATTTTTACAAGTTTTAAAGGTTCATACACCTTATGCATTCAAGTATTTCCTTTAAAAACATCACTATGACCAATATATGTCCATGCATGGTCTTCAAACCGTGATGCATGTGATGAACGCCAAGCTAAAGAGCTTGATGATCGAAGTACATTGTTAATAGCGCATGTAAATGATTTTATTTATAAAAATATCTAAAAGTTATTTTCTATTCGAAATAAAAGTTTTCCAGATTCCCATTAAGATAATATGAATATTTGGAAAATCCCAAGAGTTTTTACCATTTCCTTGATTTATTAAAATTGTTACAAGAAAACAAGGGCATAAATCACATAAAATACTTTCAGAGGTCTATAAATCCTGAATAAATTCGTGGATGACCCCTATGGTTAATAATAACCTCTCATTAAGTTTCATCAATTTATGTTTCTGTTTAGTATGACTTTTGATTTTCTTTTTGTTTGGGTCCAATAAATCACAAAACCACTTTAGAGAGTGTAGAAATTGTATCTAACAATTTTCGCAACTCTTACCTGAGGTGGGAGACTCAAAAAAATAATTTCAGAATTTTTCATAATGCCTTTCTCTTTTTCCCAATTTTTGGTAATTATAATGGCCTAAAAACAGGAAAAATAGTTCTAATTATCCAAAATTCATGAAAATTTACCAGAGCATCATGGTGTACATTAGGAGGTTACATCAAAATTGTGAGGATTTTTCTCTATAGTATACTATTTTTCTCCTATTTTTTAAGGTTAAATACACTTAAATACAGTTAAATACACATAAATACCCAAAACCGGATTATACAAGATGAAAATCACTTTTGGTATTTTCCCAGATTACTTACACCGTAAATGATGTTACAAAAAATTTTGGTAATTTCTTTTAACTGTTTCTTATTTAATCTTCAATTAATGATTATTTAAGGGGATAAAACAAAGAAAAATAGAAATACCAACTGAAAAATATCTTTTATATTTTTCCTAGATTAGTTATGTATAATAAAAGTAAAATAAAAAGTTTGGGTAATTTTGGAAACCGTTTTCTATTTATTTCTATTTTTATTGGAATAAATGCTCAAAAATCATAAAATTGAATTAAACAGCTTAGTTATGTATAATAACACTAACATAAAAAGTTTGAGAATTTTTATCCTTTGAATGCTATTTTTCGTGAATTTATATTGATATGAAGGCTTAAAAAAATTTGGAAAATAGTTAACCATATCAAAAATTCAAGGAAATTTTTCTAGAAAACCTCTATTGTATTTAGAATGAAAATACAAGGTTTGACAATTTTTGGAAACCGTTTGATAATATTTTACATTTTTAGGAATTTAAAAACACCTTTAAATATGTTGAAATACTCTCAATTTATATTACTAAATCTGAAAATTAATATCCAAAATTGTCTTAATCACATGACTTCTAGAATTTCATCATTTCAGAAAAATTGTAACCGAATATTATAAAACCGATATTAGAACATAAATTTGGCATTTCTCTATACGTAGAGTTTAGTATATTAGCATTAGATTTCGACATGGAAACTCACTAGTGTGTGTTTGATATCGTAGGATCCCGGTATTAAGACGTTAGTGTATTCCGAGGCACCACTTGTACCTACTCGAAACATTGTGAGTATTCACGCACTCCCCTATTTTTAGTTTTTATGTTTTGGGTGGAAAAGCATGTCCAGAAAAACTATTATTTGCATGTTGTATTTAAATTGATTTGTATCAAACATGATTGCTATTGTATTGCTATGTCTCTCTATGTATGTCTATGCAACACGGAACATGAGAACTTATCGTACTAAGGCCCTTCCCTTATCTTTAAATATTAACTTTTTGAGCCAATGATCATTATGGATAGCACTATTAGGAATTGACAACTCCTCACTCGCCCTATTGCTGGAGTGCATGATACCATATTCATCTATGGAACGATAAGCATAGATCTTGATAGGGCTTCAGTCATAGGTCTGGTTGAGACTCATTGTTTGCTCATACACATACAAACTCGTTTCTCGTTATAGCAATAAACTTGTTATCAATAATAGCAATCAACTTGTTTCTCATTAAAGCAATGTACTTGTATTTATGAAAAGCCTTATTCCAAATCTTGATTTTATAAACTTGTGAACTCACCAACTATTTTCATAGTTGACGCTCGTTTTGCATGCTTTTTCAGGAAATAATTAGTAAGTGGATATAAAGACTCATCATCATAGAGCATGCCGCATCGTGTGGAAGTTATTTTATGAAGTTATATTTTGAACAATGTTATTTTGGGAAAACTTGTACTTTGTTTTGTTTAAGATATGGGTTGTAAACTATTGAATATTGCTATGGTGATGTATCTTTATCTTTTGCAATGAAACCGTTATCGCTGTCATATCTTGAGTTTCCGCTTTAGCGGGGTATGACTG
This sequence comes from Lactuca saligna, assembly GCF_052625555.1. Taxonomy (NCBI): domain Eukaryota; kingdom Viridiplantae; phylum Streptophyta; class Magnoliopsida; order Asterales; family Asteraceae; genus Lactuca; species Lactuca saligna. The sequence continues at coordinate 200,951,136 of NC_136419.1, read as the reverse complement.
AAGTGGTATCAGAGCTAAAGTTATAGAGAACATCAGCTTTTCTTTAAGAAAACACAACCAATAACCAAAACTTATAAAGAAATTATTTTTACATCAAACATATTACTAGTATAATTAGGTCGGTATTTGTATCGTTGGACCTCAATTAAACATAGGCTGATCACCTATGTTTAATTAAGGAAAAATTTATACAAAGCTTGAGCTAATTATAATGGGAATATGTTCAATAAATTTTTGAGAAAACTTTATTTCAAAATTTCAAAAAGGTTAATTTTTGTGTGTGTAAGCTTTGCATATTATAGGCATGCATTGTCATTTATTTCATATCTCATTGAAACTGTGTCTCAGTCCACTATGTCGAAATCGTCATCTTCTCACGCTACCGCCTCAGCTGATGAGTCCAGCTACGTCACTATTATCCCTCGACGTGATCCCCCCACCTTAGTGGAAGAAGACCCCTCGGAAGACACGGAAGATACAGGAAACTCGGTAGAGATCAGCAATGACAACACCCCGAGTCAGCAACGCGAGGCATTGCCTACATCGGTGTTGCCACAACCACCACTTTATGGGCTTCTTATTCGGAGGACGGAGAGGAAGAGTGTTCCTATTCCAGGAAGAATAGCCACCAGTACAGCAGGACTTGGCACCGCAGGACCCAATAGAGTAGGAGCCAGCATTGTAGGACCAAGAGCACCCCCACCACAGCGAGTCATAGGGATACCTGTCAGGCAGCCAGGTATGACCCCGGAGGAGTCCTAGAGAATGCAGTCGATGGCAGCGGGCCTACGTCACAGTCTCGCTGTGATAGCTGGGCATCAAGAGGTATTGGATGAAGTGATGATAGGGATGGAAATCATGTTGCAGCATTTGATGGAGGCTGCTGACACTGCTAGTGCTGCTAGACGAGTGGCAGGTCGTGCGATGACCGCATATTATGTGTTTGGAGGGCTGTTACTGATTATGGTGCTGATGTTTCTTGTTGGGATAGCGATTAGTATTTGGTTCTGATTTCAGTATTTTATTTTATTTTGTCATGAGACGAAAACCCATGTTGGGTGTCTTTTGGGGAAAAACATTTAAAACTTTATTTTGGGAATTGATGTATTGTTTTGGTTTTAAGACTATTTCAAATGGTGATGAGAAGTTTATTTTATGTTTGAAACTTTTACTATGAGGTCAAACCCTAGAATTTTCTTAGTCAATGGTCGAATAAAAAGATTTTTCTTTTCTTTCCTTTCTAAAATCTATATGCCTAGTATTAATGCAAACCATTAATTTGACAACACTTACGGTTTTCAAAATAGTAGTGAACTAAATATTATACATGTATTTATACGTATTCCTTCTCTTGTGTCTTAGAACCATGTCAGGAAGGCCTAATCGCGGGCGCCCACAGAACGAAACACCCGATGTTGCTCAAATTGTAGCACAATAGCTCTTCGAAGCAATCCCAAACATTGTTACTCAAGTAACTACAGGACTTAATGCTAACCAAGGAAGTAGTGGAGGAAACCGGGGAAACAATTAAAAAGAATACAACTACAAGTCCTTTATGGCCTGTAAACCTAAGGAGTTCCAGGGAAAGGAAGGTGCGGTCGGGTTGCTGAAATGGATTGACAGCATGGAGTCGGTCCTTCACATTAGCAAATGCCTCGAGCACAACAAAGTTGAGTATGCAACTTGTCTACTCCAAGATAGGGCATTGACCTGGTGGAATACTCTAGTGCAAACCCGAGGCCGTGCAATGGCATATCAGCTAACTTGGGAAGACCTAAAGAAGCTGCTGATAGAGGAGTATTGTCCCAAGGATGAAATTCAGAAGCTTGAATCTGAGTTCTGGAACCATTCTATGGTTGGAACACAAATAGAGAAGTACATAGTCTGATTTCATGAACTAGCAAAACGGGTACCTCACATGGTTACTCCTTAGGAGAAACGGATAGATCGTTACATCTGGGGTCTGGCACCAAAGATTCGGGGAATGGTTACTTCAACAAATCCATCTACTATTCAGAGTGCAGTAAGTCTAGCAAATCGATTAACCAATGATGTGATAAGGATGGGAGCATCGACAAGGGAAAACTCTAGTAGCAAGAGGAAGCCAGTAGATCAGGGAGAGAAGAAGTAATTCTAGCAAATCGATTAACCAATGAGGCAAGCCAGGGAGGAAGCAGAAAGTCTCAAGAAACTTTATGGTAAGAGCCCAGGAGCAAGAACCAGTGAAAACTCAGGAACAGGAAGTCATGGAAGTGAAGGAGCGAAAGCAGTACTTAGGACCGCTTCCGAAGTGCAATAAGTGTAACTTCCATCACAAGAGAGATCACCCAGTGTGCCAAAACTATAAACAAACAGGTCATTACTCGAAGCATTATAAGCAGAATAAGGATGGAAAAAGGGCATGTTACGAGTGCGGAGTGCTGATCATCTCCGTAGAGCATGTCCCAAACTGAACAATGGGCCTGGTATCAATAGACAAGGCCAAGCCATGCAAAACTTCCAAGGAAATCAAGGTGGGCGGCCAAGAGGTGTAGCCTTTGTGATTGGTGCAGAAGAAGCTCGTCAGAACCCTGAGGTGATAACAGGTATGTTTCTCCTGAACAACCATTTTGCATCAGTAATATTCGATGCGGGAGCAGATAGGAGTTTTGTTTCTTTAGCATTTAGACCGTTAATTGACTTGAAATCAAGAAAGATGAGGAATACTTATGCTATTGAACTTGCTGATGGGTATGAAATTAGGGCTAATGAAATAATTCCTGGATGTACTCTAAATTTAGCTGATAAACTCTTTAGCATTGACATAATACTTATAGAGCTAGGTAGTTTTGATGTAATAGTAGGAATGGATTGGTTATCCAAAAATAGGGCGGACATTGGTTGTTACGAGAAAGTCATTAGGGTACCTCTCCCTAATGGAGAAACCTTTATCATACATGGTGAGAAGCCAGTAAGAAGTTTAAACATTGTATCAAACATGAAGATTCACAAGTACCTGAAGAAGGATTGTATTGCATTCATGGCCCACATGCTAGAAAGAGAACCTGAAGCTAAGCAACTCAAGGAGATTCCGGTGGTTCAAAACTATCCCGAAGTGTTTCCATAGGAAATACCTGGTCTACCCCCTCACAGACAGGTCGAATTTCGGATAGACTTAATTCCCGGAGCGACACTGGTAGCAAAAGCACCATATCGCCTCGCACCATTCGAGATGTAAGAACTATCCGGACAACTTCAAGAATTGATATCCCCTCTAGACAAAGGGTTTATTCGACCAAGATCTTCAGCTTGGGGAGCCCCAGTGTTATTCGTCAAAAAGAAACACGGGTCATTCCGAATGTGCATTGATTATAGAGAACTTAACAAGTTGACCATCAAGAATTGATATCCCCTCCCTTGAATACATGACTTGTTCGATCAGTTGCAGGGCGCTTCCTACTTCTCAAAGATCGACCTTCGGTTAGGATATCATCAACTAAGAATTCACGAAGGGGACATTCACAAAACAGTGTTTAGAACCCGTTATGGACATTATGAGGTCTTAGTAATGCCTTTTGGACTAACGAACGCACCCGATGTTTTCATGGATTTGATGAGTAGGGTCTGCAGACCATACCTACACAAGTTTGTAATTGTATTTATCGATGACATACTTGTTTAGTCACAAACCAAAGAAGATCACAATAGACATCTGAAGCTAGTGTTGGAGCTGTTGAAGGATCAGAAATTGTATGCCAATTTTACTAAGTGCGAATTTTGGATTCGGGAAGTACATTTCCTTGGTCATGTGATCAGCGAAAGAGGAATTCATGTAGATCCAGCTAAGATTGAGGCAATCAAGAAATGGGAAGCCCCTAAAACCCCGACAGAAATACGACAGTTCCTAGGATTAGTTGGGTACTACAGACGCTTCATTGAAAATTTCTCTAGGATTGCTCAACCATTAACATCTTTGACCCAAAAGGACAGAAAATTTCTCTAGGAAGAGAAACACGAAGAGGCATTCCAAATCCTGAAAAACAAGTTGTGCAATGCACCAATTTTGGCTTTACCAGAAGGATCAGAGAACTTTGAAGTGTATTGTGATGCGTCTCATCAAGGATTAGGATGTGTGTTCATGCAAAAAGATAAGGTCATTGCGTATGCTTCCAGACAACTCAACCCCGCATGAGAAGAATTATACCACCCATGATCTAGAACTAGGAGCAATAGTTTTCGCTCTAAAGATATGGAGGCATTATTTGTACGGAACCAAGTGCACCATTTATACCGATCACAAAAGCCTTCAGCATATCCTAGATCAGAAAATGTTAAACATGCGGCAGAGTAGATAGGTAGAGTTGTTTAGTGATTATGATTGTGAGATATGCTATTACCCAGGGAAGGCTAACGTAGTATCCGATGCTCTAAGTAGGAAAGAAAGAGTGAAACCTTCCCGTGTGAGAGCTTTGGGAATGCTAGTTCAGACAAACTTGAAATCTCAAATCGTTGATGCCCAGGAGAAAGCGTTATTCAAGGAAAATCTTCCAGGTGAAACCTTACATGGTTTAGAAGTGAGATTTCAAACCAAACCTGATGGAGTTCGTTATTTTAATGATAGGGTCTGGATTCCAAGGGTTAACAATCTCAGAGACATAGTACTAGAGGAGTCTCATCGATCTAAATACTCAATCCACCCTGGAGCAGATAAGATGTACAAGGATCTTAAAGAGTACTATTGGTGGTCTGGAATGAAAAGGGATATTGCCTTATATGTTGGGAAGTGTTTAACTTGCTCAATAGTCAAAGTTAAACATCAAAAACCATCCGGCTTATTACAACAGCCCGAAATCCCTCAATGGAAATGGGAGCAGATATCCATGGATTTCGTTACCAAACTTCCTAGAACTTCTAAAGGTCACGACTCAATTTGGGTCATAGTGGATCGACTGACGAAATCTGCTCACATTCTCCCCATTCGGGAAGACTTCAAGATGGAAAAATTTTCCCAAATATACATCGACAAAAATGTTTCTCTACATGATGTACCCCTATCTATCATTTCTAACAGAGATAGTCGTTTTACATCACGATTTTGGTGGATGTTACACAAGGCACTAGGAACCAAGATAGATTTGAGCACAACTTACCACCCTCAGACAGATGGGCAGATAGAGAGAAGAATACAAACATTGGAAGACATGCTATGAGCATGTGTCATTGAGTTCAAAGGAAATTGGGATACTCATTTGCCTCTAATTGAGTTTTCCTACAATAACAGTTACCACACGAGTATCCAGTGTGCCCCATACGAAGCATTGTATGGATGCAAGTGTCGTTCTCCATTGTGTTGGACAGAAATCGGAGACAGACAATTGACTAGACTCGACCTTATCCAGGAAACAACTGACAAGATTGCTATCATCAAAGATAGGCTTAAAGCCGCCAGAGATCGTCAGAAAAGTTATGCGGATACTCGTCGAAAACCATTAGAATTCCAAGTTGGAGACAAGGTACTTTTAAAAGTGTAGCCTTGGAAAGGGCTTGTACGTTTTGGTAAGAAAGGAAAACTAAGCCCGAGATATGTTGGACCCTTTGAAATCATTGAAAGGATTGGTCCGGTGGCTTATAAACTCCAATTGCCCCAAGAGTTAAGCGTCATTCACGACACATTCCACGTCTCCAATCTTAAGAAATGTTTAGCCGAGTAGCATTGATAGTACCCCTGGAGGAAATTAAGATCAATGATAAGCTAAACTTTGTTGAGGAACCGATAGAAATCCTTGATAAGGAGGTAAAACAACTTAAACGGAGTTAGATTCTGATTGTGAAAGTTCGATGGAACTGAAAACGCAGGCCGGAGTACACCTGGGAGCGTGAGGACTTCATGAAGGAAAAGTATCCACAACTTTTCCCATGCGATGACAAACGATGACATAGAATGAATTTCGGGACGAAATTCTTTTTAAGTGGCGGATACTGTGCCAATTGTCAATTCAGGTCATTCTCGGACTCATGCATCTTTATAAAAACCATTCATGCACAACATGTCATGGCCTAGTAGTATAAATTAGATCAAAATCTTGCATAAACTAGGATCCAACTAAGATCTAGGACTAATATACTTGACTCTTACGATTCTAGTAAGTTCTTTAACTACAATAGGAAATGCCAATACCATAATTAGAATGAAACTTAAAACTTTGTTACAATTGAAAAAGGGTATAAAACCCTAAAAATAAATTAAAATATTATAATTTCATTCCAATATGATGGTGAATATCAAACAATGTTCCAAAAACTCTAAAGAGTCAAAAATCCAAATTTATAAACTTTAAAGCTTAAAAACTTTATAAAATTTGCTATAAACTTCCTAATATAAAATTTTTACTAATCAAATTATGGATTATAATCAATGAAATAGAAATTTAAACACTCAAATGTGAGTTTACTCTTCATGAGGATGAGTTTACGACCCAAGCATGTTCTTGGGCGGTAAAATCATGTTTACTCCTCAAAAATGATGATTAGGGTGTTCTAAGTTTGAATTGGTAAGCCATAAAGTCATAACTAAGTCCCAAAGTTGGTTTGGAGGGGTTTTAAGGCTCAAAAACCCAATCTATTTGAGTTTATGGCCCAAGCATGCTCCAGGGCCGTAAAATCATGAAGATGGTCCTAAATCAATGTTTAAACTTGGATTTGAAGGCTAATGGTGCTATACTATGAGTTAGGGAAGTTACCTTGAAGATTTGAAGCCTAAATTTGATGTTTTTGGACCCTATATTTGGTTTGAGGAGAGAGGTTAGAGAGAGAGTAGTGAGAGAGTGTAAAAGCTTCAAATGGAAGCTTAAACCACCTTAAATATGGTTCGGGTTTGGGACACGATGGAATTCTACCCGATATCGACGTTAAACGGGGCTTTTGGTCGCACCCGATTAAGATGTCGTAACCCGATATGCTTGAAACTAAAATGTTTCCGATTTCTAATATGGAGTGATAAAATGAGTTCTAATCATGTTTAGACCCCCATTAAGTCATAATAGAAGTCTCCAAAATAATGACTTAATTTATAACTTAAAGGGAAACAATTCGAAAAAGACGAATTTTGTGGGCGGAAACGGGTTACGGCGAGGGAGTAAACTTCAGGTTGTCACACAACATGCCATGGCCTAGTAGTATAAATTAGGTAAAAATCTTGCATAAACTAGGATCCAACTAAGATCTAGGACTAATATACTTGACTCTTACGATTCTAGTAAGTTGTTTAACTACAATAGGAAATGTCAATACCATAATTAGAATGAAACTTCCCAAAACTTTGTGACAACCCGATATTTCGAGACAATGTAATGTAAAACCAATCAAATTTAGGTCAAAATATAACTTTCCTAAAATCTTATTTGGATTAAATAAAGTAGTAGGAATCATTTCAAGGTTTTCGTACATATAAAGAACCCTAAAATCCGAGTTATAACGAACAAGTTATGACCAACCGAAGATTCTCGGCAAAACCGGCAACACCGATTAAATGAAAAACGCGAAGTTTCAATACAATATTTTTTAGCCTTAAGTATCTAAATGAAAGTTATAGATAACCTCAAACCGTGAGAGTACATAAAAAGAACGTCCAAATCTGACTTCGTATGAGAAAGTTATGATTTTTCCAAGATTCGGGTATAGCATTAGACAGCTAAAAACTCGAAATAGAGCTCGAGATACTTTTGACCAAAACAACCTAAATTAGACTCTAAGGTCTCAACATTAGTAGCACAACGGCGAAAAGTCCGACGAAAACGGACATCGGATGAAGAAGTTATGGATTTTTAACGGAATTTTCGTGTCCCGGCCCATTAAAAATAAATAATTAAAAATAAAGTCAAAATTAGCCAATGAAGTCTAAACGAGAGTTGTATATCATGTTTTTAGCTACGTGTGCATATAAAGAACGTCGAAACCGGAGGTTGTACGCGAAAGTTATGGATTTTACAAGTTCGGGGTCCAAAATCTGAGGCTGTCAGGCTTGCCACGACGTGGCACAAGCTTGCCGCGACCCGGCAAGTGACTGAGGGCGTCCAATCAATGGAATAGGATAAGTTTGACTCCCCACGACATTTCCATCACTTGTCACGACGTGGCACACCCCAAAAACGCCCCTATAAGTAGATTTCAAGGGTTCCGAGCTCCATTGCTCAGTTCCTTTCTTTCTCGCGCCGAAACGTTGCGTTTAAGCCCCCGAGACCCTCCCAAAGCCCCAGTTTTCACCTTCAAGTCCCGAAGGAAGGTTTTGTGTTCCCGAGATTCCCGAGATTCTCGAGAATCCCGAGATTTTCCCGGGTTTTCAACTCTTCCTGTCGAAGTTCTGCTCGATTCCTCTCTCGACTACTTCAAATCAACCACTTCAATCAAGTGAGTTCATACCCCTTAACTAATGTTTTAAACTACTTTTAAATGTTTTATGGGGGGGGGCATACAAGTAGAATCATGCTAGGATCATATCAATCACATGCGATTAATAAGTAGAATTACGCTAGTTATTACATCAATCACATGTGATTAATATACAGCATTCAAAAGATTTGGCTACTCATTAGCCATTTTACCAAATAGTTTACTTCAAATGATTTTTATAAACATTTTATATGTTTTAAACTACTTATTACACTGTACATCTTACTCGGTACATTACCTTTCAAACTTATTTACAACTGTGTTTTAATCAAATGTTTCCTTATACTCAAAATTGTTTTATCATACTTATGCCTTCAAATTGTTTTATAGATCGACATCAAGTCGATCTTTTCTTAAAATAATATTTATGTTTCAAATGTCTTAAAAAATTTATTTATGCTTTTATATTATAAATTGCATGCCTCTATATGTATAGTTATATAAGAAATGTTTAAAAGACTTAGGAAGGCTATCCACCCTATTTCCTTTTCGCGCCTTGAGATGTGGTCTGGTGGGATATTGGGTATTCGTCCGAAAGTCGTTTAAATATTAGTTATATATCATGTGTACATATATAGTCATAAAAGGTCTTTCCAGTTCATCCCATGCCCTTAGTTAGTAAGGGTATACATCCATAACCATACGTACCAGTTAGACTGCTAGTAAACTACCATATGGGTAGTTTAGGAAGATACTAGAACCGTTACTAGAACGCGATATCATACAATGAGTCAGTTCATTCATGAGTCAATACTTTCTAGAACATTACATATACAACTATACTAGGACGAGAACATATACAACTATACTAGAACGAGAAACATTACGCTTACATTAATACGTTAACAATTGTGATCCACTGTATCGGAGCATGCCTTAAATGTCATGGCCCAAGTTGTAGCCAGAATTCTCTTGGAGGGACGTTGAGTTTGCGTATAGATCTATACTGGATTGACAATCCTACACCTTGCTGCTAGCTACAGCCGGACCTGCAGGTCTGCGGGTGCCAAACGTCATTCCGTTATTACGACCGTTCTTTATGTCGTTGTTATCAGTCGATAGTATGGTGCAATTATCATATTATACCTTAATATAAATGCGGTTTAAGGTAGTTAGTACAGCAGTAGTTCCTATAATACAAAACTACAGTACTACAATGATTTACCCATAACATTTTTAGCGATAACCTCACTTAAACTTTAATGTACAAACTATATTTTGTTAAAAGATAGTTACACTTGGGAAATTACACACTTTTACATCAAACGAGCATACAAAACAGTTAAGCCTTGGTAGGAGGCTACTTTAATAGAAAATATAGGTTTTTCTGAGAGATTCAAACTTTTTCAAATTCTTACAATACATAGACTTACAAATTCTTACATACAAATTAAGACACTAAATACTTATGATCTCACCAGCTTCAAAGCTGATCTACTCTTTCAAAATTACTTGTATCAGCAGGTCATCTTAAACAGCTACCGATGCAAGGAGAAAGGAAGATGGAGCTTGTTCAAGATTTATCTTTCATTTTGATTTATGCTTTAGTGTTTATCAAAATTTGACAGAATACAATTGTATAATAATTATTTTATTAATGCAATGGATGATGTTGTTTCTTGTTTACTACTTTACATTGTTGTTGATATTATACATGACGTCCTACGCCCCAGAACGTTTCCGCCGTTCTCGGTTTTGGGGTGTGACAGATTGGTATCAGAGCATTGTTTATAGTGAATTGAGTATACCAACCCATAAAAGATATACTAACTATAAATACAATGGGATTAAAAATACTCTAATTTAGAGTTTATACTTTAAATAATAAAATATTGAAGTAAGTATACGTGCTGCATTCATACTAAAATTGGTTTCACTAGGACAGTACAAAAGAATTACGATTGTTGGGCAACACAAGTGGGCTTAGAGACATATGGTCGAAACTGGGAAGATATAGCCTGATCACCTATATTATCCGAGGGTTGACTAGCATGTGCCTAAGCTTAAGTGTGTGGTTGCAACAATGCTAAAATCTTACCAACCATACCACAATGAGAACAATAGAACATAACATTAAATTTTAAAATACTATAGGAGTATTTGGTGTTACTAGAAGTACTTTATACTTGAGAACTAAAATAGGATCTTCATTTCTAAGTTGATAGTTGCTAAGTGGATACACTAAGGCTATATGTAATTAGGATGTTATAGACTTAGAATCTGTGATAAGTTTGCCTTACCCCTATTCTGTGTGAATTTGGAAATTAAGGTCACTTATTCGAAGGTCTATCCTGTTTAGATTACACATAGCTGGTATGCACTTCACAAATAAGGATGTAACTAATGAAGGTTTTCTAAATAATTATCTAGATAGCTCGTCTAATAATTATTCTCTTACCATTAAATTCTCGCATAGAAAACATTACTGGACTCCATCCCCTCGACAACCAGTACCTTCCAAATGAAGTCATAGTTGGTTGGTTTGGAGAATAACCAGAGAATGATCATCCTTTTCCTCTTGAATGATCACCATGATGAAGACTTTTCGTATGATGCTAACTCTGAACCAGAGGTTGAAAACCTACCCCGAGCAGCTCCCTTTCCAAATTCCTAACCCTCATCCGGCTTTTTCATGGCCCGACCCTGAGTGAGTGGAATGCTTGGAAATATGGAGCCAAGGACAAGATCAATCTATGCTATTTGATGGCAACCGAAGTTTTTCCGACTTGAGCAATGGGGGCTCAGCAGATAGAGTCTTGCCAATCTTGGTCCGCAGAATGGCCCGAAAGGAGATTCAAGGCAGGACAACCCTAAATCAGATTACAGAAGTAGTCGCCTATGCTACAATGCATACCCTCCACACCGTTCGTCTAGAAGATGCTCACGAGAGGTCAGAGAGAAACCATGAAACCTTGCTGCAAGCACTGGCTGAATCACGAGATGAAGTCATAGGGCTCCGAGTACGCCAGATGGTGTACGAAAGACACCTACTTGACATGGAACGTCAATTGGCTGAACTGAGAGTTCACCAGAGTGATGACCGTCGCTAGTAGTAGACGCTTTACTTTATTTCCTTATAAAGAAGAATCGTAATTTTCTGTCTATACCTGATGTGGCATTTTCTAGGAAATTTTCTTGTTCCGTAAGTACTTCAGCTAGGTCTTTAGGCTGTCAGGAACTATCTTCTACGGATATGATGTAAGACCTTTACAAGGTCATTTTCCAGAATACTTACATCGTGAATATCAAAGATATTGATAGCCGACTAACTTTTGTGTCATTCTTCATTCAAGTACTTTTATCATACTTTCATTGGAGTCTATATGAAACATGCTTTAGTCAAGTCATTGGACTATAGCGATTTATCTCCGCAGACACTTCCAAGCCTCTTTCCGTGGTTGGATCTTGTTATTCACCAACCCATGATACCTCAGCTCGAACGACAAACGTCTTGCGACCATTCTACGAACATACTCCCATTCCGTACTAGGACTGCATCATAGTGATGTAGGTCAAACCTTTGCGAACATATTTTCATTCTTTACTAGGACTGCATCATAGGGATGTAGGTCAAACTTTCGAGATCATACTCTTACTCTTTTCAAGAACAATCTAAGTACATCAAGGGTCAACCAGAATCGCTCACAAAATCTTTATTCCTTCGTGTTAACAAAATCATGTCGTCATTCGGAAACAACCAGCCAAGCAACGAGACCTCTAGTTTTCCTATGGACGCCGCTACCTTTCAAATGGCAGTTACAGCTGTCGCAGTGGCTTCCGTAACCGCAGTTCTTGCACACCGTAGCGCTAACACCACAGTCAATGCTACTAATGGGAATGAAGTTTCCAATCGTGGTATCCATCCAGGAAGTCACCAAACGGTAACGGCCTCAGGCCGGCAAAGCCAAAAACCAAAGAACAAGAAACAGAAGCGTCAAACTCAGAAAGAACGCGAGAAACCCCGAAAACTTTCCATGCAACAACAGCAAGCGGAAACCTCTGCCATCCCAGTACCGAGCAGACCATACAAAGGAACACTCCCGAAGTGCGACCGGTGCAATTACCACCACGAGGGAATCTGCCGAGTCTTGCAATGCAAAAATTGCAACAAAAAAGGGGCACACCAAACGTTACTGCAAGAGCCTATCAAAACTGATCAACAATTCGCCCAACGCCGATGGGAACCAGACTTGTTATCAATGTGGAGAGTTTGAGCACTATAAGAGAGATTTCCCGAAAAAGGAAAGAACCCGCGTCCCCATAACTCTTACTCGACGTTTCACATCCACCACGAATGTGGGTGCTGTCCATATATGTTACCAATGCGGTGAAATTGGACACCTCCAGAAGGATTGCCCGATAACACAAAACTCTGGCGCAGATGGGAAGATTCTCAGGATCACAGCCGCAGGATAGCCTGCTCTGGAACCACGTTAAATGTAATTTAGGCATTTCGTTGTAACAGACTTATAAACTATCTAAAACTAGTGCAACTAGAGTCTTACCTTTTGCGAGATCCTGTCTGTATAGGAATTCTCGTGCTGCGTATACTTGTCTTTTGTAGTGTATCTTATTCGCAGCAATAGTCTTATGGTAAATCTAAAGTACTGTAACGTTGTTCATGGTTGCACGGTTGTGCTTTGTCTGTAAACGTCTAATGTTCAAATCCAATGTCTTTAAGTTTCAGTATGATTTCGACATTATCATACGAATTGATTCAGTTTGGTCCTCACGAAAACAGCTTCATACGTACATCTCTTTCTTCTAGATCACTTTTCCAGCGAAACCGTCACAACAGAACGCCGAAGTACTCATTCCAGGAGTACCTACTAGTTATTTTCTTTCTAAAGAAGTCCCCGAAGTACCACTCGTGCAGTACGTCAAGTTTAATCCAGGGATTCATGCGGTTGATCTATCACTGAAGAATGTATGCATAAGAGTGATATATAATCAAGGTTCTACAGGTTTAGAATTGATGATTCCACTTTAAATTCTTTTTCCCCGATGGGATGTGAACTTAAAGAAGAACCAGTTATTCGACTACCTTTTCAACCTTAATTATATATGACTCGTATACACGAAAGGGTGATTGTGAAACTAGGTATGAATTCTAATATGAACTTCAGGATGGAGAAATGCCTAAGTACGAGTAATCACATCGTCATGAGAACAAGCATAGAACCCAGTACGACTCTCGTAAACAGATCACCTTATAGTTTAAACACCCATTGAGATACAAGAACAGTTTGGACAACTTAGCGAACTACACATAAATAGAATTAGAAGACTAGGTTTCTCACCCTAGAGAACCTCGGTCATATTCTTCCAGAGATCGACGGATCGCATTGCATGTACCACGGTTATCGAAGACTCCGTCGAGATTTTTCATTAGAAATCGTTATCTCTGCCACGCGTAGACAAAATGGTTGAGCAAACGCAAAGAAAGAAACTACTTCCAGGAATGGATCCGAGTTTTGAAATTGAAGAGTCAAATTTCCAAAGACACATTGTTAGTAATGTGAGAAATTATGAGCACTCTTGCAATTTGTCAAAACCGTTGAGCATTTATCGACATCAGAGACGCCGACAGTCTTTCGCCAGATTCTAGGTCTTACCGACCTACCGCCTTAGTTCATTCAGAACTCCTCGCAAGCTACAGAAACTCGTACGACTTTGACCCAGCAAGGGATGGCCTTTGACTAGGAGGTTACGCAAGAAAAGGAACCTTTGAGATTCCAAGTGAGTGACCAAGTTCTGTAGGATAATTCACTCTGGGAATGGCTTAATACGCTTCGTAAAGCGTGGAAAGCTAAATCCAAGGTAGACAGGACCTCCGAGATTCTTATCAGAATCGGTCCTGTGCCTCACACAAACTAGACCTACTCCGCGAACTCAGTAACATACTTTCTACTCTTCACATCTCGATCGTGAAACCATACCTTTCCGTTAGGACTCTTGCAAGTCCACTTGTCGAGATCCTCGCCTTCGTATTAGAACCTTCGTGACCCTCGACCGAGAGGTCAAGCAGACGAAGAAACGCCATTGCCAGTTAGTGAAGGTTCGTTGGAATGCCAACCGAGAACCCGTTATCACTTAGGTGCACTAGAACCAACCAATTAGGAAGTTTCCTCCTCACGACTCGATCATTCGTGCATACTTCCTTGCTTAAATTCTAATTTCGGGACGAAATTCCTTCTAACGAGGGGATAATGTGACAACCCGATATTTCGAGACAATGTAATGTAAAACCAATCAAATTTAGGTCAAAATATAACTTTCCTAAAATCTTATTTGGGTTAAATAAAGTAGTAGGAATCGTATCAAGGTTTTCGTACATATAAAGAACCCTAAAATCCGAGTTATAACGAACAAGTTATGACCAACCGAAGATTCTCGGCAAAACCGGCAACACCGATTAAACGAAAAACGCGAAGTTTCAATACAAAATTTTTTAGCCTTAAGTATCTAAATGAAAGTTATAGATAACCTCAAACCGTGAGAGTACATAAAAAGAACGTCCAAATCTGACTTCGTATGAGAAAGTTATGATTTTTCCAAGATTCGGGTATAGCAGTAGACAGCTAAAAACTCGAAATAGAGCTCGAGATACTTTTGACCAAAACAACCTAAATGAGACTCTAAGGTCTCAACATTAGTAGCACAACGGCGAAAAGTCCGACGAAAACGGACATCGGATGAAGAAGTTATGGATTTTTAACGGAATTTTCGTGTCCCGACCCGTAAAAAATAAATAATTAAAAATAAAGTCAAAATTAGCCAATGAAGTCTAAACGAGAGTTGTATATCATGTTTTTAGCTACGCGTGCATATAAAGAACGTCAAAACCGGAGGTTGTACGCGAAAGTTATGGATTTTACAAGTTCGGGGTCCAAAATCTGAGGCTGTCAGGCTTGCCACGACGTGGCACAAGCTTGCCGCGACCCGACAAGTGACTGAGGGCGTCCAATCAATGGAAGAGGATAATTTTGACTCCCCACAACATGGCCATCACTTGTCACGACGTGGCACACCCCAAAAACGCCCCTATAAGTAGATTTCAAGGGTTCCGAGCTCCATTGCTCAGTTCCTTTCTTTCTCGCGCCGAAACTTTGCGTTTAAGCCCCCGAGACCCTCCCAAAGCCCCAGTTTTCACCTTCAAGTCCCGAAGGAAGGTTTTGTGTTCCCGAGAATCCCGAGATTTTCCCGCGTTTTCAAGTCTTCCTGTCGAAGTTCTGCTCGATTCCTCTCTCGACTACTTCAAATCAACCACTTCAATCAAGTGAGTTCATACCCCTTAACTAATGTTTTAAACTACTTTTAAATGTTTTATGGGGGGGGGCATACAAGTAGAATCATGCTAGGATCATATCAATCACATGCGATTAATAAGTAGAATTACGCTAGTTATTACATCAATCACATGTGATTAATATACAGCATTCAAAAGATTTGGCTACTCATTAGCCATTTTACCAAATAGTTTACTTCAAATGATTTTTATAAACATTTTATATGTTTTAAACTACTTATTACATTGTACATCTTACTCGGTACATTACCTTTCAAACTTATTTACAACTGTGTTTCAATCAAATGTTTCCTTATACTCAAAATTGTTTTATCATACTTATGTCTTCAAATTGTTTTATAGATCGACATCAAGTCGATCTTTTCTTAAAATAATATTTATGTTTCAAATGTATTAAAAAATTTATTTATGCTTTTATATTATAAATTGCATGCCTCTATATGTATAGTTATATAAGAAATGTTTAAAAGACTTAGGAAGGCTATCCACCCTATTTCCTTTTCGCGCCTTGAGATGTGGTCTGGTGGGATACTGGGTATTCGTCCGAAAGTCGTTTAAATATTAGTTATATATCATGTGTACATATATAGTCATAAAAGGTCTTTCCAGTTCATCCCATGCCCTTAGTTAGTAAGGGTATACATCCATAACCATACGTACCAGTTAGACTGCTAGTAAACTACCATATGGGTAGTTTAGGAAGATACTAGAACCGTTACTAGAACGCGATATCATACAATGAGTCAGTTCATTCATGAGTCAATACTTTCTAGAACATTACATATACAACTATACTAGGAAGAGAACATATACAACTATACTAGAACGACAAACATTACCCTTACATTAATACGTTAACAATTGTGATCCACTGTATCGGAGCATGCCTTAAATGTCATGGCCCAAGTTGTAGCCAGAATTCTCTTGGAGGGAGAGCGTTGAGTTTGCGTATAGATCTATACTGGATTGACAATCCTACACCTTGCTGCTAGCTACAGCCGGACCTGCAGGTCTGCGGGTGCTAAACGTCATTCCGTTATTACGACCGTTCTTTATGTCGTTGTTATCAGTCGATAGTATGGTGCAATTATCACATTATACCTTAATATAAATGCGGTTTAAGGTATTTAGTACAGCAGTAGTTCCTATAATACAAAACTACAGTACTATAATGATTTACCCATTACATTTTTAGCGATAACCTCACTTAAACTTTAATGTACAAACTATATTTTGTTAAAAGATAGTTACACTTGGGAAATTACACACTTTTACATCAAACGAGCATACAAAACAGTTAAGCCTTGGTAGGAGACTACTTTAATAGAAAATATAGGTTTTTCTGAGAGATTCAAACTTTTTCAAATTCTTACAATACATAGACTTACAAATTCTTACATACAAATTAAGACACTAAATACTTATGATCTCACCAGCTTCAAAGCTGATCTACTCTTTCAAAATTACTTGTATCAGCAGGTCATCTTAAACAGCTACCGATGCAAGGAGAAAGGAAGATGGAATGGATGATGTTGTTGCTTGTTTACTACTTTACATTGTTGTTGATATTATACATGACGTCCTCCGCCCCAGAACGTTTCCGCCGTTCTCGGTTTTGGGGTGTGACAAACTTCAATCATTAAAACACAATCCCCACTCTTCCACTTCTCTCTACACTCTCTCTCACACTCCACCCTTTCAATTCTCAAACTCTCCTCCTCCTCCTCCTCCTCTCTCTCTCTCTCTCTCTCTCTCTAAACTCACGAAAATATTCAGTCAAGAACACCTCTCCACACTCAAATCTTCATCTTCTAAGGCTATTCTTCAAGGTATTCACGAAAATCTTTCACCCTCCCTTACTTTTCCTTCTTGTTTTAAAGGGTTTTCTTGTACTTCTCTTCCTTCTAAACATTCTTTATGAACATTCATGAACATGTTCATGAATGTCGAATTTGATGATGGTGGTGGTAGGGTTTCACCCAAGAACAACATGCATGTTGTTTAATGGTGAAATCCAAGGACCAAAACCTATGTCAAACACTAAAGTTCATATTTTTACAAGTTTTAAAGGTTCATACACCTTATGCATTCAAGTATTTCCTTTAAAAACATCACTATGACCAACATATGTCCATGCATGGTCTTCAAACCGTGATGCATGTGATGAACACCAAGCTAAAGATCTTGATGATCAAAGTACATTGTTAATAGTGCATGTAAATGATTTTATTTATAAAAATATCTAAAAGTTCTTTTCTATTCGAAATAAAAGTTTTCCAGATTCCCATTAAGATAATATGAATATCTGGAAACTCCCAAGAGTTTTTATCATTTCCTTGATTTATTAAAATTGTTACAAGAAAACAAGGGCATAAATCACATAAAATACTTTCAGAGGTCTATAAATCCTGAATAAATTCGTGGATGACCCCTATGGTTAATAATAACCTCTCATTAAGTTTCATCGATTTATGTTTCTGTTTAGTATGACTTTTGATTTTCTTTTTGTTTGGGTCCAATAAATCACAAAACCACTTTAGAGAGTGTAGAAATTGTATCTAACAATTTTCGTAGCTCTTACCTGAGGTGGGAGACTCAAAAAAATAATTTCAGAATTTTTCATAATGCCTTTCTCTTTTTCCCAATTTTTGGTAATTATAATGGCCTAAAAACAGGAAAAATAGTTCTAATTATCCAAAATTCATGAAAATTTACCAGAGCATCATGGTGTACATTAGGAGGTTACATCAAAATTGCGAGGATTTTTCTCTATAGTATACTATTTTTCTCCTATTTTTTAAAGTTAAATACACTTAAATACAGTTAAATACACATAAATACCCAAAACCGGATTATACAAGATGAAAATCACTTTTGGTATTTTCCCAGATTACTTACACCGTAAATGATGTTACAAAAATTTTTGGTAATTTCTTTTAACTGTTTATTATTTAATCAATTAATGATTATTTAAGGGGATAATAAAAAAGAAAAATAGAAATACTAACTGAAAAATATCTTTTATATTTTTCCCAGCTTAGTTATGTATAATAAAAGTAAAATAAAAAGTTTGGGTAATTTTAGAAACCGTTTTCTATTTATTTCTATTTTTATTGGAATAAATGCTCAAAAATCATAAAATTGAATTAAACAGTTTGGAAATTCATTTTTATATTTTTCCTAGCTTAGTTATGTATAATAACACTAAAATAAAAAGTTTGAGAATTTTTTTCCTTTGAATGCTATTTTTCGTGAATTTATGTTGTTATGAAGGTTTAAAAAAATTTGGAAAATAGTTAACCATATCAAAAATTCAAGGAAAATTTGCTGGAAAACCTCTATTGTATTTAGAATGAAAATACAAGTTTTGGCAATTTATGGAAACTGTTTGATAATATTTTACATCTTTAGGAATTTGAAAACACCTTTAAATGTGTTAAAATACCCTCAATTTATATTACTAAATCTGAAAAATTAATATCCAAAATTGTCTTAATCACATGATTTATAAAATTTCATCATTTCAAAAAAATTGTAACCAATTAATATAAAACCGATATTAGAACATAAATTTGGCATTTCTCTATATGTAGAGTTCAGTATATTAGCATTAGATTTCGACATGGGAACTCACTAGTGTGTGTTTGATGTCGTAGGATCCCGGTATTAAGTCGTCGGTGTATTCCGAGGCACCACTTGTACCTACTCGAAACATTGTGAGTATTCACGCACTCCCCTATTTTCAGTTTTTATGTTTTGGGTGGAAAAGCATGTCCAGAAAAACTATTATTTGCATGTTGTATTTAAATTGATTTGTATCAAACATGATTGCTATTGTATTGCTATGTCTCTCTATGTATGTCTATGCAACACGGAACATGAGAACTTATCGTACTAAGGCCCTTCCCTTATCTTTAACTATTAACTCTTTGAGCCAATGATCATTATGGATAGCACTATTAGGAATTGACAACTCCTCACTCGCCCTATTGCTGGAGTGCATGATACCATATTCATCTATGGAACGATAAGCATAGATCTTGATAGGGCTTCAGTCATAGGTTTGGTTGAGACTCATTGTTTGCTCATACACATACAAACTCGTTTCTCGTTATAGCAATCAACTTGTTTCTCATTAAAGCAATGTACTTGTATTTATGAAAAGCCTTATTCCAAATCTTGATTTTATAAACTTGTGAACTCACCAACTATTTTCATAGTTGACGCTCGTTTTGCATGCTTTTTCAGGAAATAATTAGTAAGTGGATATAAAGACTCATCATCATAGAGCATGTCGCACCATGTGGAAGTTATTTTATGAAGTTATATTTTGAACAATGTTATTTTGGGAAAACATGTACTTTGTTTTGTTTAAGATACGGGTTGTAAACTTTTGAATATTGCTATGGTGATGTATCTTTATCTTTTGCAATGAAACCGTTATCGCTGTCATATCTTGCGTTTCCGCTTTAGCGAGGTATGACATCTGTTATCGGTCGTCATAAATAGGAAATCGAGAAACAATAGATAGACTGAGAGAATGATTATAATCTATGTCACATGTCTATACGATATCTAGAATAGAGGAATATATCATCCCTTATCTAAAGGATACGTTGTTGATAAGATCAGAGTTCGACAGCGTCTATAAGAGCTATAATTGCTAATCGGATTATACTTACATTATAGTTACTAGACTTATCCAAGTGGGAGACTGTTGGATTAGTGTCTAATTCCGCAACTATATTTGGTATGTACTTGATCCGGTTGTGCATGGTGCTTTTGGGTTGCCTTCGCCAAAGCAACTGAATAGGATGATTTATGGAGAAAAAGGATTAATTATGATTTATTAATATGTTATATGAATAATATATTAAAGGAGAAATCATATTGTTTAATTAATATTAGTCAATAATTAATTTAGAATTAGTTTTGTGACTAAAAGACATTAGTTAAACGTAGGGGACTAGAATTGTAATTATAAGATAGTTGCAATTGGGCTATGGATCACCTTGGAACATAGGTTGGACGAATTCTATGGGAAGCCCACAAGGAATTCGTCTAAGGGCTATTCTAAAGGGAGTCCATGGGCTGCATAGGGCCTAAGCAGTTAAATTAGGGTTTCCTAGCTGATAACCCTAATTGCCTCACTATATAAGGACCCATATATCCCCAAAAACGCATGGAACTCTTTTAGAAGAACCCTAGGACAGTTTTGGAGCTTCTCTTCATTCTCCTTAGTCATCCTTCTGCTTGTGGTGTTTGTAAGCCATTAGAGGAGTGACACTTGTGACTCTAAGCTCCAGAGACAAGAAGTTTCAAGCCATTCCACAAGAGGTAATCATCTAGATCTGCTCTTATGTGATAATTTCGAAATGCATATGTTGGATTAGGGTTCTTGAGTCTTGGATGAATTGCATGTACAATAAAGAAATGTATATCCAAGCATTAGGGTTTGTATGAGCACATAGGATGTTCTTATGTATAAAACCCATCATAAAACTGTCGAATTTACATGTTAAGTCACCATTTAGGCTCAGATCTGAGAGTTTGGCTAGATGGCTTAATTGATTAAGTGCTTAATGAGTTGGATTGGTGGTCTGCGGAGTACATTGGGAATACCCAACTTATACACTGAGCGTATTGGCCATGAAAGGAATACGCTAAGCGTAAGTCTATGTACGCACAACGTACTCAGTACTTTGACTTTCTGTTGTCTTTCACGGGTTTGGGCCATATTTTTGGACTCTTAGGATTTCGTACTTATTGGGACATTGGTAGGGGTGTAAACGAGTCGAGTCGAGCCGAATACTACCAACCTCGAAGCTCGGCTCGACTAAAATACTCGAGTTTAAAACTCGGCTCAAACTCGAATTGAGCCTTGATTTTAAGGTCGAGTTCGGGCTTGTGAAATACTTGACAGTATCGAGCTCGGCTTAGCTCAGCTCGACTAATATATAAAAAAATCAAAATCATTAAATTAAATAACAAATATTAAACATTCCACATACAAATGTCTAAACTACCAAAAAAACCACTATTAATCACCTAATATCAATATAACATCAACCATATATGTCATAAATGAATAGTTATAAAGAAATGACATATATGTTATAAATTAAAAATTATAAAGAAATAACATATATGTAACTTTCACTAAGCTCGACTAAGCTCACAAGGTTTACGAGTTGAGTATTTTAGTACTCGAGCTCAGCTTGATAAGGTACTTGAGTAGCTCGAGCTCGACCTCAGCTCGATTAAGATCGATTTCGATTTCGAGTATTTTCCGAGTCCATCTCGAGTCGATTAACCCTAGCCATTGGACTTCTGAATTTTTGCCATTGCTATGCTATGGGCTTTCCTGGAATTAGTCACATGATGGTTTTTACGCCGAATTAGGAAGTTGGACCATATTGGGCCTTGGGATGCCAGTTAGGAATTTGGTCTTTTTGAGCGAATGGGTGTGCGTTAGTTTTGTTCCAAGTAAGATAAGGATAAATGGCCATTTTTCACACCCCGAAACCGTAAAACAAACAGCGGAAACGTCTAGGGGTGGAGGACGTCATGTATAGTATCACAACAATTGCATCATAGTAATCAAAGTAAACACAGCCATTACAATATAATAGGATTATTTACATCTTATTTAATACAACGTTTAAATACATTAAAAGTATAGTAAGTAAAAGTCGTGTCTCCATAAGCTTCGTCTTCTCAAAAGCTAGCAAGAGTACCTGTCTACTGTTGTCTTGAGAATACAAGCAATTTAGAAAACATATCAGCATAAAGCTGGTGAGTTGATAAGCATGTTTTTTGTAATGAAAACTAGTCACTGAATTTATGTAAAATGTCGTTTACTATTGTATGTAAAGTGTGATTCATTTTGAAAACCCTGGCTACTAACAGTATGTAAGGTACGTTCTGTTTGAAAACCCTGGTTACTACCAGTATGTAAAGTACTGAAGTTTAACTGGGAAAATCCCTTATTTTCCCCTAAATGTGTGTTGTTGTTTTAATAATTCTGAAACTATGAGGCATAAATATTATCCATACCCATGTGATTAAAGCAATTGTTCGTGAGCAGTGTATTATTATGAAAATGTGTTGTTACTATTGAAGAGTTTTATGACCATACTAAACTTGATACGACATGAATCGGACGCCGATATCCTTTATAACTTTGTCACCCGTAGACATGTCGGTCCAACTGTAGCTAGCAGCAAGGTGCGGGATAGTCAATCATGTATAGATCTATACACAAAAACCATGCTTTCCCTCTAGGAAACTCTGGTTCATAAGGGTCGTCCTCCACTTAGTTAATGTTGTAAGCGCCCAAGGACTTGTCTCCCAACTATGTTAACGACTTTACAAGTAATAATATGTAATACATAATGTTTCTTTTGTACTTTGAATTCGATGTATGTCTTGTAGAGTAAAAATAATTATACTTAAATAATTATTAGTTATTGTACTCTTGTAATGTTGTATATCATAAACTAAATCAGTCATAGTTTATAAGATTGACCATGTAAGTAGTTTGTATCAGTAAAACTGGTAAAGAAATTCCCCAAACTATGCCTATTATAGTTTGACTGAGAAGTTATGTTTGTGATATGTTCTGGAAACTATGCAATTTTGATTAGAAAACAACCCTCATGCTCCGCATGTTACAAAAGGGATAAAGTATCTAAGTGATTTATGAAAATCTGTTGATTTGTGGCAATTGCACAAGTTTTACTTGTTGAAAGCATTTCTGTTTTAGGTCACAAAAATCTTTTGTGTTTGGCTTGTACTCCCCCCCCCCCCTGAAAACATATAAAACATTAAAAAATGTAAGGGTATGAACTCACTGTTTAACGTAGGATTCAAATGTAAAGTGGATATGGATGCTGAGTGTCAACTAGAGTATCAAACACAAACGGATCCTATTTAAACATATAATAGCACATATATGTATTAGATTACGGTATTTGACTACTATACATAATAGGAAATCACTCTAAGGACTTGGAAACACTTGAACTAAGCGTTAGAATCATTTTTGATTGAGTGAAGGAGGTTTGCGGCCACCCTAAGGGTGTGTACGGCCATACACTCCTCATAAAGGAGTGTATGGCCCGAAATACTACTTTATGACTTTGATAACTCATTCCTAATCTCAACCTTCGTTGTACTCGATCTTAGAACATTTAAATGAAGCCTAAAATAGTGATAAAAGGTAATGGAAACGAGTTTAACATTGATTAATTGATTATTTATACAAGATATAAGTTTCGGATTGTCACAATATTGGACAAGTAATTTAGATTCTTGAATATAGGTCGAGATCCAATTATTAATCGGATATTATTTCATGGTGTTAGTGCGAGGATTTTCAGTATCAGTATACCAAAATTTTATTTGAGAGATTTAGCAGCTTGAGGTGACTGTCCTCACTGTATTTGACATGTCAAAGGCACCAATTCCGACCCATGGTTTGTTATGATTAGGAAGCTAATTTTCTATGTGACTCTTGCATGTGCTATGTGTTTATATGTATACTGGGCAAGGCCCGATGTCGGGCGGGACTGTATGCTATTTATCATTGTGATTCGTACATGTGTTTATGTGTTTTTATGAATATCTGGTGAGGCCCAATGACAGGCAGACCCTGATGACTGACAGATCTATTCCGAGTAGGGCTTAATGTTGAATGGAGCCTGATGTCGTTTAGGGCCCGATGATGAGCGGGGCCTAGTATATGTTTGATATGCATGGTATGTGTTATTCTGGGAAAGACACTAAGCTTTATGCATATGGTTTTTAGTTTATGTTTCAGGTACTTCTGGTTCGAAGGGGAAGAGCTCAGGATAACTGTATTGTACACACCAAATTGTTCTGCATTTTATATCACCCTAATGTACTTTGATGTTTATTAACACACTCTGATTTCATTATGGTTTTATGATATTGTTTTGGATGATGGTTTTATTAATAACAAAATCAAAATTTTTGGTCTTAATTTTTCAGACGTTACAAGTTGGTATTAGAGCTTTAGTTTGAGGGATTCAGGCATACTCTCGGGTGTGTCTGAACTCAAACTGAGGATTTGGTAGATTTTACAAAAAGAAAATGTTTTATAAAAATAATTTTCTAATAAAAGAAAAGGATGCAGTGCATGCAATCAACAGAGCTCAAGTAAGTTATCCCAAAATACACATACATGTTTTATGATATGTTTGATCTGTGAATATGTGAATCGCATGCTAGATTAGGGCTAAGGATCTAGGAGAGATGCCTTTGTAAGCATGTTATATGAGCTTATAGACTTGCATGCTAGTACTGATCAGTGAGTGATAGGATGGATTGTTTAGGTTATGCTTTATTTCGGTTACTCAATGCCCAAATACTACTTGCTTTATGCTTTTATGAGTTCTCACTAACTTCAGCTAATTAGTAAGTTAATATGCTAAGTTACATATTATTGACTAAATAGTTTTAGAAGGTTAGGATTTAACTCTATTGTGTAGCTCTTGTTTGAGGCCAACCGTTGTAGTGTGACATATTTCATTCGAAGAATTATCTTGTCTTAGTGGCACATAATTGCATTCATATGTTAGTTACAAGGTGTTACGTGGACTTTCCTTCTGCAGCTGATGGCTGAGAGTGGTGTGGTGATTTCTCTAGGAAATGACTAGAAAGTGATTTAGTGTTGGGATCCTTACCTTGTTGAGGGTTGCATGTACGAATAAGGAAGTAAGTTGGAGGATTCGGAGCGGTCCTTAAGGAATGTACGGATAGATGTGCAAGGTAGTATGGGCCAGTACTATTAGAAGTAGAGGATCCGTACTCGAGTCAAGGAGAGTTGCGATGATACCAGGAAACTTATAGAGTATAAGACTCCTCTCTCTCTCTCTCTCTTATATATATATATATATATATATATATATATATATATATATATATATATATGAGTGTTATGATGGTTTAAATGGTCTATTTTCAGTATGTTGACCCTTGGAGGAAGACCGGGTAATGGCTCTAGTGATCGTGATGGTTTAGGTTTGGGTTCTGGAGTCGGACAGTTAGATGATCAGATGCAGGAGTTAATTTCATCTAAGATTACCCACAACATACTTAAGCAGACTCATATGATCTTTAGTACGGTGAAGGAGGGAATTCTCGAGATTTTCGATGAGCGCTTGTGCGCTTTTTGGTCTAAGATGGTGGCATTGATGGGAGCTTGCACTAAGACTTTCCATGAGTTTCATACATGTGGAGCCCCATAGTTCTTCGGAAAGAAGGGCCTGATCGCTAGCAGAAGTTGGTTAGCGGATGTCGTTAACGCCTTCCGTACTAGTAGTTTTCCCGACGTGGAAAAGGTCAGACTTGCTTCCTAACTATTCCATTATTGGCCCAAAGATGCATTCAGGCCCAACTATCAGCAAATCCAGGCCCAAAACCATTAGGGCCTAAAGGTGCGAAGTCCACAAAGGCCCAAGTCCTCTTGAGAGCGTACGCCCAGCGTACCTCTTCTGTATACTTAGCGTACTGGGCAAAAGAGTTGTACGCGCAGCATACAACATCGTACGCCCAATGTACAAATGGCTCATGCACATCATCCATTAAGTGCTTAATACTTGATCCAATAAGTCCAAATCACAGATCTGAGTTATACTTAATGTCTAAACCCATAAAGTCACTAACTTGGTGACTTTGCATGTCCCAAACAAACCTAAACTCCAAAAATGAAATTCTACTTCCATAAAAGTGACCCTAACTCAAGCATGAACCCATTAAGACCATCAAGATGGCAACTTTCCGCCTTAGGGACTCAAATAACATCAAGGGTGGCAACCCCAAGCCTAAAAATGGATTTGGAATCATAAAGCGTCAACCTTGGGACCAAAAAGAAACCAAACCCCAAAAATTGTAGGTATAAGAGATGAATGATCAAGTTCAAATCTTTATACCTTCATCAAGCTAAAAATGAGTCCTAAAAGCCAGATCCATAAGCTCCTCCTTGATTCCCTTCCTTGCAACAAGTTCCATCTTCTTGAAAATGGACCATATATCCCAAGAATGGACTCCATAAGCTCCAAAATGCCACCATGGCTGCTATATGACGATTTCTAGTGTTTAAAGGGGTGGGTGTTGAAGATATTAGGGTTTAGTTATGATATCAGGAGTTTAAATAGGGTACAATACCCTAAAATAGGGTTCTGATCTGACGGAATTACGCCCAGCGTAATTTTTGTACGCCCAGTGTACTCCCATTTTCCGTAGTACACCCCGCGTACTCGGCTAAGCTTGAAAACCATGAAACTTCCAAAGGCCATAACTTCTTCGTTACAAGCCTGATTCCGACGATCCTTATATTCACGGAAAGGTGACAAGAAGCTCTACACTTTTATAAACTCATATCTACCTTAATACCTTCAGAACAAAAATCCATTTTCCACAAAAGCCCGAACATCCACTTTACCGAAATACCCCTAGGTTCCAGAACACGAACCGAACATCTGGATCACATCCAATACATCACCCGCACCCAAATGGGTCTGGATCCTTCCTTTTCAGAGGCCCTAATCCGTATGCTAATTTATATTTAGCTCACAGCCTCAAACTAGGAATTGATTCAGAACAGGGTGTTACAATGTGGAATTTTCGGAACTCACTAAGCTTTGTGCTTATAGTTTGTAGTTTATGGTTTCAGGTACTTCAGGGTCGATAGGGAATGGATCAGCTTGATCACAGTGCAGACACCCATGTTTTCCGTAATATGTGACTTTGGGGATGAACTCTGATAAATCTTTTATATTGAAATGTTTTACAACGTTTGGAAAGGATTACTCTAGTGTTTTGAATATATAAAAATGAAATATTTACCCTTGATTTTTAGGATGTTTAAATTTGGTATCATAGCCTTGGTTTAAGGGATTTGGGCATACTCTCAGGTGTGCTTGGACTCAAACTGAGGGTTTGGTGAATTCTTTTATAAAATAAACATTTAAATAAAAAGAAATTTCTAATCAAGAAAGGGGTGTGATGCATGCAATTGGCTGAGCTCAAGTAAGTGGTTCCCAGAATACCAGTACATGTTTATTATGATATATGATATAGTTATGAGAATTGCATGCTAGATTAGGGCTAAGGATTTGCTCAGTATTATAAGATAGGAAAGATGCCTTTTATGTTCCTGATTGTATGAGCTTTAGAATTTCATGCTAGTATTCATTCCAGATAAGTGGATAGAATGGCTTGATTAATGTATGTTGGATAGATTTTCCATTGCTTGAATGTTGCTTGCTTTGTGCTTTGTGGGACCCTATTGTGCAACTCTTGTCTGACTCCAATCGTTGTAGGGTTGAGTCTTTTACTCGAAGGACTATCTGATCTCGATTGTATGTGACTATATTCATGCAGAAGCTAGTTTACATTGGTGGGAGTCCTTCTGTAGCTGAGGGTTGGGTGAGGTCAGAAACCTAGGAAAACCTAGGATATGCTTTAGTGTGCTAGTGGTGTGGTTTAGTGAGTTTTGGCACTTTTTTTTAGGAAGTGACTTAAAGGATTCAGGAGGATTATTGAGGAAAGTATGGATATGTGTGAAAGGTAGTAGTGGGTTGATGTGCACGAAAGTACCCATTAATTTTAATATTTATAACCTAACAAACTTAGACTAACTATGCACTTATAGGCAGTGTACCTAGTCAGATTACAGTATAGCTTAGGTAAGTCGGGTGTCGATCACAGGGAACGGTGGATTAATTTAATATATTTGATTATAGGTTACAGGTCACACAAAAAGAATAAAAGAAATAATTCTCAAACTAACAATTAATATACCATTCTCGATAAACTAACATGGAAGCAAATCTCTTTAGGTACTTTGGCTTAGACAAATTACACTTTAAAAACATAGACAATTGCATACACAAATTCATTTATTCATGTTCACTGATTCCTAAAATGATTAGATTCGCGTTCACTATAACTAATCCTTTAGCAAACAAGCTAATTCAAACAGTGATCAATTGGTTAAACTAACATGCTTCCTAGTGTTCAGTTCGTATCAAGCAAGACTTGTAAATATAGTTAACCAATTTAGCATTCAATTAACCTCTTGTTGATGGTCATCAAACAAGGCTCACACATTAACTTACTTATTCCCATGTTAATCCTAGTTTCACATTCGTTATTCCTAGACTTATAATCTCGATGGTCATCAAAATCATAAGAGAAAAGCAATCAAGCATATGTTCATACAACTCAATTCAATTAACAGAAAATAATCATCATTAATACATAAGGATCTTTTAACAAGCTTAGCAAGATAAATTAAACACAAACAAACTATTTAATATAGCAATTAGTCTAATAATCAAAGCTTCATTCAATTATAAACACAAAGTAAAAGGTTTTTACACCCAAGTCGGAAACTAAATACAAGATAGTAATGCAATGGAATGCTAAACATGGTCACGTTAATAGCCCATAGGATTACCGACACGTATCCGCTCTCCAACCCTTCCGATCTCCGCTCCCGTTAGCTTAATGGCCTTCCGGCCGCCTTCTAGACCCTCAAAACGGCTTAACAGAAGTTAATTGTCGACTAAATTAGGTTAGAAGTCGAATCCTCCTTTCTGGTTAGCTGAAAATCAACATTTATAATCTTTGTAGCCGACCTAAGTACGTTGGGCGTACTTAGGATTACGTTGGGCGTAAGTCGGATTTAAACGCAATTGGAGTTATCTGATTCCCGTAGTTACGTGGGGCGTACACAATAACTACGCGGGGCGTAACTCGTCTTAGCCATTACACTTGGCGTACAAGTGTGTTACGCTGGGCGTAAATGGTCCTCCAGCATTTTTCATTTCTTTAAGCTTCTAAGTCCGGTTTCCGCCTCAGTCTTTTCTTTTGTGCTTTATCGACAACGAGTAGCTACAAAACATAATTCAAAGTATTATGAGTACTTTTTAGTTCTAAAATAGAATAAATAAGGCCAAAATATTAAGATAAAGTGCATAATATATATATATATATATATATATATATATATATATATATATATATATATATATATATATAAATACACATATCAAAATACCCCACACTTAGCCTTTGCTTGCCCCCAAGCAAATTTACTTTTATTTTACCAATATTGCACTAAACAATCCATTTAAAACTCAACCATTATGCCAAGACCTCAACGCATGCATTTGTGTCTAAAATTTTCCTAAAGTACCCCCCCCCCCCATACTTTAAATACTCACAATCTTCATAAACACTTGCCCACTTTTTCCGAACAATGCTCATTTTATGCAACCCTCCGAATCCATCCGCAGAAAACCTCCTAACCTCAAGGTATTTTTAGTTGAGCAACCTAAGCATACATAATCTAGAATTACAATTTATGATACCACTATGGAACTTTTTAGGAATTCTTCACTTTCTTAACAATTTGATCTTTAATTTCTTTGAATTCACCACCTTATTTGATTTGATTTCTTGGTATCTTCAACTTTTTGAATTTCTTGGAATTTTGATCTTTTGATCTTCACTTTATTTGCTCCAAAATTCTTCAAACTTTTTCGTAATTCTCTCTTCTCTTTTTTTTTTTTACATGTACCTCTCTTTTTTCACTCAAAATCTACATGCTTAAGCAGAGGCGCTCAACCTCAACCTTTATTAGTTAATGATAATAATTTTTCAGGATACATTTCAGGTTTAGGCTACTAAACATATTGCATCCTTCAAACCGAACGGGGTTATGTTTTTGTTCCATGATTTCACTAAAATAAGGGAAGCCACAAATGCACTATAACGTATATTGTCTCAACTAAACATTTGAGTTCTCTTCGGATCATCTCATACAATATTAGCAAAATTTTAAATTATCACTAGATTTTTCTAAATTAAACTATTATTTCAAGTTTTCTTTTAAATTTTTAAATTTCCCTATATCTAGCAATTTCCAACTATTATTTCATTTTTATAATTTACTTTTACTGACCCCCTACCCCACACTTATTGATGGGTTTTAGCCATAAGAACTTTCCTATGTGCGCATGCAAAACCCTAATGCTCGGATCTAGGCTTTCTAATTAAACATGCTTTGAATCCAAGACTTCTAATGGCTAATTAGATTAAATAACAACATTGAAATAGATCTTGAACCATACCTTTGAATTCCTTGTTGATCTTGTTGTCTTGGAGCTTCTAGAGTCACAAATGTCACTCCTCTAATGGCTTACAAACACCAATAGCAAGAAAGATGATTTAGGAGAGAGGGGAGGGGAGGAATTCGGCCAGAGTATCTCTACTTTTGATGGTGTGTCGAATTCCCTCACCCCTAGGGTCTATTTATACTTGTAGACTCCTTAAGGATTACAACTTTAACCCTAATTGGATAACTTAGACTTTAAGTTAATCCATATCCTTTCCTTGATAACCCTATGGACGATTTTGGCTTATCCAAGCCCTAGAAATCGTCCATCCTATCTTGGATAAGGATTTATAGTCTAAAGTGTAACTATCAAACAATTGATAGTTTATACCCTCTTATTTAATTAATCTCTTTAAGTCAACAAATTAATTCCAATTAATCTATGACTTATATTAATCAAATAACCATATATTATTCCTTATAATATTTACTCTCTCTTAACAAATCATCCATCAAGTTGCTATGGTGAAGGCAACCCAAAAGGACCATGCACAACCGAGTCAAATACTTGCCTAATATAGTTGCAGCCTTAGACACTATTCCAACAGTCTCCCACTTGGATAACTCTAGTAACTATACAAGTACAATTCGGTTTGCAATCGTAGCTCTCAAAGACGCTATCATACTCTGATCTAATCAATCTTGTCCTTTAGATAAGGGATCGTACAGTCCTCTGTTAGATATCATGCTGACAATCCTATGGAATGGTTAGTCTAGTATTTGATTTCTCGATCTCTGATTTATTCGACATAAAACTTAATCAAACACATCAATTCAGTTCTGACCGGGCCCGGCACATAAGTCAAATCAAATCATCGAGTGGCCAAGATATCTCTTCTACCCTCTTAGGATAAAATTTACAGATAAACTTCGACTTATATGCATTTACTTATTCATTAACCAACTATACACAACAATGCGTTTTATAACACCAAGTTACTGATGCGTTTTCGCATTATCAATGTACAATCAATTAACAAATAATAAACCATATATCTAGGTTTTAAGACTATATGATATTATCGTCTTGCGATCACCTTTTATATCGTATTCCATAAAGTGATTCCAGCAAGCGCAGGTTTGTTCCAATGCTCAAAACCAGTTCATAAGCACTCACGAACGTTGCAGCAACCCTTGCTATGTCTAACACCATTTAGACAATCTACACACCAATTCATGACAATCTTCATTCATATCTACTTCCAACATATGAACGATTGTGGACAATTTGAATAATTCGATTATTCCTAATAAATTCAATTATTCTGGAAGTCAAAACATGCAAAGTGAAACAATAGTTAAACAATTAACTTATGACAGTAACTTTACTTATAAATAAAACTCCTTTATTTAATCATCAAATGTTAATTACATTTATCTATTATACGTTTCTAATACTATCTAATCTATACTAATATCATCCTTCAGCCCAATACTCCTAGCATGCTGCAAGTGGTTAACCCTACTCAGTCCCTTCGTAAGCAGATCTACTGGGTTATCTTCTAATGATATCCTCTTAACTATGAGTTGTCCTTCTTCTACATGATGTCTAATGAAGTGATATTTTCTGTCGATATGTCTTGATCTACCATGATCTCTCGGTTCCTTGGTCAAGGCAACCGCACCTTCGTTATCACAGAAAATCTCCATGGGCTCCTTTATGGCAGGCACAACTCCAAGATCACCAATGAAGTTCTTTAGCCATATTGCCTCCTTCAACGCTTCGCTTGCTGCGATGTACTCTGATTTGCACGATGAATCAGCTACGGTTTCTTGCTTGGAACTCTTCCAAGTTACTGCTCTTCCATTTAGGGTAAAGACCCAGCCCGACTGCGAACGGTAGTTGTCCCTATCGGTCTGAAAACTGGCATCACTATACCCTCGCACCTTCAAGTCATCACTCCCTCCAAGGACTAAGAACCATTCTTTCGTCCTCCGAAGGTACTTAAGGATGTTCTTTACCGCAATCCAATGTGCTTTGCCAGGGTTCCCATGATATCTGCTAACCATGCTCAAAGCGAAGGCTACATCAGGGCGAGTACAAGTCATAGCGTACATGATTGAGCCAACTGCGGAAGCATATGGTACTCGGTCTTCTTCTTGAAGATCCACTTGCACCCAACGGTCTTACGTCCGGGCACATAATCAACCAAATTCCAAACTTGGTTATCGTACATGGATTGGATCTCGCTATCCATTGCCTCTTTCCATTTCGCAGACTCCGGGCCTGCCATGGCTTCCTTATAGCTATTAGGTTCATCAAGATTTACTAGTGTACCATCACTAATATACGTTTCCCCTTCAGTAGTAATATGAAAACCATAAAAATCGGGATGAACTCTAACTCTATCGGAACGTCTAAGAGGTAATGACTCGTCAATCGGTTCAACCGGAGTTTCCTCCTCGGGTTGAATGCCAGCGGTAGAGGTTCCTTCATCTATCGACTCTTGAATCTCTTCAAGTTCGATTTGCCTCCCACTGTCTCCTTGGCTTATGAGTTCTCGCTCTCGGAAAACTCCTCTCCTCGCAACAAAGACAACATTGTCCTTCGGTCTATAGAAGAGATATCCAAAGGATGTCTGCGGGTAGCCGATGAAAATACATCGCTCACTTCGAGGTTCAAGCTTGTCGTGAGTATCTCGTCTTACGAAAGCCTCGCAACCCCAAACCTTGATGTGTGCCAACAAGGGAGCTTTCCCCGTCCACATCTCGTGAGGTGTTTTGGCAACCTTCTTAGTAGGGACTCGGTTAAGGATATGGGCGGCAGTCTCTAAGGCATACCCCCAACAGAAGATAGGTAGTGAAGCACGACTCATCATAGAGCGAACCATATCCAATAAGGTTCGATTACGCCTTTCTGCCACACCATTCAACTGCGGTGTCCTAGGAGGCGTCAATTGCGAAACTATTCCACACTCCTTGAGATAATCGTGGAATTCAAGACTTAGGTACTCTCCTCCTCGATCGGATCGAAGCATCTTGATTTTCCTGCCCAATTGATTCTCCACTTCATTCTTGAACTCTTTGAACTTTTCAAAGGTTTCTGACTTTTGCTTGATTAAATAGATATACCCATATCTACTATAATCATCGGTAAAAGTCACATAGAAGCGGTTCCCATCCTTCGTGGTTGATCTAAAGGATCCACATACATCGGTATGTATTAGGTCCAATAGCCCCTCACCCCTTTCACAAGTATTCGTGAACGGTGACTTAGTCATCTTTCCAAGTAAACAAGACTCGCATGTGTCATCTTCCCTAAGGTCGAATGACTCCAACACTCCATCCTTTTGGAGTTGGGCTATGTGTGTTGGATAAGGTGTCTAAGTCCATGACTTATTTGGTATATACTTGACTCGACCGGCATGGTCCATTTGGGTTGCATCTCATCCAAACTATTATGGATAATTTTATGAGAGTTATACACATATGTTTATTAATATATTATGAGTTATAATATATTAATATGAAGTTACGTTATTTAATTAGTTTTAGTCTTAAATTAATTATGAATTAATTTAGAGATTAAAAGGAATACTAATTAAATTATGGGCTATTTGTTTTGTATAGTGTGGGCTAATACTCATTTGTTAATGGGCTAGGCTTATGTGGAAGTCCATGGATGATCCATGGAGCTTTTAACCCATGGATCCTTGGAAAAGGAAAAGACATGGGTTATTAGGGTTTCACCCTAACCATGCACACTATATAAGCATGCTTATGGAGCATGAAATGGAGCCTAAGAGAAAACTAGTGAACTAGTGTGTGTGTGCATGTGTGTGGCCGATTTTATACAAGGTGTATACTCTCTCAAAGTTTTCCAAGAGTTTGTGGTGTTTGTGATTCCATTTGAGGCATTCACACTATTGGTGCTTGGCCCTCAAACTCCTTAGAACCAAACTCACCAAAAGGTATGTAATCTCTTCTAACTCTTTTATGTTAAAATGTTCCCCATGCCATGTTAGATAGGTTATAAACCTTGAAAAATTATTATTTTGCATGTATTTAGACAAACATAGATCCAAGGTTTATTAGGGTTGCATGCACACTTAGGAAGTGTTAGATTGCTCAAAACCCAACAGTGGTATCAGAGCCTAGGCTTGCTTGTTTGATACTTGATGCAAAATAGTGAAAAAAGTCGAAATCGTTGCTGTCAGCATGGTGGACTCGCCGAGTCCATTGGGGGGGACTCGACAAGTCCAAGGCAAACTTCAACCTACTCGGCGAGTAAGTTCGTACACTCGACGAGTAGGATCGAAAGAGTGCAGATTCTTGACTTTTGCTGCTGGAAATGGACTAGAAACATTACCCTAAACTGTTTTGGTGTTATAAAACTTATTTTAGTTGGTGTAATGGTTGTTCTAATCCATTTGCAATAGCATATATCAAAATTCCATGATTTTATGTGTTCATATAATTCTTGAATTTTTGATGATCATGTTCATGTTCTTATGAATTTAGAAAATGATAGGAATTATTTGCTGAATTGTTTAGGATTAATTCTTTATCATTTATGTGTTTTAATGGAGTCCATAATTTGTCCTCAAGTTATGGATTACCAAAGGTCACTTTCATTTAACACACACTTAAAACACATAAGTTACATGAAAATGAAGAGTCTTCATTTTTATGAACCTTTAATTCATAAGTTATGAAATGAAGAGTTATGCAAAGTTACAAAACTTGCCCTCAAGTTTTGGAATTTGTAAAGTTTCACACACTTTAATAAACTTTAATTCCAAACCTTAGAGTTTTAATAGTTAAAATTCAACCCTTATACTATTTATAACATTAATGGTTAATTATTATATATATGTATAAGAATAAGTCGTTTTATCGTTAGTAGGCCTCATTCACGAAGCCGGTCTATAAGGTGGGTATAAGGTTGTTGCCTATAAAATGGCGACATAATGGGTGTATACTCTCACCCACCGCTTGCTTGATCGGTGGAGGGTCGTTAGCCGAACGGGTAGAACAATGACTTTAAATCCTCATTAAAAGTATAATGAATATTATAAAGTAACTAAACTCTTTTAATTCCCAATCTTAGTTATTTTAGGAAAATGTGAACATGGTGCTAGTCCATGGAATTCACACTTTGTACCTTACCAAGTCGTTGGTGGAGCGTGTGTGGTTAACCGGCACACTAACTAGGACTAGTAAGGATCACGAAGGGTGACTTAATGTTTGTCATAGGTCAATGGAGCGTGTGTGGTTAACCGGCACATTGATTAGGTGATAATATTAAGAGTACCAAGTGAATTAGCATGGTTATTCACACCTTGTTTTGTGATCCTCGGCATCCCAGTCACAAAACTTGAAGGGCACAATCGAGATTGAAACATGCCATTGAAAAGTTCAATGAATCTCAAAAGAATCTAGGAATTTCAAATCCAATTAAACCTAATAAATCATTTCGTTTTCATGGTGGAAATTGGTGAATCGTCATTCACCTACCTTTCAAATATATTATTACTTAGATTACGGCATCCCTCTTCTAAGTGTAATATATTGTGATTGGATCCTAGCCTTAATATTACATTTGGGTTTCTTATTAAGGATCCTAAATATCTAATCTAAACTTACTTTCTTCTTTCAGATGTCTTCCAACACTAATGCTTCAGGCTCTAACCCAACTGGTTCTTTCTCTCTCATGAATCTTTGTGGGAGGGTCATCTTTGATGGTTCCAACTTCATGGATTGGATTAGGAACATCAGGATGGTTACTCGTTACGAGGACAAGGAATATGTCCTCGATAAGGAGTTAAAAGAACTAGATGAGTCTACTGCTACTCCTGAGGAGATCGCTGAATTCAGGACTCATAAGAGAGATGCTACTAAGGTGGCATGTATCATGATGGCCACGATGACAGCCGAGCTCCAAAAGTCGTATGAAGATTTCTACCCTTTTGAGATGCACCAAGACCTGATGGAAAGGTACCATCAGAGTGCTCGTCAGGAGCGGTATGAAATAATCTCCTCCATAATAACTACCTGCATGAAGGATGGTGAATCCGTCACGGGCCACATGCAAAAGATGCAAAGGTATGTGGACCGTTTGCTGAAGCTGAATGTTAACATCCCCGAGGAGTTGGCAATTGACATCATTTTGCACTCCTTGCCTTCTTGTTATGATCATTTTCGAATGACATATCATATGAACAAGGAGGAAGTTACCCTCAGCAAGCTTCAAGGACTCTTGAAGACCGCTGAAACCGGTCTTAAGGGTAAAGCGGTTGTTACCTCTACTACTCCTACTCCAACTTCTACCCCTGTTTTAGCTATTGGGCAAGGCAAAGGGAAAAAGAGGAAGCACCCTTTGAAGGGTACCAAGGGAAAGTCTCTTGAAGGCTCCTCATCAAAGACTAAGAATGGTTCTGTCACTCCTTCTGCCATTCCCAAGGATGCTGAATGCTTTTATTGCCATGAAAAGGCACACTGGAAGCGAAACTGCCCTAAGTACTTGCAGGATCTAAATGATGGGAAAGTGAAACCCACCTATGCATGTATTTACACTATATTGTCTAATTACTCAACATATTCTAACTCTTGGGTGCTTGATACAGGATGTGGTATTCATATATGTTCTGATTTGCAGGGCCTAAGAAGAAGTGAGGATGTGGAGCACGGGAAGATAAACTTAATCATGGGGAATAGGAAGGCTTCACCTATTTCCAAGATTGGAGTTTATACTCTGTTGCTTAATAATGGGTTAAAATTAGATTTGAATAAATGTGTGTACTCGTCTGAAATGGCGAGGAATATTATTTCTTTTCATGCTTTGTACAAACAAGGTTTTACCTTTTCGTTTGATAATGAATGTGATGGTATTAATGCTTTCTTTAATAATGTGTTTTATTTTAAAGCATTACCTTGTGATGGTGTGTATGAAACTGTGTCGATTGTAGACAACTTAGGAAATAATGTGTTGTATATTGATTCTTCTACTAGCCTAGATAAAGCATCATTGTGGCATTGTCGTCTTGGACATGTAAACAAGAAACGCATAGGCCAACTCCAAAAGAGTGGAGTCTTGGAATCATTTGACCTCAAATCAGATGATAGTTGTGAATCTTGTCTACTTGGAAAAATGACAAAATCTCCCTTCACTGGAACTTGTGAGAGGGGTGAAGGTTTGTTGGACCTAATACATACTGATGTATGTGGGCCATTCAAAACCGCCACAAGGAATGCTAATCGGTATTATGTGACTTTTATTGATGATTTTAGTAGATATGGGTATGTCTACTTAATCAAAAATAAGTCCGAAACCTTTGAAAGCTTTAAGGAATTCAACCAGGAAGTAGAAAATCAATTGGGCAGGAACATTAAGATGTTTCGATCCGATCGAGGTGGTGAGTATCTTAGTACCGAGTTCCTTGACTACCTTAAGGAGTGTGGGATTGTCTCACAATTGACTCCTCCCAGGACACCACAGCTGAATGGTGTAGTTGAGAGGCGTAATCGAACCTTGTTGGACATGGTTCACTCTATGATGAGTCGAGTTTCGTTACCAATCTCTTTTTGGGGGTATGCCTTAGAGACTGCCGCCCATATCCTTAATCTAGTCCCTACAAAGAAGGTTACCAAAACACCTCATGAGATGTGGACTGGAAAGGTTCCCAATTTGGACCACATCAAAATTTGGGGTTGCGAAGTCTTCGTGAGGCGCGAAACTCATGATAAGCTTGAACCCCGAAGTGAAAGGTGTATTTTCATCGGCTACCCACAGAAATCCTTCGGTTACCTCTTCTACAGACCCAGTGAGAATGTGGTCTTTGTAGCACGAAGAGGGATCTTTCGCGAGAAAGAATTTATAAGCCAAGGAGACAGTGGGAGGCAGATTGATCTTGAAGAAATTCAAGAATCAATTGGTGAAGGAACCTCAGACACTAGCAATCAACCTGAGGAGGAAACTCCTGTTGATCCAGCTGACGAGTCTGTACCTTCGACGCGTTCCACACGGGTTAGGAACACACCTTCGTTTTATTATGGTTTTCATATTACTACGGAAGGTGATACGTTTATTAGTGATAGTACACTAGTAAATTTGGATGAACCTAGCAGTGTTAAGGAAGCCATGGCAGGCCCGGAGTCTGCTAAATGGAAGGAGGCTATGGACAGCGAG
This sequence comes from Lactuca saligna, assembly GCF_052625555.1. Lineage (NCBI taxonomy): Eukaryota > Viridiplantae > Streptophyta > Magnoliopsida > Asterales > Asteraceae > Lactuca > Lactuca saligna. The sequence continues at coordinate 200,912,064 of NC_136419.1, read as the reverse complement.
ATACAGTCCATGTATGACAATCAAGTTTGGAACTTGGTTGACAATGTACCAGGCCGTAAAACAGTCGGGTGCAAATGGATCTTCAAAAAGAAGACAAACATGGAAGGAAAAGTGCATACTTATAAGGCTCGACTGGTTATGAAGGGTTTTACTCAAACTCAAGGTGTTGATTATGATGAAACCTTTTCGCCGGTAGCAAAGATTAAGTCTATTAGGGTTATGTTAGCCATTGCAGCATTTCATGATTATGAAATATGGCAAATGGATGTCAAAACCGCTTTCCTTAATGGAAAGTTGGCTGAGGATGTGTACATGAATCAACCAGAGGGTTTTGTCAATGCAGAGTACCCTAATAGAGTATGCAAGCTTGAGAAATCCATTTATGGATTAAAACGAGCATCTCGTAGCTGGAATCTTTGTTTTGATGAGAAGGTAAAAGAGTTTGGCTTCTTGAGAAGCGAAGATGAGTCTTGCGTGTATGTCAGAGCTAGTGGGAGTATAGTTAGCTTCTTGGTACTGTATGTGGATGACATACTACTCATAGGAAATGACATCCCAACCTTGCAGGAGGTTAAGTCCTGGCTTGGGAAGTGCTTTGCTAAGAAGGACCTAGGGGACGCTACCTATATCCTAGGGATAAGGATATTAAGAGAAAGGAGTAGAAGACTAATTGGACTTAGTCAGAGTATCTACTTGGATAAGGTGTTGAAAAGGTTCAACATGGAGAATTCCAAGAAAGGAGATTTACCGATCCAAAGCAATACCAAACTGAGTAAGACTCAGAGTCCGAGTACAGAGGCAGAGATAGCTGAGCTGAGCCAATTACCATATGCTTCCGCAGTTGGCTCGATCATGTATGCTATGACTTGTACCCGTCCTGATGTGGCATTTGCTTTGAGCATGGTCAGCAGGTATCAGGGGAACCCTGGCAAGGCTCATTGGACCGCGGTAAAGAACATTCTCAAGTACCTGCGGAGGACTAAGGATTGGATCCTTACCCTTGGTGGCAGTGATGACTTGAGAATATTAGGGTATAGTGATGCTGGTTTTCAGACTGATAGGGATAATTTCCGCTCTCAGTCGGGCTGGATCTTTACCTTAAATGGAGGGGCAATTTCTTGGAAGAGTTCCAAGCAGGAGACGGTGGCTGATTCGACTTGTGAATCAGAGTATATAGCAGCGAGTGAAGCAGCGAAGGAGGCGATATGGCTAAAGAACTTCATCGGAGACCTTGGAGTTGTACCAGCTATTAAGGAACCTATAGAGATTTTCTGTGACAACAATAGTGCGGTTACCTTAGCCAAGGAACCAAGAGATCATGGCAGATCCCGACACATTGATAGAAAATATCACTTCATAAGACACAAGATTGAAGAAGGACTCCTTGTGACAAGGAGGATATCGTCGGATGAGAATCCTGCAGATCCCCTTACGAAGGGACTGACGAGGGTTAAGCATTTTCAGCATGCGAGACGCATCAGGCTGAGGGACGATATTAGTTTTACAGATTAGATAGTTTTCCTGAAACTTGTAAAATGTAATCGACGTTCGATGATGAATAAAATTTGTGATTTATTTATGAGTAAAGTGTTACTATCATTGTCAATTATTTACTATTGTTTCAGTTTTGCATGTTTTGACTTCCAGAATAATTAATTTATTCAAACCTCCACAATCGATCATACGTCGGAAGTAGGTATGAATCAAGATTGTCATGAATTGGGTTTGTAGATGCCTTAAAGGTGTTTAGACATGGCAATGGTTGCTGCAACATTCATGAGTACTCATAAGTTATGAGTATTGGTATAAACCCACGCTCACTTGTATCACTTCATGGAATTTATCTCGAGTGATCGTGAGACGATAACATCATATAAATCTTTAAACCTAGAGATATGAGTTGTTACCTATGAGTTGGTTGTGCATTGATTGCACGTAAACACATCAGTAACTTGATGTTATAAAACGTGCCTTTGTGTACAATTCAATAAGTAGTAGAACAAGCATATCAGTCGAAGTTTATCTGTTCCTTCTAGAAATAGAAGCGATATCTGGGCCCCTCGATGATTTTGTGTTGACCCATGTACCAGGCCTGGTCAGAACTAAACCGATGTGTTCAGTGAAGTTCTTCGTCAAACAAATCGGAAAATCGAGAAACAACTACTAGACAATAAGCAAGACATAGTTCCACGTGTTTGTCCGGCTGATATCATGAGAACAGAGGATTATGTGATCACTTATCTAAAATGGCGCTTCATAGTTCGACAGAGTCTTCATTGTTCGAGGGAGTTTTCGAGAGCTACGATTGTTGGTTGGTTCCTGAAGTTATAGGCAAATATAGTTATTAGACTTATCCAAGTGGGAGTCTGTTGGATAAGGTGTCTAAGTCCATAACTTATTTGGTATATACTTGACCCGACCGGCATGGTCCATTTGGGTTGCATCTCATCCAAACTATTATGGATAATTTTATGAGAGTTATACACATATATTTATTAATATATTATGAGTTATAATATATTAATATGAAGTTACGTTATTTAATTAGTTTTAGTCTTAAATTAATTATGAATTAATTTAGAGATTAAAAGGAATACTAATTAAATTATGGGCTATTTGTTTTATATAGTGTGGGCTAATACTCATTTGTTAATGGGCTAGGCTTATGTGGAAGTCCATGGATGATCCATGGAGCTTTTAACCCATGGATCCTTGGAAAAGGAAAAGACATGGGTTATTAGGGTTTCACCCTAACCATGCACACTATATAAGCATGCTTATGGAGCATGAAATGGAGCGTAAGAGAAAACTAGTGAACTAGTGTGTGTGTGTGTGCATGTGTGTGGCCAATTTTATACAAGGTGTATACTCTCTCAAAGTTTTCCAAGAGTTTGTGGTGTTTGTGATTCCATTTGAGGCATTCACACTATTGGTGCTTGGCCCTCAAACTCCTTAGAACCAAACTCACCAAAAGGTATGTAATCTCTTCTAACTCTTTTATGTTGAAATGTTCCCCATGCCATGTTAGATAGGTTATAAACCTTGGAAAATTATTATTTTGCATGTATTTAGACAAACATAGATCCAAGGTTTATTAGGGTTGCATGCACACTTAGGAAGTGTTAGATTGCTCAAAACCCAACAATGTGTTTCTTGTTGACATGTCCAAGATGGAAATGCCACAAGGATGCTTTATCCATACTAGTGGAAGAATCAATATTCAAAACATCATTTCCTAAGTTATCAACAATCATAACGGTTTCATATATTCCATTACACGGTATAGCTTCAAAGTAAAAGACACTATTTAGAGAAGCCATAATAGAACCATTCTCATTATTAAAAGAAAATCTAAATCCTTGTCTATATAAACCATGAAATGAAATGATGTTTCTAGCCATTTCTGGCGAATAGCAACAATTGTTCAAATCTAAACATAAATTATTCCTAAGCACTAAAGAATACACTCCAATCTTGGTAACAGGCGACGATCTTCTGTTCCCCATGATTAGATTGATCCTTCCTTGCTCCACATCCCTACTTCTTCTTAGTCCCTGCACATTTTAACAAATGTGATAACCACACCCGGTGTCAAGAACCCAAGAAATAGCATGATTAGAATCGTTAGATTTAATTGTCTATATACCTGCGAAAGATGGCTTGATCTTTCCTTCTTTGATTGCTTGCAGGTATTCTGGGCAGCTTCTCTTGCAATGTCCTATCTTGTGGCAGTGGTGACACTCTGCCTCCTTCGGGTTAGGATAGGGCTTAGAGGGATCAACTTTGGTCCCACTAGAAGAGGCACCATCTCGGGCTTTAACCTTGCGATAGTTCTTTGATGAAGCCTTCCTCTTCTTTCCCTTTCCTTGACCAATTTCCAAGATAGGAGCAGCAGACGGATTGGGAGTAGGTGCAACAAACTTGTCTTTGAAGTTGCTCTCAGCGACTCTCAAAAGACCTTGGAGTTTGCTTAGGGTTACCTCCTCTTTGTTCATGTGGTAGGTCATCCTAAATTGGTTGTACATCGGAGGCAAAGAGTGAAGCACCATGTCGATTGCCAAGTCTTCCCCAAAGTCAACATTTAACTTGCGAAGGCGATCAACATACCTTTGCATCTTTTGCAAGTGCACGGTAAGAGATTCTCCATGACCCATCTTAGCGGAAATCATGTTAGTGAAAATCTCATAACGCTCTTGTCTCGCGTTTTGGTGGTATCTCTCCAATAAGTCTTGATGCATCTCGTATGGATACATGTCCTCGTAGGACTTTTGGAATTCGGAGTTCATGGTGGCAATCATGATGCAATGTACCTTCGTTGCATCTCGCTCATGAGTCTCAAAAGCGGTGATTTCGGCCGGAGTAGCGATTTCGGGGTTGATTTTCTCAAGCTTTTCATCGAGGACATACTCCTTATCCTCATAGCGAGCAATGGTGCGAATGTATCTTATCCATTCGCTAAAGTTCGTTCCATCGAAGGTGACCTTTTGGCAAAGGCTCATCAACGTGAAAGAACTAGCAGCTGCGTTGTTTGCGTTCGACATCTATAGAAAGGACAAAGATAGATTAGAATAAGAATCCCTAATTATCACCCAATAAGAAAAATTAGGGTTAGGATCCAACAATAACATTTACATATTAGAAAAGGGATGCCATAATCTAACATGAAAATAAATTGAAGGTAAGTGAATGACGATTCACTAATTCTCCATCACAAAAACCTAGACTATTAGTCCTAAGTGTATTGAGAATTCCTAGGTTCGGATGAGATTCATTGAAACTATTCAATGGCATGTTTAAATCTCGATATGCCCCTCTTGTTTGTGATTGGGATGCCGAGGATCACAAAGCGGGTGTGAATTACCATGAAAATTCACATGGTGCCTTCATTGTAACGATCACCTATTCGATGTGCCGGTAAACCACACACGCTCCATCGAACTATGATAAACAATGAATCACCCTTTGCCACCTTTGCTTAGAACCAATTAGTGTGTCGGTAAACCACACACGCTCCACTAACTTCTTAGCAAGGGTGCAAAGTGTAATTTCATGGGATTGCATCAATTCACTTTTCCTAAAGTAACTAAGATTGGGAAAAAAAATTTAAAACGTGTAGTTACTTTGTATTTCTTATTATACTTTTAATGAGAGGATGAGGTTGCCCTATCCTACCCGTTCGGCTAACGACCCTCCACCAATCAAGCAAGTGGTGGGTGTGAGTGTACACCCATTAAGCGCCATTTTATAGGCCGCAACCTTATACCCACCTTATAGATCGGCTTCGTGAATGAAGCCTACTAACGGTAAGACTAGCATTTATATATATATATATATATATATATATATATATATATATATATATATATATATATATATATATATATTATTCTAGTAATATCATATTAGTATAAGGTTGTGTTTTAAACCTTTTAAAACGTAGGGTTTGAAATTTAAGTTGTCTAAATTAAAACCTTTTAATCACAAATAAAATTTCAAACTTGAGGGCAAGTTTTAAACATTTAAAACATGGAGGATCAAATAACAAATAATTCCAATTAACAATTAATATCCTAATTATCTTTATTTGATTTATCCAAGATTTCTTTTAAGATAATTATCAAAATAATTAATCATTTATCATATAAGGAAATTAAATATTTTATTAGATGATAAATATCTTTAATTAGATCAAGATTATAGTCATATATATCAAAAAATCGGATTAGGGTTGATCTAATATGATTAAGGTAAGTTTCCATAAGATAAACATGAAAAAATCCCGGTTTTGCCTAATCCTGACGCCCGGACTCGCCGAGTACACAAAGGGACTCGCCGAGCCAGGCCTACTCGCCGAGTCCACTTTGGAACTCGCCGAGTCCATGACTCAGAAACCAAAAAATCGAATTATGCAGGTTTGTTTCAGTTAATCAAGCAACAATTTAAAGAAAACCAAGCTAGGCTCTGATACCGCTGATGGGTTTTAGCCATAAGAACTTTCCTATGTGCGCATGCAAAACCCTAATGCTCGGATCTAGGCTTTCTAATTAAACATGCTTTGAATCCAAGACTTCTAATGGCTAATTAGATTAAATAACAACATTGAAATAGATCAAGAACCATACCTTTGAATTCCTTGTTGATCTTGTTGTCTTGGAGCTTCTAGAGTCACAAATGTCAGTCCTCTAATGGCTTACAAACACCAATAGCAAGAAAGATGATTTAGGAGAGAGGAGAGGGGAGGAATTCGGCCAGAGTATCTCTACTTTTGATGGTGTGTCGAATTCCCTCACCCCTAGGGTCTATTTATACTTGTAGACTCCTTAAGGATTACAACTTTAACCCTAATTGGATAACTTAGACTTTAAGTTAATCCGTATCCTTTCCTTGATAACCCTATGGACGATTTTGGCTTATCCAAGCCCTAGAAATCGTCCATCCTATCTTGGATAAGGATTTATAGTCTAAAGTGTAACTATCAAACAATTGATAGTTTATACCCTCTTATTTAATTAATCTCTTTAAGTCAACAAATTAATTCCAATTAATCTATGACTTATATTAATCAAATAACCATATATTATTCCTTATAATATTTACTCTCTCTTAACAAATCATCCATCAAGTTGCTATGGTGAAGGAAACCCAAAAGGACCATGCACAACCGAGTCAAATACTTGCCTAATATAGTTGCAGCCTTAGACACTATTCCAACAGTCTCCCACTTGGATAAGTCTAGTAACTATACAAGTACAATTCGGTTTGCAATCGTAGCTCTCAAAAACGCTATCATACTCTGATCTAATCAATCTTGTCCTGTAGATAAGGGATCGTACAGTCCTCTATTAGATATCATGCTGACAATCCTATGGAATGGTTAGTCTAGCATTTGATTTCTCGATCTCCGATTTATTCGACATAGAACTTAATCAAACGAATCAATTCAGTTCTGATCGGGCCCGACACATAAGTCAAATCAAATCATCGAGTGGCCAAGATATCTCTTCTACCCTCTTAGGATAAAATTTACAGATAAACTTCGACTTATATGCATTTACTTATTCATTAACCAACTATACACAACAATGCGTTTTATAACACCAATTTACTGATGCGTTTTCGCATTATCAATGTACAATCAATTAACAAATAATAAACCATATATCTAGGTTTTAAGACTATATGATATTATCGTCTTGCGATCACCTTTTATATCGTATTCCATAAAGTGTTTCCGGAAAGCGCGGGTTTGTTCCAATGCTCAAAACCAGTTCATAAGCACTCACAAACGTTGCAGCAACCCTTGCTATGTCTAACACCATTTAGACAGTCTACACACCAATTCATGACAATCTTCATTCATATCTACTTCCAACATATGAACGATTGTGGACAATTTGAATAATTCGATTATTCCTAATAAATTCAATTATTCTGGAAGTCAAACATGCAAAGTGAAACAATAGTTAAACAATTAACTTATGACAGTAACTTTACTTATAAATAAAACTCCTTTATTTAATCATCAAATGTTAATTACATTTATCTATTATACGTTTCTAATACTATCTAATCTATACTAATATCATCCTTCAGCCCAATACTCCTAGCATGCTGCAAGTGCTTAACCCTACTCAGTCCCTTCGTAAGCGGATCTGCTGGGTTATCTTCTGATGATATCCTCTTAACTATGAGTTGTCCTTCTTCTACACGATGTCTAATGAAGTGATATTTTCTGTCGATATGTCTTGATCTACCATGATCCCTCGGTTCCTTGGTCAAGGCAACCGCACCTTCTTTATCATAGAAAATCTCCATGGGCTCCTTTATGGCAGGCACAACTCCAAGATCACCAATGAAGTTCTTTAGCCATATTGCCTCCTTCGATGCTTCGCTTGCTGCGATGTACTCTGATTCGCACGATGAATCAGCTACGGTTTCTTGCTTGGAACTCTTCCAAGTTACTGCTCCTCCATTTAGGGTAAAGACCCAGCCCGACAGCGAACGGTAGTTGTCCCTATCGGTCTGAAAACTGGCATCACTATACCCTCGCACCTTCAAGTCATCACTCCCTCCAAGGACTAAGAACCATTCTTTCGTCCTCCGAAGGTACTTAAGGTTGTTCTTTACTGCAATCCAATGTGCTTTGCCAGGGTTCCCATGATATCTGCTAACCATGCTCAAAGCGAAGGCTACATCAGGGCGAGTACAAGTCATAGCGTACATGATTGAGCCAACTGCGGAAGCGTACGGTATTCGGCTCATTTCTGCTATTTGAGCTTCAGTACTAGGACTTTGAGTCTTACTCAACTTGGCTTTTCCTTGTATCGGTAGTTCTCCCTTCTTTGAGTTTTCCATACTAAAACATTTTAGTACCTTCTCTAAGTAAGTATTCTGACTAAGTCCAATTAGTCTCTTACTTCTTTCTCTTACTATCCTTATTCCCAAAATGTAAGAAGCCTCTCCGAGGTCCTTCATAGCGAAACACTTCCCGAGCCAGGACTTGACTTCCTGTAGAGTCGGGACGTCGTTTCCTATGAGTAATATGTCATCAACATATAGAACGAGGTAGCTTACTATACTCCCACTGGCTTTGACATATACACAAGATTTGTCTTCGCTTCGTACAAATCCAAACTCTTTGACTTTCTCATCGAAGCAAAGATTCCATCTGCGAGATGCTTGCTTAAGTCCATAAATGGACTTCTCAAGCTTACACACTCTATTTGGATGCTTCGGATTCACAAACCCCTCTGGCTGAGCCATGTAAACATCCTCAGCCAACTTTCCGTTAAGGAAGGCGGTCTTGACATCCATTTGCCAAATTTCATAATCATGAAATGCGGCAATTGCTAGCATCACTCTAATAGATTTAATCTTCGCAATTGGTGAGAAGGTCTCATCATAGTCAACTCCTGGAGTTTGAGTAAAGCCCTTCGCAACCAATCGCGCTTTATACGTGTGTACGTTCCCATCCACGTCGGTCTTCTTCTTGAAGATCCACTTGCACCCAACGGTCTTACGTCCGGGCACATAATCAACCAAATTCCAAACTTGGTTATCGTACATGGATTGGATCTCGCTATCCATTGCCTCTTTCCATTTCGCAGACTCCGAGCCTGCCATGGCTTCCTTATAGCTATTAGGTTCATCAAGATTTACTAGTGTACCATCACTAATATACGTTTCCCCTTCGGTAGTAATATGAAAACCATAAAAATCGGGATGAACTCTAACTCTATCGGAACGTCTAAGAGGTAAGGACTCGTCAATCAGTTCAACCGGAGTTTCCTCCTCGGGTTGAATGCCAGTGGTAGAGGTTCCTTCATCTATCGACTCTTAAATCTCTTCAAGTTCGATTTGCCTCCCACTGTCTCCTTGGCTTATGAGTTCTCGCTCTCGGAAAACTCCTCTCCTCACAACAAAGACAACATTGTCCTTCAGTCTATAGAAGAGATATCCAAAGGATGTCTGCGGGTAGCCGATGAAAATACATCGCTCACTTCGAGGTTCAAGCTTGTCGTGAGTATCTCGTCTTACGAAAGCCTCGCAACCCCAAACCTTGATGTGTGCCAACAACGGAGCTTTCCCCGTCAACATCTCGTGAGGTGTTTTGGCAACCTTCTTTGTAGGGACTCGGTTAAGGATATGGGTGGCAGTCTCTAAGGCATACCCCCAACAGAAGATAGGTAGTGAAGCACGACTCATCATAGAGCGAACCATATCCAATAAGGTTCGATTACGCCTTTCTGCCACACCATTCAACTGCGGTGTCCTAGGAGGCGTCAATTGCGAAACTATTCCACACTCCTTGAGATAATCGTGGAATTCAAGACTTAGGTACTCTCCTCCTCGATCGGATCGAAGCATCTTGATTTTCCTGCCCAATTGATTCTCCACTTCATTCTTGAACCCTTTGAACTTTTCAAAGGTTTCTGACTTTTGCTTGATTAAATAGATATACCCATATCTACTATAATCATCGGTAAAAGTCACATAGAAGCGGTTCCCATCCTTCGTGGTTGATCTAAAGGATCCACATACATCGGTATGTATTAGGTCCAATAGCCCCTCACCCCCTTTCACAAGTATTCGTGAACGGTGACTTAGTCATCTTTCCAAGTAAACAAGACTCGCATGTGTCATCTTCCCTAAGGTCGAATGACTCCAACACTCCATCCTTTTGGAGTTGGGCTATGCGTTTCTTGTTGACATGTCCAAGATGGAAATGCCACAAGGATGCTTTATCCATACTAGTGGAAGAATCAATATTCAAAACAACATTTCCTAAGTTATCAACAATCATAACGGTTTCATATATTCCATTACACGGTATAGCTTCAAAGTAAAAGACACTATTTAGATAAGCCATAATAGAACCATTCTCATTATTAAAAGAAAATCTAAATCCTTGTCTATATAAACCATGAAATGAAATGATGTTTCTAGCCATTTCTGGCGAATAGCAACAATTGTTCAAATCTAAACATAAATTATTCCTAAGCACTAAAGAATACACTCCAATCTTGGTAACAGGCGACGATCTTCTGTTCCCCATGATTAGATTGATCCTTCCTTGCTCCACATCCCTACTTCTTCTTACTCCCTGCACATTTGAACAAATGTGATAACCACACCCTGTGTCAAGAACCCAAGAAATAGCATGATTAGAATCGTTAGATTTAATTGTGTATATACCTGCGAAAGATGGCTTGATCTTTCCTTCTTTGATTGCTTGCAGGTATTCTGGGCAGCTTTTCTTCCAATGTCCTATCTTGTGGCAGTGGTGGCACTCTGCCTCCTTCGGGTTAGGATAGGGCTTAGAGGGATCAACTTTGGTCCCACTAGAAGAGGCACCATCTCGGGCTTTAACCTTGCGATAGTTCTTTGATGAAGCCTTCCTCTTCTTTCCCTTTCCTTGACCAATTGCCAAGATAGGAGCAGCAGACGGATTGGGAGTAGGTGCAACAGACTTGTCTCTGAAGTTGCTCTCAGCGACTCTCAAAAGTCCTTGGAGTTTGCTTAGGATTACCTCCTCTTTGTTCATGTGGTAGGTCATCCTAAATTGGTTGTACATCGAAGGCAAAGAGTGAAACACCATGTCGATCGCCAAGTCTTCCCCAAAGTCAACATTTAACTTGCGAAGGCGATCGACATACCTTTGCATCTTTTGCAGGTGCACGGTAAAAGATTCTCCATAACCCATCTTAGCGGAAATCATGTTAGTGAAAATCTCATAACTCTCTTGTCTCGCATTTTGGTGGTATCTCTCCAATAAGTCTTGATGCATCTCATATGGATACATGTCCTCGTAGGACTTTTGGAATTCGGAGTTCATAATGGCAATCATGATGCAATGTACCTTCGTTTCATCTCGCTCATGAGTCTCAAAAGCGGTGATTTAGGCCGGAGTAGCGATTTCGGGGTTGATTTTCTCTAGCTTTTCATCGAGGACATACTCCTTATCCTCATAGCGAGCAATGGTGCGAATGTATCTTATCCATTCGCTAAAGTTCGTTCCATCGAAGGTGACCTTTTGGCAAAGGCTCATCAACGTGAAAGAACTAGCAGCAGCGTTGTTTGTGTTCGACATCTATAGAAAGGACAAAGATAGATTAGAATAAGAATCCCTAATTATCACCCAATAAGAAAAATTAGGGTTAGGATCCAACAATAACATTTACATATTAGAAAAGGGATGCCGTAATCTAACATGAAAATAAATTGAAGGTAAGTGAATGATGATTCACTAATTCTCCATCACAAAAACCTAGACTATTAGTCCTAAGTGTATTGAGAATTCCTAGGTTCGGATGAGATTCATTGAAACTATTCAATGGCATGTTTAAATCTCAATATGCCCCTCTTGTTTGTGACTGGGATGCCGAGGATCACAAAGCGGGTGTGAATTACCATGCAAATTCACATGGTGCCTTCATTGTAACGATCACCTATTCGATGTGCCGGTAAACCACACACGCTCCATCGAACTATGATAAACAATGAATCACCCTTTGCCACCTTTGCTTAGAACCAATTAGTGTGTCGGTAAACCACACACGCTCCACTAACTTCTTAGCAAGGGTGCAAAGTGTAATTTCATAGGATTGCATCAATTCACTTTTCCTAAAGTAAGTAAGATTGGGAAATTTTTAAAAAACGTGTAGTTACTTTGTATTTCTTATTATACTTTTAATGAGAGGATGAGGTTGCCCTATCCTACCCGTTCAGTTAACGACCCTCCACCAATCAAGCAAGCGGTGGGTGTGAGTGTACACCCATTAAGCGCCATTTTATAGGCCGCAACCTTATACCCACCTTATAGATCAGCTTCGTGAATGAAGCCTACTAACGGTAAGACTAGCATTTAGTTATACATATATATATATATATATATATATATATATATATATATAGATATATATATATATATATATATATATATATATATATATATATATATATATTGTTCTAGTAATATCATATTAGTATAAGGTTGTGTTTTAAACCTTTTAAAACGTAGGGTTTGAAATTTAAGTTGTCTAAATTAAAACCTTTTAATCACAAATAAAATTTCAAACTTGAGGGCAAGTTTTAAACATTTAAAACATGGAGGATCAAATAACAAATAATTCCAATTAACAATTAATATCCTAATTATATTTATTTGATTTATCCAAGATTTCTTTTAAGATAATTATCAAAATAATTAATCATTTATCATATAAGGAAATTAAATATTTTATTAGATGATAAATATCTTTAATTAGATCAAGATTATTGTCATATATATCAAAAATCGGATTAGGGTTGATCTAATATGATTAAGGTAAGTTTCCATAAGATAAACATGAAAAAATCCCGGTTTTGCCTAATCCTGACGCCCGGACTCGCCGAGTACACAAAGGGACTCGCCGAGTCCACTTTGGAACTCGCCGAGTCCATGACTCAGAAACCAAAAAATCGAATTTTGCAGGTTTGTTTCAGTTAATCAAGCAACAATTTAAAGAAAACCAAGCTAGGCTCTGATACCACTGATGGGTTTTAGCCATAAGAACTTTCCTATGTGCGCATGAAAAACCCTAATGCTCGGATCTAGGCTTTCTAATTAAACATGCTTTGAATCCAAGACTTCTAATGGCTAATTAGATTAAATAACAACATTGAAATAGATCTAGAACCATACCTTTGAATTCCTTGTTGATCTTGTTGTCTTGGAGCTTCTAGAGTCACAAATGTCACTCCTCTAATGGCTTACAAACACCAATAGCAAGAAAGATGATTTAGGAGAGAGGAGAGGGGAGGAATTCGGCCAGACTATCTCTACTTTTGATGGTGTGTCGAATTCCCTCACCCCTAGGGTCTATTTATACTTGTAGACTCCTTAAGGATTACAACTTTAACCCTAATTGGATAACTTAGACTTTAAGTTAATCCGTATCCTTTCCTTGATAACCCTATGGATGATTTTGGCTTATCCAAGCCCTAGAAATCGTCCATCCTATCTTGGATAAGGATTTATAGTCTAAAGTGTAACTATCAAACAATTGACAGTTTATACCTTCTTATTTAATTAATCTCTTTAAGTCACCAAATTAATTCCAATTAATCTATGACTTATATTAATCAAATAACCATATATTATTCCTTATAATATTTACTCTCTCTTAACAAATCATCCATCAAGTTGCTATGGTGAAGGCAACCCAAAAGGACCATGCACAACTGGGTCAAATACTTGCCTAATATAGTTGCAGCCTTAGACACTATTCCAACACTTATTTCATATAATGCCCTCATTGTATGCTAAAACAAATTAAAAACATAAAAAGAGAGAAAAAGGAACAGACTCCCCTGGGTAGTTGTGGCGAGATCGAATGGGGCTGCTACAGGTTGCTTCAAATATTGCTGAAAAACTGAAAACTGGAACTGCTGCTTCTGAATGTGCCGGAAAATAAAATCAAGACCGCCATCTTCAAAAAAAAAATGTGGTGCAAAAGATCGCAAACAAATGCAATGTATAAAAAACATGACGTGGAAAAGTGTCGACCACGTCGTCTCGTCAAAAATGACATGCTCTACTCGTGATGAAAAATCCCCCATAACATAGGAAAGTGTCAACCATGTCGTGGCAGTTGGAACGATACTTCTTCCTCGCGTCGAAATACAACTCTAATAAAGATGCACCCCACACTTATGACAAATTGTGGGTCTTGACTATAATCTTCGAACTCTCACACGGCTCTCTCTAGCAAGAGTCGAACCTAGCTGCTGAACTTACTGCCAGCTTTCTAAGGGTGAAAATTCTGCAGAGATCTAAACAACCAAAGAGCATCAACATGGAAAACAAAAGTAAAAACTAAACTAAATTAAAGATCTATTACACACCAAATAAAAATACTTAACTAAACTAAAAATAACACAAAATAAAAATAAAAGGATAACTAAATCACTCATCATCTCCATCATCCTGTTGCTGCGTCCCAGAAGTACTGATCCCATCATATCGTGACTGAAATGATGGTGGGTAGGGAACCGAATACTGAAAACCCTGGTGGGCAAAGAATGCGTTCAACGCATTCCCTTGCCACCGCTGTTGCGCATCCACATGTGCAACATAGTCGCTAAGGTTCTGGACCCTCATGTCAAGACGATCAATGCCCTGAGCTAAGTAACGCATATCGATCTCCGGCTCAGGTCCCTGTTGCGCTCCCCTAGGAGCAGGTCTACGCTGCGGGACCCGTCTCGGCTGTGGCTCGGTGGCACCCTCCTCACCCGCCACATCATCTGCTCGTACTCTCAAGACACCATCTCCACCCCTCTCCAAAACACGCATCGACTCTAACAGTTGAAGACTCATCGGTCTCATATCGTGGAACACCATCGATCTCGTGATCTCACGCGTCAGCAACTGATATGACCGAGCTAAACGCGTGATAAAATGTCCTCCACATATCGGGCTGTCCCCCCTAAGTCCCCTGGCCCTCCGTCCCAAATATACAGCCAAAGCAACCGGAAGGTTCAGGTGCCTCCCGGGAGTAACTAGCGCCCATAGGAAATAAAGTTCTGTCGAAGGCACTCTCTCACTATTCTTGTGATGCGTGAGAGAAATAGAAATCAACCGTTGCAACATTGGGTAGGTAGTAGACCGAATCATCCCCCCTCGCGCGATAGATGGTGTATAAACTGCCCCTGTAATCTCGGCCCAAAAAGTGTTCTCGTTATAGTCATCTGGCCGCTCCGTAAGACAATCAGCAAGGAATGCCAGGAAGTGGACACTCCTCGTCTCATCGGCTGTGTAAATACCCACCCGAGTCACAGGCTCTATCACGCTGCATTCCCGGCTCACTCCACCTAGTCTGAAGGCAAAAGTTGTCCTGTCATCGAGTGCCTTCCTATGATCATAGGAAACTGTAGCGTAGAACTCCAGCAAAAACTCCCGATAAACCGGCTCCTGGATCCGGAACAAATGTGCCCACCCCTGGCACACAAACAAATCCACACCACTCGCGTTCGAGTGCGTGTATTGCAAAAATCCCTGGATCAATGCAGCTAGTCCAGTCCTGGTAGCCAATTCCCAGTCGAATGATGGTGCTATATCAATCTCTTTGGTGATAAGCAAACTCAAGTTGGTGACATAACGCGCCCGGGTAGCATCGTTCAGCGTTTGCGGAAAGTGTAAAAAACGATGATCAGTCACATCCTCGGGTGGGTTGGTCCTTTGCGTCCTTCGAGCCATAATCTGCACAAATACACACAAACACAAAACCAAACAAAATATGGTAGCATTAATAAATTTTAAACCAACAAAATTGATGCTGGATAGGGACAGTACACTGGGCGTACGTCCAGGTTCCACAGGTCTGTGTCGGTTCCTTTACTTGTGCAAAAATCATAACCCACATCAAAATAAACACAGCAGGGGCAACACACAAGTTCAAATCACGTGGTCCAAAGGCAGTAGAAAAAAAAACGGGACCACCCTTAAAATATGTCCAAGAATATGAATCAATCCCCTGTTCGTTCTTTGTCTATTCAAGATTAGCAAACACTGCGTGGGTATATAAAAAAACGAACGGAGTATAGGGCGTACGCTAGGCGTCCGTCCCCAAGTTCAAATCGGCGGTCATGGGACGGAATTAAAACCAAATAAGGTCCTAGGGTTTAGTCTATGGATCGAAATCGGTCCATTTAAGCCATAATCATTCACAAATGTGTGAAATCGACCCCTAATTCGAAAAATACATGAACCCTAGATTTCGAACAAAGGCATAATGCAGCTTATTTTATCGATTTAAACACAAATCAAAGCCATTGAGTAACCGAAAAACTTACCTGTGTGTCGAATTTTACAAGAAAAGAAGCAAAATCGAGAGTATTGGAAGGGGGTTGCCGTCAAAGTTCGTGTGCGAGAGAGGAGTTGTGAAAAAATAAAGAAGAAGTCAAAGGGTCAAGAGATATACCTGGTCGCTGCTTTACGCAGGGCGTAACACCAAGTTACGCAGGGCATAACCCTATCCCCATTAAAATTTCATACGCGATCAGTCGTTTCATTACGCTGGGCGTAATGTAACTTACGCGAGGCGTAAGTATAATTATAAATTTCTTTCTTTCTTTAATTTAACTTCCTTTCCTTTTTATTATTTAGTTGAGGACTTAAACATTAATTATTATTATTTTTTTTTCTTTTTTTTTTAATTTCTGCAACAAATGATGACTTCATGATGAGTGATAAAAAAAATGTGAGACATCATAACCACTTATCTTTGTTGAGATCAAACGACAACAGTTGATCAAAAACCTTTGCATGCAAGAATTGGTTACGAAAATACCCGCTTTCGGGACCCGTTAGAATATTTCCTTTGTTTTCCTTGCACCTTTAACTAAAAGCGGAACAAGAAGTGACCTAACTAGTCAAGAACAGCAAGAGATCGGTCTTCCACTTAACCACCACAATACGCCTCGCTATACTACGCCTCATGGATTGAGTTGGACAAATCGACAAAGTAGTAGGCTAAGCAGGTCAAGAATTCCCTAATCGCTTTCATTCTCGAAATCCATGCAAAAAGTAACGTCAAGCACTGTGTACAATCCCAAATTCCTGCAAATAAAATAAGAACCTTCCCGACAAGTGAAATGATATCATCGAAAATCAACTAAAAATAAAAACTAACTAAAACTAATAACGAATAATCAAATAGACTAAATTAAAGACAAGCCGTTCCCCGACAACGGCGCCAAAAACTTGATGTGCACGAAAGTACCCATTAATTTTAATATTTATAACCTAACAAACTTAGACTAACTATGCACTTATAGGCAGTGTACCTAGTCAGATTACAGTATAGCTTAGGTAAGTCAGGTGTCGATCACAGGGAACGGTGGATTAATTTAATATATTTGATTATAGGTTACAGGTCACACAAAAAGAATAAAAGAAATAATTCTCAAACTAACAATTA
Source organism: Lactuca saligna (assembly GCF_052625555.1). Classification (NCBI taxonomy): domain Eukaryota; kingdom Viridiplantae; phylum Streptophyta; class Magnoliopsida; order Asterales; family Asteraceae; genus Lactuca; species Lactuca saligna. Next base: position 200,894,605 of record NC_136419.1, on the reverse strand, counting down.
ATTAACCATTCTCGATAAACTAACAGAGAAGCAAATCTCTTCAGGTACTTTGGTTTAGACAAATTACACTTTAAAAACATAGACAATTGCATACACAAATTCATTTATTCATGTTCACCGATTCCTAAAATGATTAGATTCGCGTTCACTATAACTAATCCTTTAGCAAACAAGCTAATTCAAACAGTGATCAATTGGTTAAACTAACATGCTTCCTAGTGTTCAGTTCGTATCAAGCAAGACTTGTAAATATAGTTAACCAATTAAGCATTCAATTAACCTCTTGTTGATGGTCATCAAACAAGGCTCACACATTAACTTACTTACTCCCATGTTAATCCTAGTTTCACATTCGTTATTCCTAGACTTATAATCTCGATGGTCATCAAAATCATAAGAGAAAAGCAATCAAGCATATGTTCATACAACTCAATTCAATTAACAGAAAATAATCATCATTAATACATAAGGATCTTTTAACAAGCTTAGCAAGATAAATTAAACACAAACAAACTATTTAATATAGCAATTAGTCAAATAATCAAAGCTTCATTCAATTATAAACACAAAGTAAAAGGTTTTTACACCCAAGTCGGAAACTAAATACAAGATAGTAATGCAATGGAATGCTAAACATGGTCACGTTAACAGCCCATAGGATTACCGACACGTATCCGCTCTCCAACCCTTCCGATCTTCGCTCCCGTTAGCTTAACGGCCTTCCGGCCGCCTTCTAGACCCTCAAAACGGCTTAACAGAAGTTAATTGTCGACTAAATTAGGTTAGAAGTCGAATCCTCCTTCCTAGTTAGCTGAAAATCGATATTTATAATCTTTGTAGCCGACCTAAGTACGCTGGGCGTACTTAGGATTACGCTGGGCGTAAGTCGGATTTAAACGCAATTGGAGTTATCTGATTCCCGTAGTTACGTGGGGAGTACACAATAACTACGTGGGGCGTAACTCATCTTAGCCATTACGCTTGGCGTACAAGTGTGTTATGCTGGGCGTAAATGCTCCTCCAGCATTTTTCATTTCGTTAAGCTTCTAAGTCTAGTTTCCGCCTCAGTCTTTTCTTTTGTGCTTTATCGACAACGAGTAGCTGCAAAACATAATTCAAAGTATTATGAGTACTTTTTAGTTCTAAAATAGAATAAATAAGGCCAAAATATTAAGATAAAGTGCATAAAAATATATATAAAAATACACATATCATGGGCCCATACTATTGAAAGCACATGATCCATACTTGAATCGGTGAGAGTCTTAGAGAATCTAAGAAGCTTATGGGAGGAGGAATCTTTGGCATGTTTTGATCATTGGATTGTTGTATTTCATTTTGGATATGAGCACTCATGGAGGTGGTTTAGGTTCTGGTTTTGGTTCGGGTTCCAACTTAGGTGCAGGTGTTGAGCCGATTAGCAAGCAGTTGCGAGAGTTCATTTCATCAGAGATTTCTCGCAGTATTTCGGAGATCTTGGATGAGTGCTTGGGCACGTTCCGTGCTGAGATTATGGCTATTGTTGGAGCTCACACTTTTTCTTTCTAGGATTTCGTGATTATGGAGCTCCTAGGTTCCATGGAAAGAGGGACCCTGTTGTCAGTAGCGGTTGGTTAGCAGATATGGCTAACGCGTTCAAGACGAGTTTCTGCCCCAAAATAGGGAAAGGTTAGATATGATTCTTGTTTGTTGAAGAGCATGGCACAGGATTGGTGGGAATAGGTCGGTAGTGAGTTGGGTGATGATGATGTTGATGTTATGTCATGGGATAACTTCTCGACCAGGTTTCGAGCTGAGTTTACTCCGACGATTGAGGTACAGCAGTTGGCACGAGAGTTTCTAGATCTTCGTTAGACTAATGAGACTGTGGTAGAGATCACTGCCAAGTTTCGAGAGAGGGCTTTATTGGTACCACAATATGCAATAAATGAGGAAATGAAGAAGGTGAGGTATCATGATATGTTGCAGGATGACATCAGGGAGTTTGTGAGTATTTCATGGTACGAGACCCTAAATGATATGGTTTCTAGAGTCCGAGAGCATGATATCAATTTGGAGCACCTCAGGAAGAGGGGATCAGATCATGTGTATGTAGTGGAAGGTCCCGGGAAGAGACCCAAGACTTCAGATCAACTTTTGAGAAGCCAGCAGGGCCGAGGTCTATGCAGCATGTGCGGGAAAAGGCACGATGGACTTTATTGTTCCAAGGGTTTGGGTTGCTTCAAGTGTGGTAGGGTTGGTCACGTTAGTAGGGATTGTTCTCAGGGGGTAAGCCCGTTATGTTTTCATTGCGATCAGGTGGGCCATAAGTAGGTCGATTGTCTGGTGTTTAGGGGAGGAGCAGTGAGTGCGCCTGCTCTGGCTACTTTGAGGATCACCGATGGACAAGACGGTAGGCTTTGCAATGTCAGACAGGGTATGTCAGGACTCCGGCAGGCAACATTGCGGGTATGTATCTTTTGCTTTCTTTTTGGGTTATATATCAGTATTTATGTTGTTTGGAATCTTGCATCAGTTTGGGTAAGCGTATATTTGGTTTATTTATCTGCTTACATTGGGTTATATCTTCAATAAATGTTATATTCCATTTGCATGCCATGAATCGTTAGTAGGTTGGTAGGGGTTGTATCCTGTATAGCGAGTTCCAAGTGTTCGGTTGTTATTTCCGATTTTGGCGGAGATCAGATCAGGGGCATTAGGTCGAAGGTTTATGGTCAGGGTTCAGCAGGTTGGTTATCCACCATTGTAAAGATTCGATGGTTTCAGTCATTGTGCTTGGATTAACCTGTGGGGGTGCCAAGGGAAGTGTTCATCTGGTCTTTGGGGGTTACACGATCTTTTTGGAGTGGTTAGTAATGGAACACTAACATTGGTAAGCGCAGGTTGATAACAGATCGATCATTAGAGGGTAAGAAGGATTGGGAATCCTTCAATTCTCGTGTGCGAAAGAGATCAGTCGAATCAAAGTGAGGGAGAATCATTCAAGTATTCAGTAATAGAAGCGGGTGTGAAATTAGGATGAGTTTTGCATCCCCTTCGGGGAGGAAGCCGGCCCAAGTAGCTGCTTGGATTGAGGATTATGTGAGTTGGGAGTTCGAGAGACTTCCCACCATTGGGTTTGCATCTTTTTGGTGTTTGATAGCAGGCTTTGGGGGAACCCAGGTTGGGGTTCCAATCATGATTTGAGTTTGGTTGGGTTGGTTAGGTGCGTGTTTGAATCTGGATGACGTTCAGCTAGATAGATTAGCAGTAAGGCATTGGGTGGCGGTTGTGGAAGTATTGTAAAACTGCAGGGTGGCCCGTAGCATTCACTAGTGGTCAGTTAGTGTAGAAGTGTTGTAAGACTGTGGGGTATCCCATAGCATTCACTAGTGGTCAGTTAGTGTGGGAGTGTTGTAAGATTGCGGGGTGGTCGTAGCATTCATTGATCCCTATTTAGCGGTGAGAGTGTGGCAAATATGTGACTTGCTCGTGGATTTCTTCAGATGGTTTAGGTCAAGGCAAGTCTATTCGCAAGGTTGTGGTAGGGCCATATCATGTTTAGAATTACGAAATGGTAGGTCGTCGGAGACCAAGAATGAGGTAAGACTACAGTTGGTCATGTAGCGTTCAACTTAGCATCGGGTTTAGTATCAAGATAGTTCGGGTAATTATTTTCGGTCAAAGTTTCTTATTGGAGGTCGTGTGGGGAAACTGTGAGGGTGTTATTTGGCTCAGCAACTGGTCAAGAACCTAGTAATCCAAATAGTTGGAAGATAAGTTGGGACTAGGGAGGTATCTGTTACTTTTGGAAAGCATATAGGAGGCAGTGTGATGCTTCGGGCAGTAGTAGTGATTTGAGGTTTCTTGTGTATGAGGTAGCTTGTTGATTGGGAAGTGTTAGGTTACTTGCAGTTTGGATTAAACAATCTCAGAGTAAGTGATTTGACCCTGTTGCGTAGCTCTCGTTTGAGTCTGACCTTTTCAGGGATGAATCTTATACTCGAAGGATTATATGAGCCTTCTGTCAAGTATAAGTGTTCCATAACTGGTTATGGTCAATGGCTTTGTTTTTGAATGGTGCATTAAGATAATCAGGGTTGGAAGTCTTATGTTGTTCTGTTATTCGATGAGGTTTTGGCATGGTAATGTTTCAGCATAGGCAGTCTGTCAGGGAGTCCGACCATTATAGATTTTAGGTCTCGAAAAGGTAGAAATGGTTTTGCAGGGGCAAAAAGGTTTGTTTTCTTCGTGATGGAAGCTTTAGTGTGGGTTTCAGTTGTCATGGGAAGGTTGTTTTATGCGTTGAATTTCGGGTGCGTTCCTCAAGTTTTTTGTTTTGATACGAGTGTTAGTAAGGAGTGATTTCGAGGACGAAATCTAATTTAAGTGGGGGAGAGTTGTAACACTCGGTTTCAGATTCGCTTCTTTATTCGAGGCTGCGACCCCATCTTCAGTTGTCATGAGGTTTAGGTCTTTGGGAAAGGAAGGATTTGGCCCTATTCAGATGTGGGTGTCATAGTATAAGTGAACCAAGTGTTCGATTGTGTCTTCGGAGGCCAAGGGTATAATCATAATTGGATATCTTGATCTTTTACGGATTTTGGGTTTTGTTCGGGAGGTTTTAAGGTTTGGATGTGTTGTTAGGAGCGTAGGGCTTCTCGCCACCTTTTTGTGGATATAAGGTTCGTTGGAAACGGACCTATAATGAGGGAGTTATGGTATTTTGAAGTTATTGGCAAAATTGGCCCATTAATGGAAAAACTTGCATTCTGGTCCCATGTATGCAAGGATGCCATGCACGTGTTTGGCTGGGTACACCCAACGTAAGCTGGGGAACTCCCATCGTATAAGGATAAGTGGTCGTGGGTGGTTTATGAGTACACCAGACATACTAAGGGGTACGCAAGGCGTACTACCTTTAGAGCAAAAACCTAAATTTTGGGTTCCTACCTTATATAAGCAACATTATACCAACATTATAGCCACCACATTAGTGTAAAATAGTTTAAGTTATGTTTATTTCCTTCCCCATGTTTTAGATCTCGGTTTTACACAATTGTTGAATAGCATATTCATCACAAACACAAGATATCACACACATACATGCATCAAATCACACATAGCATACATTTACACATAGATCTACACATTTACTTGTATTCTCCCCCATAAAAACTCATAAAAACTGAAAAGAGGGGGGTATGAAACTCACCTTGGGTGTGGTTTCGGTTTTGGAAGGAAAAGATGAGAAGAATTCGATCCTAGCAACCTTTCTTGAAAGATCTCGAACTTGGATGCTTCTAAGGTGCTAGATCATAAGTTTGAATGAATTAAGAGATGATTTTTGAATGAAATGAAATAGCTAGCTTATGGATCCAAGCAATATCTTACCTTAGATGATGATTTTTATGGAAGAAATCCCTTGAACACCTCTTGGATCTCGAAAATATGGAGGAGAAATGAGAGAGTTTCTTGAGAGAATTGTGAGTGAAATGTGTGTGTGTGCTTGGATTCGGCCGAGAGCAAGAGAGACAGGGAGAAGAAGAGAGTGCTTGCATGGAAGTATGGGAAATGCATGGATGTATGGGTTATTTTTGCATGGAAATCCTTTAGGAAATTGTGAGGTGGCATAGGAAAAGTCAACTCCTCTTTTCCTTTGGGCTTGGTCCGAGAATGGAGAAAGAGGAGAGAGTTTTTGGGCCTTAAGGGCTTAAGCCCAATTTCATAGTTATGTTGAGTGATTTTTGGTCCTAATAAATATAAGTGTGATTTTTATGACCTATTAGGGCTCAATTGGGTTAATTATGCCCCAAAATGGTTCATATAATTAATTTATTTCATTCTAGGCCCAATATGGCCCAAAATATTAAAATACATGGAAGTGGGTCCAATTAGAGCCCATTTAAGAGTTCTAAGCCTAAGGTGGTCAAACTGGAAGCTTATTGGTCCATTGGGCCCAATAAGGAAGTCCTAGTCCAAAATGGACTTAAATAGGAACTTCTAGGGTTTCCAATTGCTTATTGACCACTTGAATTGCTTGCATGTTGTGTTTGATTGAAATTTTGTTGTCATAGAGTATGCATCATACATGCTTTCATGTTTTTGATTCATAATTGACATAAGTGTTGTAGTTACAAGGCACCAAAAATTTATAGTTGTGGCAATAAAGGTGCAAGATTTGTGGAGTTTTTGAGTTCAAGCATGAGTAAAGACCATCCATTAAGCTCTTTTGAGCTCTAGAGTCCTATTAAGCCATGCATGCTAGTAAAGTTGCAAACTTTACTTGAAAAGTCATCCATAGGAATCTGATTGGAGAGTTTGGTGCAAGGGCTGAAGTGATTAAGTGATTAATGGAGGAGTTTGGGGGTCCATGGGAGTACGTTGGGTGTACCCATTCGGTACATTGCGCGTACTGGCTCCAAAGGGGGTATGCTGGGCGTACCAGTTGAGTACGCAGGGCGTGTACTCGGCCTGGTTGACCCTTCTTGTTTTGTTAACTTTTTGGGCTTTGAACCTTGGACCAGAAGTTGGCTAGGGTTGACCATTTGGTATTTCAGGCCTTTTTGGATATTGGGCCTTCTTGGGATATATCCATGACGGATTTAGGCCGAATTGGGGTAATTAGGTCTTGTGGTTTCATTTCGAGTTTAGGCTATCATTGGGCTTGTATTTTTAAAAGTTTGTTGGGCTAGCTATGAATGTGAGTTTTGGTTTAGGAAATGTTAATGGGCTTCAAGGAAAGGCTTATGTAAGGGTTTGGGCTCAATTTGGAAAATTGGGCTATTAGTTGTCACAACTATAAATTTTGAGCCATGTAATCTATGCATTCAAGTACATGTGAATCAAAAACTTCAATCAAATACAAGATACAAGTACTATAAGTAGTCATCAAACAATTGGAGACCCTAGAAGTTCTTGTTAAGTCCATTTAGGACTAGGACTTCCTTATTGGATCCAAATGGACCAATGAATTTCCAAATTGGACTATCATGGGTTTAGGACCCTAATTGGGTTCTAATTGGACCCACATTCGTTTATTGCAATATTTTGGGCTAGGTAGAACCTAGAATGAAATAAAACACAAGTTTTGATCCATAATTTAACCTAACCTAGCTTAATAAAGCATAAAATCACAATTTTATTTTATAAGGCCAATAAATACCCTAAACTACCTCTAATGTTGGGCTTAGGGGCAAAGAGCCCAATTTTTCCTTCTTCTCTCCCCATTCTCGGCCTAATGCATGAGCCCAAGAGGAAAGGAAGCATGTTGACTTGTGAGTGACACCTCACTATTATCTAATGGATTTCTAGGCACATATCACATACCTCCATGCATGTATCACTTCAAATATCACTTCCTCTCTTCTCTCTTCCCACTCTCGGCCGAATCCCCTCTCACACACACCAAAAATATCTCAAATTCTCTCTAGAACACTCAAGAACTCTCCTTCCTCCCCTCTCCAAAAATCTCGAAAATTAGGGACTTTCCAAGAGGATTTTGCAAGTAAATCATCATCTAAGGTAAGATTATGCATAGATCTATGGTTTAAATTCTTTTGTTATCAAAATCCTTTCCTAATCTATGCAAAAATCGTGATTTTGCACCCTAGAACCATCTCAAAACTCGAGATCTTCATCAAAGGGAGCCAAGGCCAAAAACACTTCATTTTTCCTTCCATTTTCCTTGCAAAACCGAATCAACACCCCAAGGTGAGCTTCATACCCCCTATTTTCTGTTTTTATGAGTTTTGTGGGGGGGGGGGGGAATACAAGTGAAAGTGTAGATCTATATGTGTTTGTATGCCTTGTATGATTTCCATGCTTATATGTATGCTTTTATGTGTTTTTATGTTGGATCTAGCCTCAAAACTCATCAAAACCGAGATATAACTTGTGCTACATGATTTTAACTTCAAATATATTTCTAAACACAAAGTGCTTCAAGAAAAATTGGCTAAGTAGTTTAGCAATAATTTCTTTGGGTTAAAAACACAAATTTTGGGCCTAAAATGTGAAAAATGCAAAAATAAGGGCCCAAATCGACATGTCACAGATTCTGATGGATGAAGTGTGCCAAAACAGTTTTCATAAATAAATTTCTGGAAATATACTCATTTAGGGGACTAAAAACATAAATTTTAAGCTTAATGGGTTAAAAATGTAACTTTCGGCCCAATAAGGCCCATTATGCGAATTTTTCTGTTTTGGAGGGCCAAAACTGTAACTTTCTGTAAAACAGTGGACTATAAGTGTTCCAACTCCTTTTCAAAGGTTTAAAATGCTTTTTAAATTTAAAAAGGACCAAAGTTGCAAAAATTTTCCAAATTGGGCCAAAATTGTAAAAATTGCGAAAAGAAGGGGTTAAAACCGTGAAAACTGCATTTTCAAGGACTTAAACTGTTTTTATGAAAAATATGTTGAAAAATATTAATTTCAATAATTTTTGGTGTTAAAATGTCAAGAAAAATAGTTTAAGGACTAAACCGGGAAGTATTTAATATAAAGGGTTGAAAATGTAAATTTTACAAATGATGAGGGGCTGAAAACAGGAATATTTCAAGGCTAGTTCAATATACCCAATTTGATCAAATGATGGCACCACGACTATCAACGGAATACAATACATTACAATACCAAAAGTCGTTGTTAAACGAATTGGCTCGGTCTCGAGCCAATAGAAATCTACAACTACTAACACTACGACACTACAATTCATACAAGTAACGTTTGGTTATACATACACATGCGAGTGTGCACAGACGTCTATGCACCATCTTTGGGCCCCACAAGTGTAAAATCTTGTTCGTTGAGCCTAGCTAGCCCAATGACCTGATCTTAAGGCCCGAAGACATTTTTTTTACGGAGTGTTGGGTTTTACCGATCCGACACAACGTAAATGGACTTTCAATGGCTTGTATACCACCGGTCCCCAAGGGTCCTTTGGTCTTGCTAGTAAGGTCTACATTTCATGCGAGGCGGGTCTGGGACCCCTCGTACATTTTATCCCCAACCGGCTAATGGAGTTACCGGGGTCTTCGTGACCTCTTTCTCTTCGGATGTGGGACTTCACCTAGTCAGGGCGATTGGATAACGCGATTAGTATTGACGACGCCTTCGGAGTCGTTAGTATAACTATAAACTGGGCGTTTGTGTAACGCGGGTTTGTAGTAAATAATCCTGCTCGAAAACCTTCCAACGTCGCCTGGGACTGACACTATATGCTATACAATGGTTTCAATGTAACATCACGTAATTCAAGGAACTAGGAGAACATCGGGTTTTCCTAGGGTTTTCAATACTTACAAATTTGAAATGCATACATTCTAAACGAACATTTTTTTTACAAGTATAGAAACAAACAAGCATACCTATGGATCTTCACAAACGTTTTCGGAAACTTATCTTTTCAGAAAATATCGGATTTTCTGGTGGTTCTTCAAACAATACAAACATTCGATTTCAAACACTACTTATGAACTCACCAACATTTCATATGTTGACGTTTTTCAAAATACTTGTATTCTCAGGGAGCCAGTGAATCAAGGGAAATCATATCCAGTGACGGTTGCGGTTTATTTTTGTATGAATTAAACAACTTAATTTTTGGGGAATGTAATGTTTAAACAATGTATGTTATGTAAACACTACTGGTTGTACTATGTTGATGAATGGTGACGAATGTTGTTATGTTTCATATATATTCAATGTTATGGTATTCAATTGAGTCACGACAGCCCCCGGACGTTTCCGCCGTCTGGTTCGGGGGTGTGACAGGTTGGTATCAGAGCTTTGTTTATAGTGAACTAGCATGTCGAGCCATACATTGATATGCAACTATAAACCAAAAAGAGGGACTAACATAACTCTGAACAGAAAAAGTAAATAAAACACACTTGCTTGCATTAGGAATAAGGACCTAACGCTGAATCAAACACAATAATGCTGGTATCTTGGTTAATTCGGGACTGTTCTTAGGGATACCAAGGAGTGAATGTAGCCTGATCAACTACATTCTCTTCAAGGTAAAACTAACACACGTCTTGATGAGATCGGGATAGCCAGGGAACCAAAAACTATACCCTTATCACCCAAAAAGAGAACGTTTGCTTAGTCTGTACCATAGTCATAGCATCCTAGGATAATGTTAGCATATTTACGTACTCGCGCAGACAGCATGGCTGGCTTTCATCACCCGGGAGACCCCTACTTCCCTAATCAGGGAAAAACGGGTGGCTAGAGGAGGAGGAGGATCCTGAGGAAGAGCCTGAAGAAGAACCTGAGGAGGACCCCGAAGAGGAATCTGACGGGGAACCGGAGGCGGAAGTCGAGGGCGAGCCTGTCGAACCCGAAGAAGACGAAGAACCTTTCGAAGAGGAGCTCGATGACAGCGAAGGGGGTGATTCGGATGCAGAGTCCGAGGTCATCGACCCCCCTTACCCAATCCGGGTGCCTGCATATCGAGTGGGCCCCACTGGCCCTACACCTCCCTGGGGTATGGACCTCTGGAGATGGAGCAGACAGCAGGGACAGCGACCCCCGTATGGCATGTCACGCGAGTTCTTTGACCTGAGAGATGGAGGACCGGCCGACCGAGCCCTTCCAGTCATGGTAAAACGGTTACGGAATACGGGCGATCTTGCCCAGGACACTGCGGATCAGGTACACCAATTGAGGACTAGGGTCGAGCGTGCGGAGCAGGAGACGCGTGACGTCCTTCGAGAGTTTCACATGAGACAGGTTCGGTGGGAGTCTCGACTCCGGGACGCGGAACGCTTGGTTGCTCGTCTTCAGGGAGCATCCACATCTTCGGCACCACCTCCTGACGCAGCTCATCGCGGTTAGGAATAGACTTATTATAGTAGGTTATTAGGAACTATGTTATGTACTCCGGCTCTATGTTTAAGTGACTACACTACTCATGGAGTCGTTATGCTGTCGGATTAGCATTACTTATGTATGCTCCTACGAGCAAATTTTCTTGTACTAAATGCGGATAATATTAATAAACTTTTGTGTGTTTTGCTATGATATTCTCAGTTGTTATGTGTTGAGACGTTATGATTGTATGCTTGATGATAGTAACGTTTAGGTTCGTACCATACACCTAGTTAGTAGAGTCGCCACCTCACGGAAACCACGTACACTCAACATCTTTCCGTTTCGTGACAGAAAGATGCCTCGCCCAGCTACTCGCGGAAATCCCGAACCAACCCCGCCGGAAGTTGACTCCACTGCTTTCCAGGCAGCCGTGTCTGCTGCAGTCACAGCAGCGATGGCACAACTTCACCGAGGAAACAACGGAGGAGGTAACGGGCAAGGATCTGGAAGTTCGAACAACGGGGCGAACCAAGGACTCACTAAAACGTGCACCTACAAGGATTTTGCGAACGCTAAACCCCGAACTTTCAACGGTACCGGAGGAGTGATCGCCCTAAAGCGATGGATCGAGAAGGTAGAGTCGGTATTCGAGATATGCGAGTGCCCCGAGCAGATGAAAGTGAAGTTCGCGGCCTGCACTTTGGTGGACCAAGCACTCACTTGGTGGAATGGTCATGTGGAAGCCATGACACTCCCGGTCGCCAACTCTATTCCCTGGGCAGAGATGAAAGAGATGTTGACGGCTGAGTACTGCCCCCGAGGCGAAATACAGAAGATGGAGCAGGAACTATGGAATCTCACGGTGCAGAATGGGAACATCGATGCTTACATATCGAGATTCAGCGAACTATCTCTGTTGTGCCCGAGTATGATCACTTCAGAGGAGAAGAAGATTGAACGATTCATTTGGGGACTGACATCCCCCATTCAAGGAAATGTGATAGCTGCGAACCCTGAAACTTTTGACAGTGCGAAGAGATTGGCAAAGAGGTTATATGATCATAACCACAAAAAGGGCGAGAAACCGGTAGAGGCTGAGAAGAAAAAGGAGGGTGATGGTAAGAAAGGATGGAACAACAAGAGAAAGGGGCGTCAGGGCCCCGAGGCCTCTAAAAAGCAGCAAACAGTGGCAGTTAACGCTGTCACTGCACCGGTTCCAGCCACACCACATGCTCCAGCCTCAGCTGCTTCAAACACTTCAAGACCCTATTCCGGTACTCATCCCAAATGCAACAAGTGCGGTTTCCATCACCAAGGAGAATGTAGGGAGTTCCATTGCACCAGTTGCAACCGAAGGGGACACACTGCAAAGTTCTGCAGGACTTATCCTTCTCAGAACCAGAATCAGGGAAACAACCAGAACAATAACAACCCTCGCAATAACAACAACACCAATGCCGGTGGCAACAATGCAGGGCTTAGTCACACCTGTTTCGAGTGTGGAAGGACGGGACACTTCCGTCGAGATTGCCCTAACAACAACAACTCAGGAAACAGAGGAGCAGGAAGAATGCTGACTATGGGTCAGAGTGATGCAGTTCAGGACCCCGCAGTTGTGACCGGTACGTTCCTCCTAAACCACACTTATGCATGCATCTTATTTGATACCGGAGCGGAGCGAAGTTTCGTAAGCGAGAAGTTTAAACACTTATTAAAACAACAACCCCAAAAGCTGAATGAAACCTATACGGTGGAAATGGCCAATGGGAAGACCGAATCCACTAGAGAAATCTACACTGGATGTACCCTAACCCTTAACCAACACGTCTTACGAATAGATCTGATGCCAGTGTCAATTAGGAGTTTCGATGTGATTATCGGCATGGATTGGTTAAGCCCCCACCATGCTGAGGTTTTGTGCCACGAGAAGGCCGTTCGCCTTCGTCTCCCGAATCACGAAACCCTAGTAATTTACGGAGACAAGCCTAGCACGAATCTTCGTCTTATCTCGTGCATCAAAGCACAAAAACATCTGCGAAAGAACAACTTAGCGTTCTTGGCCCACATAGTGGACAAGACCAAAGAAGAAATTAACATCCAAGACATTCCGGTAGCGTGTGAATTCCCGGACGTGTTTCCTGAAGATCTCCCAGGAGTACCCCCAGAGAGACAGGTTGAGTTCCGAATCGACCTCGTCCCAGGAGCAACTCCTCTCGCTAAATCACCATATCGATTGGCACCTGCTGAAATGCAGGAATTGTCCAGCCAACTCAGTGAGCTTCTGGACAAGGGATTTATCCGACCTAGCTACTCGCCATGGGGAGCTCCGGTGCTCTTTGTCAAGAAGAAGGACGGATCTTTCAGAATGTGCATCGATTACAGAGAGTTGAATAAACTCACTGTTAAAAACCGCTACCCACTCCCTCGGATCGATGATCTATTCGACCAGCTCCAAGGAGCTAGCTATTTTTCTAAAATTGATCTACGATCCGGATACCATCAACTCAAGGTCCGAGAAGAAGATATCCCTAAAACCGCTTTCCGAACCCGCTATGGACATTATGAATTCGTCGTAATGCCCTTCGGTCTAACAAATGCACCCGCCGCATTTATGGACCTAATGAACCGAATCTGTCGACCGTTCTTGGACAACTTCGTCATTGTGTTTATCGATGACATCCTCGTCTATTCTCGAAGCAAAGAGGAGCATGGCCAACATCTCCGACAAGTCCTAGAGACGCTGCGATCGGAAAGGCTTTACGCCAAACTCTCTAAGTGTGAGTTTTGGCTACGGAGCGTGAATTTTCTCGGTCACGTAGTTAGCCAAGATGGAATTCATGTGGATCCCTCTAAGGTCAAAGCTGTGGAAGGATGGGCAACTCCGACTACGCCCACAGAAATTCGTCAGTTCTTAGGCCTAGCAGGCTACTATAGGAGATTCATCCAAAACTTCTCTAAAATCGCCAAGCCACTTACCTTGCTTACGCAAAAGAGTGTGCCATTCAAGTGGACAGACCGACAAGAGATTGCGTTTCGAGCCTTGAAGCAAGCTCTTTGTAGCGCTCCTGTACTATCTCTACCCGAAGGGACGGAAGATTTTGTAGTTTACTGTGACGCGTCAAATCAAGGTTTAGGTTGCGTTCTCATGCAACGTGGAAGAGTGATAGCATATGCGTCCCGTCAACTAAAGACGCACGAAGTAAATTACACAACCCATGACCTAGAACTGGGAGCCGTGGTCTTCGCCCTAAAAATTTGGAGGCACTACCTGTACGGTACAAAGTGCACCATCTTCACAGACCACAAGAGCCTCCAGCACATCTTGAATAAGAAGGAGCTGAACATGAGACAACGGAGATGGGTGGAGTTGTTAAACGACTACGAATGCGAGATCAAGTACCATCCAGGCAAGGCCAACGTGGTAGCTGACGCATTAAGTCGGAAGGAGTACACAAATCGCCGTGCGAAAACGCACTCGATAACCATTCAGTCTCATCTGACCGCTCAAATTGCATCAGTCCAGGCAGAGGCTATGAAAACGGAAAATAGAACTAGCGAGGCATTACGCGGAATGGAGAAGAACCTGGAAGTCAAAGAGAATGGGGTATACTACTTCATGAACCGTATTTGGGTTCCAAAGATCGGAGGATTCAGGGAGATCGTTATGAAGGAAGCCCACAAGACACGATACTCCATTCATCCTGGTTCGGACAAGATGTATTTGGACATTAAGCAGCACTATTGGTGGCCTAACATGAAGGCGGAAATCGCAACTTATGTTAGTAAGTGTCTTACGTGTGCCAAGGTAAAAGTGGAATACCAGAAACCTTCCGGATTGTTACAGCAACCGGCAATCCCTGAGTGGAAATGGGAGGGGATTTCTATGGACTTCGTGACCAAGCTGCCCAAGACGCCGGACGGTTTGGACACCATATGGGTAATCATCGATCGACTGACGAAATCTGCCCATTTCCTGCCCATCAAAGAGTCCTACAAGATGGAGAGGCTGACGCGTTTGTACCTACGAGAGATTGTAAGACTTCATGGAGTGCCAAAATCTATCATCTCGGATAGGGACAGTAGGTTCACGTCACGCTTTTGGCAGTCGCTCCACAAGGCAATGGGAACTCATCTTGATATGAGCACAGCGTATCACCCACAAACGGACGGTCAAAGCGAACGAACCATTCAGACGCTTGAAGACATGCTTCGTGCATGTGTGATAGACTTCGGAAAGTCTTGGGATACCCACCTACCGTTGATCGAGTTTTCATATAACAATAGTTATCATTCGAGCATTAAGGTGGCCCCTTTCGAAGCACTGTACGGGCGTAAATGTAGATCACCGTTATGTTGGGCTGAAGTAGGTGACACCCAGCTAGCAAGAACACATGCGTCAAACAGGGCATTAACGGGACCGGAAATCATTCGCGAGACCACAGAAAAGATTGTCCAGATCAAAGCTCGATTACAGGCATCGCGTGACCGGCAAAAGAGCTACGCTGATAAACGGCGAAAGCCCTTAGAATTCCAGGTCGGTGATCGAGTAATGTTGAAGGTCTCACCCTGGAAAGGGGTTATACGTTTCGGAAAACGGGGAAAGCTGAACCCGCGATACGTTGGACCTTTCGAAATCGTCGCCCGAATAGGTCCAGTAGCATACAGACTACAACTACCCGCAGAGCTAAACAGTGTACACCCCGTGTTTCATGTTTCTAATCTGAAAAAGTGCCTATCAGATGAAACCCTTGTCATTCCTCTTGACGAAATCGAAATCAATGAGAATCTCCTGTTCGTCGAAGAACCAATCGAGATTATGGACAGGGAGGTGAAGCGTACTAAGCAGAGTCGCATCCCGATCGTGAAGGTACGGTGGAATGCAAAGCGTGGGCCAGAATTCACGTGGGAACGCGAAGATCAAATGAAGCAAAAGTACCCTCACCGATTCTAGTTTTCTCAAATCTAGCTTTCAAACAGAATTTCGGGACGAAATTCCCTCTAACGGGGGGATGATGTCACAACTATAAATTTTGAGCCATGTAATCTATGCATTCAAGTACATGTGAATCAAAAACTTCAATCAAATACAAGATACAAGTACTATAAGTAGTCATCAAACAATTGGAGACCCTAGAAGTTCTTGTTAAGTCCATTTAGGACTAGGACTTCCTTATTGGATCCAAATGGACCAATGAATTTCCAAATTGGACTATCATGGGTTTAGGACCCTAATTGGGTTCTAATTGGACCCACATTCGTTTATTGCAATATTTTGGGCTAGGTAGAACCTAGAATGAAATAAAACACAAGTTTTGATCCATAATTTAACCTAACCTAGCTTAATAAAGCATAAAAATCACAATTTTATTTTATAAGGCCAATAAATACCCTAAACTACCTCTAATGTTGGGCTTAGGGGCAAAGAGCCCAATTTTTCCTTCTTCTCTCCCCATTCTCGGCCTAATGCATGAGCCCAAGAGGAAAGGAAGCATGTTGACTTGTGAGTGACACCTCACTATTATCTAATGGATTTCTAGGCACATATCACATACCTCCATGCATGTATCACTTCAAATATCACTTCCTCTCTTCTTTCTTCCCACTCTCGGCCGAATCCCCTCTCACACACACCAAAAATATCTCAAATTCTCTCTAGAACACTCAAGAACTCTCCTTCCTCCCCTCTCCAAAAATCTCGAAAATTAGGGACTTTCCAAGAGGATTTTGCAAGTAAATCATCATCTAAGGTAAGATTATGCATAGATCTATGGTTTAAATTCTTTTGTTATCAAAATCCTTTCCTAATCTATGCAAAAATCGTGATTTTGCACCCTAGAACCATCTCAAAACTCGAGATCTTCATCAAAGGGAGCCAAGGCCAAAAACACTTCATTTTTCCTTCCATTTTCCTTGCAAAACCGAATCAACACCCCAAGGTGAGCTTCATACCCCCTATTTTCTGTTTTTATGAGTTTTGTGGGGGGGGGGGGGGGAATACAAGTGAAAGTGTAGATCTATATGTGTTTGTATGCCTTGTATGATTTCCATGCTTATATGTATGCTTTTATGTGTTTTTATGTTGGATCTAGCCTCAAAACTCATCAAAACCGAGATATAACTTGTGCTACATGATTTTAACTTCAAATATATTTCTAAACACAAAGTGCTTCAAGAAAAATTGGCTAAGTAGTTTAGCAATAATTTCTTTGGGTTAAAAACACAAATTTTGGGCCTAAAATGTGAAAAATGCAAAAATAAGGGCCCAAATCGACATGTCACAGATTCTGATGGATGAAGTGTGCCAAAACAGTTTTCATAAATAAATTTCTGGAAATATACTCATTTAGGGGACTAAAAACATAAATTTTAAGCTTAATGGGTTAAAAATGTAACTTTCGGCCCAATAAGGCCCATTATGCGAATTTTTCTGTTTTGGAGGGCCAAAACTGTAACTTTCTGTAAAACAGTGGACTATAAGTGTTCCAACTCCTTTTCAAAGGTTTAAAATGCTTTTTAAATTTAAAAATGACCAAAGTTGCAAAAATTTTCCAAATTGGGCCAAAATTGTAAAAATTGCGAAAAGAAGGGGTTAAAACCGTGAAAACTGCATTTTCAAGGACTTAAACTGTTTTTATGAAAAATATGTTGAAAAATATTAATTTCAATAATTTTTGGTGTTAAAATGTCAAGAAAAATAGTTTAAGGACTAAACCGGGAAGTATTTAATATAAAGGGTTGAAAATGTAAATTTTACAAATGATGAGGGGCTGAAAACAGGAATATTTCAAGGCTAGTTCAATATACCCAATTTGATCAAATGATGGCACCACGACTATCAACGGAATACAATACATTACAATACCAAAAGTCGTTGTTAAACGAATTGGCTCGGTCTCGAGCCAATAGAAATCTACAACTACTAACACTACGACACTACAATTCATACAAGTAACGTTTGGTTATACATACACATGCGAGTGTGCACAGACGTCTATGCACCATCTTTGGGCCCCACAAGTGTAAAATCTTGTTCGTTGAGCCTAGCTAGCCCAATGACCTGATCTTAAGGCCCGAAGACATTTTTTTTACGGAGTGTTGGGTTTTACCGATCCGACACAACGTAAATGGACTTTCAATGGCTTGTATACCACCGGTCCCCAAGGGTCCTTTGGTCTTGCTAGTAAGGTCTACATTTCATGCGAGGCGGGTCTGGGACCCCTCGTACATTTTATCCCCAACCGGCTAATGGAGTTACCGGGGTCTTCGTGACCTCTTTCTCTTCGGATGTGGGACTTCACCTAGTCAGGGCGATTGGATAACGCGATTAGTATTGACGACGCCTTCGGAGTCGTTAGTATAACTATAAACTGGGCGTTTGTGTAACGCGGGTTTGTAGTAAATAATCCTGCTCGAAAACCTTCCAACGTCGCCTGGGACTGACACTATATGCTATACAATGGTTTCAATGTAACATCACGTAATTCAAGGAACTAGGAGAACATCGGGTTTTCCTAGGGTTTTCAGTACTTACAAATTTGAAATGCATACATTCTAAACGAACATTTTTTTTACAAGTATAGAAACAAACAAGCATACCTATGGATCTTCACAAACGTTTTCGGAAACTTATCTTTTCAGAAAATATCGGATTTTCTGGTGGTTCTTCAAACAATACAAACATTCGATTTCAAACACTACTTATGAACTCACCAACATTTCATATGTTGACGTTTTTCAAAATACTTGTATTCTCAGGGAGCCAGTGAATCAAGGGAAATCATATCCAGTGACGGTTGCGGTTTATTTTTGTATGAATTAAACAACTTAATTTTTGGGGAATGTAATGTTTAAACAATGTATGTTATGTAAACACTACTGGTTGTACTATGTTGATGAATGGTGACGAATGTTGTTATGTTTCATATATATTCAATGTTATGGTATTCAATTGAGTCACGACAGCCCCCGGACGTTTCCGCCGTCTGGTTCGGGGGTGTGACATTAGTGAGCTATTATGAATCTTGTGGTTTTGGTCTTGATCCTTAGTTGTGAGTTTTGTTGAGCCAAGAGTAAAATGGTCATTTCACCCCAAGTTGGGATTATGGATCATGGTTTGGAACCCAACTGCTAATTGGGTGATATTTTGGTATTGTTAGCTTAGGAAATTATCAGGGCAGCAACTAAGAATTTATTACAGTGAGCTTCAACATGTGAGGTGAGTCTCCTTACTATTCTATGGGTCGAAGGCACCAATGTCAGTCCATTTGGTTTATGTGATGTAGGAAGACACGGGGTGACCCTTGGCATCTGTATGAAAGACTAGGAGGTGGCTCCTGACAATCTGTATGCAAGACCAGAGTCTGAACTCTGACAGTTAATTAGTAAGAAATTGTAGATTGTATGCTAGTTGTCTTTGTGATGCTTGCATGGAAGACCAGGAGGTGGTTCCTGGCACTTGTCTGTAAGACTTATAGTTTTAGCCCCCTACCTGGCAAAAAAGACCACGAGGCGGCTCGTGGCATAATGACAAGACTATGGATGACACATAACACTTTTATTGATTATGATATGTGTATTATATGTATGGCTAGATGTTTTGAATGTTATTTATGGCTCGATTGGTATGTGGTATTTGGGAAACTCACTAAGCTTTATGCTTACAGTTTGTGGTTTATGGTTTCAGGTACTTCAAGTTTGATAAGGAAGGGCCCGAATTGATCGCAACGCATACACCCGTGTTTTCCGCAATATGTGATTTTGGGAATGAACTCCGATAAATGTTTTGTATTGAAATGTTTTGCAATGTTTAAAAAGGATTACTCTAGTGTTTTGAATATAATAAAAATGAAATTTGTACCATTGATTTTTGGGATGTTACATAAAGCATCTCCAACCCACTCTCATTTTCCATGTTCCCCCTTATTTTTCCTCATTCTTCTCAAACTCTCTCCAATTTATTCCACAATTTTAGAGGATATGAATAGTATTCCACTAAATATGGTATTATACTATTCATTTCTCCTAAAACGGTGATGAACTTTGCGTTGTCAATTTTAGTCCCTATGTTTATATATTTATACATTTCTATTTTAATTTTACATACTAATTGTAATTTAAATGTAATATTTAATATTTATTATATTTTGTTATATATTAAATTATATTAATTAATTATATATATAAAATTTGTTTTTTGTTCATCAAATTCATATAAAAATTTAAATACATATTGAAATTTTACAAAACAATAACGTATTCTACGAAAACTTATAAGTGTGTTATAAATATAATTTTATTTATTTAATATTATTATAATGAAAAAATATAGATTATATATTTTTTAAAACCAAATTAGTAAAAAAGGTGTGTCTCACAATGTATATATATTTTAGAAAAATAAAATATATTAAAAATATATTTTTTGAGATAAAAAACAGAATAAAAAATAGGATAGAATTGGAGATAAAATATTATTTAACTTAATTTTTTTTATTTTGAGGGAAAAATAAAATAAAATTTGAGAGTCTTAGAGAAAGAGTGAAAGAAGGTGGACCTGTTTATTTTTTAATATAAAAATAATTCTTTATATAAAATAGTATTAGAAATTGATAATATAAAGAATGACGATGAAAATATGGTAGCATTCCAAAATGCAAACATATTTCTCTCTCTCTTACCCAGTGAACACATGACTAAAGTGCGCCATCCACCATGAAAGAAATCAAGAGGGAGAAAGAGAAAAAAAAAAAGCAATAAAGCAAACTAAATAGTCATATGTTGTCATCGTCATAGCACCAGTTGCCCCCTTCTGCATTCCAGACCCACCTTTATGCAGTCTCAGACCAACCCTGTTAAAGGCAAATTCACTGGAATCCCCCATTTTTACACCTTCATAATTCTCTCTCCCACCCTCTCAAAAACCTACAACAACAACAGCAAACAAATCCGGAAGTAGGCGAAGGAAGTTTCAGAAGTTCAGTTTTCTTACAGCTGTTCGTCTCAGATCTGGTGGTGAGTATCTGCATTTTGATCGCTTTTTCTCGCATTGTTTCGATTTTGTTTGGTTTTAAGCAAATTATTTGGTGAAAAATGAAATGAAATTCGTGTTTCCGAAATTATGATCCGATACTAATGTTGCATTTTGTTGAGTTTTATGATACTTTATCCTCTGTGTTATTTTTGTTTCGTTGTTGATTTGATTCCGTTTTTCATTTTATGATGTGATGCTTTGGATTCCTGGAACTTTTCCTATTTAAAGTTGAAATTTGGTACTCTTCTCGAACACGATATCGCCATTGATATTGACTCTAAAGGTTTTTCTACTGATTAAAATGAAAATAGTTGCAAAAAAGTATTTTCATCACTCTAATTCTGGGGTTAATTTCTCACAGAATCAGACAATGTTCTTCATTCAACCATCTCCTTTAGATGTGAGATTACTAGTTCACCATTTTTGTTGAAAAAAAAAAACGATTTGCAGAGTAAAAAGGGCTGATTACCAAATCTCCGCATAAATGAATGACAACCCTAATTATTACTCATCTTATTCTTCCCTTTTTCTTAATAAATTCCATCATTCTTTCTTCCTTTTTTTATTTTAACAGATCTGTGATACCAAAGAAAGCTCTGATTTAACGATGTACAACAACCAGAAATGAAAAGGGTTCATGATTCACAGAAGCTTCCCCTTTCAAGGCCGATGCCTGATAATATTCTCAAACTCCCAAATTCACACTTCAATTTGCTGAAAGAAGACATGAATCACATAAAGCCACAAACTTTTCAAGATTCCAACAGATGGAAAGAGAAGAACACATTACACGACGATGAAGAAGATCTGATGGTAGATATAAACATGTTGAAAGAACCCGATGATTCTTATGATGAAATCGGTTCCACTTCTTTCTCAGGTGCTAGCCACCCCCCTGAACCCATTGACACGGATCTAATGCGACCCGTTTGTGTCCCAATCAATCAAAACAAACCCATGAAACTTGGTGGGCCCTTTTTAGAAGATCTTTCACTTCGCGAAAACTTAACACCAACACCAACACCATCTTCGCCATTTTCCATTTCACGCCCCTCACAAAACCCCGAAAACTCACCGATTTCAGACGAAAAAGAGTGCGTTTGGGACGCATCGTTGCCCCCGAGTGGAAATGTTAGCCCACATAGTAGCATTGATAGTACGGGAGTCGTAACATCCATGAGCACAAGTACATACCGAATGAGCGATGGAATGCTAAGCATCGAACGAAATTTCGGAAATACCAAAACTACCCTTCGTGGGGAGTGTTTAGAAAGTGGGAAAACGAGTATTAGTCGAGCAAGTGATAGTAGTGGGCTTAGTGACGATAGTAATTGGAGTAACTTCACGGGGAGTACAAACAAGCCTCATAAAGGGAATGATCCGAGGTGGAAGGCGATTCTTGCAATTAGGTCAAGAGATGGGCTTTTGGGAATGAGTCATTTTAGGTTGCTTAGATTGTTAGGTTGTGGTGATATCGGGAGCGTGTATCAGTCTGAGTTGAGTGGGACCCGTTGCTATTTTGCAATGAAAGTGATGGATAAAGCATCGCTCGCTAGTAGAAAGAAGCTTTCTAGGGCTCAAACCGAAAGAGATATTCTACAATTGCTTGATCATCCGTTTTTGCCGACTTTATATACTCATTTTGAAACCGATCGATTCTCGTGTTTGGTTATGGAGTATTGCCCCGGTGGTGATTTGCATACGTTGAGACAACGACAACCCGGGAAACATTTCTCCGAATACGCCGCAAGGTATTTTTTTATATTTTTACTGACTGACAAGGGTTCAAGTCTCAGCAGCTGCAGTATCATAGTTTCAATTCCAATGAGTTTTTACGTCATATGACATGACATGACAAGAAACTGTTTATCTGATTTACATCTCACATGACATGACAACAAGACTTGTCAGCCAGCAGACCATTGTATACCTGATTTACATTTTTACGTTGACATTATTATTTTTTTTTTTTGTAGGTTTTATGCGGCGGAGGTGTTACTAGGGCTCGAGTATCTCCACATGCTTGGAGTTGTATACCGCGATTTAAAACCCGAAAATGTTTTAGTCCGCGAAGATGGTCACATAATGTTATCCGATTTCGACCTTTCTTTAAGATGCACCGTATCCCCAACCCTAATAAAATCATCCTCACTAGACTCCGACCCATCAAAACGACCCGCGAACCCGTTTTGTGTCCAACCCGCGTGCATCGAGCCGACATCCGTATGCATCCAACCCGCGTGTTTCCTCCCTCGTTTCTTCCCTCAAAAAAACAAAAAACGAACCCCAAAACCACGATCCGACCCGACCCCACTCTTCGGTCACCTGCCCGAGCTCGTGGCGGAGCCGACCGCTGCCCGGTCCATGTCGTTTGTCGGGACCCACGAATACTTAGCGCCCGAAATCATCAAAGGTGAAGGACACGGAAGCGCGGTTGATTGGTGGACATTTGGAATCTTTTTACACGAACTTTTATACGGGCGGACCCCGTTTAAGGGTGCGGGCAACCGGGCAACTTTGTTCAATGTTGTCGGGCAGCAGCTCAGGTTCCCGGACTCACCGGCTACAAGCTACGCGAGCCGGGATTTGATTAGAGGGTTGTTGGTTAAGGAACCGCAACACCGATTAGGTGTGAAACGAGGGGCTACCGAGATTAAACAGCATCCGTTTTTTGAAGGTGTGAATTGGGCTTTGATTCGGTGTAGTACCCCGCCCGAAGTGCCCAGACCGGTGGAGCCCGAGAGTCCCGGGAAGTTCGGGCAAGTTGAACCGGTCGGGCCGGGCGGGTTGGGCAATAATAGTAAACGAATGGTTGGGACTGGTGTTAAGCCTGGCGGTAAATATCTTGATTTCGAGTTCTTTTAGGTGGGACCCGTCTGGTCAAACCCGGTCAACACCTGACCGGAAAATCCCGGTCAGGACACCTATACTTTTAGCCACTTCATGTTTAGAATTGTGTTGTAATAACTTGACTTGATTCAAACTCATTGTGCAATCTATTGTCTTAATTATTTAGATATTTTATTTTATTTATCAATATTGATAGTGAATAGTGAGTAAAGTAGGTTGTTAATTTATTTTATTATTATTATTATTTTTTTTTTTTTTTTTGCGAGTTGTGTTATATTTTTGTGGGTCCCATTTTTAATGATGGCAAGTTATGATGGAAGTGACCATGAAAGATTGTTGGTGAGATTTTGGAGGCTGAATCTTTTGTTTATTGTTTGTTGTATAATTGGATATCAATCACTATGATGTCATGATTTCTTACTTTATATTGGAGAAAATATATGAAATCAAATATATATATTTGTTGTAGTTGTAAATCAATTTTTGATGTGACAATATATAAGAAAAAAAAAGCAGTTTACTTATTTTACACAAGATTGTGCACACTAATGAAAAAAACGTGTTTTTTTTTTAGTATTTTTAGTTAGTATTATTTTTACATATCTTTATATCTTTTTATGTAGTTTCAAAAGTGTCTTATGTCATTTGGTTTATAACACTTTGATTCACTACCTCTCGTTTTTTTGTCATCTTATAGTATCTTATTGTTATGTTATTTTTTTCACCCTTTTCTCTCACTATTTTTTTGTCATCTTATCGTATCTTATTGTAATGTTATCTTTTTTTTTTTTTTTCACTTTCTCACTTTTTTTTGTCATCTTATCGTATCTTATTGTTATAACTTTTTAACGACGCAAACAAGACAAATTAAAAATGTATTTTTTACTTTATAATAATGTTATCCTTTAAAAGTTGATTGATTTATTGTAATGGTTAATATTATTATTTCCTTTCCCGAAATTAATATGTTTGACAAATATAATACAAATAAGTCAATAACTGCTCATTTCGGATTGATCTTTTTTCCTACGAAGTTGCTTTAAATGTTTCTCATTATAAAAATCATATGGATTTTTATTTTCTTCGGGAAAAAACTTTTTATGTTGCGAAATTATACTTGGCACTCTTTGTAAAACAATATTGCAAAGGTTTTGCCGAATTAACATTTTAATTTTTTTACATCTTGTTAGATGTCTTTTTTTAATTATTTTCTGTTTTTAGAGCTTATCTTTTGTTATATAATCTTTTTTTACATATTCATTTTTTTTTTGTGATTGTAAAGAATGAGACATACTGAATTTTTATATATTAGTATTCACAAACCAACAATATATTGTTATATATACATAAATTTTCCACAATATGCATTACGTGCATCCTCTAATTGCTATTATTTCATGATAAAAACACTTTCGACTTTAATTATTTTAGCGTGGGACCTTAATATGTTGAAAAATGAATGTGGAAGGATGGGTGGGTTAGGACTTAGGATAAGGAGTCATAAGAAATAAGATTGTATAGACTAAAACAAAATAAAAAAGATTTTTTGATCATTACAAATTGTTCCTTCTCTTCTCTAATAATAATAATAATAAAATGAATACCACTTCTTTCTTCCTTCTTCCGTGTTCACCATCTATCTAAAAAAAAAAAAAAAAAAAAAAAAAAAAAAAAAAAGCAATGATAACTTTTTTTTATCTTATTAACAAAAAATGGGGAATGGGCCTACTATAAAAGTTGTAAGTACTTTTATAATTAATAGAATTTTGAACTATCAAAACACTAATACATTTAAAATTCAAAAATATATACTGTTTGACAAATTAATTTTAATTGATAAAATATAATGTTTAGTAATTTTATCTGATAAACTAACTGAAAAATATCAAGTGATAAAAAGATATATAGAAAAATAATTCGATATTATAAGACAAATTATTAAATTAGAGTAAATACTACTAAATAAAGTTCTTCAATGAAAATTCTTGAATCATACTCCCTCCGTCCCAAAATTATAGTCCATCTTTCCTTTTTGGTTTGTCCCAAAATAATAGTCCACTTCTAAAAATAAATAACATTTTTACCAAAATACCCCTCATTATTAATTAACTAACTAAGCATTTAATGGAACATTAAATGCAAAGTAAGGACAAAACTGTCATTTTATTAAATAAAGTTAGTGGTAATTAATGTTTTTCTTAATCTGTGTGTTTTTTGTCTGTGGACAATAATATTGGGACGGAGGGAGTATTATATTGGTAATATTATTACGAATATCTCACATCTTATTGCATGACTCTCGAATATTATCATCTAATTCATATGTATGTATGTAATCATTGTATTGTTGAACAATATTGAAATCTATATATGTTAAGTCACTCCTCCAAATATAGTTATGAAGGATAAATATTGTTGTTATCATATCTATACGAGTCTTCTTACCAACACACATTTGATACAATTTTGAATATATAAATGTAGATTTGATTGGAAACCTCTCGGGCATCGATTTGTGAACAAATAAAAAAATTGCAATAGTAAACACAAATACCACTAATATTTATCGATGTTTAAACTTTGTTTGAGGTATATTTTATATATTCAACAAATAATATTTTTTGTTAATTATCTCTTAGTTTGTTAACCAAACTTTAAACGAAAACCTTGCATATATAAATATAATGTCATCAAAATTTAATAAAATATGATAGACTCAAAATAATTTATAATAAAAGATATTTTTGTTATTATAGAAATAACGTAAGATAAATAAAAGAAATATACCTATCAATAAATAAAACTATTTCTAAGAGAATACAGTACATTCTTGAAAAATGGTTCATTTCATTACATAACACAAATAAATATAAGTTAGGAATAAACATGGAAAATAAATAAATGATATGTTTAAAAGATTATTTTTTTTTATAAATTATTTGAAATGCTAGCCTAAATAACTTAGAAAAAAAACTACATTTTGATCTGCAAAACATGACAAAAAATAAAATAAAATAAAAAACCTTGAAAAACAAGCTACATACTTAGACTATGCTTGATGTAAAAAATTAACTGATAAAAATGATATTTTATAAACCTAACCGGTAAGCTAGTTGGAATATGTTAAATGATATTTTGAAGAATATGTTTTTTGATAATTATTTAATGATAATTATTCTAGGGTATATTTAAAAAGTTGCTCTATTTAGGTTTTTTTAAGGGTGTTTGAGATTGTTTTTTGAATTTCTTTTTAGATAAAAATACTTATTGACTTATGGTGGTGACAAAAAATATTTTTTAAAAATGTTTTAATTATCTTTTATGGTGTAAAGACAATAAGTCAATAACTTAAAAAATGTTTGACTTTAAATCTCATTTATAAAGCTATTTTGGTTGAAAAGCTAAAACAAGTTTCAAAAAACAAGTTTTACAAGTTTTTTAAAATCTTTTTTTGAAGTTAACAGAAAAACTATTTTGCAAAATGTTTGAGTTTGTCAAACATTTTTTCTTTTACTTATTGACGATTCAAAAAGTCAATAAATCAATAATTTGTTTTGAAAAACAAATCCCAAAAACCCCATAAAAAAACTAACTTACAAACTATTTTTTGACTTTTTAAACATAGCTTAAAAAAACTTTAAAAACAAAAAGAAAGAGAAAATTGCATATTTAGCCAAATATACTAATTACTTTGTGGAAAATAACCAAAAAAAAAACCAAAATTGCATTTTTAGTCACTAAAATCGGAAATGAGTATAATCCATCTACGATTTCGCCATGTCATCTGCGAACATACAAGTGGCTAAGCACATACATGTTTTAGTCACTTGTACGTTCGCAGTTGGTTTTTTTTCCACTGTATATATACCCATTTTTCAACCTAAAATCGCAGATGAACTATGAACATCTACGATTTCCTCTCCTTCTGAACTGCGATTGTGAATTCTTTTTTTTTTTAATTCATTTATTAGTTTTGGCTATGAAATTGATAGGTTTGACTACAAAACAACTTTATTATATATAAATTTTTTTAGTAAATTATCATTTTTATTGTTATTTTTTTGAAAATTTTGTTTAAAATATCTCTAAGGAAATTATCCATGATATCATCCATGATAACTCTAAGGAAATGAGAGAGAGAGAGAGAGATTTTCTCTAAAAAAAAAGTGAAAAATAAAGAAAAAAAAAACATTTTTACACTAGATCCCACAAAATCGCATATGGAAGGGCACTTATACATTTGCAAATGGAAGAACAAAATCACATATAGGTTTAATCCATCTGCAATTTTAAAAGCTATTTTTGTAATTTGAGTTTTTTTTTAACATGCCAAACAAGCAAGGCCTTACTATTATAAGTAGCTGCAACATGTTAGAATATAACCACAAACACCTGTGTCAATGCTTAAATTTTTACGAAAATATTAACAAATTTTAGCAATGGTAATGAGTTTCGTTAATAATTATTTATTATTCAGAATTAAGTAATCTATTTATATATAAAAAATAAAATTATAAAAGTATTTTTCATAACAAAAAAAAAAAAAAAAAGTTTTCACGTGCACAGTGTACTCCTAGGACCACAAAGAAAATATAGAATATAAAGGACCAACAAGTTAACAAAACCCACGTGAAAAGTCATTTTCACCCCTGAAAACCTAAACCAAATAGGGAACAAGCAATCTTTTCTTGGAAGATTCAACCAAAACATTCAAGGAACCACACACATCAAGCTTTCCCATTTAGGAACATTCATAGTATTTGGTTTACCAGCCACGTGCCAGTCACGTGACCCTGTATCTAATCGACCAATTTCAAAATCTTGATTATAATACAACATCAACAAAGCAGCACATGGCTTTTCATGGAGATACAGCTGCAGCCACCGATTGATCTTTCGGAAAACCAAAATTCTCAAACATTCCCTGAAATAAAAATAAAAATAAAAATAATTATTTCTGTCAAATTCAAAGTTTTATAACAATAATATATGAAAAAACATACCATGGCATCGTTGATTGCAATAGTCACACAATAATGCTCCTGAAAAAAATGGTCAATATTATCAATGTTAGTTTGACTTTCAAAAGTCAAACACAATGAAAGAAGTAGAGTTCTATAATATAATGAGATATGATGTAAAAAACAATAACAATAATAATAATAAATTGTTTTTTTAATTTAAAATTTAAAATCTAACAAACTTGCCTGCATCATGTACCATTCTTCAAACTCATCAAACAATTCCAATCGTTCAATCCTAATTAACCAAAAAACATTCAAAATTTAAACACTTTTTTTTAATAATAAATGAAAAGATCGAAAAACCAAAAATACCTTTGACGTTCTTGAGGATCAATGAAGCTTGTATAGATCTTCAGCATATCCCAAGCATCAGCTCTCTAAAACTCATCATAACAACATACTTTCATTTATTACTTAAGACAAAAGAAATCATTAAAAATAAAGGCTAAATGCAAGAAATAGCAACATACTTTCATTTATTTGTTTATTTTATTTATAGAATAAACAGATGAACAAAAGTACATTGCTATTTCTTGCATTTAATCTTTAAAAATAAAATACCTGCCAACCACGTTCAAGGAAAAGTTTTTCCTTATCATGCAATGTTGGTGTATCATAAATGCCCAAAAGTCCACACCCTCGACTCTTAAGAAAGATAAATTCACAACAAGATAGTGTTAGAAGGGTAAAATGGTCATTTACTCACATTCAGACAAATTATATACATCTTTTACAGTCATTTTTATAGGACAAAAAATAGCAAACATATTACCTCCAAATTTCTCATCATCTGCTGTCCAAAAGCATCATGTGGAAGAATCTGTTTTACACGAAAATAAAATATGATAACATATATATATATATATATATATATATATATATATATATATATATATATATATATATTATTAAAAGCTAAGAAAACCTAATTTACTAAGTTAACAAAAAAAAAAAAAAAAAATATTTCGCAACATAAGTGAAGAACAGAAGAAGCTAAATTGGCTTATTCCATTTAGAAAGATATTGATGCGATTGACTTTTTTGAAAAGATTTTATTGAAGGGTATTTTGGTCAAAATACCTGCTCGTATAAGAAGAATATTGATGTAGAAAAAGTTTTTGAAGCCCATTGAACAATAGCACGACTTGATTCAGGATCCAAGTATATTAACACACATTCTGCAATTATAAATGTTGGCAAGCTGATGCTAACATTAGTAGCATTAAAGCTTAAATATAAAATTAAAAAAATAATTATTCCTCCTTCCCTATATTTAACAATAGGGTTAATCTCATAAAAGAAAAGACCATATATTTTGTGTTTTTTTCCGGATTAAACCTCAACTTTATTTTATTTTTTTTCCTGAAAAAGACCTTACATTTTTTCATTTTTTTCGATCTAACCCTTTTAGTCATTTTTTTTCCGAAAAAACTTGTAAACATGAGGTTTTTATTTGGGAAAAAAATAAAAAAGTTGAGGGTTTTTTCGGAAACAGTTAGAAGGTTTGAGGGTTTTTTGGGAAAAAAAGACAGTTGAGGGTTTTTTTGGAAGAAATGAAAAAATACAAGGTCTTTTTAAGGAAAAAAAATAAAGTTGAGGTTTAATCCGGAAAAGACACAAAATATAAGGTCTTTATGAGGTTAACCCTTAAAAACATATAATTATACTTTTTGGGACATTTGATTTTTTTTGCAAAATATCCAACATAAATTATCTATTAATTAAGGTGATCAACAATGATATACACATCTTCAATCTAAAAAACAAAATAGTGTAGAACTTATGACTAATTGTCGAAAATACCCTTTGTTAATGACAAAAAAAAAAACTTGTAGACAGAAAGGAATGCATTTTATATGAATTTCTTATATTATATGTAAAATGTATTCACAATGCATAATTTAAAGTCCTACTCTATACATTATTTTAATTATAATCAACAAACTTTTATTTTCGAATGTAACGAAATTGAAAGATAACAGAGTCTCATTAAAACCCAAATAAGTAAAAAAAAAAAAAAAAAAAAAGATAACTTTTAGTTATTACTTAAAAGATAAAATGTTAATTTAACCAAAATAATGAAAATTTTTAAAAAGATTTGTGATGTTAAAATTACACAAATAAAATTGGGTTACATTGCAATTTTTGCATTCCATTCCATGATAATTTTAGAAAAAAAAAAAAATGAAATTTAAAAAAACTAGAAGGGATCACATTCCTTCAGCAATAGTTCATTCCATTCCATTATGATTATACTAAACACTATGATTTAGCACATACCTTGGATCCATATGAGCTGATATGAGTTCATTTAAGCTTTCTACATCTCTCAAATCAATAGGTAGAAGTTTGTAATTATCACTAATTACTTCTCCTTTTTCTGCACAAATTATTGCAAATCCCAACTTAATCATTGTTATAAAGAAAAACATTAATAAAAATGAAGAAATATAAAAGGGAGTTGCATTTACCTCGACAAATCGAGGCTGATTCACTGATTTTTTCCCTTAATTGAGCAGAAGTTTCAATAATTGTTGCTTTTTTACAAGTTACCTATATTAATTGGAAGTTTTTAATCAATAAATAATAAAGTTAGAAAATTAGTTTTTCAATTTCTCACCTCCTTGAAATCTAGTTCAACGTATAAATGTGGCGCCTTTCCTTCATCCTGCAAGTGATTTAAATTTAGTTTTGAGCATTATTTTAAACCAAAAATAGTTAGTTTTGATTTTGAAACAGATATCTAAAAAAAATGTTTCAAACCACAACTGAAAGGACTAAACTACCCTCAACATTACTTAGTACTATGTTGTATCAAACCATTTAAACAAAAGGTGTATGTAGTAATGAGAAACCTGCAACTGAAAGTATGTTGTATCAAAACCAGCTCCCAATGATAAAATCTGCTTCTTCACATGATCTCCATTTGATTTTGTTTCACAATTCAGAAATTGATTTAGAATCTTCCGGAAAGTTGACCAACGAGCAAAGTAACCTACAAAAGTCAACAACCATTTCAACACTAAGTAATGTAAGCTCTAGTTTATGATAGTAAAAAAAAAAAAAAAAAAGAGAGAGAGAGAAACATACCACGATTTATAATTGGAGATCTTCTCACAGGTCTCCTTACAAACAAATGTACATAGTCATCTTTGATATATTTTTTCTTCACACAAGACCTTCAGCCATCCATAGAATACAATTAATGTTATCTTCCAGAAATGTATAAACTGAATGTTTTACAAATGTAACTCACAAATGATGCTTATTTTAAAAGGGATCGAGTATTTTTAACAAAAGGAATTGAATTTCATGGGTTTTAGGAAAGAATGTTGAATTCCATAGTTAAAGGATTAGATTTCCATACTCATTTGCAACCACATGTGGGATTGGTATGGAACTGAATTCCGATTCCGGTCACATCCCATGGAATATGGTGAGCCAATAGCCGATTGAACAACTTTTCGAATCATCATACTTGTATTTATAAAATTTCGCAAAAATTGGGTTTAGATCGAAACATTTCGACATTTACCATTTCAATCGGTGCCCGGTATTCGAACATGTGATAAAACCTAATCCAAAATCAATCTCAATTTGAGGTTTACTTCGGGAACCCTATTATTTACAGCATAGGGGTATACCTAAATGAAATGGGATGAAATTTAGGGAAAATGATATGCGATTAACATACAATTTGCTGGCGGAAGCATCGTCATTTGTAGCTTGAACAGCTGCTCTGTTGCTACGCGAATCTCCCATGGATTTCTCCATCTTCTTCTCTTGTCCAAGATTCGTTGCCGCAGTTGAAAAAAAACAGAAATCTCTTGTTGTTTATACGATAAGATTCCTTCAAATTGACGCTATTTATAACTTCCCTAGGTTAAAACCCGTGAACCATTTTGAATTGAATTTAAAAATTAATTATTTAATAAAATATTATATCAATAATTCTGATAACTTATAAATTGTAATATTAAATATTTAGATAATTTTTTTTATTGGTAATTATTTAATTACTAACTAAATGGGAAGTATTTAATTAGGAATGAAGATTTTTTAAAACTATTTTTTTTATTCATCATTCTAATTGGACATATGCAGATGATACAATACCAATGTGTGTAATGAAATTAACATAAAATACAACAATACGTAATTATAAAAAATACAGTAATATGATGGATTAAGTGTGATTTCCTAAAATTGAATAAAACGACGTTACAAAAAAGTTGGCTACAAATTTCGAAAAACTTCCTTATAAACAACATTGGAAGTTTTATTTGTGAGTTTGTCATCTTTATCTAAAATTAATAATTTTAATCCCTCTCTACTCTGAACTCTAGATAAGGCAACATACAATTGTCCATATGAAAAAACTGGATCTTTCAGAAACAGACCAACCTTTGACAACGATTGTCCTTGACTTTTGTTAATAGTCATTGCAAAACATACAGCCAAAGGAAACTGTCTTCTTGTGAATTTGAAGGGAATCTTTTTTTCTGATGGAGTTAAAGACATTCTTGGAATAAAAGTCCGATTTCCAATATTAGTTCCAGTTATTATACGTGCCTCAATAACACGTTTGCCCAATGATAACACCTGTAGTCTTGTGCCATTACATAAGCCGTTTTTCTGATCAATATTTCTCAGTAACATTACTGGAACACCAATTTTTAAAACTAATTTATGATTTGGTAAACCGGATACTTTGAGTCCATTTAATACATCAGGAGAGTATAGATTTGCATCAAATTGATCATGGAGAAATTCGGATTCACATATGCAGTCTGAACTTAAATATTCAACTTGATCTCCTGGAAACTTCTTAAGTAAACGGTCGTTTATTTCCTGGACAACTTCATTTTTTGGAGCAAGTATCGCTCTTTCTTGGAAATAATTTATATCGCTATAGTACTCTAAAATTGAAGGATATACAAACTCAATTAAGGAACCTATAGGATCATGTGAATCATTAATGAGAATATCATCCGGAATATCGATAATCGTTTCACCGTCGTTCGGACCACCAAGTTTTCCTTCTCTTATATCCAACAACCAATTTGCAAAATCTCTTATTTTTCCTATATCTGATTGATCCCTTCCAACAGTTAGCCTCATGTTTTTTGTTAATCTATGGACTTTGCAATGTTCCCATAAATATGAAGAACTCAAAGAAGCATTTACAATGTTCTGTCTACTGCCACCCGGCACGAATCGATGACCTATTTGACCAGCTCCAAGGGGCTAGTTATTTTTCTAAAATAGATTTACGGTCCGGGTATCACCAACTCAGAGTCCGGGAAGAGGATATTCCAAAAACCGCTTTCCGAACTCGTTACGGACATTATGAATTTGTCGTAATGCCCTTCGGTCTAACGAATGCCCCCGCCGCATTTATGGACCTAATGAATCGAATCTGCCGACCGTTTCTCGACAACTTTGTCATTGTTTTTATCGATGACATCCTCGTCTATTCTCGAAACAAGGAAGAGCATGGCCAACATCTCCGACAAGTCTTAGAAACTCTACGATCATAAAAGCTATACGCCAAACTCTCCAAGTGTGAGTTCTGGCTGCGGAGCGTGAACTTCCTAGGCCATGTAGTCAGCCGAGATGGAATCCATGTGGATCCCTCTAAGGTCAAAGCGGTAGAAGGTTGGGCAATCCTGACAACGCCCACGGAAATTCGTCAATTCTTGGGATTAGTAGGCTACTATAGGAGATTCATTCAAAACTTCTCTAAGATCGCCAAGCCACTTACCTCGCTTACGCAAAAGGGCGTACCATTCAAATGGACAGACAAACAAGAAATCGCATTTCGAACCTTGAAGCAAGCTCTCTGTAGCGCACCTGTACTATCCCTACCTGAAGGAACGGAAGATTTTGTAGTCTACTGCGACGCATCAAATCAGGGTTTAGGTTGCGTTCTCATGCAACGTGGGAGAGTCATAGCCTATGCATCCCGCCAGCTAAAGACGCATGAAGTGAACTACACAACCCATGATCTAGAGTTGGGAGCTGTAGTCTTTGCCCTAAAAATTTGGAGGCATTACCTTTACGGTACAAAGTGCACCATCTTCACAGATCACAAGAGTCTCCAACACATCTTAAACCAAAAGGAGTTAAACATGAGGCAACGAAGATGGGTTGAGTTGCTAAATGACTATGAGTGCGAGATTAAGTACCACCCAGGCAAGGCCAACATAGTAGCTGATGCATTAAGCCGGAAGGAGTACTCTAGCCGTCGTACGAAAACTCTCTCAATCACCATTCAATCTCATCTAGTCACCCAAATCGCGTCGGTACAGTCAGAGGCCATGAGAATGGAAAATAGAGCTAGCGAGGCATTGCGCGGGATGGAAAAGAACCTAGAAACAAGGGAGAATGGGGTATACTACTTCATGAACCGTATTTGGGTCCCTAAACTGGGAGGGTTTAGAGATGTTGTCATGAAGGAAGCCCACAAGACGCGATACTCCATTCACCCCGGTTCTGATAAGATGTATTTGGATATTAAACAACACTATTGGTGGCCTAACATGAAGGCGGAAATCGCGACCTACGTCAGCAAGTGCCTTACATGCGCCAAAGTAAAGGTGGAATACCAGAAACCATCAGGATTGTTGCAGCAACCGGAAATTCCCGAGTGGAAATGGGAGGGGATTTCAATGGATTTCGTCACCAAGCTACCCAAGACGTCGGACGGACTGGATACCATATGGGTAATAATCGATCGACTGACGAAATCTGCCCATTTCCTGCCAATCAAAGAATCTTACAAGATGGAGAGACTGACACGGTTGTACCTACGAGAAATCGTGAGACTCCATGGAGTGCCAAAATCCATTATCTCGGATAGGGACAGTAGGTTTACGTCCCGATTTTGGCAATCACTTCATAAGGCGATGGGAACAACCCTTGATATGAGCACTGCTTATCATCCTCAAACGGATGGTCAAAGTGAGAGAACTATCCAAACACTCGAAGATATGCTCCGTGCATGCGTGATAGACTTCGGAAAGTCTTGGGATACTCACCAACCATTAATCGAGTTCTCATACAACAATAGTTACCATTCGAGCATCAAGGTGGCTCCTTTCGAAGCACTTTACGGGCGTAAATGTAGATCACCGTTATGTTGGGCTGAAGTAGGTGACACCCAGCTAGCAAAAATGCATGCGTCGGACAAAACATTAACGGGACCTGAGATCTTTCGCGAAACCACAGAAAAGATCGTTCAAATCAGGGCTTGACTGCAAGCATCGCGTGACCGACAAAAGAGCTACGCTGACAAACGACGAAAACCCTTAGAATTTCAGGTCGGTGATCGAGTACTGTTAAAAGTCTCGCCCTGGAAGGGGGTTATACGTTCGGGAAAAGGGGAAAGCTGAATCCGCGATACATTGGACCTTTCGAAATCATCGCTCGAATTGGTCCGGTAGCATATAGACTACAACTACCCGCAGAGCTAAATGGTGTACACCCCGTGTTTCATGTCTCTAATCTGAAGAAGTGCCTATCAGATGAAACCCTTGTCATTCCTCTGGACGAAATCGAAATCAATGAGAATCTCCTGTTCGTCGAAGAACCCATCGAAATCATGGACAGGGAGGTGAAGCGTACTAAGCAGAGTCGCATCCCGATTGTGAAGGTACGGTGGAACGCAAAGCGTGGGCCAGAATTCACATGGGAACGCGAAGACCAAATGAAACAGAAGTACCCTCACCTATTCTAACATTCTCAAATCTAGCTTTCAAACAGAATTTCGGGACGAAATTCCCTCTAACGGGGGGATGATGTCACAACTGGAAATTTTGTGTCATGTAATCCATACACTCTAACTAATGTGAATCAAAAACTTCAATCAAATACATTATACAAATACTACAAATAGTCATCAAACAATTGGAAGACCCTAGAAGTTCTTGTTAAGTCCATTTTGGACTAGAACTTCCTTATTGGATCCAAATGGACCAATAAGCTTCCAATTAGATTATCATGAGCTTAGAACCTTAATTGGGCTCTAATTGGACCCACATTCATTTATT
Source organism: Lactuca saligna (assembly GCF_052625555.1). Lineage (NCBI taxonomy): Eukaryota > Viridiplantae > Streptophyta > Magnoliopsida > Asterales > Asteraceae > Lactuca > Lactuca saligna. Next base: position 200,857,850 of record NC_136419.1, on the reverse strand, counting down.
TCAATATTTTGGGCTAGGTGGAACCTAGAATGAAATAAATCGCAAGCTTTGATCCATAATTTAACCTAACCTAGCTTAATGAAGCATAAAAATCACAATTTTATTTTATAAGGCCAATAAGCACCCCACACTACCTCTAATGTTGGGCTTAGGGGCAAAAAGCCCAAAAATCCTTTCTTCTCTCCCCATTCTCGGCCCAAGCCCAAGGAAAAAGGGAGAGTTGACCTTGGGTTGCCACCTCATTTTTACCCATAGGATCTCCATGCAAAATCTCATTCATCCATGCAAGCATCACCTCAAGGTCTTTTCTTCCTTCTCTCTCTCCCTCCCCCTTCTTCTTGTTTCGGCCGAGGCTAACCAACACACACACACACCTCACAAATTCTCTCAAAATTCTCTCAAGAAACTCTCTCCTTCCTCTCCAAAAATTTCGAGAATTCCAAGAGGATTTCAAGGGGATTTTTGCAAGATTAACATCATCTAAGGTAAGATTATGCATGGATCTATGATTTATATTCTTTTTGTTATCAAATCCCTTTCTAATCCATGCAAAAATCGTGATTTTGCACCTTAGAAAGCTTCATACACTCGAAAACTTCATCAAGGGTGCTAAGGCCAAAAATCACCAAACTTTCTTCTATTCTTTCTTCAAAAACCGAACCAACACCCAAGGTGAGTTTCATATCCCCTTATTTTCGAATTTTTATGAGTTTTTATGGGGGAGAATACAAGAAAATGTGAAGATCCATCATTATGTGTATGTTGTGGTTGATTTCTATGCTTACATGTATGTTTTGTATGATTTTATTGATAGATCTAGGGTGATATGCTAAAAACCGAGTCATATATTTTATCATAACACAAAATAGACTATCACATGCAAAGTATACTAAGAAAATGGCTAAATAGCTTAACACCACTTAACTTGGGCTAAAAACTCAATTTTTTTGACAAGAAATGTTGAAAATACAAAGTTGAAGGGCCTAATATGAAACATTTCGAAATCTGATGGGTGAGATGAACCAAAACAGTTTACATAATGTATTTTTCTGAAAATATACTATTTAGAGGGTTAAAAACATAAATTCCAAGCTTATTGGGCTAAATATGACATTTTCGGCCCAATAAGGCCCAATATGCGAAATTTTCTAAATTGGAGGACCAAAACTGCATTTTTCTGTAAAAAAGTGGGCTATAAGTGTTCCATATGCTTTTCAAAGGTTTAAAATGCTTTCCAAATTTAAAAGGGACCAAAATTGTAAAATTTTTCCAAATTGGGTCAAAAATGTAAAAGTTGCGAAAAATAGGGGCTATAACCGAGAAAATTGAAGTTTCAAGGGCTTAAACTGTTTTCTATGATAAGTTTGCTGGAAAAATACTTATGTCAATAATTTTTGGTATAAAAATGTCAAGAAAATTGATTTAAGAACCAAACCGGAAAGTTTTTAAATAAAGGGGTAAAAAGAGTAAATTCTTCAATTAAGGAGGGGCTGAAAACAGAAAATCTTCAAGGCTAGTTAATATATGCAATTTGACCAATTGATGGTAACACGCTTGTCGACGAAATACAATATACTACAATACCAAAAGTCGTTGTCAAACGAATTGGTTCGGTCTCGAACCAATAAAAATCCAAAATCACTAACACGACGAAGCTACGACATTTCGATTCATAAACATAACGATTACGATTACATGCGAGTGTGCACAGACGTCTACGCACCATCTTTGGGCCCCAAAAGTGTAAAATCTTGTATGTTGAGCCTAGCTAGCCCAACGACCTGATCTTAAGGCCAGAAGGTCTCTCTCTCTTACGAAGTGTTGGGTTTTACCGACTTGACATAACGTAAAAGGACTTTCAATGGCAAACATGCTGCTGGTCCCCAAGGGTCCTTCAGTGCTGCTAGTAAAGTCTGTAACTCACGATTGCGAGTTGGGCTTCGGGCCCTTCGCAATTGCATTTGGTCTCGGACGACGCGGGGAAACCCCGAAGGTTTCGTACCTTCTCCCTTCCCTCCGGTCGTGGGACTTTACAAGTCCGGGAGGATCGAGTCGCGTGAAGATTTACGAGTGACGCCTAAAAGGATCACTTGTAAGGTTGTTGACTTGACGTTTTCACTAACGCATGTCCCAACACTTCACCACTCTCGGTATTCTCGATGCCTCCGGAATACAACGATACAACGATAGGAAAACGTCGGGTTTTCCTAGGATTTCAATAACGATTACGAATTTCCGGTCGAATTTCACAACTCTTACGCTTACATCTATAGAATTCAAACAAGCATACTCATGGATCATTACCTATTTTTATTACACCATTCAATTTCTAGAAAATATCGGATTTTCTAAAGGTTTCAAACAACACACTGGATTTCAAACTCTACTTATGAACTCACCAACATTTCATATGTTGACGTTTTTCAAAATACTTGTATTCTCAGGTAACAGATAAAGTGAAGATGATTTGTACTCACTGACGTTTTGCTGTGAATTAAGTAGTACCAAACAGTTATTTCTTTGAATGTAATTTTTGGAACAATGTAATGAATGTAAACGTTACCAGTTGTATCATTTCCAAATGTTGGTGATGTATAATGTTATGTTTCATGTGTATGCATTGTTATGGTATTCAATGAGTCACGATAGCCCCCGGACGTTTCCGCCGTCTGGTTCGGGGGTGTGACAATGCATGGACAATTCATATTTTCAGCTCCACATGGACCATGAATCATAAACTCATTTACAAGTGAATACAATTCAGGATCTTCAATTCTGTCTGGTATCTCTGCTGAAATTATTGGATCGATAAGTTCAACAGTTGGTAGCTTGTTGTCAGAATGCATGAATAGACATATATGACTATGCGGCAAACCTCTTTTTTGAAATTCAATGGTATAAACATCTGTAAAAGAATTTGACAAAAAATAAAAGAGAATGTGATTAGATATCAAAACATATTTAAAATATAATAATAAGATCAATGTTTTATAAAAAAATTAAAAATATAGTTTTAATTACATGCTTGAACTTTGCCGAAAATTTGATTCTCCCTTAAGTCTTTAATGAATGCATCAAGCTTGATCTTAAACAACCTACATAGTATATCAGGTCTGTCTTCTGGTTGAAGTGAAGTATCCTTAAGAAACCTTTTAATCTCAGGCCATTTGGGATTACACGTAAAGGTTATGAAGAAATCAGGATATCCAAACCATTTACATAGTGACATGGCATCCAAATAGTTTTGCAGCATATAGAGTGCACCTCCGGTAAAGGATGAAGGTAATATGACACGTTGGCCAACATTCGAGATATCAGTCATTCCTTGAGCTTTTTGGTTACGTAAATTTTCATAAGAATCACATCTAAGAACATGTTGTTGCCTACGTATGTAGTACATTCTCTCCGTTTCCATCATAGTATAGGCATCTACCAGAAATTGTTGAAACAACCTTCTTGAATTAAGTATGAGAGAGAACGAATGATCTCTGTCTTGAATCCTATAAGCGAAATATTCTCTCATTGTACATTTCGCACGCTTGCTGTTGGTCGTAAATGACACACCTCTATGGAGAATGTCAACACTATAACCATCATCCCCATATAGAAATAGCAATGGATATTGGAGAGGAAGGTACGAAGGATGCAATTTACTGATACGTTGTAGACAACCATTTTTTTGTTTGAACGACGATATCCCTCTTTTCGATTGAATCCGAAATGTCACCAATTATTAAAGCAGCAACCTCAGAAGCAGTCGGTAGGTTATATGTTCTTCCATCTTGCTCCCTTCTCTCGATAAGTCGTAATTTCATATCAACTTCTGGATTTTTTTGAAAAGTATCTCTTACCATTCTATAAGATCTAACCAAGACATTATTTGAATCCAACATCACCTTAATATCTTTAACAATATCACTATCAGTTGATGTTGATTGATCTTTTTCACCACTAAAATAAATAAATTTATACATAATATTAGTAATATATACATAATATATATATATATATATATATAATAATAGATTATGAATAAGAAGTTTGAGAAAATACCGAAAACATCTTTGTCTATTTGTAATTTCGTTGTCAGTGTCATAAATGTATAACTGAGAGAATTTTGGTTCCGATCCTTTTGCTGGAAAAAGACTTCCAATACTATGATAATTTTGACCACCCAATCTGAAAATGTAAGGAGCGTTTCCTCTATTGATTGAAGAGTCAATTTTACCACCCATCGACGTGAAAGAAAACATTGAATTGTAACGTCGAATGTTTTTCATGAAATGTTTGCTTTTTGAATCCATATTTCGAAACATTCTTTCATAAGTAGGGGGTGCATTCTTTAAGTCTGGAAGTTGAACTTTACCGTAACCACAACATAATGAATAATCCGTGTTCCCATTTTCTTTACCTCTAATGGATTCATTTCTCCATAACTTTGCACGACATGTTTGACATACAACATCTTGATCACCATGATCCAAATATTCTGTAAAATAAAAGCGTTGAATAAAATATCAATGAATTTTATAATTATATAGAACATAGTATCTGAAATGTAAAATGGATTTTAATTTTTTCATTACCATTTGAGATACCAACTATACGATTTTCATTGTTCACTTGATGTATATTTTCTACATCTTCTGTCAAATCAATCAATGGGATAGGGGATAAATGTCTTGTCTTCGTTTTTAATTTATGACATCCTGGATTTAACTTGATTGATGATGAAGAAGTTGTTACTGTAGATGCATTTTTTGATGTCATATCATTTGAAAGTACATGGTACTGTCTTTTCTTTGCTAACTTGGAAGTGATATATTTATCGAAACTAATGTTATCTGAATAAAATAAAAATAAATTAGTTAACTAAATAAATAAATATTTACATAATGGATAATAGTATATTTTAAAAACCATAAATAATTACCATTCGTAATGTTAGATAACGGATTTATAACATTTGTAATGTTAGAAAATGGAGTTCTAACATCTGTAAAGGAAGGACAGTATTGTATGGTTGTGTTATGCTTTGCAGGTGTTGTAAATGAATTGACATTTTGAGTTTGACGAACAATGTTGGTTGATTGATCTGCAAATAGAAATAACTTATAAAACTTCTAAATATATGTATTCAACTATATAACAGTAAAAGATGGAATATAAAATACTAATACGGTTATAGTTAATGGTTTTTTTGAAGAGATGCTGTAATGATATACTTGGAACGTTTGATATTGTTTTTATTTTCTTTGATCTTTTATTTTCCAAATATATTTTTCTTTGTCTTTTTTTCTCTTTGGCCTGCATGTGGTACATGTTACTGTTGTTTTCTGCATAAGAAGACATAGGTTAGGAAATGAAATGTGAAATTATGTACATAATATGTTTATATAATACAATTGAAGTTAGTTAGAATTAAATAAATAATAATAATAAAGTAAATGTATTTAAAAAGTTACCTTTATTAATTTGTTTATTAAAATGTTTAACAAAATTTGCAAATATTAATTTACTCTTTTATAATATATTTTTAAAAAATTAGTAAATTGAAGATTTTAAAAAGTTACCTGATATCAATTATTTCCCTGATGAGCATCATGACTCATCATCCTCATTTCCAACCTAGGGTTTATTCGATTTAAATCTATTGTTTCCCCAATTTCAACCAATCGTGGGTTCGGATGATATCAGGGGTTAAAACCCTAGATCTCCATGGAATCAATGAAGGTAAAATTGTGTGATACACGATAATCGTGATGATTATAAATTGCTTATTGATCTTATGTATCTATTCAAGATTATTTTTTTACAATTAGAAAAACATCTATTCCAGCATATTGATTATTGTTGTAAATTTCAACCATAAATTCATAGAGAAAACAAAGTGATCTAAACTGATAATACTAACCTGACATATGGATATGGAAATCTTGCAAGTAGAACTGGAATGAGGATTACAACTTTAATGAAGCAGTTTGATGTAAGCTTAATGAAAAAAAAAATCGCAGAAACAATTGAACATTAAGAAGACGAATGAGGTGTTTCAAAATTTTGGATTTCACGTTTTGAGGTAAAGTTATATGCTTGAATATTGGAAAAAGATTACGATTATATGATTTTATTGTTGTTGGATCTTTATTAGATATAATTTTCTTCCTGATTTTTTGGAATTTAAAAGATTACAACTAAAAATTAGTTTAATATTCAAATTTCATCTAAAAAGGGAGTATAGAATATTAGGAAATAGTTGGTTGAATATAGGTTATTTACAGAAGATAAGTAAATATGCTGCAACCATTACAAAAATGTATGAATTAATTTTAGAGAATCAAAGATATAAATTTTGTTTACATTTTATTATTCACAATACATAAGTAGCAGATTTTATTATTCAGAATACATAAATAGCAATATACTTAGTTTTCGACTTTTGAGTCCAAAGATGTATGATTCGAACTTTAATTGTGAAATCATCCTTGATTGAGTCAATTTCCTTTATAGGAGTAATATGTTCCATTGTACCTTGCAATTAAAAAATAATTGTTTTGTTAACAAAAATGTTAAAATATAAAAAGAAAAATCGAAAGCCATTTATTTATTTATTTATTTATTTGTCTTAATTGTTAATTGGCATTTATCAAAACATTTTCAAGTTAGGGGCAATATGGTCGTTTTGGAGTAAACGAAGTGGAAAAGGGTAACATGACAGTTATAAAAAATAAAAAACTATATCATAGACTATAGTAGAAGTTTTATTATTCAAAATACATAAAAAAAAAAAGTAGAAATAGCAATACACATTGAATTTTTTGTTATTCAGAATACATAAATAGCAGAATACATAAAAAACCAAATAGATTGATTGATTATTATAGGTCAGATTTTATTATTCAGAATACATAAATAGCAGATTTTATTATTCAGAATACATAAATAGCAGAATTTTATTATACAAATTGATTGATTGATTTATTTGTCTTAATTCTTAACTGCGATATATCAAATACTTATCAAGTTAAGGGCAATATGATCTTTTTGAAGTAAAAGAAATGGAAAAGAGTAAGATGACAGTTATAAAAAATAAAAAAGTATATCATACACTATAGTAGAAATTTTTTTATTCAGAATACATAAAAAAAAAAAGTAGAAATAGCAATATACATTCAGTTATTTGTTTTCAAATTAAGGGCATAGATTGATTGATATAGCAGATTTATTATTCAGAATACATAAATAGCAGATTTTATTATTCAGAATACATATATAGTAGAATTTTTATTATACAAATTGATTGATTTATTTATCTGTCTTAATTGTTAACTGCGATATATCAAATACTTATCAAGTTAGGGGCAATATGGTCTTTACATATATAGCAATATTTTTATTATACAAATTGATTGATTGATTGATTTGTCTTAATTGTTAATTGCGATATATCAAGCAGATGAAGTAAGATCGATTGTTTTGAAATGCGATGTCAAATCTGTTGAAGGGTGTAATGATTATTGTTTTCGAATGGTATGTGTTCGATTGGTTATTGGGTTTGTATACAGGGATCGATTTTAAACGGAGGTTAAAGATTGTGGGAACGAATAACTGTTAAATTCGATTTTTTCTGGAACGAAGCCTTGGTTATTAAATGAATCATACGAAGGATCTGTTATTTGATTTTGGAATTGGGGCGAATAATCGAACGATTTGGAGTTGCGAATTTGATTTTGAAAAGCCAATCAGTTGGGTTCGCATATGAAAACAGATAAGTTTTGATTTTGGATTCGCAATTGGGTTAATTGGGTTATTGATTGAGGGACGATTCGTGAAGAAAAATGCGAAGTCAAGAAGGACTGTGAAATGTGATTTGTTCAATATTGGAGTCAAATGCAGTTCACGTGTAAAAGCAAAAATATTCGCATTTGGTAATACAAATCAAAATTGGGTTTCGCATATGAGGTTGTATGGATTGGGGTTAAAGATGCGAAGGTGATTATGGTTAATATTCATTTCGCATTTGGTGAGACAAACAACTCAAATGCGAATGAACTAAAAAAAAATGACTGGAACATGCGAAGAAAGAGGGTGAATAAAGAATGCGAATTTTATTATTCATTCACCCTCTTTCTTCACCCTCTTTCTTCGCAGTTAAGAATGATTTTATAAATAGCAGATTTTATTATTCAGAATACATAAATAGCAGAATTTTATTATACAAATTGATTGATTGATTTATTTGTCTTAATTCTTAACTGCGATATATCAAATACTTATCAAGTTAAGGGCAATATGGTCTTTTTGAAGTAAAAGAAATGGAAAAGAGTAAGATGACAGTTATAAAAAATAAAAAAGTATATCATACACTATAGTAGAAATTTTTTTATTCAGAATACATAAAAAAAAAAAGTAGAAATAGCAATATACATTCAGTTATTTGTTTTCAAATTAAGGGCATAGATTGATTGATATAGCAGATTTATTATTCAGAATACATAAATAGCAGATATTATTATTCAGAATACATATATAGTAGAATTTTTATTATACAAATTGATTGATTTATTTATCTGTCTTAATTGTTAACTGCGATATATCAAATACTTATCAAGTTAGGGGCAATATGGTCTTTACATATATAGCAATATTTTTATTATACAAATTGATTGATTGATTGATTTGTCTTAATTGTTAATTGCGATATATCAAGCATATGAAGTAAGATCGATTGTTTTGAAATGCGATGTCAAATCTGTTGAAGGGTGTAATGATTATTGTTTTCGAATGGTATGTGTTCGATTGGTTATTGGGTTTGTATACAGGGATCGATTTTAAACGGAGGTTAAAGATTGTGGGAACGAATAACTGTTAAATTCGATGTTTTCTGGAACGAAGCCTTGGTTATTAAATGAATCATACGAAGGATCTGTTATTTGATTTTGGAATTGGGGCGAATAATCGAACGATTTGGAGTTGCGAATTTGATTTTGAAAAGCCAATCAGTTGGGTTCGCATATGAAAACAGATAAGTTTTGATTTTGGATTCGCAATTGGGTTAATTGGGTTATTGATTGAGGGACGATTCGTGAAGAAAAATGCGAAGTCAAGAAGGACTGTGAAATGTGATTTGTTCAATATTGGAGTCAAATGCAGTTCACGTGTAAAAGCAAAAATGTTCGCATTTGGTAATACAAATCAAAATTGGGTTTCGCATATGAGGTTGTATGGATTGAGGTTAAAGATGCGAAGGTGATTATGGTTAATATTCATTTCGCATTTGGTGAGACAAACAACTCAAATGCGAATGAACTAAAAAAAAAATGACTGGAACATGCGAAGAAAGAGGGTGAATGAAGAATGCGAATTTTACAGTAGAATGCGAATTGGGGAAGAAAGCTAAGAATTTCGCATTTTTATTATACAAATTGATTGATTGATTGATTTGTCTTAATTTTTAATTGCGATATATGAAATACTTATCAAGTTAGGGGCAATATATTTTATTTGAGTTATAACCAAAATCAACTAACTTGTCCAATTTAAAACAATAAAAGTATCCAAAAATATTCAAAACCAATAATATTTGACATCCTAAATACCCCAAAATAAAAATCATACCAAGCAATTAAAATATCTTTATAACCAAAACAAATGATCAAAATATATTAAATGTGTCTTATAACCGATAGAAACTCACTTTTCAATTTTTGGAATCAAGAGTGGAGTTTCCTCCGCGGTTGACTTTCTTTTAGCCTTAGTTGAACTTAAATCATATCCAGAATCAACATCATAAATTTCTTGGAGGTTGCGCTTCAAATCACCTGATATTTTTCAAGGACTTGTTGCGTTGACTTATCAACTGTTGAGGGTGTAAAACTTTCGTCTGTTTGTGAGATCACATCCTAATTTAAAAAAAAAAAATGTTTGATTCCTAAAAAAAATAACTAATATAATTAAAAGTTTATAAAATAAAATGAAAAACCTTTTGAACAGGCTGTACAACATCATCGGATTCCAAAGCAACTTGATTTAAGGAGACAGATTGAATACTCTAAAAAATAAAATGGAAATATGTTAATCGTTATGTACTTTAACATTAAAGAATTGTAAATTTTCAACAATAAAAAATTACATACCATAAGTTCTATTTTACTTTCCAATTCACAAACAATGGACATATCTTCTGTAACTCTGAGAACTGTGTAGATGTTATTATAGTTGTTGACATTGTATTCTGTAATATCTACAACAAAACCAAACTTGCGGTTTTTCAACACGTTAAGTTGCATTGGAAATAGGGCATCACTGTCTCCGGCCTGTAAGATATATTTTAATAAATTAAAAAAATTAAGTAAATGTTTTCTGATTTTAAAGGTATGAATAATATACCGCATCATGTATCTTTTTCAACTCGTAGGCACTTATATTTAACAACCTCCTTGCTTCCCTATCAAAAAGAGTCAATCCAATGGTTCCAGTACAATCTTGTACGTTAATTGGAATTATATACCTAAAACAAAAAATAATTATGTCATTGTTAGTGTTGTTTTAAGATTGACAAAATTAATAGAAATAAATATGTCTATACTTTATAACTGACTGAAATTAAGATTTTTTGCATTGTGCATTTGTACACTCGACAACCATAGTTTCTGAAATTTCCTCAGGGTTGGTATACGAATGATTGGTTTTGGGAACAGGGATAATTTTTTTTCCACATTTTTTGCATGCTTCATAATACCATGGTAGATTCTGCCTTATATTAACAATGGAAGCAACTAATAAAAACTTCATTTCCTGTATCATATCAAATGTAAAAATTATTAAAATAAATTATGCAAAAATAAAATGTAAAACATATAAAATAATGCAATATACCTTAATTGGTTCGGTGATCTCATAGATTGCTTTTAATGGAAAATTGCCCTTAAAGTCATCTGTATATGAAGAAGAGTAGCTTTGAAGTGTAATGCTTTTTTCAGTTATACTAAAATTGTCATGACATTTCAACCTGTAATGTTTAATTTAAATTCATGAATATTAGGTTTTGTGTTTTTTTTAAGTTAAAATACATTATAAAAAAATAAAAAACAATTGGAAACTAACTTATTTTTAAACTCATTTATTTCATAAATGTCAGAATTTATGAACAATTTCGTTACTTCAAAATGACTTTTAGCTTCACCAAGACCTGTAAAAAATGTATATCCAATTATTAAAATTTATATAAAAACAGTAATTATAAACATCTATATATAAAGACTGAATACAAACCATTCCAAATGTTTAGCTTCAAAAACTGCATCACGATAACAACAAAATTAACAGTCGGGTTATTTTTTAGGTATTCTGAAATTTGATATGCTTGACTTCCAAAAATAGTAACCTTCAGATGTACAGAACTAAATAAACCATAAAATAGTATATTAATATTAATTTGTGATTAATTAAAGATAATAAATAATAAATAAATAATACAATATAATCTCACTCTAGGTTGCTAAGAGTGACTTTTATATAATGCTTGGATGGTACTGGATTTGAAGTTTCAAGAAGCCTAAATGACACGATATGTCCAATAACATCTACACAACAGATACCACAAAAAAATAAAAGTTTAGGATTAAATTCGTAATTTTTAAATAATAAAATGTATAACCAAAAAAACAAATGATAAAAAATGATTTTATTAATATTTTATGACTAACCAAAGAATGTGTCTTTTGGGCATGTTTGTTCTATGATAGAATTAAAGTCAACAAACATAAATCCATTGACCGGACCCGAGAAATCATCACATTTTTTTAGGATGCTTTTCCAATCCAAAGTTAAGGTCTGTTTATGACTTGTATAACTAAAACCATTAGTAACAGCAGCCATATTGGGTTTTATAACTATATAACTTTCATCTTCCTTTAAAAGATGACAAAATCTGGAGAAATTCTGATTGAAGACACTAGCTTGGTATTGTGTACCCTGTTTAAAAAAAAATTAAAAATTATTATGTTCATGAAACATGTCTAATATTGAATGATGAATAAAAAATATATCAAATACAACAAACCTCCTCATCCATGATGATCATTTCAATGGAACAAACTTTATTATTTCTGACAAAGTTCCAAATTTTACGCACCCGAACCTTGATATGCGATTTTTCATCTATCTGGTCAATGTTATTTAGGTAAACCTTATTTCCTATTTCCATTTTCTGCAATAAATTTAATCATTATAGAATTATAAGGAAAATTAGCAACCTTTTAAAATGTACAGAACATCCTAACCAATAAGTAAAACAGAAAAATTATAAATCAATACATGACAATAACAACTGACTTAATGTACTCATAAATTTTTAAATTGAATAATTCATTTTATAATAAAATGGAATACAAACAAAAACAAATAATTCATATGAAATAATGTTTTAGATTGAATAAAAGTTTATATAATAAGATGGAACACAAATATATAATAAACATGAAAACTATAATTATACCGAAAATGCCCCTGCAACATACTAACACTAACAGATAACATAACAATGAGTAAAACAGAAAAATTAAAAATCAACACATGACAATAACAACTGACTTAATGTACTCATAAATTTTAAAATTCTAAATTTTTTTGAGATTGTATTTAGATAAAAACAAACAAATTTTAAAATTTCATACCATAAAAAAAAGTTACTGTGCACATCTGAAAAAGACTATTTTTAATTTTTTTTAAAGAAAATGAACTTGTAATGTTCATTAGTTTTTCGTCTTTTAAACTGAAAAGGTAGAAGAAATAGACTATTAAGAAGAATTACAAAAAAGAAGAAGAATAGAAATCATACAATGAGAACGTGATAGATACAGATAAATAAGAACATGGAGGAAATAGAAATATTGGTAATTCTGATTTTTGAATACACTAACCTGATATTTAATTCTTGAAGCGTTGCAGAATAACAAAGAATGAAGAAGAATACGTTTGCTGTGGTTTCTATGGAGCAGAATTGTTATGGAGCAGAATGGTAAAAACAAAATAACCGTATAAATGATATTTACGTTTGCTGAAAAATACTGCAGATTTTTAGGGATTTAATGATTGCAATATATTGAATTTGCAATCAAAATAAACAAACTTTCAAATTTAATCGTGATTTTCGAATCTGATTATTCATTAACATATTTTTTCAAATTATTTCCATAATCTTTATTCATTTAAAATTAATGCATGAATATTTTGAATGCAGTTGACAGCTAAAATTTCCTGATATATTGCATCAGTTTGAACTTTTATTCAATTTTCGGATTCAATGGCATTTACGTAAATATAAAAGAAAAAATGAGCGGGAAAACTCTATTTTGGGGGGCTGGGAGAATGCCACGTGGCCGAGTTCTACTTATTTATTAGAATTAGGATTGTTATTTAGGCATTAATCATAAATTAATAATCACGAGTTAAAATGTGATTTTGAAAAAATTAACAAAAGAAAAGAAGAATTTTTTTTTTAGCAAAAATAACCATTGGGTTCAAATAGGTTTAGGAAAAAAAACATTTTATGCTGATAAAAAAATACATTTTGGGACATTTCTTATTTCGGACTAAAATTTCAAATCTAATAAAAAGTTAAACAAACATAGTAAATATGAATTATACACGGTATTTAGCATAAAATCATATATTTTATTAAAAAACGGTAACATAAAACATTTTAAAATAGACATTTTAGTTAAAAATATATTTTGAAAAAAAAAATCTCTTAATTATTATCAGTTGTCCAGAATGTAGCATTCCGAAAAAAAGATGGTTATTTTTCAAAAACAAAAAAATAGTGGGTTTTTTTCTAAAAAAACTTATTTATAATAGTTAGATTACTCATATTCCTCATATTATATATCTTTTTGTAATTTTCTTCTAATGTGTTTCTGTACTTTCCATATCCTTTTTATTTATTATTTTTTTACGGTATTTTGTTTTCTACATTTTCAATGTAAAAAATAAATACTTATAGGAAATAAGGGTAATCACAATGGAGAAAAGATGTATGCGTGATATTACAAAATACTCGTATTTAGTAACTTTGGCTGTGTTTGGCGCGCTGCGGCTAGCTGATAAGCCAAAAAGTAGCTTATAAGCTAGCGTTTTGAAAAGCTACTTAGACTAGCTTTTTAGAAGCTTTTTTAAAATTTTCCAAATACACCCCTTAATTAATTATAGAAACACATATTCTTACATATCCTTTTATGTAATTATATATATTTCAGCTAGCTTTTCAGCTAGTTTTACCAAACGTTATTTTTTATCAGCTAGCTTTTTATTTAACAGCTAGCTTTTCAGCCATCAGCTAGCTTTTCAGCTAACAGTTAGCTTTTCAGCTAGTCCGACAAACATAACCTTTATCGCAAAATGACAACATATTTTGCAAATGGGAATTTGTTGTCTCATGTGGACACCATGTTCAAGTATATGCATTGCCATAAAACGATCTGGTATATTGGCATTTTATGACACAATGGCCAATGAGGCACACATTGGTCCCCAACTGAACTACACTCTAATGGTATCCTCAAACAATAATCAATTTGATTGCTCAACATTGAGCTCCCTCACTCTTTTCTTATCTAATCTCCCTTAATCACATATTCATTTATTTTAAATCCTTTAAATTATGCTTCAGTTGATATTATCATTTCAATTTCCTCTATTGAATCAGTAATATATATACTTGTCAATGACTAAACTTCTTTTAATATCTCTTAAATGTTATGTCTATTTATTGAATAGATACCTTTTCGAATGGATAGTCAATTGTTGGCGTTAAGATTTATTTTGAATTTGACATTATATTGGATTATTTCGGCGATGATTACCCAATATAATTATTTTTGTATTTAGTAGGCAATAAATTAGGAATATAATCCTTTGTATAAGAGAAATTAAATATCTTCCTACCATTTGTTCCTACTTTTCCTCCTACCATATCAAATGTTGACATGTGTCACATTTAATTAGACATTTAATGAAATTAATAATCATTTAATCCACTTGTCAACATTTAATATGGTAGGAGGAAAAATATGAACAAATGGTAGGAGGATATTTAATTTCTTTTTGTATAATTCAAATTCCTTTGATAGTCATCCACCTTTTATATATATATATATATATATATATATATATATATATATATATATATATATATATATATATATATATATATATATATATATTACGTCCTGTTCCGAATCGTTTACTATGTAGGGGTGGTGACTTGAAGACCGAGTATCATCAGACTTAGGGCATTTGAGAAAAAAAAAGATTTAGACTCATTTGATGTGGGTAGTGTAATTTGGATGATCCGGGAGTTTGGTCTGTGTTTTGGCGCCAAGGGGTATTTTGGTAAAGTGTCAGTTCGGGCTTTTATGAATTTTGAATTTTTGTTCAAAAACTTTTAAGGCAAGGACGAGTTAATAAAAGTGTAAAGTTTCTCGTTGCCTTTCCATGGATATAAAGAACGTCAAAATCGGAGTTAGAACGAAGAAGATATGCCCTTTTGAAGTTTGGTCGGTTTCGGGATGTACTGAGTACACTTGGCGTACAGAGGAGAGTATGTTGGGCGTACTGAGGCACCGTGAGTATGTGACATCCCCAAATTCACGGTCATTTAAAAAAAATTATTTATGCTTATTTAAAAATCATAGTACCCTTTTTGAAAAGTAGTATTACGGAATTTATTCCCATAAAACATGATAAATATATTATCAAAGTGTAATAGTGTGAAATTAAAACCTTTTTTTTCAATTTAAAAAACACATTTGTCTCAATAAATACAAAATGTCACAATGTCAAATCATCATATCCCATATCAAAATTTGTTTATATTTCAACACTTCATGATCCTCTAAAT
Source organism: Lactuca saligna (assembly GCF_052625555.1). Lineage (NCBI taxonomy): Eukaryota > Viridiplantae > Streptophyta > Magnoliopsida > Asterales > Asteraceae > Lactuca > Lactuca saligna. The sequence continues at coordinate 200,841,952 of NC_136419.1, read as the reverse complement.
CACAACTCAATCGCTGATGTGTGTACAATCAGGCCGGCGCCTCCTGTGATCCGTAGAAGTACCTGAAACACATAACACATAACACAGTAAACATAAATCTTAATAAGTTCCCTAAAATACCACACATATCACATTAACCACTCAAGGCTAACTCAATACGACCCTCTGGTCAATGTGTTCCAGTGGAGACCCTCCGGTCCCACTACTCGGGAAGACCCTCCGACCCTAACTTAATAAGTTCACAACAATAAGCATAAATCACAAGAACAACATGCAAAGTAGCACGATAACACAAATAAGCACATAAGGCATCTCAGTCACAAAAGGATACCACTCATGGTAAGTATAGTGATAAGACTCACCTTGCAAGCTAGTAAGTACAAGTCTCGTGCTCGGAAATCTTGAACTAGCCTCCTCCTAATACATAGGATAACCATCTCTAGTTAATACTCTATTCGTACTCAATTTCACTAAGGTTATTCTTTACTTCTCTCAAATTCTTGGAATAGGTAAAATATCATTTTACCTCTCCATGGTCCCCATTACTCATGTTGACCAACCCTAAAGTCAATAGAAGCCAAACTCTAGCCAATAATCCAAGTTTGACCTGACTCGTCGAGTGCTCTCGTGTGACTCGTCGAGTCCAGTCGTACCTCAGAAGCTTCGTGAAAGTCTAGCTCGTCGAGTTAACCCCTAACTCGTCGAGTTATAACATGGCCAGCTCACCGGGACAAACCATAATCGGCTTATCGAGTCAGCTCCTCGACTCGGCGAGTCCATTTAGACTCTTTTCTCATTTAGATGATTCCAAGGCAGAAAACCTTCCCAAACTCTAGATCTACACTCTTGAGGCTCGTTTATCACATAAAGCCACAAGCTTTACATTCATGCATTGCACTTAGGGCTTGAAATGCCAAAAACATACTTTACAGAGGGTTTTTTTTCACTCAAGAGCATTATTATGGTTGAATAAATCAGGGACTTTTGGACTCTAGGGACCTCACATGGTCCAGATCTGAAGTCCAAACCTCTATATGAACTCAAAACACTCAAGGTCCTTATATTAGATGGATAAAAAGCCCTAAACTCCCAAAATCATGAGATTTATTCAACAAAACAAGAAAGGTGCAAGCTTTATACCTTTCCTAGGAGCTCTAAGGTGAAATAACCATGGATCTAACAACTCCTTCTCTTCCCTTGGATTGGAATCATTCCTTTCTCTTCAAAAGATGCAACAAACAATCAAAGTTAGTTCAAAACTCTCTCTCTAAGCTCAATGGCCGATTAGGGTTTACTCTCAGTGAAGGTGAGCCGCAAATGAGGCTATAAGTGCCCTTAAATAGGCCCCAAACTCAGGGATTTAGGGTTTTTCTTCACGACGTCTACTCAGCGAGTCGGCTCTTTGGACTCGTCGAGTAGATCATTAATCCACGTGGCATATCACAACCATACTCAATGAGTTGTAGCACCAACTCGTCGAGTCGCTTAATAGTCCTTCCCAAAACATAAATAAACAATATACCTGGAAGTCTGAATGTTACACAAAGCATTTTCCGCAGAAATGTATTTTGTTTATATTAAAACTTTGGGATGTCATTTTCAATACAGAAACATATGCATAAACAGACCTTACATTCATTTATACTAGTGATTTACATCTCCTTTAATCTCTTAGTGTAATGTGTCTTCGTATCGATACCTGTGACACAAATAAATTGAGTGGGTAAGGTTGGGAAACGTATTGAGTACACAGGGTTTTCAACCCACAATAATATAGTTAATTTGTTTCTTCACATAACTCATGTCAAAAAAATAAACCTGATTATCTATCCCCATTTTCTTCATTTAATCTTCCCTAAAGATTTACCCTAAGGGTCATCTCCTACATCGTATTTACCTATCACCTCCTTACATCACATTTCCTTATATGTTTACCTAAAGATTTCCTAGATTGCTCGACGGCTGCGAGAAGAAGAGCTTTTCGGCTCGGGAACGCTGCTCCAAGCAAAGCCCGATTTTCTATAAAACCCGTTGTAAGTGAGCTACGCCTACGCTATTTTTAATATAACTTTTATTTAATTATAGTAATGTTATTAAGAACTATATAACACCCCAAAAATACGAGCCAAAAATTTCATTTTTTAAAAACATATACTTAGCAAAACATTCGAATTAAAACGTTTACTGATCATAACATTTTATAAAGATATCACATGTCTGGAAAACATTTCATAAAACATAATAATGTCATAGTACAAATCCCCAGGAAGATCTCATAATGCGGAATACGAAACATGTGTGTGATGGGCCGCTACCGCGCCAGCTCCTTCCCCTTTGAAGAAGAGGTACCTGAAACCAAAACTGAAAACTGTAAGCACGAAGCTTAGTGAGTTCCCTCATCATACCGCATACCATACAATCACATATCATACATATTGCCAGGCATTTCTGGGGTGCCCGACCTACCTGGTACGACCATTCTGGGGTGCTGACCTACCCGTGTCAAGCCATTCTGGGGTGCTGACTACCCATGTCAAGCCATTCTGGGGTGCTGACTACCCTTCGGTCCTGACGACCGAACCTCGGGGACTATTTCACCCCCTACTACTACTATCACATATATCATAACATAACATATTATAAGACATATCTGGGGTGCCTGAACTACCCTTCGGTCCTAGCAACCGAACTCGGGGATTGGTCCCCTCCTACTACCTCTATCTCATATAACATAACAAGCCAGCATGCAAACATATAATCACATACTGTCAGACGTATCTGGGGTGTCTGACTACCCTTCGGTCCTAACAACCGAACTCTACTACTATTACATATAACATATCATGCTAGCATATAACATATCAGGTAGTAGCAAACCTAGATGATATCACAAAGACAATCATCTATCATACATCTCCTACTGGTGGGTCGGCATTGTGGCCTTAGACCCACCGCTACTGGAAGGTAATTCACCTCGTAGTAGCTGCTGATCTGTGTGGGAATAGTCTGTCTGTTGTTGCTGCTGCTGCTTCGGAAATCCTCCGGCTGTAATTCCCACCAAACACTTAGTCAAATACTGCTAACCACCTTTAGGGTAAATTGCCCATTTACCCTTAACAAGTCATGAGTTAAGTCATAGTCAACTGCCATTTGACCAGACTCGCTGAGTTGGCTTGCTGACTCGCCGAGTCCCTTTCTCTATACCAAAGTCTTAATAGTCCTGCATCCTACTCGCCGAGTTGTATGAACAACTCGCCGAGTTCGCCTTCATCCGAAGAACACTCTACGCTGTGACTCGCCGAGTTGTATGAACAACCCATCGAGTCTGTTCTTGATCTAAGAAGATTGTCTTGAACTCGCCGAGTCATGGCATTGACTCGCCGAGTTCCTTCATGGATGAGTTCGGCTTCCAACTCATCGATTCAACCCCGAACTCACTACACTAATCTCCATAACGAAAAGGGGGAAAACTCGGGGACTCGCGTCTCGACTCATCGAGTCCGATGAACGACTCGCCAAGTCGTTACCATGCAATTACTATATGGTCGATTCTGCTCGAATCCAACTCATGTCATTCATAGATCCGTGATCCTGGGCCTTGATTTACACGTAAAGTTTCCAACTTTACGTGTAAATAGGCAACCATGAGAGTTTTAGGGTCCAAAATGCACCAAAAGGGTAGATCTAGGGCTTTCATGTAATATGGTTCCAAAAAGATAGTAGATCTAAGCTCCTGGAGCTCAACCATGCCTAGATCTAAAGGTTAATCAGCTTATTATGAACCCTCAAACCTACCCAAGCTTGGAAATGGTTCAAGAAGGACTTTAAAGGAGCTATAAGGGACAATAAGCATGAAAACAAGGGGGAAAACGAGTTATACCTTAGGGAACACACTGAGATAGCTCAAAGATGCTTGACCTCCTCTTCTTCTTCTTGATCTACTCTTCTTCCCACTCCAAAACTTCAAGAGGACACACCAAATGCTTCAAACTCACAAGGAAACAAAGCTTGGACGAGATATAGGGCTCTGAGGGTGAATGGGGGCGAGCTTGAGTTGCACAAGCTAGCTTAAATAGGGGGCAAACCCTTGGGATTAGGGTTTCATCAAACAGCGATGACTCGCCGAGTCCAGGATATGGACTCGCCGAGTCGACAACTTAAGCGTGCCCCCGGACCGCGTCCCTACTCAACGATTCGGACCTACAACTCGTTGAGTCCAAGGCTAAAATGAAAATTACTTAGATAAATTTTTACGTACCAGGAACCAAGTGCTACAAATCTCCCCCACTTATTTTAGACTTCGTCCTCGAAGTTTGCTGCTCGATCCTGAAACAACTCGGGGTAATGCTCCATCATTTCTTCCACCGGCTCCCAAGTCCACTCGGACCCCTTTCAGTACTGCCACTGCACCTTCACTAACTCCACCCTCTTGTTCCTCAGATCCTTCGACTTCCGGTCGAGGATTGAGACTGTACGCTTAATGTAATTCAGGCTGTCATCAACCTGTATATCCTCTGATGGTACCACCACTGAATCATCCACGAGACACTTCCGCAACTGGGAGACATGGAAAGTGCTATGGATCTGGCTGAGCTCGGCTGGCAGAGCTAGCCTATATGCCACCTTGCCCACCCGGGCTACAACCCTGAACGGACCAATGAATCTCGGGCCCAACTTGCCCCGCTTCCTGAATCGAATGACGCCTTTCCAAGGCGACACCTTCAGGAGAACCATATCCCCGACCTGGAACTCCAGGTCTGATCGACGCTTGTCGGCGTAACTTTTCTGCCGACTCTGCGCAGTCTGCAGCCTGCTCCGAACCTGTTGAATCCTCTCGGTAGTCTTGAGCACCACTTCAGTGCTCCCCATAACTCTCTGACCAACCTTTCCCCAGCATATCGGGGTCCTGCACCTCTGTCCGTACAACATCTCGAATGGAGGGCGGTCGATACTTGCGTGGTAGCTGTTGTTGTACGAGAACTCAGCCAAGGGAAGATAAGTATCCCAGCTACCACCGAAGTCTAGCACGCACGCCCGCAACATATCCTCCAGAGTCTGGATGGTGCGCTCGCTCTGACCATCTATCTGCAGGTGAAAGGCGGTGCTAAAATGCAAACGAGTACCCAACTCGTCATGAAACCTCTTCCAAAACCTGGAAGTAAAACGTACATCCCTGTCCGAGATAACGGATACTGGCACCCCGTGTCGCGCCACAATCTCCCTAATATAGATGTCGGCCAATTTCTCGGCCGAAATGCTCTCCTGAATCGGAATAAAATGAGCACTCTTGGTCAATTGATCTACGATGACCCAAATCGAATCTACTCCACGCGCGATCCTGGGAAGCTTCGTGATAAAATCCATCGTGATATCTCCCCATTTCCACAACGGGATGTCCAACGGCTGCATCTTTCCATGCGGTCTCTGATGTTCGGCCTTAACCTTCCTGCAGGTCAAGCACCGCTCGACGTACCATGCCACATCCCGCTTCATGCGGGGCCACCAATAGTCTAGGCGAAGATCCCGATACATCTTCGTCGCCCCTGGGTGAATAGAGAATCGGGATTTGTGCGCCTCCTCCATCATGATCTGGCGCACGCCTCCATGATACGACACCCACACCCTACAGTGTAGTGTCAATAACCCCCGGCTATCATAATCGAAAGAGGTGACTTGACCCACTATTCGCTCACTCTTCCGATGCTCCTCCTTCATAGCCTCCTGTTGGGCCTCTCGAATCTGCTCCAACAGAGGAGTCACCACGGTCATCCTCATGCAAACATCCCTAATCGGTACCGCCTTGCGGCTAAGCGCATCGGCCACCACGTTGGCCTTCCCCGGGTGGTAAAGGATCTCGCAATCATAATCCTTTACCACGTCCAACCACCGACGCTGCCTCATGTTCAGATTTGGCTGATCCATGAGGTACCTCAAACTCTTGTGGTCCGTGTAAATGGTACAACGAACCCCGTAAAGGTAATGCCGCCATATCTTGAGGGCGAAGACCACTACCCCCAACTCCAAATCATGTGTCGGGTAGTTTGCCTCGTGAGGCTTCAGCTGCCTTGAGGCATAAGCAATGACATGCCCCCTCTGCATCAACACTGCGCCTAAGCCTGAGATCAACGCATCGCAATATACCACAAAATCCTCCACGCCCTCGGGCAGGGCTAAGATCGGCACCTCGCACAATCTCTGCCTCAGAGTCTCGAACGCTGCCTGCTGCTTAGGCCCCCATCAAAAGACCACGGCTTTCCTAGTCATCCGTGTCAGGGGTACGGCTATCTTGGAGAAATCCTGAATGAACCTCCGATAGTAGCCTACTAATCCTAGGAAACTCCAAATCTCGGATGGAGACTTCGGAACCTCCCATCTATTCACGGCCTCCACCTTGGCGGGGCTATTAAAATCCCATTATGGTTGACAAGGTGCCCAAGAAACTGCACCTCACGCAACCAAAACTCACATTTGGAGAACTTGGCATACAAGCTCTCCCTCCTCAAGGTCTCCAAAACATCCCTTAGATGCTCATCATGCTCCTCCTGAGTCTTGGAATAAACCAAGATGTCATCAATGAAAACTATCACAGATCGATCCAACATCGGTCTACACACACGGTTCATGAGGTCCATGAACGCGGCAGGAGCATTAGTGAGCCCAAACGGCATCACCATAAACTCATAATGGTCATAATGCGTCCGAAACGTAGTCTTTTGTACATCCTCCTCTCTAACCCTCATCTGATGATAGCCTGAACGTAAATCGATCTTGGAGAACCAAGATGCTCCCTGCAACTTATCAAAGAGGTCATCAATCCTTGAGAGTGGGTAACGGTTCTTCACCGTCACCTTATTCAGCTCCCGGTAATCTATACACATCCGGTGCGTCCCATCCTTCTTCTTCACAAACAGGATCGGGGCTCCCCAGGGTGAACTGCTCGGACGAATAAATCCCTTGTCTAGCAGTTGTTGCAGCTGCATAGACAACTCCTGCATCTCGGGAGGAGCCATCCAATAGGGTGCTTTGGCTATCAGAGCCGCACCAGGAACTAGGTCGATCCTGAACTCTACTTGACGCTTCGGAGGTATTCCAGGAAGCTCCTCCGGGAACACATCAGCGTAGTCTCGCACCACTGGAACCTCGCTCACTTTCGCCTTACCCGACTCCCGGGTATCCATAACGTACGCGACATACCCCGCGCATCCCTGTTGAAGGTAGCGCCTAGCTCTCGCTGCTGAACATACTATAGGTCCATGATGTGGCCTCTCGCCATGGATCACCAACTCTCCCCCACTTGGGGTCCTGACCCGCACTAGCTGCTGTGCGCAATCTATCACCGCCCTATTAGGGCTCAACCAATCCATGCCTATAATCACCTTGTTCCCCCGCAATGGTATGGGAACCAAATCCACCAGATAACGCTCCTCAAATAACCTCAAAACACAATCCCTGAACACTGCTGATGCTCGCACCGATCGATCATTGGCAATCTCTACCTCTAAAGGGCAATCCAACATGCCCGAGGACTCGGCGAACTTCTTGCTAAGCGCAAGGGAAACAAACGATCGGGTAGCACCCGAGTCGAACAACACCTAGACGGGGATACCGTTCACATAGAACGATCCTAACACATATAGATACATAAACTGAGTACATATCAATATCATAACATCATATAAATAAGTGAAAAGGAAAGAATCATACCCATCACCACATCGGGTGCAGCGCGTGCCTCCTCGGTGGTCAGTTGAAATGCCTGGCTTCTCACCACTAGAGCCTCTGCCTTGCCCTGCCGGCCATCTGTGATCCGTAGGGTCGCTGGAGCTGGCGCCTTAACCGGCGCTGAAACTGTCAACTGGGGGCAATTGGCCTTCTTGTGGCCCCTTTGGTTGCAGTGGAAACACAGCAACTCCGATGTCTAAATCGCAGGTGCAGGGGTAGTACAACCCCTGCTGAAGTGCCCCGCCTTGCCGCACTTATAGCATCCCGACGATCCCAATCTACATGCCCCCTCATGAGGCCTGCCGCATTTCCTGCAGCAGCTCGGTCCTGACTGGCCTTTCGGCCTACCATCTGATCCCTTGGGCTTCTTCCCCGAAGCCCCTCTTGTCTGTCCCTCCTCAGTCTTCCTCTTCCGGACGTGCTCCAGATCTATCTCTCTCTCCCTTGCCCTGGCAATCATAGAGTCCACGGTAAGGCGAGCTGAAAAACTGACATGCTCTCGAATATCAGCTCAGAGCATGTCATGGTAACGGGTCCTCCTCATGTCCTCATCACCCGCATACTGGGGCACCAATAATGCCCTCTCCCGGAACTTGGTGGTGATTTCCACCACAATCTTCGTCGTCTGTCTCATGTCCAAAAACTCTCTAGCCAACTGCTGAAACTCGACAGCCGGCGCGAACTCCGCCCTGAACCTGGTCGCAAAGTCCGACCATGACATAGCCTCGACAGCCGAGGCTCCCAACGAGTCGCTCACGGACTCCCACCAATCCCTAGCTCAATCACGCAAACACCCTGCCACAAACCTCACCTTCAACCCCTCAGGGTAGAAGCTAATCATCTGTGCAGACTCAATGTCGACAATCCATCGCCTGACAGCTATGGGGTCCTTCGCCCCATGAAAATTCGACGCACCACTGCCCCGAAAGTCCTTGAAGGACAGTATACGAGATCCCGACTGGCCAGATTCCATGTCACTCCTGAATTCCTGGAGGCGATCCTCCATCATCTCCAATATCCCCTCCTTGATTGACCCAAAGATAATGGGGGTCGACTCAAGGATACCTCTAGTGATCTCAGACGCGATGAACTCATGCAACCTCTCATCTACTGGCTCGGAACCTGATCCCAAACCCGATCCCTCTCCTAAACTGCCAACTGCTGGCCTCGGGCATAGTACCACCATTCTGAAATAAAAAGAAATAACAATTGTTAGCGATACTGATACCCCTGGAGGGATCCCACCCACTACAAGTTCCCTGGTCTTATCTTAGCCTTCCTCGGTTCAAGTACGGATCCTCTGCTTTCAGTAGTACGGGCCCATACTACCTTCCACATCTATCCGTACCTTCCCCAAAGACTGCCTCGACTCAACCAGGTCCCTTCCACTACCGCTGATCACTGCTACTCTTTATCCTAGGCTTACCCTAGGAAACCTCTGACTCCACCCAACCCAGTCCTCAGCTGCTGAAGGCCTCTTAGTGATGCCAATTAGCTATTACCTGAATACAATCACATGTGACGAGGCTCGGATAATCCTTCGAGTAAGGGACTCATCTCTACAATGGTTAGGACTCAAACAAGAGATACGCAATAGAGTCAAATCCAACACTCTGAGATTATTCAACCCTGATCACAAGTGACTTTAACGTATTCACTTAACAGTTAACTCCCATCACTTCAAAGCCCACATAACACAAAGCAAACATCATTTGGACATAAGGAAAACAATCTCAAGCAACTCTATCCTTGTAGAGAGAACTGAACTAGCATACAATGCTAAACTCCTACTATCAGGAATAACCTAAACAGGCTACCCTATTGCTGTCTACTCAACTCTAGCATGCAACTCTTTCACATACTGAAGCACATAAAGCAGGCACATAAGGCATCACTCCTAGATCCTTAGTCCTATTATAGAATGTTGTTCTACAAAAACTGATAAACATAAATAAACATGTATGGGTACATTGGGGAATACTTACTTGAGCTCGTGTGACAACCCGAAATTTCCATTCTGAACAAACCATTTGAAGCCAATAGAAGTAGAACAGTTACAGTGAAAATTCAGACTTCAAGTATAAGTTTGGTAGTTTTCAGGATTTACACTTAAGGAGATATTAGGAGAGTGGATGCACTAGGGTTTTGTGCAACACTGTTATTCCAATACTCTAGGACATTAGAGTTCGTTTCAGGATTAAAAATATTTTCTGCCAAAAATATCTCAGGACTATAAATAGAATTCTGAACCAAATTGGTTCATTAGTTACATTTCCAATTAGAGAAAAGCCAAAATTCTCTCTCACGGATCTTCGGGTTTTTATCCCAAATCGTGAGTACTTCGATCTAGTTATATTATATAGCTTAGATTGTGTATTATAACATCAAAATCGGACCAAAACCCCAAGATTTGGGAGTTTACCGCCCAAGAACACTTGGGGAGTAAACTCCATTTTAAGGGCTAAAAGTGTCCCAATGTCCCTCAAAGCCTTAGAACTCAACATAGGGACTACCATTGCATGTTTAGGACACAAAAACAATTAGGAATCAATGGTGAAAGTGAGTTCACTACCAAGGAAGTTCTTAGGCCGTGAACTCCATTTTTGGTTACCAAAATGCCCTAAATGCCTTCATTGAGCCATGAGACTAGCATAGCACATTACCTTGATGTGTCTAATACCCAAAACAATCAAAATACCAACACCTATGGGTGTTTACGGCTGCAAACACATGGCCAATTGGTTTATGGGCTGAAAACTCTATATTAGGGGTGTTTTGATACCACAAACACTTCCTAAGGCTTAGGCTTGAATTTAGACATGTACCCTAAAGTGTTTAAAGCCTAGAAAACATAATGAATCACAAGTATTAAGGAGTTTACGGCCAAGATAAGTTCTTGGGCTGTAAACCCCTGTAAAGGGGTCAAATGACACCCTAACTCCTTCCTTATGCCTAGAACCCAACATAGATTATAACCTTGAAGTATTAGAGACTTGAAAACACCATAAACTTTCCCCCAAATGAGATTACGGCCGTAGTCTCCATGGGATATGGTCCCAAGGCCGTAAACTCCTCAAAGGAGTTAATAGGAAGCCCAAACACTTGATTTAGCCTTGAAACAATTCACCAAACTAGTTGTATAAATGATAGGCTTCATTTAGAGACTTTGTTGTGAGTTTGCGGCCATGAGTTTACTCCACTGGGCCGTAAACTCCAAAGCATATGGTCATTTGACCATAAACTCCCATTAGAGGCTTTGCACTCCTTGGTTGCAACCCATTAGCCTCCTAGCACTTGACCAAAAGTGTTTTCCCCGCGTTAAAATGTTTATACTTGTATAATTAGTGTTTTAATCACTAATTATTTATATACATATGTCTTCATATGTAATTAGGATCATTGTGTGTGTCTAAAGTCTTCACTTGACACCAAGCACTTGTCCGATCCTTCCTTACGATAACAGTCCGTTAAATTCCAGTCACTTACTACAGGTGAGTTCATACCCCTTAAATAATGTTTTAAACTACTTTTAAATGTTTTATGGGGGGGGATACAAGTAAAATCATACTAGTTATTATATCAACCACATGTGATTAATAAGTAGAATTATGCTAATTATTATATCAATCACATGTGATTAATATGCAACATCCAAATGATTTACTACACATTCGCCGTTTTACCAAACAGTTTCCTTCAAATGATTTTTATAAACATTTTATATGTTTTAAACTCTTTATTACACTGTACATTTTACTCTGTATATTACATTTCAAACTTATTTACAATTGTGTTTCAAACAAATGTTTCTTTATACTAAACTGTTTTATCAAACCCATGCCTTCAAATTGCTTTATAGATTGACATCAAGTCGATCTTTTCTTAAGATAATAATTATGTTTCAAATGTTTTACAAAACTTATTTATGCTTTTATATTATAAATTGCATGCCTCTATATGTATAGTTATATAAGAAATGTTTAAAAGACTTAGGAAGGCTATCCACCATATTTCCTTTTCGCGCTTGAGATGTGGTCTGGTGGGATATAGGGTACTCGTCCGAAGGTCGTTTAAATATTTGTTATATATCATGTGTACATGTATAGTCATAAAAGGTCCTTCCAGTTCATCCCATGCCCTTGGGTAACAAGGGTATACATCCATGTCCATACGTACCAGTTAGATTACTAGTAAACTACCACAGGGGTAGTTTAGGAAAATACTAGAACTATTACTAGAACACAATATCATACTATGAGTCAGTTCATTCATGAGTCAATACTTACTACTAGAAGAATACATACAACTATACTAGAGAAGAACATATACAACTATACTAGAGAATAACATATACAACGATACTAGAACGATTACATTACTATACTTGCTAGGTTGAGAGCACGTACATTACAACTAGAACAGTTCATTACATTACATATACATGAATACGTTAACAATTGTGATCCACTGTATCGGAGCATGCCTTAAATGTCATGACCCGAGTTGTAGCCAGAATTTTTTTGTAGGGAGAGCGTGAGTTTGCATATAGATATATACTGGATTGACTATCATACACCTTGCTGCTAGCTACAGCCGGACCTGCAGGTCTGCGGGTGCCAAACGTCATTCCGATTTACAACCATTCGTATGTCGTTGTTACCAATCGATATTATGGTGCAATTAATCACATGATGCCTTGATATAAATCCGGTTTAAGGTAGTTAGTACAATAGTTGTTCCTATAATACAACACTACAGTACTACATTTATTTTCCATTTACATATATTTAGTGGTCATTTCACTTAAACATTTAATGTAAAAACTATATTTTGATAATGATAGTTACACTTGGAAAAATTACACACTTTTACAAGAAACGAACATTTAGAACAGTTAAGTCTTGGTAGAAGACTACATTGAGAATAGTAAAGTCTTGGTAGAAGACACCTTTATATAAAGGTAGGAATCATAGGGATTTCTCGAGTTTTTCAAACATTTACAGTTGTTTCACAAACATTTTCTACACTTACAGTTTACAAACATTTTTATACTTACAGTTCATAAATGTGACATCCCCAAAATCTCGGCCAGAAAAAACCGATTTTCATTTATGCTTTTAAAATAATTTCAGAGTAAATCCATTTGATTTGAAAGTATTGCGGAATTTGTTCCCAAAAACAAAACATGATAAAACAATGTTTACCGAAGCATTTCATAAAAGAAATGTATTTTCATTATAATCAAAACTCGGGGTGTCATGTTCCGATACAGACCAATAAGCATAAACGAATACATTACAAGTCACATAACAAATATAAACATATGCAGACTTGTAAACAAAACAACTTGATTGTTCATCCATCTCATGCCCTTCCGCCACTTCCTGTAATACAAATAAAACTGAGTGGGTCAGGCTTGGGAGCCTGGTGAGCATATAGGGTTTTCAACCCACAATAAATAATTAAATTAATTATTATCAACCAACAATAACCCAGTTACCCATTCCCGTTATTCTCATTTTACGTCCCTAAAATAACTAACACAAGGGACCTAATCTAAGAATATTTTCATCGGGGTGACAACACATGCTGCGGGGTTTCCTCAGCAATATAAGTCAAATAAGGCAACCATGAGGGGGATGGAATACAGCGAATGAACACCCAAGTTCATTAACACCTACAAGTTATGAGCCTGCTAGCGTTCCACTGGACTATCTAGAAAAGTCCGTGGTCGTCATCTAAATTCCGCTAGATGACTGGATCAAAACAACAACGAGGCCTCTCATCTGTTTATTACACACCAACTATCTGATGGGTTTTTGGTCATAAGACATCCTATGTGCTCATACAAACCCTAATGCTTGGATCTAGGTTTCTCTATTGTACATGCTTTGAATCCAAGACTATAAACCCTAATTCTAACATACAAGTAATCATATTAATATGTAATTAGGTTTAAGATCATACCTTGATTGTTATGTAGCAATAACAATCACAAATCTCCTTGAATTGACTTTGGAAGGCTTAGAGTCACAAGCGTCACTCCTCTAATGGTTCACAAACACCATAAGCAAGAGGATGAAGATATAAAGAGAGAGGTGAGAGGTTAGAATTCGTATCTAGGACCTTTTTGGGAAAGGGATACACGAATTCATGACCCTAGGGGTGTTTATATAGGTGTAGAGATAGGGTTTCAGTCATTATCCTTATCTAGTTGATTATCCATTAAGAAACCAATAAGATAATCCTTGAATCCTTATCATACTCGAATTCTAAGGCTTTCCAACCTTAAATTCGTCCACCATATAAATAAGATAATCCTTACCTTATTTTGTAACTATCACATAATTACAAATCAGCCCCTCTAGTTTAATTAATTACATTTGATCACAAAACTAATTCTTAATTAATTATCGACCAATATTAAACAAATATGATTTCTCCTTTAATATATTATTCTTATAACATATTAATAAATCATATTATCCTCTTTCTCTTTATTCATTTCTCCAATCAAGTTGCTTTGGTGAAGGCAACCCAAAAGGACCATGCACCATCGGGTCAAGTACATACCAAAATAGTTATGGACTTAGACACTAATCCAACAGTCTCCCACTTGGATAAGTCTAACAACTATTATGCGTATGACTTCAGATCCTGATCTGCAATCGTAGCTTTCCAAAGCCGCTGTCAACTCTGATCATATCAGATACGCGTGTCCTTAGATAAGGGATCATATATTCCTCCATTCTAGATATCGTATGAGATATGATTTCTAATCATTCTCTTTGTACTACTTCTCGATTTATGATTTATGACGACAGACTAATTGAACAAATCAAATTAGCCCTAGCCCGGCCAGGCATTTACGTATGTCATCACTAAACCATCGAGGGGCCCAAAGATATCGCTTTTATCCTACCTTGGATAAAAGGAACGGATAAACTTTGATACAATGCTTGCTTGCACTCACTAACCAAATCACACACAACAATATGTTTTATAACACCAAGTTACTGGTGCGTTTACATATTATCAATGTGCAACCGATCAGCAAGATACAACTCACACATCTCGGTTTCAAGAATATAAGATGTTATCGTCTCACTAATCACTCGAGATAGTGATCCAAGTGACCGTGGGTTTAATCCAATGCTCAAATCATATTCGTAAGCACTCATGAACGTTGCAGCAAACATTTGCTTATGTTTAATACTCTTTTAGACAATCCACACACCAATTCACGACAGTCTTCATTCATATCTACTTCCAACATATGAACGACTGTGGCCCGTTTGAATAATTCGATTATTCTTAATAAACTCATTTATTCTGGAAGTCAAAACATGCAAAGTGAAACACAAGAATAATACTAATCCCATATGGCCTCAAACCTTTGAGTATAAACAAAACACGTTTTATTTATCACCATATCGATTACTCATTATTTGTTGTCTCGGGCAATCAACTTTTTACTTGAATCATTACACTTGTCCCATGCTCCTAGCATGCACACAATGTTTACCTATGGTTCTTACTTTTGTGAAATATACAAATTGAACACATTTCCAATCATTCTCATTTCACAACTCCAAATCCATTTTCTTAAGTGTAAGAATATCAAATTCTTGTTACTTATAGAATATACTAGATTCTAACACTTTATGCAACGATCCTTTTGTAATGTCACTGCACCAAAGTCTCAAAGACTATTGCCAATGATATTACAAAGTCCTCTATCGAAGATTGTTACAAGACAATTCCTTAGATGTGATGTCTCTCACTCAAAGTACATTCCTTTGAACATCCTTTTGCATAAAAGTTTCTAATCTAGACATAGATTTTCAATCTTTACTTCCCAATATGGACACATTTCCATACTTTCCATATGACAACTCATTTCTTAATAGAATCTTTTCTATTCATCATAATGTCAATATGGTCCATTAATACCATGCTTCCAACTACTCATAAGCAACCAATCCTCGTCGAACTTTGGATTGTTCTTTGACAGTTGTTTAATTATTTTAGTCAAAACCGATTCTAGTCCCTTTTCCCTCTAAATGCGCTAGACATTTGGAAAATTTTAGAATGGTCAAACATTAAAGCATTTGCAATCGATCCTATACCCGAAGCGTATGGGACATGATGCACAATGTTTTATTTGCTATGTTCTCAAAATTCGAATTGTGAAGAGGAATGCCGTAATCATAATCGAAATTTTAAGAACACACTATGTACCTTTCACTAAATTTATTAACATTTCACAACCTAATCCTTTAGATTTGAAATGAAGCATAATATTCTCTCCCTTAATTATAGCAAAACAACCTTTCAACTCTTACAACTTTGCAAAGTATGACTCTTGTTTTCTATAATTAATATTGCCAACTATGCAATACTTGCCTTAATAATCATACAATCATAACATTTATGCTCCCACTATCATGATGATTATTATAAAACATAACACTTATGCTCCCACTAGCTTCGACATATATTCATAAACATCTTAACTTTCAGAAAAACAATACTTATTGAATTTCTTAAGTTCATGTTTCTAATACTTAGTGCTATGCTAATCTTTTATCAAAACTTCTTGAACTTATACACTTTTGCCTTAGATAGTTCATATGTGTGTCTTAACAATTAAGACTAATTGCCAAACCTCACAATTCAAATTATGGAAAGGGATGCCGTAACCATGATCGAATTCGAGAATGCAAATTTACAATCACTATCTTTTAAAATCTTTCTTCGCGAAAGCATTTTCTCACAATCATTTTCATGAAGGAGGAAATCTTATGACACTTAGATTTAAACGGTGTATGTGTTCCTATCCATGTGAATTTGTTAAAACCAAAGTTTACGACAAATTCAAACTCATATGGATCGAACTTTCTTAAACTTGATTTCTTGCCTTATGGTAGCACAGCTGCCCACCACGTCTTCCAAGTAGTTAAGCAGCTCACCTTTTTCCTATCAATGTACTTTCCATTGATCAAGGTCCTTGCCTTTTATGCATTCAAATGAGAACTCATAGGACTCACATGCATAATTAACTCGATTGGATTGTCACATAAACAAAATAATGTCTTCACGATAGGTTGTAAACCTCAACTCGTGTGCTAGTGATGATCGATAAGGTTTATTTGATTTGTTCTTGAAACTTTTCAAGACTATTAAGACTCCCACTGACTCCTTGACATATACGATTCTCTTATCAAAACATTTCTTGACAAACAAATATTCAAGAGTTAGTGTAGCTTATATCAAAACAAAACACTTCATAATTTTGGTCTTAGTTGGTCTTTGTCTTATCCAAGACATCACAACTTTCCACAATTAATGAATGTTATAAACCTTCTTAATACTATTCACTCAATTTCACAATCTTGACTTTAAGACTTGTTTTGGAACGAAGTATGATAGACTTCTTGATTTAACCATTTCTTCAATCCTTGATTCCTCTTCTTAAACATACAATTGTACTAAGACTCACTTAGAGGATCAATTGAGATATGGTTCTTAATCATTAAGACCTATCATAAAGCATAAAAGGTACTCTCCCTTCTTCTTAGAATGGAGAAACTTTTATCTTTCTGCCTACTTGACTCTTCTTATTCGTTCTGCTATTGATTTAAACATTTTCAATCAATTCAGAATTACACTTAATCTTATAAGCATAATCATATTTACTAAACCTTTAGTAAATCATGACGAATATCTTTGTTACTCTTATGGTGAACTGGATCAACACACAACTTTGTGTACTCGATCTCCTAGTCCTTCACTTGACACTTTGTCAATGAATTAGTCTAATTTCCAAATACATAATTTCTCATTCATCGTGCATCCACGTTGCATGATTCCAAGTTTCTGTCCAATTGAAACTTGGGCGATGAGAAACTCTCCCTATTTGGTAAATTCTTGACATTTCCATAAATAACATAACTAAGAATCATATCCATTCGTTGTAGAAATATGCAAACATCAATTTTCATAACAATTTCATTGCAAGGAAATAAACAAACAAATAAGTAAGTCAAAATTTGTTTTATTTATAAAAGCAGCGGAAAATCATTTGTCCTTACAATGCAAAATCTATTGAAAACTATGTAAAAAGAAAATTTCTAACAACTCTATCATAACTATCTAAGCTCAAAATCCAATCTTCAAGTCCATGCAATCAAGATCCATCTCTTGTGATTAGATTCATCTTGCTCTCTTATCAAGCTTCCTTTCTTTTATACCGATCCTTCAAAACATTCAAATGCAATCTTATCACATCATGTATTAAGAATCAATGAATAGGAACTTAATGGAGTTAGATAGTGGATTCTTACCTAAAGCGTAGTCACATCATGTATTAAGAATCAATGAATAGGAACTTAATGGAGTTAGATAGTGGATTATACCGATCCTTCAAAACATTCAAATGCAATCTTATCACATCATGTATTAAGAATCAATGAATAGGAACTTAATGGAGTTAGATAGTGGATTCTTACCTAAAGCGTAGTCATACTTTTGACTCTCCCATCTCTTAGATCTCTTAGGTAAATAGGGCAACTTCGTCTCCGATGCCCCTTCTCTTGGCAATAAAAGCAAATTGACTCTTTTGGAACAACACATGGAACTACTTCAGACATCGCCTTTTTCTTATGATCAAACTTTTCGATCATTGCATGTCTTTCATTGCCATTGTCTATATCCATAGAGGTCTTGAAGGCAGATTCACCAACCAACTTTGCTTTTCTATTGCGCCAAACCATTGTTGATTTAGCAGCAATAAGCATATAGGTGAGATCTATAAGGGTCACGTCATAGCTCATCATATAGTACTCTCTTACGAACTCACTATACGAGTTAGGAAGTGACTGAAGAATCCAATCAACAGCTATCGCTTCACCGACAACGGATCCCATCATTCTTAATCTATCAATGTGTGACTTCATCCCTAAGACGTGTGCACACACCGACTTGCCCTCTATATGTTTACTTTCCAAAAGGGCTTGAGTGATATTGAACCTTTCAATTTTACAATCTTGTGGGTTAGGGAGAATAATTGGAGGAGGAGGAGGAAGTGAAGCATGATTTCTTGTTCCTCGATCGAATCGTGGAATATCGTCTTCATGTGGAATGCTTGTCCCACGGGATTTGAGAAGACCATAGTTGTCGAACTTTGACATCTACAAAACGGGAGAAAAACGAATTCAAGTTAGTTGATAGATTGAGTCCTTGGTAAATCACCCAAATGAAATTCCAAGGCTAGGACCCAACACAATATCCTACAACTCGGGAGAGGGATGTCGTAACCCAAATTGCAGAACATTTGAAGGTAAGTGAATGACGATTCACTAATTTCCACCATGAAAAACGAAAAAGAAATTTAAGTTTTATATCTATGAAAACTCCTAGATCCTTTGAGATTCATTGAACATTTCAATGGCATGTTTAAATCTCGATATGCCCCTCTTGTTTGTGACTGGGATGCCGAGGATCACAAAGCGGGTGTGAATAACCATGCAAACTACATGGTGCCCTCACATGTTACAATCACCTATTCGATGTGCCGGTAAACCACACACGCTCCACCGAACTATGACAAACATTGAGTCACCCTTTGCTACCTTTGCTTAGAACCATTTAGTGTGCCGGTAAACCACACACGCTCCACTAACGTCTTCGCAAGGGCACAAAGTGTAATTTCATGGAATTGCATCAATTCACTTTTTGCCTAAGTAACTAAGATTGGGAATTTGAAAAACATTTAGTTACTTGGTATTTCATTATACTTATAATGGAAGGTTTCGTCCTATCCTACCCGTTCGGCTAACGACCCTCCACTAGTCAAGAGTGCGGTGGGTAAGAGTGGATACCCATTCAATCGCCATTTTATAGTCAATTTCCTTAAACACCCCTTATAGACCAGCTTCGTGAATGAGGCCTACTAACGGTAAGACTGACTTTTACTCATACATATATATAATGTTAGACTTTTAATGTTATATATAGTATAGAGTGTATTTTATACTTTTAAAATACTATATGGTTAACTTTAACAATTACATTTTTAATTCAATTAAATGGTTAACCTAAACTTTTATGGATTTATTAAACCTCTTTTAATTATACTCCTTAATTAATTAATAAAACCATAAGGGTGTGATTTGAACTTTTCAAAACATTACTAGAGTTTTAGAATTTAGCATTTCTAATTAAACCTTTTAATCAACTTTTAAATTCCAAAACTTAAGGGCAAGTTTTGAAACCTTTTTTCAAAACATTAGGGTTTTAACTATTTAAATTTCAAAACTCCAAAACTTTTGGGTTCAAATTTAAACTATAAAACCTAAAGGGGAAAATATGAAACTTTTCATAACAACAAGGATCAAATAACAAATAATCTAAACTAACATTTAGTTACATAATTATCCATATTTGATTTGTTTAATGATTTCTTGCAAAACAATTTATCAATTTACTCAAAATAATTAATCAATTATCTTATAAGGAAACAATTATCTTGTTAATTGATAATTATCTTTAATTAGATCAAGAATATAGTCATATATATATCATAAAATCAGATTAATATTGATCTAACATGATAAGGTAACTATCCATATGCAAAAACAACAAGAAATCCCGAGATAAGCATTATCTGACGCTCGAACTCGCCGAGTACCACACTGTACTCGTCGAGTTGAGGTCTACTCGCCGAGTACACTGTGGTACTCGCCGAGTTCCTCAGCCATAAAGCCCAAAAAACGATTTTCCAGTTATACAATGCATCAATACAATTGAAACCAAACCAGGCTCTGATACCACTGATGGGTTTTTGGTCATAAGTCATCCTATGTGCTCATACAAACCCTAATGCTTGGATCTAGGTTTCTCTATTGTACATGCTTTGAATCCAAGACTATAAACCCTAATTCTAACATACAAGTAATCATATTAATATGTAATTAGGTTTAAGATCATACCTTGATTGTTATGTAGCAATAACAATCACAAATCTCCTTGAATTGACTTTGGAAGGCTTAGAGTCACAAGTGTCACTCCTCTAATGGTTCACAAACACCATAAGCAAGAGGATGAAGATATAAAGAGAGAGGTGAGAGGTTAGAATTCGTATCTAGGACCTTTTTGGGAAGAGGATACATGAATTCATGACCCTAGGGGTGTTTATATAGGTGTAGAGATAGGGTTTCAGTCATTATCCTTATCTAGTTGATTATCCATTAAGCAACCAATAAGATAATCCTTGAATCCTTATCATACTCGAATTCTAAGGCTTTCCAACCTTAAATTCATCCACCATATAAATAAGATAATCCTTACCTTATTTTGTAACTATCACATAATTACAAATCAGCCCCTCTAGTTTAATTAATTACATTTGATCACAAAACTAATTCTTAATTAATTATTGACCAATATTAAACAAATATGATTTCTCCTTTAATATATTATTCTTATAACATATTAATAAATCATATTATCCTCTCTCTTTTTATTCATTTCTCCAATCAAGTTGCTTTGGTGAAGGCAACCCAAAAGGACCATGCACCATCGGGTCAAGTACATACCAAAATAGTTATGGACTTAGACACTAATCCAACACTATCTACCCATGTTCTACCCAACATATTAGTAGATAAAAACATACATTTTTATACATATTTCCAAAACTTGTATAGCATGTTTGATCAATACATTTTCCATATAACAAATGAGGCACACACACATAACACGTATTTCATATAGAAATAATCAGATCTGTAAGATTGAAGAAAGTGAATATACATTCACACACATAACAACAAAATATACACATAACACGTATCTCGTATAAAATACTTCATAGTTATACGTTAGGAGAAAGTAACAACGCATTCACACGTATAAACGACAATAAACTTAATACACTCAAACCATACTTGTATTATTATTGCGTTTATGAAAGGTAGTATACACTCACTTGATCAGAAGATGATCGGACAGCACTACGGCTTGCATAAGTCGTAATCCTCAGCAGATCTGGAAGATCTCTACGAAAATCGAACTTCTCGCGGGCAGAGCTTCGGCTCGGAAACCACACTTCTCGGGATCTTCGGGATCTCGGGACTCGCTTCGGGACTCAGGAATATTACCGGGGCTTGGGGATGGCTTCGGGGGTAAAAACGCAGAGCTTCGGCACAAAAACGAGAGGAAATTAGCAATGGAACCCGGAACCCTCGCATCCTATTTATAGGAGGCTGGAAGCTCCTCGTACGCGGGGCGTACGTGCCTCAGAAACGTAAGCGCATGCATCATCCGAAGTGTCGACACTCTTCGGAGTACGCGGGGCATACTCACTTACGCGACGCGTAAGTCGGATCGGACTGCTGACTCCCCCTTCGGATAATGCCGGATTTTTGATTTAAAAATAAATACAAATTATTTATCAAACTTCGGAAATTCATATCTTCTTCATACGAACTCCGTTTTCGACGTTCTTTATATCCACGGAAAGGTGA
This sequence comes from Lactuca saligna, assembly GCF_052625555.1. NCBI lineage: Eukaryota > Viridiplantae > Streptophyta > Magnoliopsida > Asterales > Asteraceae > Lactuca > Lactuca saligna. Next base: position 200,819,702 of record NC_136419.1, on the reverse strand, counting down.
GACTACGCTCTACAACTTTCGTTTAGACTCCGTCGGCTAATTTTGAATTTATTTTTATTAGGCCGGGATAGAAATTTTCGTTATAAATTCATAACTTCTTCGTTTGACGTCCGTTCTCGCCGAACTTTTTATCGCTTTGATACTAACAACGAGATCTTCGATTCTCGTTTAGATCACTAAGACTAAATATCGCTCTAACGTAAATTTCACTTTTTACGTTAATCAGCGGTGCCGGTTCTGTCGCGAAACTTCGACAGGTCATAACTTCCTCGTTATAACTCGGATTTCGACATTCTTTATATCTTCGGAAACCTTGTTTCAACTACTACAACATTATCTAAAGATATCAAGTTTATTTTACACTTAAATTTTGATGCTTATTTTTATTCTTAATTAATCAAACCACATAATTAAGCATTTAAGCACAAAACACATAATACTCAAATAATACACTTCTATTATTCCAAAACAGGTTACAAAGGTTAACCTAGACCATTACATTGCTAAAAATGGCAAGCCCAGAAACACAGGCGTTACAATTCTCTCCACCTTAGAATGATTCCGTCCCCGGAATCACACATCAACAAACAAATGCGGATAGCGACTCAACATGTCACTCTCCGTCTCCCAGGTGAGATTCGGCCCATTCGTGTGTTTCCATCGGACAAGCACTAACTCGAGCATCTTGCGTCGCAACTTCTTAGTCTTTCGGTTAACAATTGCCTCTGGTTCTTCAATCAACCTTTTGTTCTCATCAATTCTCAATTCGGAAATTGGAATTATATCGGGAACTTCTCCCATGAACTTCCTCAAATAACACACATGAAATGTGTTGTGAATTCCATTCAGTTCTTCGGGTAATTCGAGCTTGTAAGCTTGGTTCCCAATCCTCTGAAAAACTTTAAACGGTCCAATAAACCTTAGACTCAACTTTCCCCTTTTACCAAATCTTATAAGTCCCTTCCACGGCGAGACTTTAAGCAAAACCGAATCCCCAACTTCAAAAGTCATCGGTCTTCGCTTCTTGTCAGCATAGCTCTTTTGACGATCCTGAGCTGCTAACATTCTTTCCCTAATTATTTTCAACTTTTCAGCAGTTTGATGAACCATCTCCGGTCCCATAAACTGCTTTTCCCCAGCCTCAAGCCAACAAGACGGCGTACGACACTTTTGTCCATACAAAGCTTGGTAAGGTGCCATCTTAATGCTAGAGTGAAAACTATTGTTATAGGAAAATTCTACCAAAGGTAAATGTTCATCCCAATTACCTAGGAACTCCAAGGTACATGCTCTCAGCATATCTTCAAGTGTTTGTATCGTTCTTTCACTCTGACCATCAGTCTGCGGATGGTAAGCTGTACTTAAACATAACTTGGTACCCATTTCCTCTTGTAGACTTTTCCAAAACCTTGAGGTGAAACGACTATCACAATCCGACACAATTGTTAGCGGAACACCGTGAAGTTTCACAATTTCCTTCACATAAGACTTCGCAAGCTTTTCCATAGACCATTTCTCCCTGGCTGCTATGAAATGCGCACTCTTAGTGAATCGATCAACGACCACCCAAATCATGTCGTGACCATTCTTTGTTCTGGGTAGTTTAGTGACAAAATCCATAGCAATGTCTTCCCACTTACCCATAGGCACAGGTAAAGGTTCTAAACTCCCATATGGTTTCTGATGTTGTGTCTTGACTCTCGCACAAGTCACACACTCGGCCACATACTTTGCAACATCAAGCTTCATCGTCGGCCACCAGTAGTAGGGTTTCAGGTCCCTATACATTTCAGTGCTACCGGGATGAATCGAATACATGGTCTTGTGAGCTTATTCCATCAGAAGATATCTAATTCCTCCTGACTTAGGTACCCAAATACGATCTTGGAATACCTTCAGTCCATGACCGTTTGTACCAAACACCAACGTTTTACCCAAACGTTCCTCCTTTCGGTCATTTTTCTCAGAAGCTTCCTCTTGAGCTTTCTTTATACTTTCCACAATGGTCAAGACAACTTCAATTCTCAATGCTCTTGGCCTTTTCCTTTCAAGATTGACTTTCCGACTGAGAGCATCAACAACAATATTAGCCTTACCGGGATGGTAAAGTATCTCACAGTCGTAGTCCTTGAGTAATTCCAGCCAGCGTCGTTGCCTCATATTCAATTCCTTCTGATTAAAGAGATATTGGAGACTCTTATGATCAGTGAAAAGTTTGCACTTTGTGCCATAGAGGTAATGCCTCCATATTTTCAGAGCGAAAACTACCGCTGCCAACTCCAAATCATGAGTCGGGTAATTCTTTTCATGCTCCTTCAGCTGTCGAGACGCATATGCTATCACCTTTTCTCTTTGGGTCAAAACACAACCCAATCCAACCCCAGATGCATCGCTATAAACAACAAAGTCTTCAACTCCATCGGGTATAGAAAGTATCGGTGCCTCGCATAGTTTCTTCTTTAGCTTCTCGAATGCTTCTTTATGCTTCTCACTCCAAGCATAAGTAGCTCCTTTGTGGGTCAAAGCTGTCAATGGAGTAGCAATCGAAGAAAAGCCTTGGATAAACCTTCGGTAATATCCGGCTAATCCTAAAAAGCTTCGGATCTCCGTGGGACTTTTCGGTTGTTCCCACTTCATCACAGCTTCGATCTTCGTTGGATCAACCATTATCCCTTCTTGGTTGACCACGTGACCCAAGAATTGGACTTCACGAATCCAAAAATCACATTTGGAGAACTTAGCATACAGCTTCTCCTTCTTCAAGACTTCTAACACTTCTTGCAAGTGTCTGCCATGCTCCTCCTGGCTTTTTGAGTAAATCAGAATGTCGTCGATGAACACTATCACAGATTTATCAAGGAACGGATTACAAACCCTATTCATTAAATCCATGAATGCTGCCGGAGCATTGGTTAGTCCAAACGACATAACCAAGAACTCGTAGTGTCCATATCTAGTTCTGAATGCAGTCTTCTCTATATCCTGCTCTCTTACTTTCAGCTGATGATATCCTGACCTTAGATCGATCTTCGAGAAATAGCTCGAACCTTGCAATTGATCAAATAGGTCATCAATCCTTGGCAACGAATATCTATTCTTTATTGTTGCCTTATTCAACTCTCTGTAATCGATGCACATTCTCATACTTCCATCTTTCTTCTTCACAAATAACACCGGAGCTCCCTAGGGCGATGAACTAGGTCTAATGAAACCTTTGTCCAACAACTCTTGAAGTTGCATCATCAACTCTTTCATCTCCGTTGGTGCTAATCGATAAGGTGCTTTTGCTATTGGCGTGGTTCCTGGTAACAAGTCTATTCTGAACTCTACTTGTCTATCAGGTGGTAATCCAGGAAGATCTTCGGGAAATACTTCCGGATAATCACACACCACATGAATACTCTGCATCACCTTTTTTTCCTTCTTAGCATCAATCACGAATGCTAAATATGATGTACATCCCTTGGTCAAACACTTTCTGGCTTTCATTAGGGAAATGATTCCAGCGTTCACTCGGCGTTTGTCCCCATACACCATAAATGAATCTTTTCCAGGCGGGTTTACTTTAACTATCTTCTTCTTGCATAAAATTTCGGCATCATTGGCGCTGAGCCAATCCATTCCCAAGACAATGTCGAAACCAGTAAGTTCGATAGGCAATAATTCCTCGCGGAACTTATTCCCATTCAAGTCGATTAAGATGTTTTTCATACGATGGCTAACAGGTACAAACTTGCCACTAGCAACTTCGACTAATAAAGCATTATCTAGTCTATCAACAGGTAAAGCTAGCTTTCTACCAAACTCATGCGAAATAAAGGAGTAGTTGGCTCTAGAATCAAACAATATATGAGCAGGTAATTCGTTTACGAGAAAGGTACCTGAAGCGACATCAGCTTCATCCTTAGCAGCTTCCAGTGTCATCTGGAATGCTCTCGCCTTCGGCTTTGGTGGAATGTTGGGCTTAGCTGCCTCCTTCTTCTTCGGACAGTCTTTCAAAATGTGCCCCTCTTCATTACACCCAAAACACATCCTTTTGTTGTTCGGACATTCATTGGCAAAATGTCCAACCTTTCCACACTTGTAGCAAGTTACATCCTCGCTACATTTCCCGAAGTGCTTTTTCTTACACTTATCACACCACCTTGCTTCCCCTCCTTTTCCCCCACCAAACCTTTTCGAATCTGATTTCGAAAATTTACTTTTCTTACCGGAACCAGATGTTCCCTCAAACTTCCTCTTCTCACCAACCTCAACCTTGTTGGTGGTTCTTCCCTTGATCATGTTCTCAACAGACTTGGCAGCCCAGATAGCTGCCTCTAGAGTAAGTGTCTGACGTACTGGCACCTCGTACTCCCATGGAAGTCCCTTCGCATACCGATCCACCTTCGTCAGCTCGTCTGGAACGATACGCAAGGCAAACTCCATCTTATCGGTGAAGTTGTTGGTGTATTCATCAACTGACATGCTGCCTTTCGTTAGAGTCAGAAACTTGTTCTCTAGCTCCAATAGATTTTGAGCCGAACAGAACTTGCGCTTGAACTGCACCAAGAATTCTGCCCATGACAATTGCAGTGGCTCATTTGGGCTCAAAGTTTTCCCTAGAGTGTTCCACCAACAAACGGCTCCACCTCGGAATTGACGCACGGCATAGATAGTTTGCAACTTACCTCTGCAGCCACACGTCAGGAAGGCTAGCTCCATTTCGGAGATCCAATCCATAACCCCAATCAGATCCTCCTTTCCATTGAAGGTCGATGGTTTTCAAGTTAGAAAGTCCTTGTACTTGCATCCCATTCCATCATTCCTTCCATCACGGTTGTCTTGTCTAACTATCGGTGGGTTGGCTTAACCAACAGACCCACTAAAGTTTCCACCTTCCGAGTGCCCTTCATTCAGTTCAGGCTCTTCCACACGAATCGACAGTTCTTCACGATTTTGTTGAAGCAACCGTCTAGTTTCATCCATCTGACGATCCAACATCGTCTGAATCATCAATTGCACACCAGCCATGGTTATTGGCTCAGGTGCTGCTGCTACAATAGGTCTTTGTTCAATCACTGGTGGTTGATTCCTGTTTTCATCAGCATTTCCAACTCCACTTCTTGTTCTCACCATTTTTAATCTACACACCGTATAAGGTGAAATTAGATCCTTATTCACGATAGATATTCAAATCATCCTTATCACTCCGAAACGTTTACATGCTAGTTCTAATATCGTAGACGTACGCTTAGAATCCTACACACATAAAGTTTCTAGATCCGGTCGGCAACAGACCATAGATCCGAACAAATAATATCATCTATGGCAACATACAACATTTAGCACATAAAGCATTTTAGGCAACTTTCCTAAAATAAACTAGTGCTCGTGTCTAAAACATAACAGACACACATCTCAAAATTCCACTTAGCATTCTAAGTTGAAGTCTAGAAATCCTAAAAATTCCTAGTTCGCTTAAACTAATACTCTGATACCAACTTTGACATCCCCAAAATCTCGGCCAGAAAAGACCGATTTTCATTTATGCTTTTAAAATAATTTCAGAGTAAATCCATTTGATTTGAAAGAATTGCGGAATTTGTTCCCAAAAACAAAACATGATAAAACAATGTTTACCGAAACATTTCATAAAAGAAATGTATTTTCATTATAATCAAAACTCGGGGTGTCATGTTCCGATACAGACCAATAAGCATAAACGAATACATTACAAGTCACATAACAAATATAAACATATGCAGACTTGTAAACAAAACAACTTGATGGTTCATCCATCTCATGCCCTTCCGCCACTTCCTGTAATACAAATAAAACTGAGTGGGTCAGGCTTGGGAGCCTGGTGAGCATATAGGGTTTTCAACCCACAATAAATAATTAAATTAATTATTATCAACCAACAATAACTCAGTTACCCATTCCCGTTATTCTCACTTTACGTCCCTAAAATACCTAACACAAGGGACCTAATCTAAGAATATTTTCATCGGGGTGACAACACATGCTGCGGGGTTTCCTCAGCAATATAAGTCAAATAAGGCAACCATGAGGGGGATGGAATACAGCGAATGAACACCCAAGTTCATTAACACCTACAGGTTATGAGCCTGCTAGCGTTCCACTGGACTATCTAGAAAAGTCCGTGGTCGTCATCTAAATTCCGCTAGATGATTGGATCAAAACAACAACGAGGCCTCTCATCTGGTTATTACACACCAACTATCTACTCATGTTCTACCCAACATATTAGTAGATAAAAACATACATTTTTATACATATTTTCAAAACTTGTATAGCATGTTTGATCAATACATTTTCCATATAACAGATGAGGCACACACACATAACACGTATTTCATATAGAAATAATCAGATCTGTAAGATTGAAGAAAGTGAATATACATTCACACACATAACAACAAAATATACACATAACACGTATCTCGTATAAAATACTTCATAGTTATACGTTAGGAGAAAGTAACAACGCATTCACACGTATAAACGACAATAAACTTAATACACTCAAACCATACTTGTATTATTATTGCGTTTATGAAAGGTAGTATACACTCACTTGATCAGAAGATGATCGCACAGCACTACGGCTTGCATAAGTCGTAATCCTCAGCAGATCTGGAAGATCTCTACGAAAATCGAACTTCTCGCGGGCAGAGCTTCGGCTCGGAAACCACACTTCTCGGGATCTTCGGGATCTCGGGACTCGCTTCGGGACTCGGGAATATTACCGGGGCTTCGGGATGGCTTCGGGGGTAAAAACGCAGAGCTTCGGCACAAAAACGAGAGGAAATTAGCAATGGAACCCGGAACCCTCGCATCCTATTTATAGGAGGCTGGAAGCTCCTCGTACGCAGGGCGTACATGCGTATGCGGGGCGTACATGCCTCAGAAACGTAAGCGCATGCGTCATACGAAGTGTCGACACTCTTCGGAGTACGCGGGGCGTACTCGCATACGCGACGCGTAAGTCGGATCGGACTGCTGACTCCCCCTTCGGATAATGCCGGATTTTTGATTTAAAAATAAATACAAATTATTTATCAAACTTCGGAAATTCATATCTTCTTCATACGAACTCCGTTTTCGACGTTCTTTATATCCACGGAAAGGTGAGACTACGCTCTAAAACTTTCGTTTAGACTCCGTCGGCTAATTTTGAATTTATTTTTATTAGGTCAGGATAGAAATTTTCGTTATAAATTCATGACTTCTTCGTTTGACGTCCGTTCTCGCCGAACTTTTTATCGCTTTGATACTAAAAACGAGATCTTCGATTATCGTTTAGATCACTAAGACTAAATATCTCTCTAACTTAAATTTCACTTTTTACGTTAATCAGCGGTGCCGGTTCTGTCGCGAAACTTCGACAGGTCATAACTTCCTCGTTATAACTCGGATTTCGGCATTCTTTATATCTTCGGAAACCTTGTTTCAACTACTACAGCATTATCTAAAGATATCAAGTTTATTTTACACTTAAATTTTGATGCTTATTTTTATTCTTAATTAATCAAACCACATAATTAAGCATTTAAGCACAAAACACATAATACTCAAATAATACACTTCTATTATTCCAAAACAGGTTACAAAGGTTAACCTAGACCATTACATTGCTAAAAATGGTAAGCCCAGAAACACAGGCGTTACAATAAATTTACAAATTCTTACATACAAATTAAGACACTAAAATACTTATGATCTCACCAACTTCAAAGCTGATACTCGCTTTCAAAATTACTTGTATCCTCAGGTCATCATAGACAGGTACCGATGCAAGGAGAAAGGAAGATGGAGCTTGTTCAAGACTCATCTTGCATTTTGATTTATGCTTTAGTGTTTATCAAAATTTGACAGAACACTTGTATAATAATTATATTATTAATGAAATGGATGATGTTGTTGCTTGTTTACTACTTTTCATTGTTGTGATACTGTACATGACGTCCTCCGCCCCAGAAGGTTTCTGCCGTTCTTGGTTTTGGGGTGTGACAGATTGGTATTAGAGCATTGTTTGTAGTGAATTAAGTATATCAACCCATAAAAGATATACTAACTATAAATACATAAGGGATAAAAATACTCTGACTAGGAGTTTATACTTTAAATAATAAAATATTTAATAATGTATACGTGCCTGCATTCATACTAAAATCAGTGTCACTAGGACAGTACAAAAGAATTACGATTGTTGGGAAATGCAAGTGGGCTTAGAGACATATGGTCAAAACTGGGAAGATATAGCCTGATCAGCTATATTATCCGAGGGTTGACTAGCATGTGCCTAAGTTTAATTGTATGGTTGCAACAATGCTAAAATCTTACCAACCCTACCACAATGAGAACATTAGAACATAACATTAAACTTAAAATACTATAGGAGTATTTGGTGTTACTATAAGTACGTTATACTTGAGAACTAAAACGGGATCTTCATTACTGAGTTGATAGTTGATAAGTGGATACACTAAAGATATATGTAATTAGGATGTTATAGACTTAGAATCTGTGAAATTTTACTTCACCTCGATTTTGTGTGAATTTGGAGTTAAGATCACTTATTCGAAGGCCTATCCTGTTTCGATTACATATAACTGGTATGCACTTCACAAATAGCGATGTAACTGATGAAGATTTTCTAAATAATTATCTAGATAGTTCGTCTAATAATTATTTTCTTACCCCAATTCTCGCATAAATAACATGGCTGGACTCCATCCCCACGACAACCAGTACCTTCCGAATGAAGTCATTGTTGGATGGTTTGGAGAAGAACCAGAGAATGATCATCCGATTCCTTTGAATGATCACCACGATGAAGACCTCACAAATGATGCTAATTCCGAACCAGAGGTTGAGAACTTACCCCAGGCAGCTCCCGTTCCAATTCCTAACCCTCGTCCGGCTGTTCATGGCCCGACCCCTGAGTGAGTGGAATGCTTGGAAACATGGAGCCAAGGACAAGATCAGCCCATGCCATTTAATGGCGACTGAAGCTTTTATTACCTGAGCAATGGGGGCTCAGCAGATAGAATCTTGCCAATCTTGTTCCGCAGAGAGGCCCGAAATGAGATTGAAGGCAGGACAGCCCTATATCAGATTACTGAAGTTGTCACCGATGCTAGAATGCATACCCTCTGCACCATTCGTTTAGAAGATGCTCGTGAGAGATCTGAGAGAAACCATGAAACCCTGCTACAGGCACTAGCTGAATCCCGAGCCGAAGTCATAGAACTCCGAGTACGACAGAGGGTGTATGAAAGACACCTACTCGATGTAGAACGTCAACTGGCTGAACTAAGAGTTCACCATAGGGATTACCGTCGCCAGTAATAAATGTTTTATTTTATTTTCCTTGTTAAAAAGGAATGTTTTTCTGTCAATGCCCGATGTGGCATTTTCTATGAAATTATCTTGTACCGTAAGTACTTTAGTTAGGTCTTTATGCTATCAAGAACTATCTTCTCTATGGATATGATGTAAGACCTTTACAAGCTCATTTTTCCGAATCTTTACATCGTGAATATCAAAGATATTGACAGTCGGCTAACTTCTGTGTCATTCTTCATTCAAGTACTCATATCATACTTTCATTGGAGTCTATCTGAAACCTGCTTTAGTCAAGTCATTAGACTATAGTAATTTAACTCCGGAGACATTTCCAGGTCTCTTTTAGTGGTTGGATCCTGTTATTCGCCAACCATCGATACCTCGGCTTGAACGACAAACGTCTTGAGACCAGTGTCCAAACTTACTTTCACTCATCACTAGGACTGCATCATAGGGATGTAGGTCAACCCTTCATAAACACACCTCCACTCAGTACTAAGACTGCAACATAGAGATGTAGGTCAAACCTTCGCGAACATACTTCCATTACGTACTAGGACTGCATCATAGGGATGTAGGTCAAACTTTCGAGAACATAGTCATACTCTTTTCATGAACAATCTAAGTACATCAAGGGTCAACCAGAATCGCTCACAAAATCCTTATCTTTCGTGTTACAGAATCATGTCGTCATCCGGAAGCAATCAGTCGAACAACGAAACCTCCACCTTTCCTATGGACGCCGCTACCTTTCAAACAGCAGTTACAGCTGCTGTGGTGGCTGCCGTAACCGCGGTCCTTGCGCACCGTAGCGCTATCAGCACAGTCAATGTTGCTGATGGGAATGAAGTTTCCAATCGTGGTATCCATCCAGGGAGTCGCCAAACAGTAACAGTCACAGGCTCGCAAAGCCAAAAAGCAGAGAACAAGAAACGAAAGCGTCAAGCCCGGAAAGAACGCAAGAGATCCCAAAGGCTGGATATACAACAGCAGCAAGTGGAAACCCCTGCCATTCCCTTACCGAACATGCCATACAAGGGAAAACTCCCGAAGTGTGATAAGTGTAGTTTCCATCATCATGGGGCTTGCCGTGAGATGCAATGTTGCAATTGCCTAAACATAGGGCACCATGCTCATGGCTGTGGAGCACCGACACGACCCATCACTCAAGTCCCTTCCATCGGGACTAACCCTACACACAGGAGTAGTTACAACGCCGAACGATTTAGGAAGCAATTCTCAAAGTGGAGTAACGAGGAAGGCACTCGCGTCCACATAACACTGGCTAAACACCGCAATCCCATCACCAAAGTTAGTACTAGCCAGTCATGCCACCAATGCGGAGAGATAGGGCACTTCAAGAAGGATTTCCCTATATCAAAGAACTCTTGCGCAGATGGGAGGATTCTCAGGATCACAGTTGCAGGAGAACCTGTTCCGAAACCACGTTAATGTAATTCGGGCGTGTTGTTGTAACAGACTTATAAACTATCCAGGACTAGTGCAACTAGAGTCTTATCTTTTGCGGGATCCTGTCGGTATAGGGATGCTCGTGCTGCGTATACTTGTCTTTTGTAGTATATCTTATTCGCAGCAATAGTCTTGTAGTAAATCTAAAGTACTGTAACTCTATTCATGGTTGCACGGTTGTGTTTGTCTGTAAACGTTTTATGTTCAAATCTAATGTCCGTAAGTCTCTGTATGATTTCGACATTATCATACGACTCGATTCAATTTGATCCTCACAAAAACAGCTTCATACGTAAGTCTCCTTATCAGTAATCGTCTTCTTAGCGGAACTGTCATATCATAACACCGAAGTACTCATGCCAGGAGTACCTCATAGTTCCTTTCTTTCCGAAGAAGCCCCCGAAGTACCACTCGTGCAGTACGTCAAGTTTAATCCAGGGATTCACGCGGTTGATCTACCACTGAGGAATGTATGCATAAGAGTGATATATAATCAAGGTTCTACAGGTTTAGAATTGATGATTCCACTTTAACTTTTTTTCCCTCGATGGGATGTGAGCTTAAAGAAGAATCAGTTATTCGACTACCTTTTCAATCTTAATTATATACAACTCGTGTACATGAGATTGTGATTTTGAAATCATGTATGAATTCTAATATGAACTTCAGGACGGAGAACTGCCTAAGTCTACGAGTAATCACATCGACATGTTAACAAACTTAGAACCCAGTAGGACCCTTGTAAACAGATCGCCCTATAGTCTAAACACCTACGGAGACACAAGAACAGTGCAGACAACTTAGCAAACCCCATAGAAAGAGAATTAGAAGACTAGGCTTCTCACCCTGGAGAACCCCAGTCTTATCCTCCCAGAGATCGACGGATTGCATCACAGGTGCCTCGGATATCGAGGACTCCGTCAAGATTTTCATTTGAAATCGTTATCTCTGCCTCGCGTAGATGAAATGGTTGAGCAAACGCAAGGAAAGAAACTACTTCCAGGAATGGATCTGAGATCCGAATATCGCCAGTTCGAGTGTTGGGGAAAGATGTCCGTAAGACTATCTTCCAAAATCAATGCGGACACTTCAAGTCCGTAGTGATACCTTTCGGATAGGACCAATACACCCATAGTTTTCATGAGTTATATGAGTAGGGTGCGTCTTTCTTACTTGGATCAGTTCGTCATTTCTCCATGTAATGACTTACTTATCTACCCTCGTAGTATGAAGAAACCCATGGAAACATTTCCTTCAGAGGTACTTTTCGCGAAGTTCTCTGGACCCGAGTTTTGGAATTGAAGAGTCAAAATTTCCTAAGACACACTATTAGTGATGTGGAAATTTTTGAGTACTCTTGCAATTTGTCAAAACTGTTAAGAATTTGTTGACACCGGAGACACCGACCTAAATTCGCCAAATTCTAGGTCTTACCGACCTACTGTCATAGTTCATTCAAAACCCCTCACAAATTACAGAAACCTTTACGACTCTGACCCAGCAAGGGGTGGCCCTTGACTGGGAAGTTAATCAAGAAAAAGAAACCTTGGAGATTCTAAGTGAGTGACCAAGTTCTTTAGGAGAACTCACTCTGGGAATGGATTAATACGCTTCGTATCACGTGGAAAGCTGAATCCAATATAGTTAGGGCCTCCGAGATTCTTATCAGATCGGTCCTGTGTCTCGCACAAACTAGGCCTACTCCTCGAACTTAGTAGCATACATTCTACTCTTAGTGTCTCGATCGTGAAACCATACCTTTCCGTTAGGACTCTTGTAAGTCCACTCATCGAGATCCTCGCCTTCGTATTAGAACCGTAGTGACCCTCGACCGAGAAGTTAAGCGGACGAAGCAACACCGTCGCCAGTTACTGAAGGTTCGTTGGGATTCCAACCGAGAACCCGATTTCACTTAGGAACGCTAGAACCAATCGATTAGGAAGTTTACTCCTCACTACTCGATCATTCGTACCTACTTCCTTGCCTAGCTTCTAATTTCGGGATGAAATTCCCTTCAACAAGGGGATGATGTGACAACCCAAAATTTCCATTCTGAACAAACCATTTGAAGCCAATAGAAGTAGAACAGTTACAGTGAAAATTCAGACTTCAAGTATAAGCTTGGCAGTTTTCAGGATTTATACTTAAGGAGATATTAGGAGAGTGGATGCACCAGGGTTTTGTGCAACACTGTTATTCCAATACTCTAGGACATTAGAGTTCGTTTCAGGAATAAAAATATTTTCTGCCAAAAATATCTCAGGACTATAAATAGAATTCTGAACCAAATTGGTTCATTAGTTACATTTCCAATTAGAGAAAAGCCAAAATTCTCTCCCACGGATCTTCGGGTTTTTATCCCAAATCATGAGTACTTCGATCTAGTTATATTATATAGCTTAGATTGTGTATTATAACATCAAAATCGGACCAAAACCCCAAGATTTGGGAGTTTACCGCCCAAGAACACTTGGGGTGTAAACTCCATTTTAAGGGCTAAAAGTGTCCCAATGTCCCTCAAAGCCTTAGAACTCAACATAGGGACTACCATTGCATGTTTAGGACACAAAAACAATTAGGAATCAATGGTGAAAGTGAGTTCACGGCCAAGGAAGTTCTTAGGCCGTGAACTCCATTTTTGGTTACCAAAATGCCCTAAATGCCTTCATTGAGCCAAGAGACTAGCATAGCACATTACCTTGATGTGTCTAATACCCAAAACAATCAAAATACCAACACCTATGGGTGTTTACGGCCGCAAACACACGGTCAATTGGTTCATGGGCCGAAAACTCTATATTAGGGGTGTTTTGATGCCACAAACACTTCCTAAGGCTTAGGCTTGAATTTAGACATGTACCCTAAAGTGTTTAAAGCCTAGAAAACATAAGGAATCACAAGTATTAAGGAGTTTACGGCCAAGACAAGTTCTTGGGCCGTAAACCCCTGTAAAGGGGTCAAATGACACCCTAACTCCTTCCTTATGCCTAGAACCCAACATAGATTATAACCTTGAAGTATTAGAGACTTGAAAACACCATAAACTTTCCCCCAAAGGAGATTATGGCCGTAATCTCCATGGGATATGGTCCCAAGGCCGTAAACTCCTCAAAGGAGTTAATAGGAAGCCCAAACACATGATTTAGCCTTTAAACAATTCACCAAACTAGTTGTATAAATGATAGGCTTCATTTAGAGACTTTGTTGTGAGTTTGCGGCTAGGAGTTTACTCCCCTGGGCCGTAAACTCCAAAGCATATGGTCATTTGACAATAAACTCCCATTAGAGGCTTTGCACTCCTTGGTTGCAACCCATTAGCCTCCTAGCACTTGACCAAAAGTGTTTTCCCCTCGTTAAAATGTTTATACTTGTATAATTAGTGTTTTAATCACTAATTATTTATATACATATGTCTTCATATGTAATTAGGATCATTGTGTGTGTTAAAGTCTTCACTTGACACCAAGCACTTGTCCGATCCTTCCTTACGATAACAGTCCGTTAAATTCCAGTCACTTACTACAGGTGAGTTCATACCCCTTAAATAATGTTTTAAACTACTTTTAAATGTTTTATTGGGGGGGGGGGGGGGGGGGGGGGATACAAGTAGAATCATACTAGTTATTATATCAATCACATGTGATTAATAAGTAGAATTATGCTAATTATTATATCAATCACATGTGATTAATATGCAACATCCAAATGATTTACTACACATTAGCCGTTTTACCAAACAGTTTCCTTCAAATGATTTTTATAAACATTTTATATGTTTTAAACTCTTTATTACACTGTACATTTTACTATGTATATTACATTTCAAACTTATTTACAGTTGTGTTTCAAACAAATGTTTCTTTATACTAAACTGTTTTATCAAACCCATGCCTTCAAATTGTTTTATAGATTGACATCAAGTCGATCTTTTCTTAAGATAATAATTATGTTTCAAATGTTTTACAAAACTTATTTATACTTTTATATTATAAATTGCATGCCTCTATATGTATAGTTATATAAGAAATGTTTAAAAGACTTAGGAAGGCTATCCACCCTATTTCCTTTTCGCGCTTGAGATGTGGTCTGGTGGGATATTGGGTACTCGTCCGAAGGTCGTTTAAATATTTCTTATATATCACGTGTACATGTATAGTCATAAAAGGTCCTTCTAGTTCATCCCATGACCTTGGGTAGCAAGGGTATACATCCATGTCCATACGTACCAGTTAGATTACTAGTAAACTACCACAAGGGTAGTTTAGGAAAATACTAGAACTATTACTATAACACAATATCATACTATGAGTCAGTTCATTCATGAGTCAATACTTACTACTAGAAGAATACATACAACTATACTAGAGAAGAACATATACAACTATACTAGAGAATAACATATACAACGATACTAGAACGATTACATTACTATACTTGCTAGGTTGAGAGCACGTACATTATAACTAGAACAGTTCATTACATTATATATACATGAATACGTTAATAATTGTGATCCACTGTATCGGAGCATGCCTTAAATGTCATGACCCGAGTTGTAGCCAGAATTCTCTTGGAGGGAGAGCGTGAGTTTGCGTATAGATCTATACTGGATTGACTATCCTACACCTTGCTGCTAGCTACAGCCGGACCTGCAGGTCTGCGGGTGCCAAACGTCATTCCGTTTTACGACCATTCATATGTCGTTGTTACCAGTCGATAGTATGGTGCAATTAATCACATGATGCCTTAATATAAATCCGGTTTAAGGTAGTTAGTACAGCAGTAGTTCCTATAATACAACACTACAGTACTACATTTATTTTCCATTTACATATATTTAGTGGTAATTTCACTTAAACATTTAATGTAAAAACTATATTTTGATAATGATAGTTACACTTGGGAAAATTACACACTTTTACAAGAAACGAACATTTAGAACAGTTAAGTCTTGGTAGAAGACTACATTGAGAACAGTAAAGTCTTGGTAGAAGACACCTTTATGTAAAAGTAGGAATCATAGGGATTTCTAGAGTTTTTCAAACATTTACAGTTGTTTCGCAAACATTTTCTATACTTACAGTTTACAAACATTTTTATACTTACAGTTCATAAACTTACAATTTAAGACACTAAAATACTTATGATCTCACCAGCTTCAAAGCTGATAATCGCTTTCAAAATTACTTGTATCCACAGGTCATCATAGACAGGTACCGATGCAAGGAGAAAGGAAGATGGAGCTTGTTCAAGACTCATCTTTCATTTTGATTTATGCTTTAGTGTTTATCAAAATTTGACAGAACACTTGTATAATAATTATATTATTAATGAAATGGATGATGTTGTTGCTTGTTTACTACTTTTCATTGTTGTGATATTGTACATGACGTCCTCCGCCCCAGAACGTTTCCACCATTCTTGGTTTTGGGGTGTGACAGCTCGGCCGGTCGCGCATATCACACACTTTGTTCTTTCTTAAAACCCTTTACTTAGCCTTTTAGAAAACATTTTCTCTTTCCAAAATCTTTTAATCCCTCGATTTGAGTTCAAACACCCCCGAAGGTGCGTCCGAATCCCTCAAACCAGGGCTCTGATACCAACTTGTAACGCCCTAAAAATACGAGCCAAAAATTTCATTTTTGAAAACATATACTTAGCAAAACATTCGAATTAAAACGTTTACTGATCATAACATTTTATAAAGATATCACATGTCTAGAAAAGATTTCATAAAACATAATAATGTCAGAGCACAAATCCCCAGGAAGATCTCATAATGCAGAATACGAAACATGTGTGTGATGGGCCGCTACCGCGCCAACTCCTTCCCCTTCGAAGAAGAGGTACCTGAAACCAAAACTGAAAACTGTAAGCACGAAGCTTAGTGAGTTCCCTCATCATACCCCATACCATACAATCACATATCATACATATTGCCAGGCATTTCTGGGGTGCCCGACCTACCTGGTACGACCATTCTGGGGTGCCGACCTACCCGTGTCAAGCCATTCTGGGGTGCTGACTACCTATGTCAAGCCATTATAGGGTGCTGGCTACCCATCGGTCCTGGCGACCAAACCTCGGGGACTATTTCACCCCCTACTTCTACTATCACATATATCATAACATAACATATTATCAGACATATCTGGGGTGCCTGAACTACCCTTCGGTCCTAGCAACCGAACTCAGGGATTGGTCCCCTCCTACTACCTCTATCGCATATAACATAACAAGCCAGCATGCAAACATATAATCACATACTGTCACACGTATCTGGGGTGTCTGACTACCCTTTGGTCCTAACAACCGAACTCTACTACTATCACATATAACATATCATGCTAACATATAACATATCAGGTAGTAGCAAACCTAGATGATATCACAAAGACAATCATCTATCATACATCTCCTACTGGTGGGCCAGCATTGTGGCCTTAGACCCACCGCTACTGGAAGGTAACTCACCTAGTAGTAGCTGCTGATCTGTGTGGGAATAGTCTGTCTGCTGCTGCTCCGGAAATCCTCTGGCTGTAATTCCCACCAAACACTTAGTCAAATACTGCTAACCACCCTCAGGGTAAATTGCCCATTTACCCTTAACAAGTCATGAGTTAAGTCATAGTCAACTGCCAGTTGAACAGACTCGCCGAGTTGGCTTGCCGACTCGCCGAGTCCCTTTCTCTATACCCAAGTCTTAATAGTCCTGCATCCTACTCGCCGAGTTGTATGAACAACTCGCCGAGTTCGCCTTCATCCGAAGAACACTCTACGCTGTGACTCGCCGAGTTGTATGAACAACCCGTCGAGTCTGTTCTTGATTTACGAAGATTGTCTTGAACTCGCAGAGTCAGGGCATTTACTCGCCGAGTTCCTTCATGGATGAGTTCGGCTCTCGACTCGCCGAGTCGTTACCATGCAATTACTATATGGTCAATTCTGCTCGAATCCAGCTCACGCCATTCATAGATCTGTGATCCTGGGGCTTGATTTACACGTAAAGTTTCCAACTTTACGTGTAAATAGGCAACCATGAGAGTTTTAGGGTCCAAAATGCACCAAAAGGGTAGATCTAGGGCTTTCATGTAATATGGTTCCAAAAAGATAGTAGATCTGAGCTCCTGGAGCTCAACCATGCCTAGATCTAAAGGTTAATCAGCTTATTACGAACCCTCAAACCTACCCAAGCTTGGAAATGGTTCAGAAAGGACTTTAATGGAGCTATAACGGACAATAAGCATGAAAACAAGGGGGGAAACGAGTTATACCTTAAGGAACACACTGAGATAGCTCAAAGATGCTTGACCTCGTCTTCTTCTTGATCTACTCTTCTTCCCACTCCAAAACTTCAAGAGGACACACCAAATGCTTCAAAATCACAAGGAAACAAAGCTTGGACAAGATATAGGGCTCTGAGGGTGAATGGGGGCGAGCTTGGGTCGCACAAGCTAGCTTAAATAGGGGGCAAACCCTTGGGATTAGGGTTTCATCAAACAGCGATGACTCGCCGAGTCCAGGATATGGACTCGCCGAGTCGACAACTTAAGCGTGCCCCCGGACCGCGTCCCTACTCGGCGAGTCGGACCTACAACTCGCCGAGTCCAAGGCTAAAATGACAATTACTTAGATAAATTTTTACGTACCAGGAACCAGGTGCTACAAACTAATAATAAGTAATTGGGATATTATTATGGGTTATATAAGTATTGTTTAACGCTTACATAATAGTAATAATAGCTAGACTATTAATTAGTCTCGGCGAATAATAGACTAAACTCTAGTGGTAATAATACTAGGTTTCGTCGAAGGAAAATAGAATCGTTAAAAGCGAAGCGCTGCCCGAGTTTGGAATCATCACTTTAATAAGTGAGTGCATAGTCTCTTTCATCTTACACATAGATATGAAGTATTTAATATATATTATGTGTTGTGAGTGCATAGTTACTTTCATCTTACACATAGATATGAAGTATTTAATATAAATTACGTGATGTGAGTGCATAGTTACTTTCATCTTACATATAGATATGAAGTATTTTAATATAATTACATGCTATATGTGCATATTGTCTGAATACTTGTTGTCTATACTGGTGAAATATTTTTATACATGTTTTAAATGATTTAAACTGTACACGTATTTTATATATACGAATATGTTGGGTATGACATGGGTAGATGAATGATGAAAGATAAAAGATGATGTGAGTAAACATTGACAGCTATAAACTTAGTACCTAATAAACATCGGCAGCTATGGACTTAGTACCTATTGGACAAATACTGGTAGCTGTGGACTTAGTACCTGATAGGAATTGGTAGCTATGGACTTAGTACCTATTAGATAAACATTGGCAGCTATGGATTTAGTACCCGATGAATAAACTATAGCAGCTATGGAATTAGTGCTTTACGAACGAGTATTGGTGGCTATGGATTTAGTGCCAGTCCTATAACCCTAGAAGCAAGGGACTTCGGAATAAACGAATAGATGACTTTTAGGATAGATCTTTAAGAGTAAAGAAGATAATGGGGATGAGTAATTAGGTTGATTGTTTGATTGTTTAAACATAATAATTATATTATTGTGGGTTGAAAACCCTATGTCCTCACCAGGTTTCCCAACCTGACTCACTCAGTTTATTTATATCACAGGTGTTGATATGAAGTCACATTATACTAAGAGATTAAAGAGATGTAGATCACTAGTGTAAATAAATGTAAGTTCTGTTTATGCTTATGTTTCTGTATTGACGATGACATCCCAATGTTTTAAAATTAATAAAAATACTTTTCTTCGGAAATGCTTTGATAACATATTTATCATGTTTTACTGGGAACAAATTCTGCAACATTTTTTATTAAAAGAGGTACTCTGATTTTTATAAAGCATAAACAAAATCGGTCTTTTCTGGTCGTGAAAATGGGGATGTCACATTGTTCATTTAATACAATTACAAAAATTGATTGATAAATGATAATTACCTATTTGGGTTGGCCTTTAAACCTGAGAACAGTAATATTTATATATGAGGGGTATCTTAAAATTGTTGGATTAGGTGTCTAAGCCCATAACTATAATTTGTATGTATTTGACTCGATAGTAGCATGATCCTTTTAGGTTGCCTTCACCATAACAACTTAACTAGATGAATTATGGAGAAAGAGGTTAATTGTGATTTATTAATATATTATAAGAATAATATATTAATTGAGAAATCATATTATTTAATTAATATTTGTCAAGAATTAATTTGGAATTAATTTAGTGATCAAAAGAGATTAATTAAATTAACGAACGGATATTGTAATTATAAGATAATTAAAATATGGGCTATGGACTCCTAATAGAAGGAGATGGATGAAATTTATGTGGAATCCCACATAGAAATCGTCCATAGGGGCATTCTGGAAGGATCATGTGGACTGCTTAGGGCTTAAGCAATCAGATTAGGGTTTTGACTGAAACCCTAGTAGCTCAGCTATATAAAGACCCCAGGGGACTCCTAAAATCGACACTTGAACCCTAAGAAGAGTACCAACTGAGTTTTGTGATCCCTATCATCTTTCTCATATTCCTCCAACTTGCTCTTGTTGTTTGTGATCTATTAAATACATCACATTTGAGGTGCTAAGTTCTCAAAGGTTAAAGATCAAGCAAGCTACAAGAAAGGTAATCATCTAACTTTGTATTAGGTATTAATTTTGAAAATAGCATGCTAGTATAGGGTTATGGCTTTGGATAATTATTATTGCATGTACAGTTAAAGAAAACCTAGATCCAAAGCTTTAGGTTTGCATGTGCACCATAGGATTGATGTAATGCTCAAACTAATCAAAAAAGTAGTCTCATGATGAGATGACAATTAAAAGTCAACCAAGACAGATAGGAAGGAGTATCCTCTGTTAAGTGTAAATAAGATTCTTGTGGGCCAAAAGATCGCAACTTTCTTAGTAGGTCTCTAGTGAGTTTTCCCACTGAAATAACAAGTGCTAAATAAAAAATTAATATGTTAGTTGATGATGCAAGTATGCAACTCCCTATTTCAAAACACAAAATGAGTAAAAAATTACCTACATGGCAACTGGAAAATCATCTTGAAAGTAGGGAGGAAAGAACAAATCTTCTTGCTTTAAGTGAATGCGGGTTTTCCTTCATGTATAGAAACAAGAAGCATTAGCTTTTCTAAATAAGAAACCTCAAATTAATGAAAATGAAAACAATATGTTAAGAGAATAAACATGGTTCAGTGACATGAAACTTTGAAGTAATTAGTCCAGGATTAGAGCTTTTGTTGCAAAAGAAATAAGAATCAAAGGATTCTCATTGCCAGTAACCTATTGAAGACATATAAATATGTTATTGTTACCAATGTACTTTGATGTAGGAAAAAAAAAAGAACACATTTTAACTTATCTTTTGTACTTTGAAAGAGCAAATATGCTGCATGTGCTTCAAGAGCTTGACTTCGCTACTGATCAACTGAAAAAGTTACTTAAATCAGAATGGTATGAGGCTATTATTAAAACGCAGGAATTTACCATAGGTGGTGTTATATGCTAACATGTTATACTATGAAATAGTCAAATAGAAACGTCTGTTGAGCTAGGGGTAATTCCATATTAACACCAACCATTTCTCAAATGGATCACATTTGTAGTTGATTATCTGATTGTTTGATAGATTAGCTATTCTGTTAAACATCTTTGTAGGTTCAGAATCACCTGTAAGAAAAAGGAATGCATTAGGTTTCATAAAATATAACTTGATAAATTTGAAAGAAAATAGGAATTGTGTGGAAAATAAAGGAAAATAGTAAAAAAAGAATACACCATACATTTTATCACAAAGGAAAAGGAAAACAATAAGTTTTTACCAAATGTATGTTGGCTTAGCTCATGGAACCAATCATATATTTTTTCCTGAAAGCATTTCCTGCATTTCTACCATTTTGCCTTAGTGTGTACAATGTAATCACCCATGATAGGACTAGCTTTGTTATTCCAAAGCCCCTGAGTCAAACATATCGAATATTATGATAATGAATTTTGTGTGGGGATTTTCATCGAACATCTTGCGTGCATCGTTTACACAAAAAAAGTATCTTATAGAAAAGCCTACTAACTTGAATATTGGAAGAAGAATCATAATTTGAAATAACAGTAGAACGAAAATGTATTTTCATAAGTTTGAAATCACTAACTTAATTAATCAAGCAATCCATATAAAGCAATCGACAATAACCTTTCACACTTTAAACAACAGAGCAAGAGTAGATAGATAGAAAGAAAGAGGGGGGGGTGAGCCCGGAGACATACCTAGGTGCATCGACAGGAGGGTGTGGAGTGCACCGTGAACCGGAGAGAGAAGTGTTGAACTGCCGAATAGAGTTGCGTATTCGTCGATTGAGGGTTGTATATGTCAACGTTGACGAGAACTATTGTTGCGTAACTTAACGTCAATTTAGGGGTGTATGTACCATTTAACAATTATATAATTCCATTAAATACACATACAAATTTCATACTGTTGAATTTTTTTATATATAATCTTTTCTTTTAAAAAAGATTAAAAATTTGACTTAAACTAATATAATCAATTTATATATAAAAATTAAAACGAAAAACATAATTACTTGTTTAAACAATATTCATCGGTTTATTTTTAACAACCAATAATATGGATAAGTTTTGGATTTTATTAAATGGAATATTTATATGTAAGTTAAAGATGTTTACCAAATTATATATGTAAGTTAAAGACGTTTACAACAACTAATAATATGGATAAGTTTTGGATTTTATTAAATGGAATATTTATATATAAGTTAAAGACGTTTACAGTGACTTAGATTTTTGGTCACTAAATAATTTACATGTTGTAAACTTAGTGGCCACTATTATGTCGCCAGTGTGTGGGTTTGAAAAACAAGGAATAGTGATTTCTTAGTGACAACTATTGAAAGTTGGTCATTGAATTTGTACCGCTACCAAAATTCAGTGACGATTTTCTATATGGTGACTAAAGGATGCAGTTAGTGATCAGATTTCAGATTGTCACTAAAAACTTGGTCACTAAAATGGACTTTTTTTTAGTGTTAGAGGAATTGGAAAACCTCTGAGGAAATGACATGTCCGGGGTAAATTCGTAAAACCACACACAAAAAAAAAAACTTAACAAATTTGAAAGGATGCTACGAAAAAATTGTTTTAGAAACATAGTTTTATAGTTTAATTTGTTATATTGATTTAATGGTATGTGCGAAACGGTGAAACATTGTTAAATTAACAAGAAAATATTTTTTAAAATCGTTTTTTGGCCATTGTAATGCAAAAAACAATTCCTTATTGACATGTGTTTGAATAACAATTCCTCATAGGGATCTTTTTCGGTATTTCTTTACATAACCATGACAAAAAAATGATTTTGATAATTTTTTTCGTTTTCAAACATATATATATATATATATATATATATATATATATATATATATATTATTTTTGTATGTTCAAACACAACTGTCACATCATTTTCTCATATCTTTTCTAATTATTCAGAACTGAATGAGTTCTGTCCAGACCCTCTCTAAAGGAAATCATGACCATTTATTGAAAGTTTTCTAGGTCATTTTCTTCAACCACACCTCATTTGTCATTTGATGAATTTCCCCTTTTAAACTACCATATTTTGGTAAATATTTACATAAAATGATAAAATACAAGCAGCCCTTGTTTTCAGAGAAAAACATATCAATCAGCAGTGCTTTTCCTCTTCCGGTTGTTATTTCTAGGTGATTCAGGCGAGGGTGACGACGATGAACACCCGGACTTCAGCAACCGTCTTTCGATGGTATATTTCTCAGGGCTTACATTGTGGGACCCAATCAAATGCGGGAAGTTAAGCACAGCTTGACATCCACGATACTTAAAAGCTGCTCGATCATACGCCATGGCAGCTTCCTCCGCCGTATCATACGTCCCCAGCCACAGCCTCCTCCCTTTCTTCTCTGGGTTTCTCATCTCCGCCGAGAACTTCCCCCACGGCCGTCTCCTAACGCCTCTATACTTCCTCTGCGGCAGTGATGGAGTAAAATCTTCATTAACTAGCGGCAAAACTTGGTGAACCTCTCCACCGGAGACCACCTTCCGCCCTGTCGTAAAATCCCAGTTTAGAGCCACGTCTGTGAAGTCCATAACAGCGGGAAGAGACGTACCCATGGCCGGAAAATTTGCTGATTGGTGTTGTGGTAATACTGCCTCGATGTTTGTAATCGGAAATACTTTTGAAGCAATGTTTTGATCATCGGAAGATATGGTGATCATGGGAGAAGTAACGTCGGTAATAATATCATGAGTAAAACTCAGGTCGAGATCTTCAAGGGTAAGTGACCAGTCGAGTTCGTCGTTAAAACATGAAGTTTCCAACTTCTTCAAGAATTCCTGATTGGTTTTCATGGATGATTCTTTCATGTTTTCCAAATAAATCAATTGGTATCAAAATTCATGAACATGTGAGAGTTTGAAAATTATCAAAATATTGCAGCTGAAAGATTGTCGAGAATATTCATTCGAATGAAATCGAGGTGGAAAGTATTAAAATCGAAATGGGTTTTGTATAATATTTGGTGGTGTTGGTTGTTTATATATAGGGAAGAAAGGAGTATAATTAGTGACTGTTATATATTCATTTTTTGATGTAACGGCACAATATTAAATGTTGCATAAATTAAAAAAAAGCCATTATTTTGTGAGCACATGCTTCGTATTAAACATATAAAATTCTTCCATCTTTCTCACGTTTGGTGTCGAAATAATAGACAAGTGCACATGTAATCTATTTTTCTTTTTTTTACAATAACTTTGTATAATAAAGATGTTTAAAACAATGAATAGTGTAATTATTTTGGAGGTAACATTATGATAGTCAATTGAGTTTAATTATTCTGTTATCTTCCATATTATTTTTGATGGTGTAATCATTATCAATTAAGTTTAAGAGATTAACATGACCAGATGATAATATATAGTTTTTCCGATAATTGATAATATATTATCGGAAAAACTATATAATATCATCTAACCATGAAATAAACTGATAACCAACCATATGATTTAAATTATCTTTAATAAATAAAGAATTTTTTTATCATTTGTCATCTTCTCCTTCTTCATTTTGATATTTATCATTTTCTAGATTTTTTAAAATCATTTAATATCCACTTGTTATTTTTATAGTTTTTTTTTATTCAAATTATATCTATTAAATGTCACCTCATATTAATTAATTTTATTAATAGATTAATAATGAACATAAAACTTTCTATTTGTGAATTCTTTTTTTCTATTAAAATATTAATTAATATGTGTATATTAATGTATATAATACATGTGAATTCATATTAATTAATTTTATTAGTATAGATTTTTTAAGACCAAATTACATAAATGGTCCATGTGGTTTACCAAAGATTATAAACTCAATCATTGCTTTTTTTTATGAACATGATCTTTGTGGGTACCAAAACTTATGTGAATGGTCTTTGTTTTTTTTTATCATATTTGGTCTTTTTAACAAACCTGTGTAATACAACGGGTCTGACACCTAGTATCATAATATTGATGATACCTAATTTTAGAAAAAAAAAAAAAAACAAGAAATTTAAATAGTAATAAGCAGTGTTGTCAAACTCGTCGAGTTGACCGATTACTCCTCTGAGTACTCGTTAGTCGACCTCTTACCGAGACGAGTTACAAAATCTCGAGTACTTCCCGATCATCCCTTTACTGAAGTGAGCATTGTTGTAAAACTCGGTCAACTCGGTGACTAATATATCTTAAATTTTTAGTAATTTCACTAAATGAGACCATCATGTGTTTTTTTTAGTTTTTGTATATTTACATGTATCTAATTTTGTTATATATGTCAATCAATTTATGATTTTAACTTATGATTTTGATATATATAATTTCCTTAAAAATAATTCTACATGAATTACCAAATCCAAGTACTCTCCGAGTACTCTGGAGTCCCGATTACTCGCTACTCGGTAGTCGGTCAAACAGGTATCGAGTAATGAGTTTTACAACCTTGATAATAAAAACTAGTTATAACTTATAAATTTGAGATAACAATTTATAGTCTTAATCAACAATTGGTATATCTTAAAACACCACTTTGTCGAGGTGGTTTCTAAACAATATTTTTCATATAAAAAGAAACAGATATACAATCAATATCGAATTTTCTAATATAAAAGTTGCTTGACAAAACCATGTTTAATTATTAACATCGAAACCATGATTCATTCCCCAAATATATTATTGGTGTTTTATTCATGTGAAAGATTTTTAGATTTTATTTCAATATTTAACGAAAATTTAATAATTTTTAGAAACTTTTTTTCGTGAAATTATGTTCTGTTCAACTTGAGAAATTGTATATCATTGATGTTTTATTTATGTATAGGTGTAGCCTTTTGTATAGTATGTATAGTTTGGCCCATGGACCATACCCTCTTACAATTAACATATAATATATATATATATATATATATATATATATATATATATATATATATATATATATATATATATATATATATATATATATATGTGTGTGTGTTTGTTTAAAATAATTAGAAGGAAAATAGGGTGTTATGGTTCTCCCTTACTTAGAATAATTTCGTCATCGAAATTTCTAGTGTTGACTTTTCCTTTTAACAATACCAAGTTACCAAGCTCCATATTTTAAACACTCTTAGTTCTATATTAACTCTTTACACCAAAATCATTGTTACTATAATCTCTAACTTGTAATTTTTAATATTGTCTTCTCAAATTAGTACCGGGTCTCCTTATCGTATACTAATTGGGGGTTTCGCTAGCATCATGGAGGCAGGTGGCAGCACCGGGTAGGAATGGGCGTGTGATGGAACTTGTATCGTTCTCGATTTTCCGAAAATCGAATTTGATCGAATGTCAATCCCGAGTATCAAATCGAATTAACATTATCGGTACAGGTACCGGTTTTCGGTACTAGTACTGGTACCAAATCCTGAATTTCGTGATTTTGGAGTACCGAGTATCGTCCCATATTATAAATTCGGTATGGTTCGGTATTGGTTCCGGTACAATTCTGGTACGAGATCAGGATTTTCTACAAATTATTCATCCATAGCGCTATGTTGTAGTATGTGAAGAAAAGAGTAGAAGGTTGAAGGAATCAAGGGAAGGGGAAGAGGAAGGGTGGGTAGGTGTGGATATTTATTTATTTATTAGTTGTTTTTTAAAGACTAAACTGCACAAATGGTTCATATGGTATATTGAAAATTGTCACTTTGGTCCAAAAAAGTTTGGACTGGCACCAGTGGTCCAAAACTTTCATTTTTTTTGCAAGTTTGGTCCAATTTGTTATAAATTTTTTAAAATGCCAAATTTGCCCTTGGTATTTTTTATTTTTTATTTACTTAATACCTTTCTATTAAAAGAAAAAAAATAAGTATATACCCCCCACCTCCTACTAACTCACCACCCATTATCACTCTTAATTACATTAGATACATATCCTTTCTCTCCCTCTTTATTATTGTCGGACCACCACCACTAGCTGTTGGACCACCACCTTTTTCGGACCATCGCCATCTACCGAACCACCTCAGCTTGTCATATCACACTATTCACCCGAGATGCCTCTTTTTGTTGGACCATCCAAACCACCACCAACGACATAGATCTATACACCAAACCTTCATCAGAACTCTGTTAGAAAAATATAAACAACCATTACCACCGTCTGCTGGCACCACCCTTCTTTCGTTCGTCAGATCACCACCAGAAATCCTAACCACTTACAGCGTCGTCGAAGTTCTTAATGTAGATCTAAACTCCAATGACGAAGGTGGTGGAGACGACGTTGAGTTGTGGTTGTAACATCCCAAAATTCAAGGCCAAAAATTTCGTTTTTAAATAGATTATAACATAAAAACCATCGATATAAAAACGTTCATAATGATATCTCATGTCACAATCAATATGTCAATAATCCAAAACATATCACCATAAAAACCATTTTGTCCAAAAGTAAAATACTTTAGAGTAGACTCCCAGGAAACTCCATGCGGAAAACATGTGTGTGTAATGCACTGCTACACCGCTGGCTCCTTCCCCTTAGACGAAGAGGTACCTGAAACCAAAACTAAAACTGTAAGCACGAAGCTTAGTGAGCTCCCCCACCATACCCATAGCACATAGTCATCGATATCTTTCAACTGGTAACCGGGAGCTACCCTCCCCTTCGGTATCTTTCAACCGGTAACCGGGAGCTACTCTCCCCTTCGGTATCTTTCAACCGGTATCCGGGAACTAACCTCCCATTCGGTATCTTTCAACCGGTATCTAGGGACTATTTCACCTCTACCCCTATCACATATTACATGTCATAACATATTGGTTTCATGATATCATACATAGGCATACTGAGTCACATAATGGCATATCATAAGCATGCAACTATACGTGCGTGGGTTTATCCACCCCTACGATATCTTTTAACCGGTAATCGTCTTCGATATCTTTCAACCGGTAACCAGGGGCTAGCGTGCCCTACTACTACTAACACATACTCAACACAGATATAGAAACCAGAAAATTATCACAAAGATAATCATCTCACCCATATTCTCCTACTGGTGGGCCGACATTGGTGCCGTAGACCCACCCCTACTGGAAGGTAACTAACCTCGTAAGGCTGACTGCTGAAAAGCTAATCGATAGATGTCCGACCGCTACTCCGGTGATCCTCCGGCTATAATTCCCATAAAACACTTAGTCAGACACTGATAACTGTTCTTAGGGTAAAATGACCATTTTACCCCTAACCAAGTCCAAATCAAAGTTAAAGTCAAAGTCAACTTCCAGTTGACATGACTCGCCGAGTTGGGCCTCCAACTCGTCGAGTCCCTACCCTTCATCTGCTCTTCTTCATGCTTCTACTCGTCGAGTTTAGCAATGACTCGATGAGTTCTCCTTCTAAAACAACCTCAAATGAACCTTCATCCGACTCGCCGAGTTGTATGAATAACTCGTCAAGTTTATCTTCGTCCTTCAAACAGACATGTCCTTGACTCGCCGAGTTGTATGAACAACTCGCCGAGTTCATCTTCAAAAGTTGGGAGATTGCATTGGACTCGCCGAGTCTACTTATGCACTCGTCGAGTCCTATGAACTCCAGGTCTATGGCTAAGTCCAATACGTTGGGTCACTCCCTTGGACCCTCTAAAACCCTTCTAACACTCAAATGAGTTTGAACCCTAACAGAAAAGGGGAGTCAAGCCTCGGACTCGCCGAGTCCCAAGAACAACTCGTCGAGTCGAGGTTGTTCAAATCTCATTTCTCGATTTCTAATGTACAACACTTGTCCAAAAGATAGATCTGGGCTTATAAGATCGATCTAGCATGTAAAGTTACAAACTTTACGTGCATGCATGGGAGAATAAGCTCAAAAGGCTCCAAAAGAAACTCTTAAAATGCATGGGGCTTTCTAAGGCACCAAAGTCAGTCACTTTATGTCTTGTAGTCCCCTAAGGACCGTGGATTTGGAGTCTTAGCCTCAACCATGCTTGCACTCATAGTTGGTCACCAAGAATGGCTCCTTAAAGCCCTAATTCACTCCAAAAAGGGATCTAGAACATGAATGAGCAAGGTATAAACTTTATACCTCCAAATAACTGTAGATGCAGCACAAACTCGGGATCTTCTAATTTCCTCTTGGCTCTTCAAGCTTTTCCTTACTTCTTGTGATAAAAAAACCACCAAAATCCACCAAAGAGGCCTTAGATCTTCACCAAAGATGATTATGGTTTAATGTGAGGTGTTCTGAGAGCATAGGGGGACGAGGGAGGCTGAATAAGATGTTTAAATAGGGTTCAAACCCTTGGATTAGGGTTTTATCCAGGCAGGATCTACTCGTCTAGTCTTGCTGTCGATTCGACGAGTCCGCCACTTATCCCCCGGGTCCAAGTCGCTTCTACTCGACGAGTTTGGTCTTCAACTCATCGAGTGCATTCCAAAATGTGAAGAATAATTGAATGAGATGCATACCAGGAACCGGGTGATACAAATATTGCCCACTTATTTTAGACTTCATCCTCAAAGTCTGCTGCTCGATCCTGGAAAAGCTTCGGATAATGCTCCATCATCTCTTCCATCGGCTCGTACGTCCACTCCGAGCCCTTCCGGTGTTGCCATTGCACCTTCACCAGCTCGACCTTCTTGTTCCTCATATCATTTGACTTCAGGTCGAGGATTGCCATAGGCCGCTTGATGTAATTCAAGCTGTCGTCAATGTGAATGTCCTCCAGGGGCACCACTGCCAAGTCATCCACTAGGAACTTCCACAGTTGGAAGACGTGGAAAGTGTTGTGGATCTGACTGAGTTCGGCTGGTAGATCCAGCCTGTACGCCACCTTGCCCACCCGGGCTATAACCCTGAAAGGTACGATGTACCTGGGGCCCAACTTGCCCCGCTTCCTGAACTAGATGATGCCTTTACAAGGTGATACCTTCCGGAGAACCATATCCCCGACCTGGAACTCCATGTCTGAACAACGCTTGTCGGCATAACTTTTATGCCGACTTTGTGCAGTCTGGAGCCTACTCCTGACCTACTGAATTCTCTTTGTCGTCTTGAGCACCACTTCGGTGCTTCCCATGACCCTGTGGCCAACCTCACCCCAACATATCGGGGTCCTGCACTTTCTCCCGTACAACATCTCAAAGGGAGGACGATAGATACTCGTGTGGTAGTTGTTGTTGTAGGACAATTCAACCAATGGGAGATAAGTGTCCCAGTTACCACCGAAGTCTAGCATACATGCCCGCAGCATATCCTCCAGATTCTGGATGGTCCGCTCGCTCTGACCATCTGTCTGCGGGTGATATATGGTGCTAAAATTGAGACAAGTACCTAACTCGATGTGGAATTTCTTCCAGAACCTAGAAGTAAACTGCACATCCCTGTCCGAAATCAATGACACTGGCACCCCGTGCCTCAACACCACCTCTCAAATGTAGATGTCAACCAGCTTCTCGGCCGATATGCTCTCCTGGATCAGTATAAAATGGGTGCTTTTAGTCAACCGATCCATAATGATACATATGGAATCCACACCCCGTGCGGTCCAGTGAAGTTTGGTGACGAAGTCCCTGGTGATATCTTCCCATTTCCACATGGGAATATCCAACGGTTGCATCTTGTCGTATGGCCTCTGATGTTCGCCCTTGACCTTCCTGCAGGTCAAGCACCGCTCCACATACCATGCTACGTCCCGCTTCATGCAGGGCCACCAATAGTCAAGACGAAGATCCCTATACATCTTCGTCGCCCATGGATGGATAGAAAACCTGGATTTGTGTGTCTCCTCCATCAATGTCTGACATATGCCTCCATGATAGGGGACCCACACCCTATGGTGGAGGGTCAACAACCCTCGGCTATCATAGTCGAAAGAGGAAAGCTGACCCACAATACGCTCGCTCTTCCGATGTTCCTCCTTCATAGCCTCCTGTTGGGCCTCTCGGATCTGCTCCAGTAGCAGAGTCACCACGGTCATCCGCATGCAAATATCCTTGATCGGTGATGCCTTGCAGCTAAGTGCATCGACCACCACATTGGCCTTCCTCGAGTGGTAAAGGATCTCACAATCATAATCCTTCCTCACATCTAACTACCGACGCTGCCTCATGTTCAGATTTGGCTGGTCCATGAGATACCTCAGGCTCTTGTGGTCCATGTAAATGGTACAACGAACCCCATAGAGGTAATGACGCCAAATCTTGAAGGCAAAAACAACCGCCCCCAGCTCCAAATCATGCGTCGGGTAGTTCGCCTCGTGAGGCATCAGCTGCCTCGAAGCGTAAGCAATAACATGCCCTCTCTGCATCAATACCTCACCCAAACCCGATATGGACGCATCGCAGTACACCACAAAATCCCCTATGCCCTCTAGCAGGGTTAAGATTGGCGCCTCGCACAATCTTTGTCTCAATTTCTCAAATGCAGTCTGCTGCTCAGCCCCCACCGAAAAACCACGGCTTTCCTTGTCAGCCTGGTCAGGGGTACGACTATCTTGGAGAAGTCCTGAATGAATCACTGATAGTAGCCTGCCAACCCCAGGAAGCTCCAAATCTCGGATGGAGACTTCGGGACCTCCCACCTCATCACGGCCTCCACCTTGGCCGAATCAACTGATATCCCGTTCTGGTTGACAAGGTGCCTAAGAAACTGCACCTCGCGCAACCAAAACTCGCACTTGGAGAACTTAGCATACAAGCTCTCCCTCCTCAAAGTATCCAAAACCTCTCACAAGTGCTCCTCATGCAGCTCTCGAGTCTTGGAATAAACCAAGATGTCATCGATGAAAACTATCACAGACCGATCCAACATCGGTCTGCACACGCAGTTCATGAGATACATGAATGTGGCAAGAGAATTGGTGAGTCTGAAGGGTATCACCACGAACTCATAGTGGCCATAACGTGTACAAAAATCAATCTTCTGTACATCTTACTCTCTGACCCTTATCTGATGATACCCCGAACGCAAATCAATCTTAGAGAACCAAGATGCTCCCTATAACTGATCAAAGAGATCGTCAATCCTCGGGAGTGGGTAAGGGTTCTTCACTGTTACCTTATTCAGCTCTCGATAATCTATACACATCCGATGCGACCCGTCCTTCTTCTTCACAAACAGAATCGAGGCTCCCCAGGACGAACTGATCGGTCTAATGAATCCCTCTTCTAATAGCTCCCGTAGGTGTGTAGACAACTCCTGCATCTCAGGAGGAGCCAACCGATACGGTGCCTCGGATATTGGAGTCGCACCAGGGACTAGGTCGATCCTGAACTCCACCTGCCTCTCTGGAGGTATCTCGGGCAACTCCTCGGGGAATACAACCAAAAAATCTCACACTACTGGCACATCACTTACAGTCACCCCTCCCGCCTACCGGGTGTCCATAACATAGGCGATGTATTCTGCGCAGCCCTGCTGAAGGTAGCGCCTAGCCCTTGCTGCCAAAAATGAATCACCAGATCTCCCCCATCTGGGGTCCTAATCCGAACAAACTGTTGCGCATAATCAATCACTGCCCCGTTAGGGCTTAGCCAATCCATACCAATAATAACCTTGTTCCCCCTCAACGGTATAGGAACCAAATCCACTAGATAACGCTCTTCAAACAACCTCAAAACACAAACCTGGAAGACCTCTGATGCTCGTACAGACCGGTCGTCCTCAATCTCGACCTCTAGAGGGCAATCCAACATGCACGAAGGCTCAAGAAACTTCTTGCTAAGCACAAGAGAAACAAATGATCGGGTAGCGCCCGAATCAAACAACACCTGAACCGGTATACCGTTCACCTGGAATGATCCTAAACAGATCATACACATAACATATCAAAATCACAGCGAAATAACATAAAGAAATAAGAGAAGAAACTATACCCGTCACCACATCGGGTGCAATGCATGCCTCCTTGGCTGTCAAATGAAATGCTCGGCTCCGCACCACTAGAGCTTCTACCTTGGCCTTTCGGCCATCCGTAACCCGTGTTGCTGCTGGGGCGGTGCCGCTGCTGTCGGTGCTGTCAATCTAGGGAAATTGGCCTTCTCGTGGCCCCTCTGATTGCAATGAAAGCAAATCAGGTCTGACATTTGCACTGTGGGGGTGGGGGCAATACAATCCTTGCCAAAATGCCCAGCCTTGCCGCACTTATGGCAGCCGGAACCTGACCCAGTGTGATAAGCTCCCTTGTGTATCCAACTGCATTTTCCACAGTGGTCCTGGACCTGTTGGCCCTTCATCCTAGAGTCGAATCCCTTGTGTTTCTTCCATGTAACCCCTGTAATGTGCCTAGTCTCGGCCTTCCTCTTCCTGAGGTGCTCCAAATCGATCTCCCTCCCCCGCACCCTGGCAATTATAGAGTCCAAGGTCGGGCATGCCGAGAAGCTAACATGCTCCCAGATATTGTCTCTCAACATGTCGTGATAGCGGGTTCTCTTCATATCCTCATCTCCTGTATATTGGGGCACCAAAAGAGCCCTCTCCTGGAATTTGGCGGTGATTTTCGCTACAGTCTCCATAGTCTGTCTCATGTCCAAAAACTCCCTGGCCAACTGTTGAAGCTCTACAGCTAGCGTGAACTCCGCCCTGAA
Source organism: Lactuca saligna (assembly GCF_052625555.1). NCBI lineage: Eukaryota > Viridiplantae > Streptophyta > Magnoliopsida > Asterales > Asteraceae > Lactuca > Lactuca saligna. The sequence goes on along the minus strand of NC_136419.1, from coordinate 200,785,655 downwards.
TCTGGTCACAAAGTCTGAACAGGTCATAGACTCGACAACCGAGGCTCCTAATGAATCACCAACCGACTCCCACCAATCTCTATCTCTGTCTCTCAAACATCCCGCCGCAAAGTAGACCTTCGACCCTTTCGGGCAGAAGCTCGTCAACTGCACAACGTCAATGTTTGTGATCCATCTCCTGGCAGCAATGGGGTCCTTCACCCCGTAAAAATCTGGCGCACCACTCCTTCTAAAGTCCTTGAAGGATAGTGTGCGCGTACTCGCTTGGTCAAATGCCAAATCACTCCTGAATGCTCGGAGGCGATCCTCCATCAACTCAATGATCCCCTCCTTGATTGACCCGAAGATCACCGGGGTCGCCTCAAGAATGCATCTCATAATCTCATACGCGATGAACTCGTGTAACCCATCATCAAAGTGCTTGGATCCCGCGCCTGATCCTGATCCTGAGCCTACTGCTCCATGTCGTGTGACCACCACACTGAAAATAAACACATAAATGTCAGGATAAAAACATTCCCTGAGAGGTCTCACACATTACCCAAGATTCCTGGTTCCATCTCGGCCCTCCTTGACTCGAGTACGGATCCTCTGCTTTCGGTAGTATGGGATCATACTACCTTCCATATCTATCCGTACTCTCCTCAAGGATTGCTTCAACTTCACCAGGTCCCTTAACAAATATCCCTTTCCAGCGATTCTCATCCTAGATTTTCCTAAGGCACTCTCCGACCTACTCTCCACCATCAACTGCACCAGGAGTCCTTACCATCCTCCCCTAACTAGCTTGAGGATACTATTACATATCCACTCACTAGTTAGTTGAAGTTAGCCAAGACCCCTATAGAACAAAGCAAACAGCATTCATGTATCAAGTAACCATATCAATCATTACCTAACCAGGCCATCCTACTACAGACTAGGTAATCCTAGCATGCAGCTTATACAACAGGCATATAAGGCATCCTTCCTAGATCCTCATCCCTAATCTAGCATGCATTTCTTGAAAACATATACCAGGCATAAAAGGCATCCTCCTAGATCCTTATCCCTAATCTAGCATGCACTTCTCAGGATCATATATCATATAACTTAACATAACAAGTATGGGTCTCTTGGGGAAAACTTACTTGAGCTCGTCTGTTCGCACACATCACACACCTTGTTCTTTCTCAAACTCTTTTTCTTAGATTTAGAAAATCATTTCTATAGAAAAAATCCTTTAGCCCCACATTTTGAATCCAGACACCCCCGAGGGTGTGTCTGAATCCCTCAAACCAGGACTCTGATACCAACTTGTAACATGTAACGCCCGGGTTTCCGGGCTAAGCATTTTTGTCAATATAATAGTCTAGGTCAACTCTTGTAACTCTTTTTGAAGTAATAAAAATGAAATATTGAGTATTATGTAATTTTATGTGTGTTTATGTGTTTATTAATTAATTATAAATGTATAATTAATAAAGAATAAAAATGAGCGTCAAAATTAAAGTGTGAGATAATCCCGATATCTCTACATAAAGTTGTAGAATATGTCTCAAGGTTTCCGTACATATAAAGAATGCCGAAATCCGAGCTATAACGAAGAAGTTATGGCCCGGCGAAGTTTTACAGCAAAACCGGCACGGCACCGGGAGACGTTAATAGTGAATTTACGATAGAAGACTTTTTAGTCTTAGAAATCTAAACAAAAGTCGTAGAATATGTTAAACTAAGAACATCGATAAAAAGAACGCCCAAATCTGACTTCATATGAAGAAGTTACGATTTTTCGAAGTTTCGGAATAGCAGTGTACAACCCGAAATTCGAATATTAGATCGAGTGATTTTTAGCCAACACGACCTAAATGAGAATCGAAGATCTCATTAAGAGTAGCGTAATGAGAAAAAGATGGGAAAAAACGGATGTCGGATGAAGAAGTTATGAGGATTTAACGGACCAATCCTATCCCGGCCCGTTGATAATATAAAATTTAAAATCGAGCCAAAATTAGCCGACAAAGTCTAAATAAAAGTTGTAGAGTACGTTCCCACCTTCGCGTGGATATAAAGAAAGTCGAAAACGGAGCTCGTATGCGAAAGTTACAAATTTTTAAAGTTGAAGCATGAAAATGCGAAGCTGATGACGTGGCACAATCCCAGCCATCGCTTGCGGCCCACGGTCTTCGCTTCGGATTGAGACACGCACCCTTCGCATTACGCCCCGTGTACGAGGTCCGGTACGCCCCACGTACCTCCAGCCTTATCCGTCCGAGTCCGAGTGCGAGCCAGCTGTTGCGAGCTGGCAACCACCTCCGAGCTACGCCCCGCGTAGCACCACCGAACGCCCAGCGTAGCGAGGCCCTCGCGGCTATAAAAGGAGGCCGAGGATGCCTCCATTTTTCACACCTTTCCACCTTCTTTCTCTCACTACTTTCTCTCTCTACAACCCCAAACCACCCCTAAGCCCTAGTTAAAACCCTAGCACCCTAGGGAAGCCCCGAGGCTCCCGGAGTCCCGAGAAAAAGGAATTTTCGGTTTCGAAACGCTGCTCCAATTAAGTTCCGGTTTTCGATCAAATTCGCTGTAAGTATGCTACGCTTATGCAATTTTTAATATAGCTTTCAAATAATTATAGGAATGTTATTAGGTCCTTAAAATAATTATTTGGGCTATTACTATGAGTTATATTGAGTGTTATTAACACTTATATAATAATAATAATAGTCAGATAACTAATTTGTCGCGGTTATCATTAGACTAAACCCTAGTGGTATCGATACTAGGTTTTATCGAAGGAATATCATTTTGAGAGTATCGAAGCGCTGTCCGAGTGCAGAGTCACCACCTAATCAGGTGAGTGCATAGTTACTTTCAACTTACACATAGATATGAAGTATTTTATATAAATCGCGTGCTATGTGTGCATATTATCTGAATACTTGCTATCTCTGCTAGATGAACGTTGTTATACATATTTTCAATGATTTAAACTGTATAAGTATTTTATATCTACGAAAATGTTGGGGTAAAACATGGGTAGATGTAATAGGTGATGTGTGATAAAATGATGAGAGGCCTCGATGTTGTTGTTGTTGATCCAGTCATCTAGCGGAGTATAGATGACGACCACGGACTCTTCTAGACAGTCCAGTGGAACACTAGCAGGCTCGCAACCTGTAGGTGTTGTGAACGAGGTGTTCACCGGTGTACTCCATCCCCCACATGGTTTCCTATTAGGACATTTATTGCTGAGGAATCCCCTTAGCAGTAGAGTCCGTCCCGATGATGATCCTTAGGCTAGGTCCCTTATAATAGGTGTTTAGGGACTTAATGTGAGGATAACGGGAATGGGTAATCGGGTTATTGTTGATTGATGAAATTAATAAACTTATTTATTGTGGGTTGAAAACCCTATGTGCTCACCAGGCTCCCAAGCCTGACCCACTCAATTTTATGTATTACAGGTAGTGGCGCATGAGCATAGGTGTGATGTTTTGGACGAGGGATTACGGATATAGGCCTGTAGATATGAAATAATGTAGTAAGGCTTATATTGTACTGTTTATACTTTTGATCTGTACGAACATGACATCCCGAGTCTTTTAATGAAATACATTTCTATGGAAATGCTTTTGATAAATCTTTATCATATTATTGTTTTGGGACAAATTCCGCAACCCTTTTATTAAAAGATAAATCTGATTTTGAAATAAAGTATAAACAAAACCGGTCTTTTCTGGCCGTGATTTTGGGGATGTCACATAACATCCCAAAATTCAAGGCCAAAAATTTCGTTTTTAAATAGATTATATCATAAAAACCATCGATATAAAAACATTCATAATGATATCTCATGTCATAATCAACATCTCTCGTCGAGTCCTATGAACTCCAGGTCTATGGCTATGTCCAATACGTTGGGTCACTCCCTTGGATCCTCTAAAACCCTTATAACACTCAACTGGGTTCCTTTGAACCCTAACAGAAAAGGGGAGTCAAGCCTCGGACTCGCCGAGTCCCAAGAACAACTCGCCGAGTCGAGATTGTTCAAGTCTCATTTCTCGATTCCTGATGTACAACACTTGTCCAAAAGATAGATCTAGAATTATAAGATCGATCTATCACGTAAAGTTACAAACTTTATGTGCATGCATGGGAGAATAAGCTCAAAAGGCTCTATAAGAAACTCTTAAAATGCATGGGGCTTTCTAAGGCCCCAAAGTCATCCATTTTATGTTTTGTCATCCCCTAAGGACCTTGGATTTGGAGTCTTAGCCTCAACCATGCTTGCACTCATAGTTGGTCACCAAGAATGGCTCCATAAAGCTCTAATTCACTCCAAGAAGGGATCTAGAGCATGAATGATGTAACGCCTCATTTCTGGTATGTGATTTAAATAAAGTATTTTCATTTCTTAAGGGGTGCTCAACGAGTCTGTAGTCCGACTCGTCGAGTAGAGATGGGATGATCACGCAAATTGAGTTGGCTACTCGAAAAGTCCATACACTGGGACTCGGCGAGTCCGCCTGTCTGGATGAAGCCCTAATTTTAAGGGTTTGCACCCTATTTAAACACATTAATGCGCCCTAACCTCGCCTCTATCACCCTCAGAGCATCCTTTACCGAACCCTAGCCCCCTTAAAGAGTGTGTGAGTGATTGTTACTTTGTGAAGGAACTTTTGGAGCAAGTAGAAGAAGGAGAAGGTTGAAGAGTTCAAGGAAGAGGAAGTAGATCCAGAACACACTCATTTGTGGTCATCTTTTCTGGTAATAAGGTCTTCATCTTGCTTATTGATCTAGTAGATCTTGTTTGTCCCTAAATTGTGCTTTTAAGCCCAAGAACCCCAAATCCTTTGTGATAAAGCCTTATGATCGGGTTATACTTCAGATCTGGACCCTCATTACCTTCAAGAAGTGTAAAGTTTCAATTGTGGTCGTGATTGAGGTCCCTCTTGAGCTTGGAGCCCCATTAAGAGACTAGATTTCGCATTTGAGGCCTTTAAAGCCATGAATTCACGTAAAGTTTGCAACTTTACGTGATAAGCATGCCCTAGAAGCTTGGATCTGTGATTTGGAGCCGCTGCATGGCTCAAATCAAGTCTGTTTGGAAAAAGGACTGAATGGACTCGGTAAGTCGCAAGGGTGACTCGGCGAGTCATATGAAGATAGTCGTGGACTCGGCGAGTTGGATGAGCAACTCGGCGAGCCTGATGAAGATTGCCTTAGACATGACGAGTTGTTCAAACAACTCGGCGAGTCAGATGATTTTCCCGATTAAAGTAGAGTTTGAGTGAAATAGCTTGTTACACATAAAGTAAGCAACTTTACGTGTTTAGATGGTCCCAGGAGCTTAGATCTACGAGTTAGATGCTCTGGAAAGGATTAGCATCGATTGTATGAAACCTGCACGTTAGGACTCAGCGAGTTATTCTTCGGACTCGACGAGTCGAGTCGCGAGTCCCCCGTCTTTCTTCGATTTGTGAGTTGTGGGTGAATTAGTGAGTGGGGAAGGGACTCAGTGAGTTAATGTAACATCCGGAATCCCATGTATATTATTCTAATATTTTATTTTTAAAATTGTGAAGGAACTCGGCGAGTTGAGGCTTAGACTCGCCGAGTCGGGTCGCGATTGATCATCCGGGTTTGCGTTGGACTCGGCGAGTATATGAGTGGACTCGGAGAGTCCACGTTGTTTAATGAAACCCTAATCCTCCGGGGTTGGAGCCTATTTAAGGGCACTCTTAGCCTTCCATTGCGGCTACCAGTCCCTTGAGAGCACCCTAAGTGAGATAGATTGTTTGGGAAGAAGGAGAAGCCATATTTGACCTTTCTATCTTTGGTTTAGCAAGAAGAAGGTGATCAAGAGCAAGAGGAGACTGAAGGAGGTGTGTTTTTAGTGGTTTCAGAGTTCAGAGACTTCAACTTGAGGTATTTATTCGGACCTTCTTCAGTTTTGGTATTGATACCTAGAGTTAGGGTTTTCTAACCTCATTTGAGGATGTTTATGTGGAGCAATTGGTCCCTTATCGAGTTTATGCTTTGGATCTGGACTCAAAGAGGTCCAAAGACCTTAACCCTTGGAGCTTTATGAGTTATCTTGGGAGTTATGAGCTTAGGATGCCATTTTTGGGCTAAAATCTCCATATGATACCATCTAGATGATATATGAGTGTCAAGGTCTGGACTTTACGTGATTATTATGCTTGGGAAGGACAGATCTATGGATTTGAGGAACAAATTTGACCTCAGTAGGCCAATAGAGTTCGTGCATGGCATGTACTCGCCGAGTTGTTCTTGAGACTCGGCGAGTCGAGTCGGGGTAGCCCCGCGATTCTTACCTAGGGACTCGTCGAGTAAAGGGAGGGACTCGACGTGTTAAATGGGGCTAAAGAGTTAAGTGGACACAGGTGGACTCGCCGAGTTGCCTAAGTGCACTCGCCGAGTCGGGTCAAAGTTTGACCGTTGACTTTGGTTGACTTTTAGGGTTTGGTCAACAACGGGGGCCTTTGAGCCAAAGGAAGGGTAAAATGGTCTTTCACCCTTCTAAGGGAGCTTAGAGAAAGTAGAGTCTAGTTTTGAGAGTTATATTTATGAGAATATTATTTTATGTGTTTAGGCGGAGGCTAGATCGTATTTCTACCGAGTCAGTGAATTACCGGGACATCTGAGGTGAGTCTTCTCACTATATTGTACCTGGAAGGGTACCTATGTGTGACCGGAAGGTCTGGTATGCTATAAGATATATGCATTGTATGTGATTAGTCACCTGTTTTGTATGTGTTATGTATGCTATGTTTGATATGGGCCGGAAGGCATTATGATGTAGACCGGAAGGTCAAGGAGTTATGAACCGGAAGGTCGACACGGGTAGGGCAGGAAGGTTTACCGAGATGGGACGGAAGTCCCCTAAGACACATGGATCGGAAGGTCATGGCCTATAAGGGCGTTTGTATGTAAGTGGTATATTGGGGAAATCACTAAGCATTTATGCTTACAGTTGTTGTGTTATGTGTTTCAGGTACTAGCGAGGACCGTGGGAGGGCGCCGGCGTGATTCGTACACACTAGAGAAAGGATTTGATTTTTGTGATCTTGGGATACGATATGTTTTGATAATTATTGTTGGATGTTTTTGGAAATATTTTATGTGAAAATGGTTGTGACAAAAATAAAATTTTTGTTTTGAAAATTACGCTGTTACAAGTTGGTATCAGAGCCTTGGTTTGAGGGATTCGGATGCACCTTCGGGCGTAACTGAACTCAAACCGAGGATTTGAGGAAAATTTTTCCAATAATAAAAACATAAAATTTTACAAGAGGTTTTGTGATAAGCAAAGAGGAGCAGTGTGTACGGTCAGCCAGCGCCCGAACAGTAAATCCCCAAAATACCCTTACAATATGTGTTATGAGATATGCTATGATATGTTATGCATGCTAGAGTAGGCTAGGTATTTATATTAGGACTAGAGTGGCCTGATTTGTGATGCCTTAGTCTAGGAGAATCCTACTGCTATGAGATGTCTTGAGAGCGAGTAGGTAGCCAATGCATAGCGAGAATAGAGTACTTGCGCTTCTGGATCCAAGGAGGAGGACTTGGGGTGAATGCTGATGCGGTGTAGTCAGTAGTATAGGGCCCGTACTACTGAAGACACCGGATCAGTGAGCAGCCCAAGTAAGAATCCTTTAGGTATTGGAGGACGAGTAGGGTTGCGTTATCGACTGTGAGTATGTTCGATCGAGTCTCTGATATTTTTATGTTGTATTTCAGAGGCATCATGGTTGGGACACGTCACAGACCATGGACCAGTGGAGGGGGTGTGAGCGACGAGGAGCTCCGCCAGATGATTCACGATGAGGTGGCTGTGGAGATCAGGGCCGAGATTCCGGAGATGTTTGTGTCTATCAAGACCACACTGTTGGAGACTTTTGATGAGCGGTACGCCGCAGTGACTGAGGTCGCAGCCTCTGCGGCTATAGCAGTTGTGGCTGCTGGCAGACCTTAGGGAGGTGACTCGTTGTTGTTCCGGGAGTTCAGCAACACGAAGCTACCCGAGTGTTATGGGACACAGGATCTGATCGCTACGATGAGATGGATTACTGACATTGAGGGATGCTTCTATACGTGTTCATGTCCAGAGCATTTGAGGGTACGGTTCGCTTTGAACCAGCTTCGCTTGGGAGCGAAGGATTGGTGGAAGTTTGTGACAACAAACTTCACTCTTGCAGATATTTCAGCGGTGACCTGGGAGAGGTTCACCACCATGTTCAGAGACGAGTATATTCCCCCAGTGGAGAGGGAACGGCTAGTTCAGTAGTTCTTGACCCTCAAGCAGGGTAATGATTCGGTTACTGTGGTCACCCGGAAGTTTCATAAGAGGGCGATGTTCTGCCTTGAGCAGGTGTCTTTTGAGCAGGCGCGGATGAGCTGGTATTTGGGTATTCTGAGGAGGTACATTCGTGAGTTCGTGTCGAACTCGACGTACCGGATATTTGCTGAGCTCCAGGAAAATACCCGAAAGAGGGAGATTGAGTTGGAGACTCAGGCCAGGGAGGAGGCCGAGTCTCAGAGGATGGATCGGTGGCCGGCATAGTCTCAGCTGGCAGCCAAGCGGACCAAGTCCGCTGAACCGAGGACTGGAGGCCAGAAGGGCCGCACTTGCGGGAAGTGCGGCAAGGGTCATGAGGGGGTCTGTCGATCGGTTGCTTGCTACAAATATGGCAAGGAGGGGCATATCGCCGGGGATTTCCCTAAAGGATTTATGGTTTGCTTCCATTGCAACCAGACCGGCCATCGGAAGGCCAAGTGTCCTCAGCTACACCAGGGATCGGCGCAGGGATCTACGCCTGCTGCTAGGGTTACCGAGATTCGACCGGCAAAGGCCGAGGCTCCAAAGGCTCGTGGGAGAGCTTTCCAGTTGACTGTGGAGGAGGTCCAGGCGGCGCCCGATGTCGTGGCTGGTATGTATTCTTTCGTATATTTACTTTTATATTGAGATATTATGCTTATATTATGATGTGCGTATGTACTTTTCTTGTGAATTATGTACCTCCCTTGGTGTTATTTGACTCGGGTGCGAGTCGGTCTTTTGTATCTTTGGCTTTTAGTCAGCACATCAGTGTTAGTCGGGAGGTGATAAGTCGACCTCTAAGAGTTTCCATAGCTAATGAGAGAGCAGTATATTCCACTGAGGTGATTCGAGGATGTGTACTCGATATTTTCGACGTCAAGTTCCCGATTGATCTAGTTCTTATCCCGATGGGACATGTCTGTGTCATCGTGGGCATGGATTGGTTGAGTAAGTTTGGAGCGGTTATTGACTGTGAGAGACAACTGGTGACCATACGAGATCCTAGCAGGGGAAATCTTACCGTGTACGAGGATTCAGAGAGACAACTGGTGAGAGACAACTGGTGACCATACGAGATCCTAGCAGGGGAATTCTTACCGGGTACGCGTTCTGGGTTGGCATTTTGTTCAGCCGCTAGAGCAAGGCAGAGTCTACAGCAGGGTTGTAAGGGATTTTTAGCATATGTGATGGATACGAGGATTGATTCAGAGAGACCAAGGTCAGTTGATGAGGTTCCGATAGTATGTGGTTCCCGGATGTATTTCCGGAAGAGTTACCGGGTGTGCCTCCAGAGAGGCAGGTTGAGTTCAGCATCGATTTGGTTCCGGGAGCTACACCTATCGCCAAGGCACCTTATTGTCTTGCGCCTCCAGAGCTGCAGGAGTTATCCTCGTAGCTTCAGGAGCTGCCGGGGAAGGGATTTATTCAGCCGAGCAGTTCGCCTTGGGGAGCGCCTATCCTTTTTGTTAAGAAGAAGGATGGCTCACATCGAATGTGCATTGATTACAGTGAATTGAACAAGCTGACGGTCAAGAACCGTTACCCGTTGCCGAGGATCGATGATTTGTTCGATCAGTTGCAGGGAGCATCTTGGTTCTCCAAGATCGATTTGAGGTCGGGTTACCATCAGGTGAGGGTGCGAGATGAGGATATCAAGAAGACAGCGTTTAGGACTCGTTACGGGCATTACGAGTTCGTAGTGATGCCTTTCGGGCTCACCAACGCACCGATGGTGTTCATGGACCTCATGAACAGAGTATGTAGGCTGATGTTGGATCGCTCGGCGATCGTGTTTATTGACGACATATTGGTGTATTCGAGATCCAAGGAACAACATGAGGACCATTTGAGGGAGATCCTCGGAGTTTTGAGATCGGAGAGGCTTTACGCCAAATTCTCCAAGTGTGATTTTTGGTTACGAGAGGTCCAGTTCCTAGGACATCTTGTTAACCAGAATGGGATATTGGTCGATCCGGCCAAGATTGAGGCGGTGATGGGTTGGGAGGTGCCGAGGTCACCTACAGAGATCAGGAGTTTCCTAGGATTGGCAGGTATCAGAGTTCGTTACTGATAGTCGGGGACTTATGACATTTCAGGGTCAGATTTGGGTACCGTTTGTGGGCGGGACGCGTACCATTTTGATGGAAGAGGCACATCAATCGAAGTTCTCGATCCACCCCGGGGCCACCAAGATGTATCTGGACCTAAAGAAGGAGTATTGGTGGCCCTGTATGAAAAGGGATGTTGCATGGTTCATTGAGAGGTGCCTAACCTGTCGCCGGGTCAAGGCCAAGCACTAGAGACCGCATGGTAAGTTGCAGCCGTTAGAGGTTCCCGAGTGGAAGTGGGAACAGATTGCTATGGACTTTATCACCAAATTTCCAAGGATTGCGAGGGGTGTCGATACAATTTAGGTGATTATAGACCGGTTGACAAAGAGCACTCATTTCCTTGCCATTAGCGAGAGCTCTTCTGCGGAGAAGCTGGTAAAATTGTATGTGAGAGAGGTAGTCTCGCTGCATGGAGTTCCGATCTTAATTGTCTCGGATCGAGATGTGCGTTTCACTTCCAGGTTCTGGAAGAAATTTCATGAGGAGTTGGGTACGCGGTTGCATTTTAGTACCGCATATCACCCATAGATTGACGGGCAGAGCGAGCGGACAATTCAGACACTCGAGGATATGCTCCGAGCATGTGTTTTGGATTTTGGTGGGAGTTGGGACACATATTTTCCCTTGGCAGAGTTTTCGTACAACAACAGCCATCATTCGAGTATTGGTATGCCACCCTTTTAGCTGTTGTATGGGAGGAGGTGTCGGACCCCCATTTGTTGGGGAGAGGTGGGGCAACTTGTAATGGGTAGTATGGAGATCGTGCTTCAGACAACTAAGCAGATACATCGGGTCAGGCAGAGGCTTTTGACCGCTCAGAGTCATCAGAAGAGTTATGCGGACAGGCGTTGGTCCGAGCTCGAGTTTCAGGTTGGTGACTTCGTACTCTTAAAGGTCTCTCCTTGGAAAGGAGTGATCCGATTCAGGAAGAGGGGCAAGTTGGGGCCTCGATATATTGGACCTTTCAGGGTAATCGCGAGGGTAGGCAGGGTAGCCTACCGTTTAGAGCTACCTGCGGAGTTGGGTCAGATTCACGACACTTTTCACGTGTCGCAGTTGAGAAAGTGTATAGCCGACGAGTCGGCAGTGGTTCCATTAGAGGATATTCAGGTGGATGTAGGCATGAACTATGTTGAGAGACCAGTGGCAATTAGGAATCGAAAGGTTAAGGTTCTGAGGAACAAGGAAGTGCCTCTGGTACAGGTGCAGTGGCAGCATAGGAAGGGGTTAGAGCTGACTTGGGAGCCGGAACGCGAGATGCGTGAGCAGCATCCAAAGTTCTTTGTAGAATGAGACTTCGTGGGCGAAGTCTGATTCTAGTGTGGAAGAATTGAAACATCCGGAATCCCATGTATATTATTCTAATATTTTATTTTTAGAAATTGTGAAGGAACTTGGCGAGTTGATGCTTAGACTCGCCGAGTAGGGTCGCGGTTGATCATCCGGGTTTGTGTTGGACTCGGCGAGTTCGTGAGTGGACTCAGTGAGTCCACGCTGTTTAATGAAACCCTAATCCTCTGGGTTTGGAGCCTATTTAAGGGCACTCTTAGTCTTCTATTGCGACTATCAGTCCCTTGAGAGCACCCTAAGTGAGATAGATCGTTTGGGAAGAAGGAGAAGCCATATTTGACCTTTCTATCTTTGGTTTAGCAAGAAGAAGGTGATCAAGAGCAAAAGGAGACTGAAGGAGGTGTGGTTCTAGTGGTTTCAGAGTTCAAAGACTTCAACTTGAGGTATTTATTCGCACTTTCTTCAGTTTTGGTATTAATACCTAGAGTTAGGGTTTTCTAACCTCATTTGAGGATGTTTATGTGGAGCAATTGGTCCCTTATCGAGTTTATGCTTTGGATCTAGACTCAAATAGGTCCAGAGACCTTAACCCTTGGAGCTTTATGAGTTATCCTGGGAGTTATGAGCTTAGGATGCCATTTTTGGGCTAAAATCTCCATATGATACCATCTAGATGATATATGAGTGTCAAGGTCTGGACTTTACGTGATTATTATGCTTGGGAAGGACAGATCTATGGATTTGAGGAACAGATTTGACCTCAGTAGGTCAATAGAGTTTGTGCATGGCATGTACTCGCCGAGTTGTTCTTGAGACTCGGCAAGTCACGTCGGGGTAGCCCTGCGATTCTTACCTAGGGACTCATCGAGTAAAGCGGGGGACTCGACGTGTTAAATGGGGCTAAAGAGTTAAGTGGACACAGGTGGACTCGCCGAGTTGCCTAAGTGCACTCGCCGAGTCGGGTCAAAGTTTGACCGTTGACTTTGGTTGACTTTTAGGGTTTGGTCAACAACGGGGGCCTTTGAGCCAAAGGAAGGGTAAAATGGTCTTTCACCCTTCTAAGGGAGCTTAGAGAAAGTAGAGTCTAGTTCTAAGAGTTATATTTATGAGAATATTATTTTATGTGTTTAGGCGGAGGCTAGATCATATTTCTACCGAGTCAGTGAATTTCCGGGACATCTGAGGTGAGTCTTCTCACTATATTGTACCTGGAAGGGTACCTATGTGTGACCGGAAGGTCTGGTATGCTATAAGATATATGCATTGTATGTGATTAGTTACCTGTTTTGTATGTGTTATGTATGCTATGTTTGATATGGGCCGGAAGGCATTATGATGTAGACCGGAAGGTCAAGGAGTTATGAACCGGAAGGTCGACACGGGTAGGACCGGAAGGTTTACCGAGTTGGGACAGAAGTCCCCTGAGACACATGGACCGGAAGGTCATGGTCTGGAAGGGCGTTTGTATGTAAGTGGTATATTGGGGAACTCACTAAGCATTTATGCTTACAGTTGTTGTGTTATGTGTTTCAGGTACTAGCGAGGATCGTGGGAAGGCGCCGGCGTGATTCGTACACACTAGAGAAAGGATTTGATTTTTGTGATCTTGGGATACGATATGTTTTGATAATTATTGTTGGATGTTTTTGGAAATATTTTATGTGAAAATGGTTGTGACAAAAATAAATTTTTTTTTTTGAAAATTACGTTGTTACAGTTAAAGTCAGAGTTAGTAATGGAGGGACTCGGCAAGTCTACGCCCTAACTCGGCGAGTCCGGTCAACTGGAAGTTGACTTTGACCAGGATGTTGACTTTGACTGGGGGTAAAACAGTTATTTTATCATGAGGGCATTTATAAGTACATGATTTAGTGTTTTTGGGATTTGTAGTCGGATAGTTCCGGAGCAGCAGCCAGCCACTTTTAGAGTTAACATCTCAACAACCAGCATTACGAGGTGAGTTTCCTTCTGTTAGGAACGGGTCTACGGCCACAATGCTGGCCCGTTTAGCTAGCAGTAGTTCTGGACCTCAGCCCGATGCAGTAGTTAG